>NC_041747.1:11273375-11916812 GCF_004115215.2 Ornithorhynchus anatinus | reverse complement strand
GAGGAGGAGGAGGGGGAGGAGGAGGAGGAGGGGGAGGAGGAGGAGGAGGGGGAGGAGGAGGAGGAGGGGGAGGAGGAGGAGGAGGGGGGAGGAGGAGGAGGAGGGGGAGGAGGGAGAGGAGGAAGGAGGAGGAGGGGAGGAGAGGAGGAGGAGGAGGAGGAGGAGGAGAGGAGGAGGAGGAGGAGGAGGAGGAGGAGGAGGAGGAGGAGGGGAGGAGGGAGGAGGAGGAGGGAGGAGGGAGGAGGAGGAGGGAGGGGAGGAGGAGGAGGAGGAGGGAGGAGGAGGAGGAGGGAGAGGAGGAGGAGGAGGGAGGAGGAGGAGGAGGAGGGAGGGAGAGGAGGAGGAGGGGAGGAGGAGGAGGAGGAGGGAGGAGGAGGAGGAGGAGGGAGGAGGAGGAGGAGGAGCGGAGAGGAGGGAGGAGGAGGGAGGAGGGGAGGAGGAGGGAGGAGGAGGAGGAGGAGGAGGAGGAGGAGGAGGGAGGAGGGAGGAGAGGAGGAGGAGGGAGGAGAGGAGGAGGAGGAGGAGAGGAGGAGGAGGAGGAGGAGGAGAGAGGGAGGAGAGGAGAGGAGGAGGAGAGGAGGAGGAGGAGGAGGAGGAGGAGGAGGAGGAGGAGGGAGGAGGAGGAGGAGGAGAGGAGGAGGAGGAGGAGGAGGAGGAGGAGGAGGAGGAGGAGGAAGGAGGAGGAGGAGGGAGGAGGAGGAGGAGAGGAGGGAGGAGGAGGGGGAGGAGGTAGGGAGGAGGGGAGGAGGAGGAGGAGGGAGGAGGGAGGGAGGAGGGAGGAGGAGGGGGAGGAGGAGGAGGAGGGGGAGGAGGAGGAGGGGAGGAGAGGAGGAGGGGGGAGGAGGGAGGAGGGGGGGGAGGGAGGAGGGGGAGGAGGGGGAGGGGGAGGAGGAGGAGGGGGGGAGGAGGAGGGAGGGGGAGGAGGAGGGAGGGGAGGAGGAGGGAGGGGAGGAGGGAGGGAGGGGGAGGAGGAGGAGGGGAGGAGGAGGGAGGGGGAGGAGGAGGGAGGGGGAGGAGGAGGAGGGGAGGAGGAGGGAGGGGGAGGAGGAGGAGGGGGAGGAGGAGGAGGGGAGGAGGAGGAGGGAGGGAGGAGGAGGGGGAGGAGGAGGGGGGAGGAGGAGGGGGAGGAGGAGGGGGAGGAGGAGGGGAGGGAGGAGGGAGGAGGAGGAGGGAGGAGGAGGAGGGAGGAGGAGGAGGAGGAGGAGGGAGGAGGAGGAGGGAGGGAGGGGAGGAGGAGGGGGAGGAGGAGGGGGGAGGAGAGGGGGAGGAGGAGGGGGAGGGGGGAGGGGGAGGGGGAGGGGGGAGGGGGAGGGGGAGGGGGAGGGGGGAGGGGAGGGGGGGGGAGGAGGGGGGAGGAGGGGGGGGGAGGAGGAGGGGGAGGAGGAGGGGGAGGAGGAGGGGGGGAGGAGGAGGGGGGAGGAGGGGGAGGGAGGAGGAGGAGGAGGAGGTTGAGGTTGTTCTGCCCCCGACCCCCGCACCCGAGGATCCGTGGGTCATCTAAAAAGATGGTGTCATCTTTTTAGAAGCCCTCTGGTGGCCGCTCCCTGGTACTTCAGGGACGTGGGCCTCCAGACCTCACAGATCGGTCGGGGCCTCTTTCCGGGTGCTGTGAAAGCTGCTCTTGATGCTCATTCCAACGGGACCTTCTTTCGATCAGTTATTCAACTCTATTTATGGAGCATTTACCGTGCAGTGCACTGTACTAAATGGTTAGGAGAGTTCAATATAACATAGATAGTACACACATATTACATATTATTATTATTATTATTATGGCATTTCTCAAGGGCTTACTATGTGCCAGGCACCATACTAAGCACGGGGATGGATACAAGCAAATCAGGTCAGACAGAGCCCCTGTCCCACAAGGAACTCACAGTCTCCATCCCCATTTAACAGATGAGGTCGCTGAGGCCCGGAGAAGCTGTGCTAAATGCTGATTCCCACTGGAGCTCCTATCTATCAATCAGTTGTATTTATTGAGTTCCTACTGTGAGCAGAGTGCTGTGCCAAGCTCTTGGGAGAGTACAACATAACAGATATTAACAACGGCAATCATGTTATTCGTTAAGCGCTCACTATGTGCCGAGCGCTGTTCTAAGCGGTGGGGTAGATACAAGGTCATCAGGTTGTCCCACGCGGGGTTCACAGGCTTCATCCCCATTTTTCAGAGGAGGTAACTGAGGCCCAGGAAGGTGAAGTGGCTTGCCCAAGGTCACGTAGACAAGTGACGGAGTTGGGATTAGAACCCATGTCCTCTGACTCCCAAGCCCGGGCTCTTGCTCGGGATGATAGATACCCTCTCTGCCCACAACAAACTTAGAGTCTAGGGGGCTCCTAGGGCACTAGAAATCTTTGGATTGGTATTTCTTGAAACTGCAGCATGGACAAGCCGATGAGTTTCACGGAACACCCTGAGTCCACCAAACCCGATTGCCACTGTTGGATTTCACGAGTGAGTTCCTAGTCCATTAGCAGAACTGGCCCGAGCCGAGGGAATCGACTTCCAGGGAAAATAGCCCGTTTCACCCCCTATAGAATCAAGCACTTAGGATCTGATTTTCAAATTGCCCTCCTTTTTGCATTTGCATCGATGTTTTGCATTTGTTTGAGGCTCGCATCTGCTTCTAAACAATGAGCAGTAATTTTAAAACCTGTTTAGCGCTCATTTAACCCAGATACGTCTTTTGTGACCATTTCACATGCATCTGGGATTCAGTGCAAAGAGGTTGTGTGGAACAAAACAAGTGCAAAATGGCATTAACCAACAGCTGCAAAAAAAAAGACCGAGCAAAATCAAGGGTAAAACCGAGCTAGGGAACTACTAACCCAGCTTCCCGGAGGGAGACTATCCTGCCAAAGCCAACCCCTTTCTGGAGTGGGAGAGTTATTTCTTGTATGAGAAATGCCAGTCAACATTTCCCAGCTGGAACTGAGGCTATAAGGGCATCCAACTTAACAGGATATAAGGATCAGCAGAAGTCCAAAAGGCACTTATTCTGGGAGTACTGCCTGCTTTTTTTTATGGTGTTTTTTTTTTTTAACTGAATTCAAGGCGCAGTACTGAGCACTTGGTGGACTCTGTTCCCTCCTAACCAGGAGCTGACGACCGTGATCTGGAGGCATAGCCTCAATAAGAGGAATATGAACCGCTCTGTAGACGTGGCAGTAAGCCCGAGGGAAACCGGGCTCCCTTCTGACAACCCAAAACTTTCACTGGAAACACAGAACTATACGACGTCACTGGGTTATGCTACTTACACAGCACACAGTCCAACAACACGTGTATTGACCAAAAAAAAAAATGGAAATGATTATGAAGGTTCAAGCACTTACTATGTGCAAAGCACTGTTCTAAGCGCTGGTGAGGATACGAGGTGATCAGGTTGTCCCACCTGGAGCTCACGGTCTTAATCCCCATTTTACAGATGAGACAAGTGAAGCACAGAGAAGTTAAGGGACTTGCCCAAAGTCACACAGCTGACAAGTGGCAAAGCGGCGTTAACCTTTGACTCCCAAGCCCGGCCTCTTTTCGGCGCTTAGTTCAGTGCTTGGCACACAGTAAACATTCAATAAATACAACTGAATTGAATGAATGAATCAAGTGGGAGTTGGAAATGGGCTCAAGAAGCCTGGCAACTGCTTGGGGAGACTGACCGAGGGATTTTGGTGTCAGGAGGGCCCTCATGCTCCATATCAAACAAAAATGTTGTAACATATCTAACCTCCTCCTCCTCCTCCTCCTGTGTCCGATCTGATTAATCTATATCTCTTCCAGCTTTTAGAAGAGTGCTGGCCACAAAGTAAGTGTTTAACAAATACCACGATAATAATGATAATGTCCACAATTACCACCATCATTATTAAGCAAGACACATTCCCTACTGTCAAGAGGGTTACAATCTAATGGCAGAGATGGACCAATCTCATTATGGGCAGGGAACATGTCTTCTGCTGTATTATACTCTCCCAAGCGCTTAGTTCAGTGCACACAGTACTGGGCGCTAGAACAGGAAGACCTTTTGTGTTAGAACAGGAAATAGTAAAGAATGTCAGGTTGAAAAAGCTGAATACACAAATAAAGATATACCTATGTACCCTAAGTGCCAAAGTATAGGAATAAAATACAAGAATGCACCAAGAAAGAAGTTCCAGTATCTCATACAGTTTCATCAGCTCTGTGCTGATCAACTATATGGAGACAAGATTACAAACAATAAGGTCCCCACATTGAGTCGATACTTAAATTGCTATATAGAAGTAGTATGGCCCAGTGGAAAGAACACAGGACTGGCGGGGGGGGGGGGGGGGGCAAAAGACCCACGTTCTAATGCCAGCTCTGTCATTTACCTGCTGGGTGATGTTGGGCAAGTCACTTGTCTTCTCTGTGCCTCAATTTCCCAGTCTGTAAAATGGGTGTTCAGTACCCACTGTTCCTCCCTCAATTTCAAATCCCTCCTAAAAATCCACCTTCCCCTTTCTCCCAGAGGAATTCCTTCAGGGTCCGATCTTCTCAACAACCAGTCTTAGCATTTACATGTGTAACTGCTTAAATCTGTCTATTGGCTTGCCATCAGTGATATTTACTGAGCACTTATTAGATGCAGGGCACTGTATTAGGCAGTTAGGGACCTATGATAAAAGCAGAAGACACTACACCTGCTCTCAAGAGCAAACTCTGAGAAGACTCGGCCACAAGTAGGTCTGAAAACTGAACTGACCCAGACATTTCAGTATTCCAGCACCACATTTCAGCATGGGTTTTGGGGTGTGTTTTTTTTTAACAGATTATCAACAGTTAGATCCTGCAGGTGACTTCTTAGAATGTTACAATTTTCTTCTAAGTGCAGTTCTCATTCCATAATTGTTTAAATCATTTTTTAGTTATATATAAAATAGCAGAAAAGAGGACCATGTATATTAGTGCCCAGAAACTTAAGATGAAAATAAATACGTCATTATCAAAGGAATAACTTTTCTTTTGTGTCTTTTGGGTATTTTTTCCATTCAGATACTGTTGTTGTTGGGTTGTTGTTTTTTTAATGGCCGCTTCTTTAAGGACAAAGACAGATATTTTTTCGGAATGGTAGATCAGTGATATAGCAGTTATCCCTCCAGTCTTATCCAAAATCAGGTTCTTAACAAGATATCTCACTTGTAAAACAGTGATGCTTATGAGGACAGTCCCTCTTTAGACTGAAAGCTCCTTGTGAACAGGGAACCTGTCTCCCGAGTCAGTTATATTGAACTCTCCCAAGTGCTGAGTACAGTGCTCTGCACAGAGTAAGTGCTCAATAAATATGATTGATTGATTGAGGAGAGGAGCTGTCCCAGAATCATGTGTAGAGGGAAGGTGGAAACTGATCAATAGATAACTGAGTGGTATTTGCTGAGCACTCGCTGTGTGCAGAGCACTGTACTAAGCTCTTGGAAGAGGACAGTCCATCACAATTGGTAAATGTCCCTTCCCTGACTGAGCTCTTCTTTCCTCTCCTCCCACTACCTTTTGCGACAACCTGACTCGTTCCCTTTATCCCCCCTCCCACAGCACTCACAACTACATCTCTAACTTATTTATATTAGTGTCTGTCTCCTCCTCTGGAGTGTAAGATCGCTGTGGGCCAGGAATGTGTCTGTTATATTATTCTCTCCCAAGCACTTAGTACAGTGTTCTGCACACAGTAAACACTCAAATGCAACTGACTTACTGACTACCTCAGTGCTTAACAAATACCACAATTATTATCATTATTATTATCAGGCACTTCCAGGGCAGATCTTCCTTAGAAAGATCAACCCTTTAGAAAAGCTGCGTAGCTGCACGGGCTTGGGGAGTCAGAGGTCAAGGGTTCTAATCCCAGCTCCGCCACTTGTCTGCTGTTTGACTTTGGGCAAATCACTTAACTTCTCTGTGCCTCAGTTATCTTATCTGTAAAATGAGGATTAAGACTGTAAACCCCACGTGGAGCAACCTGATTATCTTGTATCTACCCCAGTGCTTAGAAGAGTGCCTGGCACATAGTAAGCGCTTAACAAATGCCATCATCATTATTATTATTATTATTATTATTATTAACTCATGTTCAGGGCAGGTTGCCTCTGCTCTGTGTACGCCTTTTCCCAGGTCCTTATTCCCTGCTTTCCTGGCTCCACAAAGAATAAGTGACCATGAGACAGTGCACGCTACCCTATGGTAAACTGGTTAAACCTATGGTACCCTATGGTAAACTGGTTAAACTAGGTGCCTCCACTGCTTAGTACAGTTCCTGGCCCATAGTAAGCGCTTACCAAATACCATCATTGTTATTATTATGCCAGTTGGCCCCTCACACAGGAGAATAAAGAATGTATGCACCTGTTCATTTCAATTTCACAGGGTGAGACTTTCAATCAGTAGTATTTATTGAGCGCTTACCCTGAGCAGACCTCTGTTCTAAGTGCTTGGGAGAGTACAGTACAACAGAGTTGGTAGACACGTTTCCTACCCACAACGAGTTAACAGTCTAGAGACTAGATTATGGTCTACCATAGACAATCCTTTAATCACTCATTCAGGAGCTCCTCTATCAATTGGTCAATCAATCAATACTATTTATTGAGTGCTTACTCTGAGCCAAGCACTGGACTAAGCTCTTAGAAGACTGCAGAAGAGTTAGTAGACATGATTCTTGCCCTCAGAGAGCTTTCAATCTAGCAGGGGAGATAGGAGCTAAAATAAATTGCAGCTTGGAAGACTATATTGATAATTACTCTGGCAGTCATACATGCGTATACACACTACTTCTCAGAATCATCAAATATTTAATTAATAATAATAATAATTAATCCATAGTGTTTACCGAGTGCTTTCTTTATGCAAAGAATTATTCTAAGCCGTTGAACACAAAACCAAACACTTAATAAATTCCAGAGAGACAATCAGTCTGAAGAGGAACAAAGTTACGTACAAGCTTGGGCCTTGAAAATACTCTACGCAGTTAAGGAGCTGTCTCAGAGGCAGAACTGAATGGGTCAAAGCCCCACTGCACTTATGTGCTTATCTCTAATTTATTAATTTATATTAATGTCTGTCTCCCTGTCTAGATTGAGTTCCTCCTCGGGAGGGATCGTGTTTACCGACTTTGCTGCATTATACTCTCCCAAGTGTTTTTGCAGTGCTGTACACAGAATAAGCACTCAAATACCATTGATTGATTAGTGTCACTGAATTCTGGAGATCTGGGTTCTCATGCCAGCTCTGCCACTTGCCTGCTAGGTAACCTAGGGCAAGTCACTTAACTTCCCCGTGCCTCAGTTTCCTCATCTGTAAAGCGAGGATTAAATTCCTGCTCCCCCTCTGAATTAAACCGTTAGCCCCATGTGGGACAAGGGACTGTATCTTACCTGATTATCTTGTATCTACTCCCTATAAGCACTTAATATTCACCCCACCAGAGCACTTCATGTTCATATTCATAGTTTATTTTAATACCTGTCTCCCTGCTCTAGACAGAAAGCTCCTAGGTGGTCAGGGAGCACACCTACGCACTCTGGGGTCTACCAACTCCCCAGTGCTTAGCACAGTACTCTGCACACAGTAAATGCCAACGACTACCACTTAGTAGAGCGCTTAGCCCACAGTAAATGCTTAACAAAAACCATGATTATGATTATTCTTTTCTAGATATTGGTGCCGCCAGGTAGGAGAGGAAAAAGCAACCCACTCCACCTCCCTCCATCAACCTTCCCCATGCCCCCCCAACCACTCCCCACCAAAATCCACCAATCTTCCTAACTGCCGTTTCACTCACCGGCCCCGTTCACCTCCGTCCCTCTCTAAACTCCGACACCGCTGCCGTTTAAGTGCACTTCAGTTTCGAACGCCTTGTCCTACAATCCGCCAGGCCTTTGAACTACCGCCTTTTAAACGTAGTTGTTGAATGAATAAGTAATTTTGCCAGGTGTCAGAGCGCACGAAGGGGCAACCAGCTACAGATCTGGGTTGATCTGGGCTCAGTTCAGTCTCGCAAAATATCTATTAAGGTAAGATAAAAGGGCTGGCTCTTCCCCGTATCTTTCATTTGATGCTGTAAAACGACCTCAGCGGTGGTTGTCAAAAACCTCAGGATAATGAACGAGAAAAACGCACTCCGAGGGGTGTTTAGGTGGCCAAACTACTCCCCCAGATGTGAAACACCTTTGTAGGGTTTTAATGAAGATTAGATAATGCCTGAAGCCCCCCCCCCTCCAAGAGAACCCCACAGCATGCCATGCTAAAAAAAGTCCAAGCGAAGCGGAATGGAAAAACTAATTCGGCAAGCGCACGCCAACACGTAGCTGTGTATATCTGCAACGACCTCTTTTGAATTCTACAGATCCTATTTTTTCTCTACTGTTCTTAGACAACAATTACTACTTAAATTGAGGAACAGGCCTCTTAAGAAAAGGATAAGAGACAAAGAGCCTCTTGTAGAATACATTGTGCAATAATAAGATAATAAAATGTTTGAATGCCGGTGTCATCGAAGGCTGATAATAATATAGCTAGCGCTTCTTTTATTTTATTTTTTTTCTACAAACCGGATCAATTAAATTAAATGAGCTTTTCTTTGCTCAGCAGCTAGAGCTACAGTGGTATCATGCCCCTAAATCTCCTTTTGCAAATCCAGCTGAGCTCAGGAGCTGAAGGTTAGGGTAAATTTTCCTGCCCGGGAGCTACTGGACTTGACAGTAGGTAACGGTGAACCCCCGTGTAGGACAGCACTTATGTCCACCTCTGTAATTTTATTTATTTCTGTTAATGTCTGTCTCCCCCTCTAGACTGTAAGCTTGTTATGGGCAGTGACTGTGTCTGTTATATTGTTCTGTTGTAGTCTCCCAGGTGCTTAGTACTGTGCTGTGCACACAGTAAGCGCTTCATAAATACCATCGACTGACTGACTGCCAAGATGTTTCAAAACAAATGTCCTATGAAATTGCTGGTCCTCTAGGGTTGGTGGCAGCAAGAAAGGATCCGATCAATTAATGGTATTTATTGAGCGCTTAGTGTGTGCACGGTGCTGTACTAAGCGCTTGGGAGAGTACAAACCAACAGAGTTGGTGGACACATTCCCTGCCCACAATGAGCTTGCAGTTACTGTCAATCAAATGCATTGAGTGCTTACTGTGTGCAGAGCATTGTGCTACATGCTTGGAGAGTACAACAATAATAATAATAATTACAGTATTTGTTAAGCACTTACTGTGGTCCGGGCAGTGTACTAAGCGCTGGGGTAGAGACAAGCAAATCGGGTTGGCTACAGTCCCTGTCCCATGAAGAGTTCACGGTCTCAATCCCATTTTACAGATAAGGTAACTGACTCCCAGAGAAGTGAAGCAACTTGCCCAAGGTCACACAGCAGACAAGTGGCGGGGCCGGGATTAGAACCCAATAAACAGAGGCATTTCCCTGCCCATAAGGAGCTTATAGTCTAGAGCTGAGCTTTGAGGTGACTGGCCACACATGCTAGAAAAGAATGGAGAAGAAGTTAGTGCACGATTCCCAGGGCCCAAACTATGTTTAGATCCATCTTCACGTTGCGTCGGTAAACACTGGGTATACTAATGTATATTGGGAAAATTAGTGTTTTCGTGCAGTGTTTTATGGTACGTTACCTAAACTCAATGAGAAATTCCCACTCTGGGCTTAGAGGATCACAATGTTGAAACACCAACTAGGGGTGTCTAAGGCTATTCTTCCACAGTAGATAAAAGAGAAATAAATGCTTTGGGACAAATTTTATAGTTCTCCACAGTCCCATTCACCAAAGTGGAAGCAATGAAGATGTATCATTAAAGCAGTATGGTTTATAAGCATCTAACTCGATAAATTTTCTTTAATGATTAATTGGATTGCAAATACAAATAAAATCCTCAAGGGGTGGGGCTGTCTGATTACAGGTGTTTTTGAATAGACAAAGGATAGTTTTTCTTCACTAACAAGAGACGTGTTAAAGATTTTGCAATACTGAAGACTATTCATTAATAATGACAACAGTAATGATACTTGGTAAGCACTTACTGTGTGTCAAGCACCGTTCTAAGTCCTGAGGTAGATACAAGTTAATCAGTTTCGACATAGTCCTTGTTCCCACGTGGGGCTCACAGTCGAAGTAGGAGGGAGAACAGGTGTGGAATCCCCTATTTTACAGCTGAAGAAACTGAGGCCCGGAGAAGTTAAGTGACTCACCCGAGGTCACATAGCAGGCGTGTGGCAGAGGGGCATTAGAACCCAAGTCCTCTGACTCCCAGGCTTGTAGTCTTTCCGCTAGGACACACACGCAAACACACGAGTACACGAACTAGCCCGGCTTAAATCCTTTCTCATAAGGCTCGGGGTAACAAATGTAGAAGATGGAGGATACTGGCTGTTCACCAATAGTGTGAGAACTTTATGTTGCCCGGTGACGGAGTAAAGAAAGAACAGTTTCGCCATCTTTATATGCGCTGACTCACACATTCGTGGTCGTCAGACGGTCTGGGAGACTAAGACTCCTGGGAGGCAGGTGCCCCACACAGTAACAATAGTGCTGTTTCTTGCATGCTTATTCTATGCCAAGCTCAGGACTAAGCACCGAGATAGATACAAGATAATCAGGTGGGACGTGGTCCCTGGCCCGCTTGGGGGTTGCAGCCTAAGTAGGAGGAAGTACAGGATTTGAATCTCCATTTCCCAGATGTGGAAGCCGAGGCCCACAGAAGATAAGTGACTTGCCCAAAGACACACAGTGGACAAATGGCAGAGCGGGGATTAAAAACTGAGACACCGAGTGGTCTGGCAGATAGAGCCCGGGCCTGGGAATCAGGACCTGGGATCTAATCCCGGCTCCAGCACTTGTCTGCTGTGTGACTTTGGGCAAGTCGCTTCACTTCCCTGGGGCTCAGTTACCTCATCTGTAAAATGGAGATTAAGACTGTGAGCCGCATGTGGGCCACGGACTGTGTCCAACCTTGTTACTATGAATCTACCCCAGTGCTTAGAACAGTGCTTGCCACAAAGCATTTAACAAATACCACAATTATTACCTGTGTCCATATCCTTATACTCTGTTGCTCCCCCTTCCCATATTTTATTTTCATTTGCCCTGCTAGATTAAGCTCCTTGTGGCCAGGGATCTAGTCTCCCACCCTGCTATACTTATCTAAACACAGTGCTCTGCACACAGTAAGCGCTCAGTAAATACCACTGACTGCTTGCTCACCATTCAGCACTCTTCACCCCACCCCTGGTAGTTTAGGTGCCGAGGCAGCTAAACTGCATCTGTTCTTCAAAAACACAAATCCCTTTAGCACAGACTCCAGGCTACCTCCTCCAACTTCCCTAATCCTGTGGCAGGCTTCTTCAGTTTTTTTCTTAACGAATTCTCCATCACTTCTTCCATCTGAACTGTTCTCCTCATTCCTCAATCCTTTAAAGTCTCTCCTCCCTGTTCCACCCAAAGAAAGGAAGCACTGGGAAGCAGATAAAAGAGAATTCATGGCCAAAACCTCAACTTGTTCTTCCCTGGAGTTGTCACCTTCCCAAGCCAGGACGGTGGATATTTCCCCGGATTAAAATGCTCCAGGGCACAGCCCCGGGTCCGGGAGAATCCTCAGCGGAGGATGACAGGGAGGTCTGGGGCAGCCAGGTCTTGGCTAGAAGTTTCTAGTTCCCATCCCGACAAGACCCACACATCTGCCGGCAAAGATAAACCGCCCGGGCTGGGTTTGTGCAGCTTGTCGAAAACGGCAGTGGCCGATTCCAAAAGGCAAAATCATCGCTCTTGCTTTTTTCTGAAGGCATCGTCCTCCACAGGCCCAGAGGAGCTTGCTGAGGAAGGAAAATATCGCAGGGCCAGCTCTGCTCTGTAGTGAGCTGAATCTTGACCTTTCTGAGTCCAAGTGAGTTGAATCAAAGTTTTTTCAACCCTCATTTTTTAAAATAGCATTTAAGCACGTACTAGATTCCAGGCACTGTTCTAAGCTCTGGGGGAGATGCAAGGCACTGTTCTAAGCGCTGGGGGAGATACGAGGTTGGACACAGTCCTCGTCCCACATGGGGCTCACAGTCTTAATTCCCATTTTACAGATGAGGGACTGGAGGCACAGAGAAGTCAAATGATTTGCCCAAGGTCACACAGCAGACAGGTGGCAGAGCTGGGATCAGAACCCCGGTCCTTCTGAACCCCAGGACCATATATATGCTCTATCGACGAGGCCATGCTGCTCCTGTAATAAGTTCATTGTGGGCAGGGGACATTCATTCATTCATTCATTCAATAGTATTTATTGAGTGCTCATTATGTGCAGAGCACTGTACTAAGCGCTTGGAATGGACAAATCGGTAACAGATACAGTCCCTGCCCTTTGACGGGGGAGACGGACAGATAAGAACAATAGCAATACCCTGTATTGTACTCTGCCAAGTGATTAGTACAGTGCTTTGTGCCCAGTAAATGCCACTGATTAAAACTGGGTGAGCTGCAGTGGAGTGGGTGGGGATAAGAAAGGGGACCTGAGGAGAGAAGCAGCGTGGCTTAGGTGATAGAGCAGGGAGTCAGTAGGACCTGGGTTCTAAACCCAGCTCCACTACTTGTCTGCTGTGTGATCTGGGGAAAGTCACTTAACCTCTGTGTGCTGTCGTTCCCTCATCTGTAAAATGGGGATTAAGACTGTGAGCCCCTTGTAGGACATGGGCCGTGTCCCACCTGATTAGCTCATAACTACCCCAGCGTTTAGTATAGTGCCTTGCACGGAGTAAGCGCTTAATAGCATTTAAAAAATCGGACCAGAAACATGGATTCACACAACTCCCTCATTCTCCTCTGCACATCCTAGAAACTGAAACGAGTCTTTGTCAAGGGGTTCCCAGGGAAAGGGAATGCTGAAGGGGAATCAGACCGGAGAAGATAAAATGCCCCAACATTTAGGACAATGTCAGACACATAGTAAGTACTTCACTGAAACCCCCATTATTATTAGCTCTGCAGTCAATAATAATAATACTAATTATGGTATTTGTTAAGCACTTAATATGTGCCAAGCACTATGCTAAACTTCGGGGTGGATACAAACAAAATGAGTTGGACATAGTCCCTCTCCCTCAAAGGGCTCTCAATCTTGGTCCCAATTTACAGACAAGGTAACTGGGGCCCAGAGAAGTGAAGTGATTTGCCCAAGGCCACAGAGCAGACAAGTCGCGGAGCAGGGATTAGAACCCATGACTTTCTGTCTCCTAGGTCCGTGCCGGATCCACTAGGCCACGCTGCTTTTTCAGGCAGCCCGGGACCCCTGAGAGAATGTGTTTCTGTCAGCCTGGCCCACCTCAGACGCAAACCAGATGCCCGGAGCCAAGCAGGACTTGTGCTTTGCCGCTGACACACAGCCTTGCTTTCTGCAGGGCCAATTCCAGGCAAACTCCAAGGGCGGTTTTATCCAATAATCACATTATACCAATCAGCATCATTTCTGCTGAATGCCTTTTGACTGTCCCTTTCATCCCCAAGTGACCTTTCTTAGAGGACTCAATGGGATAAATTAGGAGGATATTAGATAGGAAGATGGCACCCCGCAATTTACTTGAACAAAAGCATCCGATCTCGAAAATCAAGATTTTGAAAACACATATCAATATCGGCTACTCGCTGAATCTTCCAGGTACCCTTGATGCAGCTGAGGCTATTCTTGGGAAAGAAAAAAAAGGTGGGGGGGGGGGGGGAGGAGAAGAGAGCGTCTCTTAGCAAAGAAATCTAATTTTGCTTGGTGAGACCGAGGAAGGATTTTGATAAATAATCTATGATTCGGGGGCCTGAAATGCCTCCTCGGCTATCGGTGGCCCGTGAAAGGTTAGTAAATTAATACACACGCACATGAAATGAACGCTCTGATGTCGACGAGGGCCAGAGAGAACTGTAAATGAACACTTTGAAACCTAGCTTGGGTTCTCCTGAGCTGGTACACATTAGAGACAGAAGTACTTTAAAAGGATCAGCAGAGTGCAAAGGAACAGTCAGAACCACAGCATGATAGGCAAGAGATAAGCTTCCTTGAAAGAAAAAGAGCTGCCAGAACCATTAGCCATCAGGGAGGCTCTTAGAAAGTCCCTGGCCAAGGCCACAGGGGTGGGCTTCATTACTGGAGGCAGCCGTCTCGTGGACAATGGGCCGAGCTGGAATAAAAAGCAGGTCCAGCGCCCTGGGTGGATAGAAGCGCGCACACACGTACTCGTGTGCTATGAAACAGGGCATCTCTCCTGCCCTCGCTGGACCTACATAGCAGAGGCTGTTTTTACCGACCCCTGCCCGATTCTCTCCAAATCTAACCTTAAGGAAGCAGCATGGCCTAGTGGATAGAGCACGGGCCCGGAAATCAGAAGGATCTGGGTTCTAATCCCAGCCGCTTGCCTGCTGTGAACTGGGGCAAGTCACTTCAATTCTCTGTGCCTCAGTTCCCTCAATTGGGGATGAAGACTCTGAGCCCCATGTGGGACAGGCACTGTGTCTGACCCAATTTGCTTGAATCCACCCCAGCGCTTAGTACGGTGCCTGGCACAAAGTAAGTGCTTAACAAATTCCACTATTATTATTATTACTAATAACCTAGCTAGAGTTTGGAGTGTCGTGATGGTGAGTTTTTTTTCACCAGTGTGAAACGGTGACTGGGTAGACTGAGGCATAATTGAATCCTGTACCTGGAAAGATTTCCCTTGCTTTCCAGTTCTTTTGGTTTTCCACGTCTGTTGGTTTTTTATCCTCAACACTGTGCATGACACTGTACTAGGGATATGGGGAATTTACAAGAGAGATTAAACACCTAATACCTGTCCTCAACAAACTCACAATCTAACATTTTCTTGTGGTATTCTTTTTTTTTTCTTTATGGTATGTTTCAGCACTTACTATGCCAGGCATTGTACTAATTGCTGGGGAAGGTACGGCTACTAATAAGGTTGGGCACAGTCCATGTCCCACAGGATTAATCCCCATTTTACAGATGAGATAATTGAGTCATGGAGAAGTGAAGTGACTTGGCCAAGGTCACACAGCAGACAAGTGGCCAAGCAGGGATCAGAAACCAGGTCCTTTGCTATATGCTGAGCACTGGGGTAGATACTGAGCAAATAGATCAGTCACAGTCCCTTTTCTACATGGGATTCAGTCTAAGGGGTTATCTGATTGTTTCTTTTAGGGTCATGATCTTCCTAATGTCTTTTCTCTGAGAGAGTCACCTTATTTCCGATTACTGAATGTGACGGGTCTTCTGTGACTCTCTAGACTGTAAACTCTTAGTGGGCAGGAAACATGTCTGCCAACTCTGCTGTACTGTACCCTCCCAAGAGCTTAGTTCAGTGCTTTGCACATAGTAAATACTCAATAAATACCACTGTCTCGCAACTGTCCATTGGGATGATTGGAGGCGAGGGGAGGGCGGTTCCCTGGAATGGACAGGCACTATCCTACCTGATCATCTTGTATCTACCGTACGCTTAGTACACAGTCCTTGGCATACAGTAAGGACTTATATACAATTACTGTAAATATTATTCATCAGCCAAACTTTTTTTCCAAGGAATCGGGCTTAGGTGTGGGCGTATTGTGGGACTCCGAATTCATAGGTGTCATAGCTTAATTAATAACTGTAGTATGTGTTAAGAGCTTACCATGTGCCAGAATCTGTACTTAGCGCTGGGGTGGATACAAACAGATCGGGTTGGACACAGTCCCTATCCCACATGGTGCTCACAGTCAATCCCCATTTTACAGATGAGGTAACTGAGGCCCAGAGACATGAAGTGACTTGCCCAAGGCCACGCAGCAGGCAAATGGCAGAGTCAGGATTAGAACCCATGACCGGCTCCCAGGCCTATGCTCTATCCACCATGCTTCCAGGGAAGTGGCAGGTATGTTGTGCAGCTTCAACAACAAACGCCTCAACAAGCTGTTCCCTCAGAGATGTGATACTGAACTGAATCACAACTGCTATGCAAAAAGGCTACTCACATCCATGCACAACCTAGAGGCCACAATTAAGGTGATTTCTATTGAGTTGCTGTTTTGTGCATTTCCTCTCACTGCACCATGGAGGTCTTTCTGACAGTGTATGACAAAATATATTAATTACTTCCATTGGTAAAGGAAACAGTGAAATCAACTCCCTTTCCTTCTTTTGCCATGTTGAATGCTATAATGGCTCCACGTGCAGAGAAAATTCAAACTGATCTTTTAGAATAAACCTTCCGGTGCAGCTCCCAGGAACTGAACTGATTCCCAAAGAATCAGCCTTCTTTCCATGAGGTCAAATTAAATTCAGTAATAATGGGATGTCAGAACACTCATTTACAAAATGGAATTGGATTTCTGCGATTTATAGACAACTTGCATGAAGTGATGTGGGCCTAGTGGATAAAGCACAGACCTGAGTCAGAAGGACCTGGATTCTAATCCTAGCTCTGCCACTTGTCTTCTGTGTGATCTTGGGCAAGTCACTTCCCTTCTCTGTGCCTCAGTTTCCTCATCTGTAAAATGGAGATTAAGACTGTGAGCCCCACTGGGGATATGGACTGTGTCCAACTGATTCTTTGTATCTATGCCAGCACTTAGAACAGTGCCTGGCACATAATAAGCGCTTAACAAATATCATTAAAACAATGTTGCCAATGTTTCAGCAGCCCTGTTCCAGGTTTACTTAGATGCAATTATCCCAGTACAGAGGGGAAAAATGCTACTTTGACCTTCACTGCATATATCAGTAATCTCAGTAAGGGCATGTCCAGTGTTCTGAACCTGAATGAGTTTTCAAATGGAAAACTTAAATAATTTCTTGATATTTTCCTCTCTCTTAGAGTCCCCTCTTCTGTTGGAATCCCCAAGGTTAAAATGCTGGAAGGTGAAGCAGGTTGAATGTGAAATCCCTGGGACAGAATCAATCGGTCAAAGGTATTTACTGAGCGCTTACTGTTTGCAGACCACTGTAATAAGCCGTGGGTGTACAATAGAGTAAATAGATCTGATTTCTGCTTACAACCTCATGGGGGAGATGGACATTAAAATAAATTACAGGAAGGGGAAGCAGACAATTGTAAAGAGAAGCAGCATGGCTTAGTGGAAAGAGCCTGGGCCTGGGAGTCAGAGGACGTGAGTTCTAATCCCAGCTCCGCCACTTGTCTGTTGTGTTACCTCGGGCAAGTCACTTCTCTTTGCCTCAGTTATCTGTAAAATGGGGATTAAAATTGTGAACCCTATGTGGGACAACCTGATTACCCTGTATTTAACTTAGCGCTTAGAACAGTAGTAAGCGCCTAACAAATACCATAATTATTATTATTAGTACCTAAGTGTTAAGGAAGTATAGACCCAAATGCTTCCGCAATGAAAAGGATGGGAAGATAAACAGATTAGTCAGAGAAGCCTTCCTGGAAGAGATATAATTATAGTAGGGCTTTGAAAATGGGGAGAGTGGTGGTCTGTGATTAATGAAGTGGGAGAGAGCTCTAGGAAGGACAGAGGGCTTGGACAAGGGATCGATGGCAAGAGAAAGACGAGATTCAGGCCCAGTGAGAAGGATGGCATTAGAGGAGCGAAGTGTGCAAGCTGGGCTGTAGTGGGAGAGGAGTGAGGGCAGGGGGAGGGGAGATAGTTGATTTGAGTGGCTTAAAGCCAATGGGCAGGAATTTCTGCTTGATGCCAAGGGGAATGGGCAACGGTTGGAGGATTTCGAGGATTGGAGAGATGTGCACAGAAAGTGGTTTTAGAAAAACGATCTAGGCAGCAGAATGAAGCGTGAGCTGGAGAGGAGAGAGACGGGAAGCAGGGAGGTCTACGAGGAAGTTGATACAGAGTTGGACTATGACAAGAAATAGTGCATGCAGGGTTGCCATCTTCTAGGAAAGAAAATAATTGCAAATCAAGAACAGGAAACAAAAATGCATGGTGCCTGCATGTTAACTTAATGTGTACAGTTATTTATCGTAGTCACAAACATCTAAGAGAAGGATGCAGACAAGTTACTTGGTACAGGCTTCTATATAATGGTTCCATTTCTCTTGAATAGGTTCCTTTACAGTAAGACACTTAATGACCTGAGGAAATTAGTAACAGGTGAAGAATAGCTCAGCTATTTTTAAAAATGCATTTGTCACAGCAGTTTATCTTTGAAAATAAATCACAAGGGGCAAAGTGCTGCTGAGTAACTCTGGCTTTCTATTCTTTGACTTCCATTCACCCAGAATGGTCCTGGAACATCCGTTTTCCAACAATCCTTGCCAACGGTACTTCAGCACCTCTGAAAAGACAGTTCTGTTCCTCGCTTGTGGTAGATGCCACAGGCATGAGAACACTTCACGTTTTGAGGAGGGAAGCAAACAGAGCAAACGACCATTTTAAAAAAATGGAATTTTTGGGGGGGAACTAGAGAATTGTGCTTCCACATTTGATCTCACAGAAAATACAGAAAAATTCCTGTCTAAAGTTCCATGAAGTACATCTAGAGAAGTCCACAAATTCAATCCATCACTGATATCTACTGAATGTTTACAGCCTGCAACACTGTACTAAGCACTTGGGAGTGTACAATCTAAGAGCTGGTAGACACGTTCTCTGCTCACAAGGAGCTTTCAGTCTAGTTAGTCCAGTTTCCTCCTGTAAACTTCAAGGCTAGAATTTGCAAATATTTGTGGTTAAAATTGGATTTTTTTCAGCTATACGCATCCCACATATTGAGTACACTTTAAATTGCTTTCTGTTTAGCCATTTCTATTTATCAGTAACATCGTTGTAGTGGTGAATGGACCAAATCCTCATTTTACACTGCATATCAGTTCCCCTTCTGTTCCACAGGCTTCAAAGTGTGCAATTGCAAATCTTTGCAGAATGAGAGCACTATTCGCTGTTAAAAATGGATTCCTTTGAAAAGCCCTCTTGGCCTTTCTGTTTATACCCTGAAGGGCATATGTACGGAGTAACTAAAGTAATGCATCTTGTAGAGGATGAAGATCTCCCCAGCAGATTTTTAAGAACGATCCATTTTCTATCAAAAACCAAATGATAAATCATCCATGCTCATTTTGCTCCCTTAATTTTTCTTCTAAAAAGGGTGACTCCACCAGTGCAATATTCACAATTCAAATCCGTAAACTCCAAGTGAAGGGAATGCACAAAGTGTGGCGGATATTTTTTGTGGCTTTTTTTTTTTCCCTTAGGCATGGCAGACTATAATCTGGGTCTTCTGACTGCCTATCCTGGGCTCTTTCCACTAGGGCAGGACTCCAGTTTGATTTTAATGGGTTTCGCTGTCCACATTTTTTTTTTTGAAGTTTCCCCAGGTTAGCTGAGAACAAAGCAACTATTTGTGTTTCTTTCTGTTGTCCATTCTCCTCCCATGTTCCACTTATTGGAAGCCCAATGAGTGTACAACCTGATTAACTTGTTTCTACCCCAGCGCTTAGAAAAGTGCCTGTCACATAGTAAGTGACAAATACCATAAAAAAAAAAAATCTGTGATGACCATCATTACTCTGATGCTAGTAATCCAACTGGGCTCCTGATCCTCAAATTTTGTGAGCTCACTGACTTATAGGTGCAAGCTCCCTTGTCAGTCAATCAATGGTACTTATAGCACTACTTACTGCATGCAGAGCACTGTATTAAGCACTTGGGAGAGTACAATACAAGAGAGTTGGTAGATACAACCTCTGTCCACAAGAAGCTTACAGACTACAGGGGAGACAGACCTTAAAAATATATTTTACAGTTTTTTTTAGTAGTATTTGTTAAGCACTTACTATATGTCAAGCAGTGTTCTAAGCGCTGGGGTAGACTTAAGGCCATCAAGTTGGACACAGTCCCTGTCACACCTGGGGCTCACAGTTTAAGGAGGAGGAAGGAGGATTCAATCCCCATCTTACATATGAGAAAACTGAGGAACAGAGAAGAGAAGTGACTTGCCACATGCGGCTGACACCTACATCTAATTGAGGTCCAACCAAATCAGTGGCTTCAACTCTTCAGATCTGGCTACCCTAACATTATCAACAGTATTCATGCAGTGTGGCCTAGTACAAAGAGCATGGGCCTGGAAGTCAGAACTTGGCTTCTAAACCTGGCTCCCCTTGCCTGCTATGTTACTATGGGCAAGTAAGTCACTTAGTTGCCTCCATTTCCTCATCTGTAAAATGGGGATTAAACACCTGTTCTCTCTCCAGTGTGAGACAGGGTCTATGCCTGACTGCATCTTCTCCAGTGCTTAATACAGTGTGTGGCAAACTGTAAATGCTTTACGAATGCCCCAATTATCATTATATAAAATGTACTATATAATAAGACAGCCTCCAAAGGATGAATTCAGTTTAAATCTCCATTGTTTCAACCTCCCCACCAATTCTCTTCCGGAATTTCCGATAACAAAAAGCACAGAACGGACTGAAAATTTCACAGACTGTTTGGCTTCCCCGCTCCTGGCAACAGGGCCAAGAAGAGAGAAACGGCCAAAGGGGAAGAAGCAAGAGGACACGGTCCAACCACACTGGATGAGAAGCTCCCAAACCACCTAGAGTTGGCCTCCTGGGGCGTCTTATTCTCTTACAATGAAGTCCGCCATCGGAGGCTGTTCCAATCAGGGTAGCGGGAGCTTTTCCTCACTGGATGATCGAAAAAGCTCTGACAGCTCCTACCACGATTTTACACTTCAACTGCTACCTGCTGGGACCTCCCTTAGGAATGAGAGGGTGGTCCCGTCTCCGAGACCCACTCGACCCTTAACCTCTCTGCCGAGCCGGAAAACTGGGGAAATAATCGGCGCCTGCCCGCGAGGGCGTTAATTAGGGACATTCCTGGAGGGCTTTTGAGGTGAAGGTCCGACTTCCCGGAATGGGATTATTCTAAGAATTTATCCATGGGTGGGCAAGGAGTGTTAAGGAAAAAAGGCCGACTCTGTAGCGACTCCACAGCCTGCAGAATTGATCTCGTCTCCTGTGATTCTGAGATTTTTCCAGTCAAAATCAATAGAGCCTGGTTGTAATGCTCTAAGGCAACTTGAAGGACAATAAAATAGAAATCGTTTATTATGTAATGCAGCTGTAGTAGGTTTTTTAAGTAGGCCAATGCAACTGGCACCCTCCGCCTCTAACTTTCAAGAATATTAGTACCATGCTCCACTCCTGGGAATAATAACAATAATGGCATTTAAGTGCTTACTATGTGCCAAGCACAATATCAAGCCCTGGGGCAGTTACAGGATAATCAGATTAGACACAGCCCCTGGCCCACGTGGGGCTCACAGTCCAAGATGGAGGGAGAACAGATATTGAATCCCCATTTTACAGGTGAGGAAAATGAGGCACAGATAAATTAAAGGACTAGCTCAAGGATACACAGCAGAGAAGCAGCATGGCCTACAGGAAAGAGCATGAGCCTTGGAGTCAGAGGCCCTCAGTTCTAATCTCGTATCTGCCACGGGTCTGCCGTGACACCTTGGGAAATTCATTTCACTTCTCTGTGCCTCTGTTACTTTGTTGTAAAATGATAAGACTGAACCTCATGTGGAACAGGGACTGTGTCCAATCTGATTATCTTATATCTACCCCTGTGCTTAGTACAGTGCATGGCACATAGTCAATGTTTAAGAAATAGGAGGAGGAGGAAAATATGGTAGCCAGATTTGAGGGGTGGAGAGCCATTCATTTAGTCGGATCTCAGTTAGTTGTATTCACCAGTCACAAATTGCTAGGATAGGGGAATTTACATCAAGGAACTGAAAAGGATCATAAAAAGATGTCCAGGAAAACAGTCAGATTACTAACATCAAGCCACGGTTATCATCACATTAGGTCTTCAATGGGCAGAACATGTGAAGAAAGTGGATTACGGAAGGAAATACAAATAGCTACTTTGTGCTCAGATCAGATGGGGAAAATTTCAAAGAAGGTGGACAGAGAATCCTATTACAGTCAAACTGGGGTTGTGGGGTGGTCTAGGGGGAAGAACTCAGGTTGGGGAGTTGGAAGACCCTGATTCTAGTCTCAGCTCTGTTACTGTCCTGCTGTGTTATCTTGGGCAAGTCACTTAATCTTTCTGGGACACAAAAGCCACATCTGTAATGTGGTGATGAAGTAGACTGTGAGCCTAGTATGTGACTAAGACTGTCTGAATTGATAACCTTGTATCTCTCCCAATGCTTGCAAATGGTAGATGCTTAATAAAAGTTACTATTAGTGTTATAAGGAAGCAAAGCTTTAAATCAGTGTGGTAAAGCAGTGGAGAATGTGGTAAAGCAGTGGAGAACTGAGGGGTAAAGGCAAGTCAGGTTAGAAATGGGCAAATGTCTTGGAGAAGAGGTTTCCTGAAGATAGAGATGATAGGGAGAAAAAAAGTTAGCACCAGGCATTGAGGGCAGCAAATACAAGCAGCGTATCAAGGGACAATTTTTATATGCCTTAGTGCAAAAGGGATTGATTTGATAAGCCACAACTGCACAGATTAAAAAAAGATCTTTCCACCAACAGCATCAACTTCAAATATTGATATTATAATTGCTGCATATCAGGCCAGTGAATGTGAAGGCAATATTGTTTTTTTGTCTTGGGATAGTACAATACAATTGAGTTGGTAGACCCGATCCTGCCTTGAGAGATTTTACAATCTAGTGGAAGGCTCTCACAATCTTCTTCTCAAAATCTATTTGAATCACACTGAAATCAACTGCCCTTCCTGAAGCAAACTCCTTGTGGGCAGGGAATGTGACTGTTATATTGTTCTCTCCCAGGTGTTTAGTACAGGGCTCTGCACAAAGTAAGCGCTCAATAAATATGATTGATTGATGGAGCAATGGGGCTAAGTCACGGGGCGGCTATCATGGGTGCCATTTTCCCAAGCCGGGCACTTATTTCCGAGCTGGTCTCTCATGGCATCAATAGTCTTCCCTTCGTCCTGTTTCCTTGCTTCCAAGTGTGCAGAGTAGAATGGATTTAGGGATGGGGCACACCCCTGCCCAATTCAAACTCCTTGTTTTTCTGATTCGATGAAGACCGTCTATCAACCGGAAAAGTCGTCCCAATTCCCTCGGAATCCTACGGTCGCGAATATATCTGTTGGCCGTTTCTGACCTTTCCTGCAGCTATTGCTATATAACTGCATTTCACTTGCAAAGGTTCCAGTAAATTTCAGATTCCACCCTCTCCTCCCCTTCCCTCCTATCTATACACACATACAGACACACCTTTCCTTCACTCCTCCTGCTCTGAGAACCTCGCCCTCAAACGGTTCTACTGGGCCTGAATCACTTTTTTAATGTTTGGTTTAATACACTCAGGTACTCCAAACAACACACAAAAAAATGAGCAAACAGCCTCACGATCTTGGAAATCTCTTTCTTAACATAGAAAACGGTTTCTTAATGGCACAGGGGAGAAATCGGCAGCAAGCTTGACAACATAATTAGGAGATTGTTACGGGGAAGGGAAAAGCATTCTTTATGCGGCTCTTACGATTTTCAATAAGATTATTCTCCCTGAATAGCTAATCAGATTGTTCTTCCTTCCCAAATCCATGGGCTGTAAGGCGCAGTTCTACTGAGTTACTAAATGGCAAACAGTGACAACTCAGAAAGGGAAATTTAAAGTGTTAACCAAATGTGAGCAAACAGCGTGATGGAGGCTGCAGCTAAAGAGATCTATGGCAGATTAGCGGCAATTTAAGAAGATCGCACTGTTACACCTGGGTTGACAAGATCTGACAGGGTGTGTTGAACCCTGCTCCTAGCTCCAATTTGAGTGTCATGTTTCAACAGGAATGAGGGGAGTAGGGGAAAAAAAGAAACTCTTTTCTGAACTGAACGGTGGCTTCACAGCACGTGTTTGTGGCAACCGAAACTGAAAGAGACCCGAGAGGTGGATGACAGGGTGAACGGCTGCTAACTGCTGCTAAGTGCTTAAGGCTCCCTACCCATTTTGCTGGCCTTCTAGCTGCTTCCTGTCATGGGACTTTTTTTTAAAATGGTATTTGTTAAGCACTTTCTATGTGCCAAGCACTGTTCTAAGCACTGGGTAGATACAAGATAATCAGATTGGACAAAGTCCTTGTCCCACATGGGGCTGATATAATGATAATAATAATAATGGCATTTGTTAAACACTTACTTTGTGCCAAGCACTGATCTAAATGATGGATAATGATGGTATTTGTTATAATAATAATATTGGTATTTAAGTGCTTACTATGTGCCAAGCACTGCTCTAAGTGCTGGGGTAGATACATGGTAATCAGGTTGTCCCACATGGGGCTCTCAGTCTTAACTCCCATTTTACAGATGAGGTAACTGAGGTACAGAGAAGTTAAGTGACTTGCCCAAAGTCGCACAGCAGGCAGGTGGCGGAGCTGGGATTAGAACCTGGTCCCTCTGGCTCCCAGGCCTGTGCTCTATCCACTAGGCCATGCTGCTTCTTATCATCACACCTTTCAAAGCTCCTGATCAATCAATCAATGTGTTATTTATTAAGCACCTAGTGTGTGCAGAACACTGTCCCAAATGCTTGGGAGAAAATCAATCGACGAATGGTATTTATTGAATGCTTCCTGAGCTCAGGTTAGGATGGCGTAGTGAATAGAGCACAGGTCTGATAGAAGGTCATGAGTTCTAAACCCAGCTCTGGCACTTGTCTGCTTTGTGACCTTGGACAAGTTACTTCACTTCTCTGTGCCTCATTGACCTCATCTGTAAAATGAGAATGAAGACTGTTAGCAACATGTGGGACGGGGACTGTGTCCAACCCCATTTGCTTTTGTCCACCCCAGCGCTTAGTACAGTACCTGGCACATAGTAAGCACTTAACAAATACTATTATTAATATTACAAAGCACTACAATAAAACAGAGTTGATAGGCACGGTTCCCTGCCCTCAGTAAGTTTCCAGTTTAGTCCTCTCAGCAGCCTTGAGGGGATGGGAAAGGCAGATGTTACTCTTCCCGTTTTACAGAGGGGCTAATTGAGGCACTCACTGTCCCGAGTCGTCGGAGACTCCTGCCCTTTCCTATAGGACCGCTCTTCTTCCTCTCCAACCACTGCCGCTTCCGGTCTGCCGGCTAATCCAGACATCTGCCTGTCCACACTGAAAAAACAGAAAGAGGAAGGATGGCTTAGTCTCCTTCTGGGAGGAAAATCTGGTGCCAAACCCAACAGACTCAATTCCCTACAAGTCATCTTTTCTCCAGTTACCAGGCCTGGGCAGACAAAAGGACGACTTGTACTGGCCTTAGGAATCAGTCAATCAGTTGTATTTATTGAGCGCTTACTGTGTGCAGAGCACTGTACTAAGCACTTGGGAGAGGACAATAGAAGACACATTCCCCGCCACGACGTGTTTACGGTCTAGACCTAATGGAAAAGAGAGCGGGCCTGCGAGTCAGGAGGTCCGGGTTCTAATTCCAGCCCCCTCACTTGCCTCCTTTGTGACCCTGGGCAAGTCACTTCCATTCTCTGGGTCTCGGTTTCCTCATCTGTAAAATGGGGATAAAATACCCTCCTCCTTTCATTCTCCATCCTCCTTCAATTCTCCCTCTCCCTTAGACTGTAAGGCCCTGTGGGACAGAGACTGGCTGATCTGATTACCTCGTATCTAACCCAGTGCTCGGCATATAGTACCCACTTAACAAATGATAAAAATAATAACGATAATAACTGTGGTATTTAAGCACTTACTATATGCCTCACACTGTACTAAGCTTATCTGATTACCTCGTATCTAACCCAGTGCTCGGCATGTAGTACACACTTAACAAATGATAAAAATAATAATGATAAGAATTGTGGTATTTAAGCACTTACTATATGCCTCACACTGTACTAAGTGCTGGGGTGGATACATTCATTCAATTGTATTTATCGAGCACTTACTGTGCGCAGAGCACACAGACCTTGGGAGAGTACAGTACCGCAATAAACAGACCCATTCCCTGCCCACACAGTCTGGGAGAGAGAGGATAGTCAGGTCTCACATGAGGCTCACAGAGTAAGTAGGAGGGAAAACAGGTATTGAATCCCCATTTTGCAGGTGAGGGAACTGAGGCACAGAGAAGTTAAGTGACATGCCGAAGAACCCACATCAGATACGTGGCGCGGATGGGATTAAAACCAAGGCCTCTGACTCCCAGCCACATGTTCTTTTGACTAGGCCACACTGTCTCCCAAATACAAATACCACAGTTGTCATTATTATTGATCAAGAAACATGTTGGCTCATCAGAAAAGGGACTTCCAAGAGGCCTTCTCACCCAAGTCATCCTTTGCAACTTCCATTTTCAAGATCAATCAGTCAATCATCCCCACACTTCAATTAGAGTTTGGATGTTCCTTCTCCTTGGGGAGGGGGAAAGATGCAGAATTTAGAGTTTAATCATGCTAGGCTGCTAAATGGAGAATTAACCGGTGATCAAAGGTTGAGAAGAATGACAGAAAGCTGGCAAAGTCAGCTGTCAGTTCTCAGATTTTAAGACCCAATTTTACTAAGTGAGAGCGTGCTTTTTGAGATTGCTGTGCTATTTTCAAAAAGTAGGAGCTGTATATTTAAATACCTATTCTCCCCAAGTCATTATGTTAGGTATCCAGCTGGTGCAGGAGGTTGGGTCGATTTGGAAACAGTAAATACTTGTGCAGGCAGGAGAGCATACATTTAATAGCAGCCAAAATAAAGCCCCAATTTTTGTCACTATATTAGCAGGGTGGAGTAGTGGTTAGAGCACGGAGGACTGGGAATCAGAAGGACCTGGGTTTTAATCCGGGCCTTGCCACTCGTCTGCTGCGTGACCTTGGGCAAGTCACTTCACTTCCTCTGTTCCTCAGTTACTTCATCTATAAAATGGGGATAGAAACTGTGAGCCCCATGTGGGACAGGGACTGCGTCTAACCCGATTTGTTTTTATCCACCCGGTGCTTAGTACAGTGCCTGGTACAGAGTAAGTGCTTAACAAAGATTATTATTATTATTATTATTATTAACAGTCCAGTGTCATTGACATTTGCCTCACAAGACATACCAAGTAATTAATGCTGCCTTATTGTAACAGTGCTTGGCACATAGCGCTTAGCAAATACCATTATTATTATTATTATTAAATATAATCCAGTTCTTTTCTTGATAATGAGCGCTGAGCTAGGCCTTTGATTTGCATGGGAAGAGGAATCATTTCACTCTCAGGACTTTGAAGAAAAGAGGAATTCTCTGTGACAGTGGTGCCAGAGGCAAAGGGATGGAGTGAAAAAAGGTTCCTTCTATCCATACAACTCTCTGATGGATCCAAATTGGAAAATTTTCCCTTCCTTCCAGCCTAGATAAGTTTGCTACTCCAATATAGAAACAAGCTATTCCACTCCTGAACTGGAAATAGTGATAATTGTTGTACATTATGTCCATATCCCTAATTTATTGATTTATATTACTGTCTCCCTCTCTAAAGTGTAAACTCACTGTGGGCAGGGAACGCGTCTACCGACTCCAGTATAGCGTACTCTCCCAAGCGCTTAATACAGTGCTCTGCACACAGTAAGCGCTCAATAAATTTGACGGATTGGTTGATTTAGTCTTTACTAAGAGCCAAGCACTGTTATAAACACTAGGGACATGGAAAGATAACCTACATGGGGCCCACAGACTAAATGGGAAAGAGAACAGTTATTTAATCCCCATTTTATCATTGAGGAAAAGAAGGCACAGAGATGTTATGTGATTTACCCAAGGTCACGCAGCATGCAAGCAGTGGGGCTAGGATTAGGACCCAGGTCTCCTCTGATTTTTGGATGTCAAAGTGTGTGTCCACAGGGGAGAAATGAGAGGGAAAGAAAGGGTCGTTACTAAATGAACTAAGCTTCATCTACTGGCCAAATCGAAGACTTAAAAAGGGGCAAGGATAATGTTTTTCCCTTTGTGATGAGGTTGATTTTCAGGTTACAGGCCTAAAATTTCTTTCTCTTCCTACTGAGTCCACTGAGAATAGCAGAATCAGAACATGAAGTGCTCCATCTCTTAGAAGTATACCAAATGAAGAGTAAATTATGGTACACCTACAACTTCAATCAATCAATCAATCAGTGGTAATTATGGAGCATTTACTGTGTGCAGAGCACTGTATTAAGCGCTTGGGGGAATACAACAGAGTCGGCAGACATGCTCCATGCTCACAATGGACTTTATAGTCTAGAGATGTACTGATAAGCAGCTGCTATCCAAGGTCCGAAAAAAAATTCCTCGTGTTCAGATTTCCCTTGGATAGTTTTCAGACTCAGTTTCAAGAGTAACAGATAGAAAAGATATTAGCTAAAGGAATGCAGTGGTATTGAGAGAGAGAGAGAAAGGAAACTGGATAAATGAAATGAACAGATAAATTCAAATTCTCTATTTAAACCTATAGTTTTTACTTTCTCCTGGACTTTGCATAAGAATGGCTTCTAAATAACAAAATCCTGACACTCAACATCTTTAATTCCCTATCTAAAAACCTACCAATAGGCATCACTTATCCCTTCATTTCACCCAATTCTCTGACCACCATGTGCCAAAGATTATTACCCTTCCCAGCCTGCCTCCCCCTCCTTCCATTTGTCCACCATCCAGTGGAAATTCTGACAGAGCCCAGGCCATGGGAGTCAGAGGACCTGGGTTCTGATCCCAGCTTCACCACTTGTCTGCTGTGTGACCTTGGTCAAGTCATTCACTTCTATGTGCCTCAGTTTCCTCATCTGTAAAATGAGGATTAAGACTGTAAGCCCCATGTGGGACAGCGACACTTAGTACAGTGCTTGGCACATAGAGCTAAGTACTACAGTTATTATTATTATTACCATTACAATTAAGTAATCAATCAATAGCATTTATTGAACACTTATTGCATGCAGGGGACTGTATTAAGTGCCTGAGAGAGTACAAGACCATAGAGTTGGTAGACATGTTCCCTGCCCACAGTGAGCTTACAGTCTAAAGATTCATTCATTCTCTCAATCGTATTTATTGAGCACCTACTGTGTGCAAAGCCCTCTACTAAGCACTTGGGAGAGTACAATTTAACAATAAACCGACATATTCCCTGCCCAAACGAGCTTAAAGTCTAGAGGTGTAATATAAAGCTAGGTAATGAAACTACCAAAAAAACGCATGCCAGAGAGAGAAAACAGGCAACACCAAGAGTTTGGATCATCAGCCCCTGAATAATCGAGAGTTGTCTGTACTTTCCACAAGTTAATTGTTCCATTTGGAAATATCTGGATTGTAACAACAGCAATGTCGTTTCAGGACAAGACGGCAGCTTGATTTCCTTCACTCAACACAAATCACAGCGGATGGAGGTGGGGAAGGAGGGAAGCGTGTCATCAACCTTCTCCAATTTTAATCAATTGCTTATTATTTTCCCCCATACCAATTTATTCCCCTGATTTCTGCTGGGTGAAATAATCAAGAAATACTCACGGCAATGCTATTGACCTGAAGCGATTTCTGCACTAGCTCTTTCCTGAGAGGCTGGCCTCACGTCAATCAACCAATGGTATTTATTGAGCGTTTCCCGTGTACTGCACACTGTAATAAGTGCTTGGGAGAGTACAACGCAATATCGGCAGACATAATCCCTGCCCTTAAGGAGTTTACAATCTAGTAAATCCAAGGCCACATCCAGAAATTCAAGGAGCTGAATGTTTTAGACTAAAGAAGAATGAATCCTGATCCAAAGGACCCAGGATTCGGGAGATTCCCCCCAAAAACCCCAAAACCAGACAACCATCTATCCTGTACCAACTCTTCTGTAGCATACTCCCCCAAATGCTTAGTTCAGTGCTCTGCACACAGTAAGTACTCAATAAATACCTTTGATGATCATGAGGGTTTAGACTTTTGCCTGCTTGGAGACCGAGTTCTGGAAAAGTTGACCTCCACACACATACAACACCTTAAATTTGGAAATTCTCCATCATTTCCCCATTTTGGATTACTATTATGGCATTAATTAACAATTAATAATGGTATTTGTTAAGCACTTACTAGGTGCAAGGCACTGTACTAAGCACTGGGGTGGATACAAGCAAATCAGTTTGGACACAGAGTCCCTGTCCCATTCTACAGATGAGGTAACTGAAGCCCAAGGTCAAACAGCAAACAAGTGGCAGAGCCAGGATTAGAACCCAGGTCCTTCTCACTCCCAGCCCCATGCTCTACTCACTATGCCACGTGGCTTCTCAGAGGGGTCTGGTACCTCAACTTTGACATGATCCTCGCTCAGTTCTTTGGTCATTCTTTATAGTGGGGATAGACTTCAACTGGAGTGTGGCAAGTTTGGAGAGTTGCACTTTGATTTCTGATTCCCAGTTGACCAAAACATGAGCTAATTTCCCAAGATGCCTCGCTTACAGGACAATCCATGGTGAAATGATCCCACCCACTTGGGTTTGCAAAAACATTAAGAAAGTACCAGCTTCAGAGATGGGCAGAATCACAAGTTCTTATGACTGGAGGTGTAATAATATTGAGGGTATTTGTGAAGTGTCTTTTATGTACCAAGCACTGTTCTAAGTGTTGGTCATTGGAAGGGAGTGAAGTCTGTGTATCTTGACAACCCCACTCTACTCCCATTCCAGAGGCTTTCAGGAAAGGAGATTTCAATTAATCACATTTATTGAGTGCTTACTGTCGGCAAAGCACTGTAGTAAGCACTGGGAATGAATCCACAGGTGTGACTCAGAAGTGGTTTCTGTCCTTCGAGGGGCTCACAAGGTGGGGGAGAAGGAACTGGGCACACCAGGAGTGATGAACCAATAAAACCCTAAAATCAATGCATCAATCAATCAGTTACTGAGCGCTTACTGCATGCAGAGGACTGTACTAAGTGCTTGGGAAAAATCAATATAATAGTAATAATAATGGTGGTATTTGTTAAGCGCTAACTATGTGCCAAGCACTGTTCTACGCACTGGGGTAGATATAAGATTATCAGGTTGTCCCACGTAGGACACTCAATCCCCACTTTACAGATGAGGTAACTGAGGCACAGAGAAGTTAAGTGACTTGCCCAAAGTCACACAGCTGAGGAGTGGCGGATCCGGGCATTGGTGGTCGCTTTCCCTGTCCACAGAGAGCTTAGAGTCTAGAGGGGGAGATGGAAATTAATATAAATAGATCAATTATGGATATCAAGCAGTTGGATTTATTAAGTGCGTACTGTGTGCAGAGCACTGTACTAAGTGCTTGGGAGAAGTCAATATAACAGCATTGGAGGTCATGTTCCCTGCCCACAAGGAGCTTACAGCTTAGAGGGGAAGGGCAGACATTGAGAAATAAATCAATTATGGAAATGAATATGGTTCTCTGTATCTAATGAGGGGAGGGAGGGAGTCTAAGTGGGGTATGACAATGATGGTGGTATTTGTTAAGGGCTTAGCGGGTGTCAAGATATGTACTAAGCGCTGCAGGAGACCCAAGATAATCGGGTTGGACACAGTCCCTGTCCACGAGACTCACAGTGTAAGTAGGAGGGAGTAGGGTTTAATCTCTACTTTACAGATGAGGAAACTGAGGCACAGGGAAGTTAAGGGACTTGCCCATGGTTGCAAAGCAGGCAAGGGCTTAGTACAGTGTCTGGTACAAAATAAGCGCTTAGGAAATACCATTAAAAAAAAAGATTAGAATCCAGGTCCTCTGACATCCAGGCCCAGACTCTTTTCACTGGGCCACATTGCTTCTCAGTCAGTCGTATTTACTGAGTGCTTACTGTGTGCAGAGCACTGCACTAAGCGCTTGGGAGAGGACAACTTAATATAGTAGACACACTCCCTGCCCACAGCGAGCTCTCGTTTGGTTGAGAGGATCATCCTGCCAGGCTTGTTTCTCTGACCTCCTCAGAGGGTGCAGGAATACTACGTTGAGAAGTGCTTGAAGGGAAAAGTCCCCTTGGGAGCCCATTACTATCATTCTCCCATTTTTCTTTCAAAGGCCCAATTTTGCAGCACAGGATCTAATAGCTATGCAAAGCACTGCTTCCTCCTCACACCAAACTGTGGAAATTCACATCAGATTTACCCAAATTGACAGATTGTAGGCCATAAATGTAGTCAAGTAAACTGATTTTCTTAAGGATTTTCTTCATCTTAAGGACGTAGAAAAACTTTCAAATCACGTACAAAACATGAGTTTGTCAGCAGAGTAGGATTTATATTTGCTGCGTGGTTAGAGTTACATGATGCCTTTAATTCTGGAAACTCTCTTTGTACCTCAGCACCAAACATTAGATGCTCGCTTAGGACTTTTGGAAAGTGAAGGGGGTGGTTAATGTTTCCTGAATATTGCAAGTACTACCGCTTATTTTTCAAAATGTCATCTGTGATTCCAATCGCTGTACTAAGCGCTGGAGTAGGTACAAGATAATCAGGTCCCACATGGGGCTTACAGTCTAAGTAGGAAGGAGGACAAATACTGATTGATTTGCCTGAAGACTAAGCTTATTGAGGGCAGGGAACGAGTCTACCAACTCTGCTATGTTATACAGTGCTCAATAAATATGATTGTCTCATTTTCCAGGTGAAGAAATTGGGATTCTGAGTTCAGTGACTTGTCAATGATCACACAGCAGCCACGTGGCAGGTTCATGTTCTTTCCACTAGGCTATATGGCTTCCCCAAGAACTTACTTTTTTATGGTATCTGTAAAATGCTTACTCTGTGTCAGGCACTGTACTAAGCACTGGGGTAGATACAAGCTCATCCGGTAGGACACAGTCCATGACCTATATAAGGCTCACAGTTTAATCCCCATTTTACATATTACTTCTACTGATTTGACTTCTACCACTTGATCTGGTTTAATCACAGCCTTGCAAGCATTCATTGGCTTGGGGCCAACAGCAATTTATATGGGAAACAGAATAAAGAAAGCCCGTTGTATTCAGTTTACTTTCTCTGAACCTCCTGAGGTTAGGGTAAGCAGGAGCCATTTTCTAGGAGTTGGTAATGCTTGTTCTTTCAGGCAAAGCTGGTTTAATGTATGCTGACCACAGAACCATTGAGATCACCTAGAAACCAGGCTGATAAAATAGGGTGAGTTGTATGTAATGCCAGAGTGCTTCTACGGACAGAAAATGAAGGTAGGACAGGGTGGTCTACGTGGGAGAAGGGAAGACAAAGTCAAAAACTTAGTTTCGTCTTCCATTTTTGTCCTCCCATTTTTGAATGGTACATTCCAAGCGTTTAGAAAAATGCTCTGTGCAAAGTAAGTGCTCAATAAATACTAGTGAATTAATTTAGCATCAGGAAAGCCAATAACTGCTCTCTGTGCGTACTGACTGAAAGATGCTAACACCGGTTGAAGCGCTTCGTGCAGAGCTCTGCATACAGTAAGCACTCAATAAATACGCATGACTGACTTTACAAGGGTGATGTGTGGATTAACTAACTGCTGGAATAAAGAATTTAGAAGCATAAATTACTTTGAAATAGTATTTCAGAGATTACAAATGCTGGGTTAATCATGTTATCTGGCATTGAAATGATTGTTCTTAAGGAATTAATAGAAAGGATGAACCTAATGGATACAGCATGGGCCCAGGAGTCAGAAGGACCTGGGTTCTAATCCCGGCTCAGCTACTTGTCTGCCTTATGACCTTGGACAAGTCACTTCATTTCTCTGTGCCTCAGTTACCTCCTCTGTAAAATGTGGATTAAGTCTATGAGCCCCACGTGGGACATGGACTGTGTCCAACCCGATTAGCCTGCATCTATCCCATTGCTTAGTGCAGTGCCTGGCACATAGTAAACGCTTAACGAATACCATTTAAAAAAAGGAATACTTTCCCATATTCCTAGTTTTTCCTGGAACTAGGTTTAGTTTTCCTTTAACCAGATAAGCATCTCTTATCTCATCTCTCCCGATGTTAAACGTCTCAATTTTTTTTTCCAGAGTTGTGGGCAATGATAGCCATTTTCAGTAGCTTGAAATCCACTGCTGTTTCAGTGGGGGCGAGATGCTCAAAGGGCTACCAAAGGCCAACTCAGAAGAGAAGTGGGGTAGTCATTCTGTATTTCTGTGGCAACAGCGGGGACCCAAGCCAATGGATACGGCAGGGGCTGCAGGGTAAGACAATAAAGCCTCCATAAAGTCTGCAAAATTCTTTGAAGATGAAAAGCTCTGAAGTACTGTGACGTGGAAGAAGGAAGGGCAAAAATGATGAAAGCTCAGAGAGCAGCATCTGTAAGGCAGAACAGAATGGGGATAATCCCATATTGAAGTCGAAGGAGTATGAAAAGGGATGTGAGGTGCACTGCTGGAAAATGAAAGGAAGTCCACATGAAATATTAAGACAAATTATGCAATTTTAATGCACCTTTATAGTGCAAGAGGTCACAGAGAGAGACAATAGGGACTCTGAAAGATGGCAATGATAATTAATTCCAAAAAAAAATCAATTAATATTTTCTCTCATCATGCACAAAGGGGGTTGGAACAGATGATGGTATTACACGCATTTCCCAAAGGGGGAACAAGAAATGTTGAAGGGGATCAGGATCATGTCAACACAGGTGATCCAGGACATTAGAGCATCTAATCGCTACCCAATCCCCAGGGCTAAGGTGACAGCCATCTGGAGATTTTGTGGGAACTAGACAAGGAAATTGAAGGTAGTAAAAAAATATTTGACTGGAAAATGATGGTGAGATGTAGAGTTGTAATGGGGGAGAAAGGCATCAGATTCTCTTATTTTTTATGGTATTTGTTAAGCTCTATGTGCCAGGCACCGTCCTGAGCACTGGGGTAGATCAATCAGTGGTATTTATTGAGCACTTACTCTGTACACGGTACTAAGCGCTTGAAAGTGTACAATATAACAGAATTAGCAGACATGTTGCATGCCCACAAGGAGCTTACAGTTTAGATAATCACATGGGACACAGTCCCTGTCCCACTTGGGGCTCCCAACAGACAGGAAACGTGGGCAGGGAATGTGTCTGTTTATTGTTATATTGGACTTTTCCAAGTGCTTAGGACAGTGCTTTGAACACAGTAAGTGTTTAATAAATACCACTGAATGAATGAATGAATAACTATTTTACAGATGAGATAACCGAGGCACAGGGAAGCGAAGGACTTGCTCAAGGTCACAGAGCAGACAGGTGGCAGAGTCGGAGTTAGAACCCAGGTCCTCTGACTCCCAGGCCCATGCCCTCTCCTGCTAGGCCACCCTGCTTCTCTTCCCTCTCACAGGTGCAAGGTCTTTGACTAGTGTGTAGATGGGATCCGTTCTAAAATTACACTTTCCTCAAATGATCTCTCTTGGATGAACAATCCTGGAATCCCAGTCAATTGATGTACTGACATGAGGAATATCTTGGGGAGGTCAAAACCAGGAAAGCCCGCTCATCCTATTTTCAAAAGATAAAGAAAATCAAAATCACTCACAGAGAGAATTAAAGAAATAGCTAACATCTGGGGATTTTCTTTGGGGTAAATGCGATGGTCTCACAGAAAAATATTGAAGACTGCCTCTGCTGTTTTTTTATTAGAGACACAAAAGATAAGGATAAGGTCTTGAGGCCGGATTTTAGAAAGGACGGAAGCGGGGCCTCACTTTAAAGTTTAAGTCAGAAGTCATTAAATGAGGGCTTGCTGGGTCATTGGACAAAGGCAATAATTCGTATCCAATCTGCAAGGCTAGAAGAGTAATGCTACATGGATGCCTCGGATGGGTTCACGACATGAGTTAGCTATGGGTAGTTGGCAAAAGAGTTCAGAAAAGCCAAAAGAATTCTGTCAGAAGGGATCTCGAGTGGTGAATGCAATTAGGGATGGAGAAGTGAAGAAGAATAACATTAGGTATAAAAATATGAAAAGCCTAGTGGAAAGAGCACGGGTCTGGGAGTCAGAGGTCCTGGGTTCTAAACCCTGCTTTGACAATTACCTGCTGGATATGGGGCAAATCACTTAACTTCTCTCTGCCTCCATTTCCTCACTTGTAAAATGGGGGTTCAGTATCTGTCCTCCCTCCTACTTAGGCTGTGAACCCCATGTGAGACAGAGACTTTGTCCAACGTGATAAACTTGTAGCTACCTCAGTGCTTAGGACAGTACTTGATGCAAAATAAGTGCTTAACAAATGTCATTATTACAATCATGATTATTATAATCACATGACATCCAGCACTGGATAAAACTGTGTGGCGGTGCAAGATGGAGCTCTAAACCTTAATTCGAGTTATGATCAGTGGTTCAAAATAAAAATCAAGTGGTTATAAAGATCAATAACCAAAGATAAATTTGAAGAGATTACACAAGTGCTTTATAGAACTGTTCTGAACAAAATGACATTTAAAATAGTTTCCTTAATGCCTGCTAGTCTTTCAAATAAAGGATCGCATGTAAATAAAGAAAGGAAGGACAGAGGGCAACTAGGATGATTCAAAATCACAAACAACTTAATTACTACAGTAGGTCAGGGTTATGAAAGTACTTGGGAAAGAAGGAGATTAAGAGGAAGCTCATTAAGGAAGTGGTGAATCTTTGTATTTAACTTGTACACAAATAATGTCCTTTTCAAGAGATGGAGAAACAGTGTGGCCTCGTGGAAAGAGCATAGGCCTGGGAGTTGGAGGACCTGGGTTCTAACTCCTGCTCTGCTGCTTGTTTGCTGTGGGACCTAGGGCAAGTTCCTTCACTTCTCTATGCCTCAGTTCCCTCATCTGCAAAAGGGGGATTTAATATCTGTTCTCCCTCTTTCCATGTGGGACCTGACTGCCTTGTGTCTACCCATGCACTTAACAAATACCACACTAACTTCTTCACCGTCGGCTTTAAGGCACCCAACAGTTCTCTCCCTCCTTCTAACCTCGCTCCTCTCTCCCTAAAAATAATAATTATGGTGTTTGTTAAGTGCTTACTATGTGCCAAGCACTGTTCTAAGATCATCAGGTTGTCCCATGTGGGGCTCACAGTCCCCATTTTCCAGATGAGGGAACTGAAGCACAGAGAAGTGAAGTGACTTGCCCAAGATCTCACTGCAGACAAGTGGCAGAGCTGGGATTAGAACCCATGACCTTCTGACTCCCAGGTCTGTGCTCTATCCACTAACCCACGCTGCAGCTCTACATCCCAACCTGCGAACTTTGCCCTTCTAACAGCAACCTATTCACTTTGCCTCAGTCTTATATCTCTCTCCATAGACCTCTTGCTCACACTGTCTTCTACGTCCTGGAACTACCCCCTCCCCCCCCCCCAAAAAATCACATCCAACACCACTGCTCTCCCCCATCTTCAAAGCCCTTCTAAACTCACATCTCCTCCTGGAAGCCTTCCCTGACTAATCTCTCATCTCCCCAGCCTATTCTCCCCCATTGCATCACTTAATGCACATAACTCGTCATCTACTAAGGACTCAAACACTCACCCCTTATGCTTTACGTACTTTAAACTCTATTGCTTCCTCTACTTGGAATTTATTTTAGTGTCTCTCTCTGCCGCTAGGTTGTAAAATCTTTGAGGGCAGGGCATGTGTCTTCCAACACTATTGTACTTTAGTGAACAATTAGTACAGTGAGAAGCAGCGTGCCCTAGTGGAAAGAGCACGGGCCTGGGAGTTGGAGGACCTGGATTGTAATCCCGCCTCTGCCAACTGCTTGCGGGGTGACCTGGGGCAAGACACTTAACTTCTCTGGGCCTCAGTTTCCTCAGCTGTAAAATGGGGCTTCAATTCCTGTTCTCCCTTCTACTTAGACTGTGGGCCTTGTAGGGGACAGGGACTGTATACAACCCAATTAACTTGTTCCCACCCCAACACTTAGACTGGTGTTTTGTGTACAACTTGATCAACTTGTTCCCACCCCAGCACTTAGAATGGTGTTTGACACAGTATGTGCTTAAAAAATGCCACAAACAAAAAGAGTAAGTTGTCAATAAATATGACTGATTGATAGCCCCCTCCCCATCCACATACACCCAAATACCCACTCACCATTTTCACAGCACACACACACACCTACCCACTCACCATTTTCCCCATTCAACTGCAGTAGCAGTTTCAAATGTCTGGATATATTTGCTTCTCCCCCAGGTGGCCACCGGTACAATTTGTACTGGACAATAAGATTTTTCAGCCAGTCTAAAACCTGATAATATAGTTGCAGTTCTGGGCACCTTCATATTCAGTCTTTTTATTTTAAAAACTCAGCATCCTCCTTGTTTCTGAGCTCCTTGACTCAGAAGCAGGCCCTCTGTTTAAATGAGACTGGGGAGGTAATAACACTAAGGCTTTAGAGCAGGTTGCGAAGTCAGGGTGGAAGGGACATGGGCTTAGAAGTCAAAGGACCTGAGTCCTAATCCCGGCTCTGGCACTTGTCTGCTGTGTGACCTTGGGCAAATCGCTTGACTTCTCTGAACCTCAGTTCCCTCATCTGTAAAATGGGGTTTACATCCTATTCACTCCTATTTACACTGTGACTCCCATGTGAGACAAGGACTGTGTCCAGTCTCATGATCTTGTGTCTACTCTAGGGCTTAGTACAGGGCTGGGCACATAGTAAGATCTTAACAAGTCCTGCAATAATCTGGGATGGAGTTCTGCAAAATGGTACATCACTGAGCTGCTCTGTGTGACATCATTTTCATTCATTAATTCAGTCGTATTTATTGAGCACTTACTGTGTGCAAAGCATGGTACTAAGTGCTTGGGAGAGTACAATACAATACAGACACATTCCCTACCTACAATGAGCTCACAGTCTAGAGATGATCTAACTTGGGAAAGGGCCATCAGTGGTCATCTTAACAAAGAGAGAAAAAAAATATATCAAGTGGGAAGGTAGTTGCTTTTTCACTAGTCCAGTAAAAAAAAAAAAATCCACATTTGCTAAATCTCGCTTTTTTGTGACCACACTGCCTTTGAGTGAAATGAGACAGCAAAAGTGAAATGCAGAGAAAAGCAACAATGGTCAACTATATGGATCTGTGGAATCATTGGAATTTCTGGAGTGCTTTCAAGTGCTAAGCGCTGTGCTAAGAACTCGGGAAAGGATTAGGAGCCCTAATTAAAATCTATCGCTCCCCCTCCTCCTTTCTTCATCATCAGCTTCGAGTAAATTATGAAAGAATATATTGTCCGCAAGGCAGCCGAGACAGAAAGTGAAAACTCTACACAATTGAATCGACAATTAATCAACAGGAGGGATTTGTTAAGGCTGCTGGAACTAATGAGACCATATTATAAAATCCCATCCTCAATTTATGAATAAGGATTCCTGCCCAGGGCCAGGGCCCAGATGGATTATTTACTAAAAAGGGTCCAATTAAGGCGTCCTTTAAGCGCTTGATATTCACTCCGCCCTCGGCCCCTCGGCGCTTATGTACATATCCTTAATTTATTTTAATGGGTCGGTGATTTGCATAAGAGGTGTTCGGGTTGGCTCACGGATTTGTCTGGGCGTCCTCTCAATTTTACCAGTCTCGAGGCAGAGGGGTTGAACCACGATCCAACATGGCACCACCTCCACTTGCCAGTCATAAGATGCCAGCCAAGTGCTATTCCTCCACACGCTTCTGCAGCAGTTGCACTGTTTTGGTCCAGGAGTCCCCTCTGCCTCGGGTCACTTGCTGGCCTCGGGGAATTAATTTTTTGGACACTTTTTTTTAATTAAAAAAACAACAAACCAACCCGAGGCTTCTCGCAGGTGCTTTCCTGCTTTTCCATGATCCCGGCTGACGAGTAAGGAGATGGACCCCAAGCCACACAAACCCTGCCAAGGAGCTAGTATAGACCCGTCAGCTCGCTCACTTTGCTCCTCTAATGCCAACCTTCTCACTGTACCTTGATCTCATCACCCATCTCTTGTCCATGACCTGCCTGGAATGCCCTCCCTCTTCATATCTGAGACAATCACTCTCCCCACCTTGAAACCTCTGTTGAAAGGCACATCTCCTCCAAGAGGCCTTCCATAAATAGGCCCTCATTTCCTCTTCTTCCATTCTGTCCTGCGACGCCTCTGTAATTACATCTGCTCTCTTTCATTAATTCAATCATATTTATTGAGCACTTACTGTGTGCACACAACTGTACTAAGCACTTGGGAGAGATCATTAGAACAATATAAAGACACATTCTCTGACCACCACGAGCTTACAGTCTAGAGGGGGGCTCCCGTTCCTTCTAATAATAATGATAATTTTGGTATTCTTTAAGCTCTCGCTATGAGCCAGTCCCTGTACTAAACGCCAGGGAAGATACAAACCGATTAGGTTGGACGCAGTCCCAGTCCCTCAGGGGCTCACAGTCTCGACCCCCATTTTCCAGGGGAGGGAACTGATGCCCAGAGAAGTGAAGGGACTTGTCCCAGGTCACCCAGCAGACAAATGGTGGAGGAGGGATTAGAACCCAGGTCCTTCCGACTCCCAGGCTCGTGCTCTAACCACTGGACAACACCGCCCTTCGTGGTCGTGGCAGCGCTTTGGGCCAGAAAGTCAAGGAAGCGGAGCCTGCTGGTGTTTGCACACTGTAGCACAGACCCCAGCATAGCCAGCTTGGAACAGATGCTCTTTTCTTGCCTGTTGGGAAGGAACATATGTTTACGATCAGCTCTTTTGGCACGTGCCTTCAGCCCAACAGGTGGCAAACGGAGTTCTGTCATTCGGCAACTGCTATCTCGCTCGCACCGATTCCATTTCTGGGCCGAGGCCCTCGCCCTCCCACACGGCCTATCCACAGCAACTCCCGGGGAAACTGAGAACAGCAGCATGGCCTAGCGGAAAGAGGTCGGGCCTGAGAGTCAGACGACCGGGGTGGTCATCCCGGCTCTACCAACTGCGGGCTGTGTGACCTTGGGCAAGCCACTTCATTTCTCTGGGCCTCAGTTTCCTCATCTGTAAAATGGGACTCGATGCCTCATCTCCCGCCCCTATATATGGACTTCGCTGGGCCTCCAATACGATCATCTGTTCGTTCATTGTCATATTTATTGAACGCTGACTGTGGGCAGAGCACTGTACTAAGCACTTGTGAGAGCACAATACGACAATAAACAGACACATTCCCTGTCCGCAACGAGCTTACAGTCTAGAGGGGGAGACGGACATCAATACAAATAAATAAAATGACAGATATGGACATAAGTGCTGTGGATTCAGTGCCTGTTTATCCTCCCCATTAGAGTACCTTCTCTGGGCCTCAGTTACGTCCATCTGTAAAATGGGTATTAACTGTCAAATGGGGATTCAGTTTCTGTTCTCCCTCCCCTTCAGACTAACTTCTCTGGGCCTCAGTTATATTCATGGGTAAAATGGGAATTAACTGTCAAATGGGGATTCACTGTACTAAGCGCTTGGGAGAGCAGCCCCATAAATCTCCAGCTCATTCTGGACCTTCAGTAGTTAAATTTCAGTGTTAAAACTCTTAGCGATTTGAGTTGTCCTGACTATCATTTGTGAGCATAAGATAAGCTGTTGATTGACATGTGGATATGGAAAAAAAAACATATTTGGAGATGGAACAAGTTGAACAGAACACCCATGACAGAAGAAACATTATTCTTAATGAGACAGCACTTACAGAACAATGTCAAAGAAGAGAAAAGCATAAAACTAAACAGTATTCTAAAACTACATCAGTGTTGGAAAAGGCATCAAACTTTGTATGAACCATGAAACTTTGAGATTAAGTAAATCGTCAATGTTCAATAATATCGTTTAAAAGGAGAGATGCCAAATGGTAGGGGAGAAATTCAAATATTTCCTCAAACGGAGACAGGTGCAATTGGGTTTAGAAAAGCCGAGTTGTGTGGGAGGTGTCTCCAGAGAGAAGTTACATTTAAGACAGATTTCTGATAAGTGTGGAGTAGGGAAGACAGTGCTCTTTAGCCAGAACTGGCAGATATGTGCAGGTACTCCGGGAAGTTAAAGTTATTGAAAGTTATCAAGACCATTCGAGGCTGACATTGACATGTTTCCCCCTTTACTTGGCTCTCATTTTTTCTGACTTGTGACCATCTTGAATCAATTGATCAATCCAACAGTGCTATTTGGTATGACTGAATGAATGAATCAGACACAATCCCTGCCCCACATGGGGCTCGCAGTCAAAGGAGGAAGGAGAATATAAAATAACCCCCATTTTACAGATGAGAAAACTGAGGCCCAAAGAGTGTGTATCATGCATCTACCCCAGAGCTTGGCCACAATTCAGTGCTTAACAAATACCACAATTATTTTTAATTATTATTACCTCATGTCGCCATCCAACAGCCACTCTTAGGTTGAGTTTAGACTCATCATTAGTCCTGTGTATATGCAGCCCAGACTTAATTATTATGGTATTTTTGAAGCACTTACTGTGTGCACTGCAGTAAGCGTTGGGGTGGATACAAGCAATTTGGGGTGGATGCTATCCCTGTCCCACATGGGGCTCATGGTCTCAATCCCCATTTTACAGTCTTAATTTACACTTTACAAATAAGGTAACTGAGGCCCAGAGAAGTGAAGTGACTTGCCCAAGGTCACCTAGCGGGCAAGTGGCAGAGCTGGGATTAGAACCCGGTCCTCTGGCTCCCAGGCTTTTCAGTAAATATCATTGACTGACTGTACGTGTGCGTGCTATAAAACAGCAAATAATGGGAAATAATATCAAGAGAAATGTCATACTGTAAGAGACCAATGGTTCATCCAATTCCAGTCTTCAACAATATTACCAAAGAGAGCTTGGAAGAGAAATGTGATGGATGCTGAATTTCAGTCAGGGATCAAATTTGTACAATCCCTCACTTTTCTCCCTAATAATTCATCATGGACCTGTCATCGATCAATGCGTGTAAACTTTCGAGCCTTCCAACATCTGAAAATATTTCCTACTGATAATAGGAAACAGTTCCATTGTTCATAATTTTGTTGTACTCTTCCAAGCGCTTAGTACATAGCTCTGCACACACTAAGCGCTCGGTAAATATGATTGATTGAGATTTGGAGGCTTTATTTATCAGCTCTGTGCCTTAGCTAATCTGGAAGTGTCCTTGATATTGGGTGGAAATCCAGAGGATTGAATATTGATGCAAAGATTAAGTTAAAAAACCATTATAATGGGCAGTCCATGGCTGAACTGTTTACTCTCTCACGTGATCTGTTAAACTATGTGACGACTGAAAGCAACTGCATTACCGATCTATAAAGCCGGAGTTTCTGTTGGTTATAATTGACCAGATTTCGTGTGCTTCTAGTTTGGGTTTAAAAAGGAGAAATTAAAATTGTCATGTTTTAGGATTTGATTAGGCTAATGAAAATAGGGGCAGGGGATGTGTCAGTTATATTGTTGTGTTCTGCTTTCCCAAGCGCTTACTACAGTGCTCTGCAGACAGCAAGCACTCAATAAATACTGATAGATAATTGGGTGTGGATGGTCCCACGTTAGGGACGGCATCCCATTAGGTATGGCATCCTAATTAACTGGTTAGCCTAATTCATACAATCATTATTTACTGAGCGCTTACTGTGTGCAGAGCCCTGTACTAAACTCTTGAGAGAGTACAATATAACAATAAACAGACACACTCCCTGCCTTCAACAAGCTTACAGTTTAGAGGGGGCGACAGACATTAATATAAATTACAGATCATCATGGAGCGATGCTGAGATCACTCCATGTCTGTTGGATATATGTCTCAGGAATGTTTGCAGTCTGCTTTCTAGAACGCTCATATCATGCAACAATTAAGAAGTGTTTCCAACGCCAAAATCAAACAGTTTCCTCTTCATTTTGAACTTTTTTATGGTATTGGTTAAATGCTTATTATGTGTCAAGCGCTATACTAAGCACTAGAATAGATACAAGTTAATTGGGATGGACACAGTTCCTGTCCCACAGGGGCTCAGAGTCTTCACCCCTACATTCCCCCCTAAATCGTCCTGCTGGCATTTAACCATCTGCAGACATATAATGCCACTGGTACTCGGTGGCCAAAACGACATAAAACAGGCCCAAGGTGTCAGCCAAGGTCTCCTCGCTGGTTCCCTTCCTGACACTGGAGGTAGGAGGTTTGCAACGAGCTTGGCTTTGAGAAGCAGCGTCGCTCAGTGGAAAGAGCACGGCCTTTGGAGGTAATAATGTTGGTATTTGTTAAGCGCGTAGAGATCATGGGGTCGAATCCCTGCTCTGCCACTTGTCAGCTGTGTGACTTTGGGCAAGTCACTTCACTGGGCCTCACTTACCTCATCTGTAAAATGGGGATGAAGACTGTGAGTCCCACGTGGGACAACCTGATTCCCTTGTGTCTAACCCAGCGCTTAGAACAGTGCTCTGCACATAGTAAGCGCTTAACAAATACCAACATTATTATTACCGTCTCACAGAGTGACCTCCACCACTAACCTCTCACCACTGGCCCCAAAAAGGTGGGAGGTGCTTTGGTTTTTCTTCTTACTTGGCTCTGAGCCTCACCTGCTCTTGGCTTTTCCCTCGTATACACAAATAGAGGATTAGCGAAGGTGAAAATAACCCTCAACGTTCATTATTTCCCGCAGATTAATCTTATGAATGCCATTTGTTCTTTGGATCGATCCAGAGGGCATTAAACCAAGAGAAAGGGTACGACTCCAGTTACGGCATGCCTAATAAAACTTTGGCAAGTCTGAATCGCACCAGACCACCCCGTTTCACACGCTGAGTCCAGGTTTTTACCCCGGACTAAGTAAGATACCTGGCACTCTCCACCCCATACCTCGCCCCCGGCTCCAACCACTTGCCTGCTGTATGAACTTGGGCAAGTCACCTCACTTCTCTGGGCCTCAGTTACCTCATCTGGAAAAGGTGGATTGAGACAGTGAGCCCCACATGGGACAGGGACCGCGTCCAAACCAATTTGCTCCTATCCACCCCAGCGCTTAGAACGGTGCCTGGCACATAGGAAGCGCTTAACATATACAATAATTATTACTATTATTATTCCCCATATACTCAGTACAATCCTCCGTGCAGGCAGCTGAAAATATGTGGGAGTAACTGCGTGCCAAACAACATTCATTGACTCAACACACGGATACCACAAACAGGATGCGGTAATAATTGTGGTATTCGTTAAGCACTTACTATGTGCCTGGTACCGTTCTAAGCGCTGGGGTAGATACAAGATAAACGGGTTGGATATGTCCACCTGACTTGGGCCAGTTAGCTGGGTGATGTTCTTGGTGACAGGTGACATCAGGAGCATTATGTGTATCAAGGGCCTGGGAGAGTATAATATAACACAGTTGGCAGACAGGTTCCCTACCCACGACGAGCTTACAGTCTAGGGGAAATCTAGCAAAAACTGCTCACTATCAGCTTCAAAGCTCCCCATCACCTTGCCCCTTCTTACCTCCCTCACCTCCCTTCTCGCCTTCTCCAGCCCAGCCCGCACACTCTGCTCCTCTGCTGCCACTAACCTCCTCACTGGGCCTCATTCTCTCCTGTCCCGCCGTCGGCCCCCGGCCCACATCCTACTTCTGGCCTGAAATGCCCTCCCTCCTCCTATCTGCCAAACTACCTCTTCAAAGCCCTCCTGAAAGTTCACCTCCTCCAGGAGGTCTGGGAAGGTCTCTGCTCCTCCTCCCCCCCCATGGCCCCAACTCCCTCCCTCTGCTCTACCCCCCTTCTCCGCCCCACAGCACTTGAGTATATATGGACATATTTATTAGTCTATTTTATTAATGATGTGTATACATCTATAATTCTATTTATTCATATTGATGCTACTGATGCCTGTTTACTTGTTTTGATGCCTGTCTCCCCGCTTCTAGACTGGGAGCCCGTTGTTGGGCAGGTCTTGTCTCTATTTGTTGCTGAACTGTACTTTCCAAGCACTTAATACAGTACTCTGCACACAGTAAGCAGTCAATAAATATGACTGACTGACTGAATGAATGAATGTGGCACTGATTCTCTGGTCACTGCTGGATTTGAAATCATTCCTTCTGCCTCCACTCATTCTTTCCCCCATTCTCCCTTCCCTGAAAACTACTGGGATGCTGGTTCCCCCCGCCCCCGCCACCGCTCCCCACACACACACACCCCCAAAAAAAGAAGAAAAAAACCCAGTTTGATTGTCACTCTGGTGACAGCTTGATGAGACAGAGCAAGGATTGAGGTCTCAGGGGAAGACTCAAAAACCTTCACTCTTCCAGAGAAGTTATAAGAGCAAAGTTGTAAAGGCTAGACGGAGCGTGTAGCTGACCTGTTAGTTCCTAATAGGTTCCTATTAGTTTCCATAAGGGGGTGGGGGTTGGTGGAGAGGGGGATCAATTGCTGACAATAGGGAACATTTCCTGCCATTCATTTCACTTGGTGATAGGAGCTGAACCGACTCTCCTGTGAACTATGGTACTTCCTACAGTTCCCCGCTAATGATGTAAATAATGTTAGGGGAAGCACCGTGGCCTAGTGGCTAGACGTCGGGCCCAGGCGTCAGAAGGACCTGGGTTCTAATCCCGCCTTCGCCTCTTGTCTCCTGAGTGACCTTGGGCAAGTCACTTCACTTCCCTGTGCCTCAGTGACTTCATCTTTAAAATGGGGATGAAGACTGTGAGCTCCACAGGAGACGGGGATTGTGTCCAACCTAATTTGCTTGTATCTACCCAGTGCTTAGAACAGTGCTTGGCACATAGTAAGCCCTTAACAAATACTATCATTATTATTTACTTAGATCCAGAATCAATTTTATTTACTGAGTGTGTCCTGTGTGCAGAGCACTGTACTAAGCACTTGGGAGAGTGCAATACAACAGGGTCGGTAGACACATTCCCTGCCCACAATGAGATTAGCATATATTTACAACCCCAAGATCTCTGAACCCTTTAAGCACTAGATAGTCACCCCTCCCTCAACCCCACAGCACTTATGCAAGCATTAAATATAAACGAATGAATAAATGAACTTTCGAGCTATCCGTAACTTATTTCTTTATATTAATGTCTGTCTTCCCCTTTAGACTGTCAGCTCATTCTGGGCAGGGAATGTGTTTTCCAACTCTGTTATACTGTATTCTTCACATAGTAAGTGCTCAATAAATACCACTGAGTAGACTGAAGCAGGAACCTCGCGTCTGACATATCAGCGTACATTGGTACGGTGACTTTTTAAGAACCAATGTGTGGGATAAACACTGAATGAGAAAATAAGATGCTGCCAGTGAAGCTCCCTTCTCTTCTCTGGCTCTTGCACTCGGATTCGCTCTCTCTACTCACCCCTCCCTCAGCCCCACGGCACTTATGTACACATCCATTATTTATTTCTGTTAATGTCTGTTTCTCCCTCTAGACTGCAAATTCATTGTGGGCAGGGAATGTGTCTACCCATTCTGTCATACTGCACTCTCTCAAGCATTTAGTACAGTGCTCTGAGCAAAGTAAGAGCTCAATAAATACGACTGATTGATTGGATTGCTTGAATGATCTGGGAACACCTGCTGCTTTCACTTCCTTCCCCCCCTTTTTTTAATGGCATTTGTTAGGTATTTTTTGTATGCCACAGAGTTTACAAAGCACTGGGATAGATACAAGCAAATCAGATTGGACACAGTCCCTATCCCACATGGGGCTCACAGTCTTAATCCCCATTTTACAGATGAGGGAACTGAGGCAAAATGGTGGATGCAATCCTTTCCTATATATTAAGGCGATTTTATTCTATGCTAAATTCCTCCTGGACAGATTTTGGCTGCTAGAATACACCGGGCTAACACATTTAAAGTGAGACGGGGTTGAGAATGTAGGCCCTCCCCCTTTTTGGTAGGTGGCATATTTCCGAGGTGTTCATATGGCTCTCCAGAAAGAAGTTACTGAAATCATTTGTCTCTGCAAAATTACCATAAACGTGACTACCACTCCTGGCAAGCCTGCATCGGAGATGAGCTTTGCTTCTGAAGCGTAGCAACAGAGATTTGAGATGGGCTGAAAGGGAAGTAGTAGCACGGTCTAGTGGAAAGAACACGGGCTTGGGAGTCAGAGGATGTGGGTTCTAATCCCGGCTCTGCCACATGTCTGTTGCGTGACCTTGGGCAAATCACGTCACTTCTCTGGACCTCATCTGTAAAATTGGGATTAAGACTATGAGCCCCATAAGGGACAGGGACTGTGTCCAACCTGATTACCTTGTATCTACCCCAGTGTTTAGAACAGTTCTTGGCACATAATAAGCACCTAACAAATACCACAATTATTATTATTATTGTTAGAGCCAATACTGATCTCATCCAGCTTCTATCATTCATTTAATCATATTTATTAGTGCTTATTGTGTGCCAAGTACTGCACTAAGTGCTTGAGTACTGCACTAAGCGCTTGAATTGCATTTATATCAATATTTATCAAGCGCTTATTGTGTGCAAAGCACTGTACTAAGTGGCTGGGAAAGGACACTATTAACAATAAACAGATATCAATAAACTATGTGGATTAAAGAAGAGTACATGGCTGAGAATAAGGAGAGTTGGGTTCTAATCCCGGCCCTGCCGCTCACTTGCTGCATAACCTTGATCAAGTCACTTGACTTCTTTTGCCTCGGTTTCCTCATCTGTACGATGGGGATAAAATATCAGTTCTCCCTCCTTCTTTAGATTGAGAGCCCCGGGATGGATTGTCTCCATCCTTGAGATTACAATTTAACAGCCTCTTATTGCTGGAATGGCATAGCACTCTTTCACCGATGCTTCCCGGAGTCAGGATCATCGAAGTTGGAAAATACAGGGTCAGATTCACAGTGAGACAGTTGAAAGCCCGGGAACTTTTCCTTTTGCAGCTTTACTCTGACAAAGCTCAAAAATGTCTTTTTGATACACTTTGTAGGCCTCCGTGCAGAGTGAGGCCTTCCGACATGGCTAGTGCCACAACTTATTTATTCCTATCACACCACTTGCTTTTTTCTGATGGTGGTGGGGAGTGGGTCAGAGAGGGAATCTTCAACTTTCTCTCGACTATTCTGGCTTGAAGTACGGACTGAAGTGAGGAGAGGCAGGGAGGCCAGCAAGGAGACTGATGCAACCAATACAGGACTCCCAAGACCTAAAATCTAAGTTAATTTACTTTGCACAAATAGTTGACATTATCAATAGATCACGGCTCTGCAAACAGCTAAGCAAATGTGGTCATCCTGAGAAATCCACCAAGATCTGTAAACCATTCCAAGCCAGAATAGTTAGTCGAGAGTTGAAGATTCCCTATTTGACCCACTCCCCACCACCATCAGAAAAAACCAAGTGGATGTGATAGGAGTAAATAAACCTATGTATTCAGAAGAACACCTAAGTCTGTACTCAGACTGTGTCTCATAGGACAGTGACTTTGATCTGATGATCTTGTATCTCCTCCAGGGCTTAGTACAGTGCAAGGCACGTAGTAAGCACTTAACAAATACCATTATTATTACGAAGAGTGTTGCATGAGATGACATGCCCAGGAAGGCAAGGATTATTCAAGAAATGCTTCCTGGAGGAGGTCGTTTTTAAGAGGGATTGAACTTGGAAATTCATGAAACTTGGAAACAAAAACATTCTTCTCATAGAAGCCAGGCAATTGGGATAATGTAGTTTTTCCCAATTTATCTCACTTTTAAACTCTGGGAAACATTAAGGCATGAAACTAAAGTTATTCTACTGGAATGCATTTTTTCTAGTTCATCAAGCTCCCAAATCAAACTACTCCCTAGGTTGATGTGAAAACATCTTCTCCATCATGTTGGCATATTTCAAATAAGGCTTCAATTGTAACTTCTATATCTGTAGAAAATTTGAGAAAATTACCTATCATTTACCTACCAGATTTATAGACACTCTCATATTAGCACAACTAAATCCTCCCTCCGAGTTTGCTTCCAAGATCTCAGATTCGCTACTTTTAAATCTCAACCAACTCATAAATATCACCAACAAATTATCTGTGCATGGATATCTGTCCACAACCTCCCTATAAATCAATAATATCGAGTTTGTTCTCTGTGGAGAAGACTGAACTAAGACTTAGACTCCTTGAGGGCAGGAGACTGTGTCTACCAGCACTATTGTAACCTCCCAAGACCTTAGTGCAGTCTTCTGCACAGAGTAATTTATTTTAACATCTGTCTCCCTCTTTAGACCGTGAGGTCCTTAAGGGCAGGGAACGTATCTTCCAACTCCACTGTACTGTTCTCTAGGGCAGTGCTCGGCCCACAGTAAGTGCTCAGTAAATACCACTGATTAATCCTGATCCCCTCTCCCTTCTCTCCTAGGAGGAAGTTGAACTCAGCTGGCGGTGGGAGAGGCTGGTCATCTCACAGTGTCCAGAGGAAGGCCGGGCAGCCGTTTTGAAGACCCAACTGCGTGTCCTTAAAAATCACATACAGTCCCTTGGCAGCTTTAATACCTTGCGAGAGGCGGGATGACTTAGTGGTGAAGGGGCCCCACAGATTTACAATTTTAGAGGAGCAGTGTGGCCTATTGGAAAGAGCGTGGGTCTAGGAGTCCGAATGACCTGGGTTCCAATCCCGGCTCTGCCGCTTGTCTGTTGTGTGACCTTGGGCAAGTCACTTTACTTCTCTGTGCCTCAGTTACCTCATCTGTAAAATGGGGATTAAGACTGTGAGTCCCATGTGGGTCATGGACTGTGTGATTACCTTGTTAGTTCGGTACCTTAAGCGAACATAAAAAGCGCTTAAGAAATACCATAGAAGAAATTCACTCCCTGGAAAGGTAGAACAGTTTTTCATCAAGTGAAGGGGTTAAATGATTTAGTATATCTCCTCCACACCAAACCACATCAGGAGCAGAATACTGGCTACGTTATAAATAATTCAGCTGCAATTTGAATTTTCATGTCACCAAAATCCTAAGCACTTAAAATGCTTTACTGCCACCCGATTATTAAGGTTAATTATTACCTTGCCCATTTTACAGAAGATGGAAATGAGATCCAGATAATTAAAGGTATTTGCCCCAAATTACCCAGGGAGGCATGAAGTAGTGGAGTGAGATCAAACTCTCATCCACCAGACCACCACCCCACTACCCCAAAGCACGCTTTTTAGTTTAGCTTTTATGTAGTTGAAAAAAGAGGTGAAATCGGTTGTTAATGAGGCAGAAAGAATGGAAAGAACATGGAACTGGGAGTCAGGAATAACAGCAGTAATAACAATAAAAATAATAATAGTAATTGTGGTATTTGTTGAGCACTTACCACGTGCCAGGCCCTCTTCTAAGTGCTGGGGTAGATGCAAACAAGATGATAGCATTGGACAGAGTCTCTGTCCCACTTAGGGCTCAGAGTTTTGAAACCCATTTTACAGATGAGGGAACTGAGGCACAGAGAAGTGAAGCAACTTGTCCAAGGTCACAGAGCAGACAAGTGATGGAGCTGGGCTTAGAATCCAGATCCTTCTGTCTCCCAGCCATGAGCTCTTCCCACTAGGCTATGTTCTGCCATTGGTCAGTACTGTGCTTTCAGCCAAGGTACTTAGCCTCTCTGTGCCTCAGTTTCCTCAAGTAAAAATGGAGATGACATTACTCTTGAGAGGCCTGGGCCATATAGAGACTGTGCTACATCTCCCACACTTTGCTCAAAAGTAACTGTTTAATAAATACTAACATTATTATTAGTTGTAATAGTAGTTGTAAGCTCACTGTGGGCAGGGAACATTCTGCTAACTCTACTGTATTGTACTCTCCCAGTTGCTTAGTACAGTGCTCTGCACATAGCACTCAGTGAATACCATGGATTCATTATCATTTTTTAATGATATTTGTTAAGCGCTTACGATGTGCCAGGTATTACTCTAAGCACTGGGGTAAATAATAATAATAATGTTGGCATTTGTTAAGCGCTTACTATGTGCCGAGCACTGTTCTAAGCGCTGGGGTAGATACAGGGTAATCAGGTCCCATGTGGGGCTCACAGTCTTAATCCCCATTTTCCAGATGAGGTAACTGAGGCACAGAGAAGTTAAGTAATAATGTTGGTATTTGTTAAGCGCTTACTATGTGCCAAGCACTGTTCTAAGCGCTGGGGTAGACACAGGGGAATCAGGTTGTCCCACGTGGGGCTCACAGTCTTAATCCCCATTTTACAGATGAGGGAACTGAGGCACCGAGAAGTTAAGTGACTCGCCCGAAGTCACACAGCTGACAAGCGGCGGAACTGGGATTAGAACCCATGACCTCTGACTCCTAAACCCGTGCTCTTTCCACTGAACCACGCTGCTTCTCTATACAAGCCAATCAGGTTGGACACAGTCCATGTCCCACATGGGGCTCACAGTCTTAATCCCCATTTTAAGATGAGGGAATTGAGGCACAGAGAAGTGAAGTGACTTGCTCTAGGTCACCCAGCAGACAAGTGGTGGAGCCAGGATTGGAGCCCAGATCCTTCTGTCTCTCAGGCCCTGCTCTATCCACTAGGCAATGCGGCTCTTACTTATACTGGGAACCCTCTGTGGGACAGCTTTGTTCAATCGAAGCACAGAGAAGCAGCATGGCTCAATGGAAAGAGCATGGACTTGGGTGTCAGAGGTCATGGGTTCTAATCCCGGCTCTGCCACTTGTCAGCTGTGTGACTTTGGGCAAGTTACTTAACTTCTCTGTGCCTCAGTTCCCTCATCAGTAAAATGGGAATTAAGACTGTAAGCCCCACTTGGGGCAACTTAATTACCTTGTATCCCTCCCAGCGCTAAAAGAGTGTTTGGCACATAGTAAGTGCTTAACAAATACCATCATTATTATTCTTGACACCTAAGTAAGGGTTTCACAAATACCACAATTTTTATAAGGATTTAATATTCAAAAAGAATCATGTTATTTGTCCTCCCATTCCTAATAACATATTGGTCATTGTGTGTGGAATGTTTTGTTCCGTATTACAAATTTTAAATCTCACTGGAAAAACCAAGAGCTTTTCCCTGGTTGTTTCCTTAAAAGTTTTCTTTGGGGAAGCGGGAAGGTAGTCAGCAAGAAGGGATTGCTATATTTCCCCTCTCAGAATGAAAAGACTCACAAGTAGAGATGCATAGATTCTACCCACATATGTTCATACAGAATATTAAGAGAGAAACGGCATGGCCTAGTGGATAGAGCAAGGGCCAGGGAGTCAGAAGGACCTGAGGTCTAATCCTGACTCTGCAACTCATCTACTGTGTGACCTTAGGCACGTCATTGAACTATTTTGTGCCTCAATAATCTCAGTTGTAAAAATGGAGATTAAGACTGAGCCCCATGTGGGACATGGGCTGAGTCCAACCTGATTAGCTGGTGCCCACCCCAGACCTTAGTTACACTTCCTGGCACATAGTAAGTGCTTAACAAATAACCAAAAAAAATAACCATTCCCCTGCTTGCTTCCATCACGGCATTATGAGACCTTTCAATATGCAATTTCCTAAAAAAAATAAATCTATTTCTCACTGCAACCAAACTGTGGATGACTTTCTGGGATTTCTTCAAAGAATTCTAGTTGACAGGTACATTTTGTCAGAAACTAACCATAACTGTGTCTCCCTAATCCCAAAAAGCCCATTTTAATAGTCGTCATTTCATTCTAAATGTGTCAGCAAGAAAACAGGACTAAATACAACAAGCAACCGTAATAATGTGAATGAATAACATGGATGTTGGGTTATTGTTAGCCTTCAAGAAAATCTTATGTTACTCCTTTCAAAAGGGAAAAAAAAAGACGAAAAGTACGAAAGTGATATTAAGCAGATGTTAGACTGGAATTGTCAATCTTGTCTAAGCAGGTGCTAATGTGTTATAATTATCCCTTCTGGCAGTTGATATTTAGGATTTTGGTTCCCACCTAGTCAATCACAGCTGTAATTGTTAAGCTTCTTACATAGCTAATATGCTGGGTAATAACCAGATCAGGATTTGATATTTGACGTTTGCCATCAATTATCTATTCTTCTGACATATCTCCCCTACTCATATTTCAGTAGATTGGGCATTCTCCTGACTCTCAGATAAAATAAATAAGAATCTTGTTGTGGAATACGATTTAAAAAAAATCGGCATTTTACGTCTCCTTTGTGTTTCTAAATTTCCACAGCTCACAGGCAGTGTCCCTTCCGCTCAAAAACTAAGACGCCCGCAGTTTCTGAAGCATTTTTCGGTGAAGATCACTACCTGATCTACTCCCAAGGCTTTCTACTCCTCTTCTATCAGTGAACTGCACAAAAGCTTGTGTGGGAAAGGAACTACCTCCATTTTACTGACAAAGTAACAGAGACTCTGGGGATAAATGTCAAGGCCAACATGTGAATTCAGTGCTCTGCACACAGTAAGCGCTGAGTATATACCATTGATTGACTGACTGAGCCAGTGAAAATCCTGGAAAAGCCACTTGGGTCTCCTGATTTCCAACCACAGTCCAGCTGATTTCCACAAGAACCGGCTCCATTTCAATAGTCTAATCAGTTACTTCTCTTTCTTCCTCCAACGGATTCTGGGAGAAAAAGGCAGAGGTGGAGGAACTATGTTAAACTAGAACCAAGAGATTATACGGCCACAAATTAATTTAGATAGGGTAGTTCTACCTAGGAAAACACAACCTACCCTCCCTGGGGCAAGGCTAAAATCAATCCATCATTGATATTTACTGAGCGCTTGCTGCATGCAGAGTACTGTATTAAGCGACTGGGAGAGTACAATACAACAGAACTGGTAGAAACGATTGGTATAAACTGCAGAAGTATATTATAATATTTGCTAGGCACCTACTATGTGTCAAGCACTGTGCAAAAAGCTTGGGTAGACACAATACAAACAGATCAGACACAGTCCCTGCTCTACATGAGGTTCATGGTCTAAAGGGGAGGGAAAATAGGTTTTAAATTGCCATTTTGCAAATGAAGAAACTGAAGCACCTCAAAGGCTAGTACCAGGAATGGATCCTGGATCTAAATTGCCCAAGATTGGTTTCAGACCATGAGACAAGATGGCTCCTCAGGGCACAAGATGAGAGGAGACAGTGGTGTCCTAAAGATGGTGACCTAATGGGACTCCCTCCAAAATGGTGGCCACATGGAATGTCCCAAAGATGAAAGCCACGTAGGATTTCCCAAAGTTGTTAACCACTAGGCTCTCTCTAAGGTGGTTGCTCCACTGTCCTCCAAAAAGATTGTGGCCAAATAGAAGTGGGGTCTTAAGTGGGGGTCTTGCGGTCGAGCTGCTTGTGGTACTTGGTCAGGGGGTGGCTATAGGGGCAATGGCAGAAAAAAGCTCTTTCACAAATTTGAGAAGCAGCGTGGCCTAGTGGATAGAACATAGGCCTGGGAGTCAGAAGGATCTGGGTTCTTATTTCAACTCTGCCACTTGCCTGCTGTGTGACCTGGGCAAGTCACTTCACTTCTCTGGGTCTAAATTACCTCATCTGTAAAATGAGGATTAAGACTGTGAGTCCTATATGGGTCAGGGACTGTGTCCAACTTGACTTCCTTGTATCTACCTCCAGCAGTGCTTGGCCCATAGTAAGCACTTAACAAATACCATTATTATAAAGGAGTATGATATGAATCCAGAAAATTGACCCATCCCTATGCATATCAATATATATTTCTTTCTTTGCCAAAATAACTTTTAACCCGTGTCTATCCAGTCAGATAAATGTGTTTAATGACCAAAATCCAATTGGTCCTAAATCTCCTTTATAGATTGGTTGGATATCAACCTCCACACAGCAAAGATACTGCTGTAGAAGTTCCCCCACACTCCTTAGATTGCTTCAAGAAGATGCTACTCAAAGTTGAGCTGATTTTCAGGGCTACAGTCTGACATCCAAGGGGCATTAAGACTTCAAAGCAAAACAAATGAAGCCTGACAGAGTCATTTTGCAATAAAATGTGAAGTTGGGTAATAGTGCCCTTTTAAGCCACTTGTGACTTTTAAAGACTTCAAATAAAACGTTATTAGCCAAGGCAGATAAATACACTAAGCCGTCATTTGCCTGGGGTGATACCCCAGTGATTCACAAGGCCGCAATGAAAATTTAGCAGCCTAGGTGTTCAAGGAGAATGCTATGAATACTGGTAATCTCTTCCTAATGAAGTCAGGGCTTTGATATTATATCCACTCAAAATCTAGGCCGGCAATAACTGGGAAGATGTTTGCCACTCTGAGCACATCTCATATGTTCACTTCTGAGGAATGACCGGAATTAAGGAGTTAAAGTATTGAGGTGGAAAATATACTAATGATTTTTAATAGAGTTGGGGAGGGAGGCGGGGGCCGAGTGTGGAAATCTGTGGCGATGCAAGGACTAGACTATTAATTTAGGGGACAAAGGAAATCTGTGAATTCTCCAGGCTCATGGCCCTTGAAATAAATGAAGGGGTCTGTGGTGACCTTAAGTTAGCTCTGGCTGTATTGTTACCCTCCCACATTCAGTAAATGAGGCCGAGTTGATTGGTGCCGGGGAAAATAGTGGTGATGATATAGGATTCGTGGCTGCCCAGCAGCAGCGTGACCTTGTGGAAAAAGCATAGGCTTGGGCATCAGGGGATTTGGGTTCTAATCCCAGCTCTGCCAGCTGCCTGCTGTGTGACCTTGGGCACGTCAGTTAATTTCCCTGTGCCTCGGTTTCCTCATCTGTAAAATGGGGATTCGATACTTAGCCTCTCTCCCCCTTAGACTGCAAGCCCTGTGCAGTTTAGGGACTGTGTCTGACCTGATTAACTTGTATCTTCCCCAGGGCTTTAAACTGTGCTTGACACATGGTAAGTGCTTAACAAATATAACAGTAATAATAATGATAATAATAATACCAATTACCCAAACCAGCAGACTTCAATTGTACAAATGAGCTCTCTTCCATCTTTGACTGCAATCCTTTTAGACTGTAAGCTTGTTGTGGGCAAGGAACGTGTCTGTTATATTGTTCTACTTTCCTAACCCAAGTGCTTAGTACAGTGCTCTGCACACTGTAAGCTCTCAATAAATACGATTGACTGACTGACTGCAAAGGATGTGCCCAGCGCCCTCCCCCCACCCCCCACCGTTATTACACCAATCTGTTGTTTTGTACTCTTCCAGGTGCTCAATAAAGACCACTAATAATGATTTCTGCCTCATCCTCACCTCCCCCCGCACCGCTAGGACTCTACCAATGCTAGGATGGCAGCTGTCCACTTCCAAAAGTAGCATCTCCAGACAGTTTTAGAGACCCGCTCCATTCACTGACTCATGGGGCATTCAGAGCATCTCTTTCCCATTCTCTTTCTTGTGGTCCACCGGATTCCCATCAGTGATTGGTTCACCAATTCATCTGGCAGCTAGAATCAGATGAGCTCAAAAAGCCAGCAGAGGGACCCTTGATGACCTGGACCTCTTCACCCCAACGGGGACCGAAGACTATCTAAACACCATGGTGGTTATGACATTTTCCCAGTATCAGTGTAAACGGAGGAGACACTTCCCCACCAAGCCATCTCACGGTGGCCTCATTTTTCAGTCTTCTGTCTCTAAAATCCAGAAACCTCCCTCGCTGTCAAATCAGAGGAAGGGCACACACTCAGAATGAGTAATCCTTGCCCACCCATACACACATCCAATAATCACTAAACGGAAAAAAAGAGGAATCAAACGAAAGCAAACGAACCCTCCGTTATCAGGATCCCGCTAAGAAAGGAGCTCCTGTCCCTTTAAATTAAAAATGGGAAAAAAAAATATTCTCCAAGTTCCACCAAAAAAAAAAAGTCATATTTGTATGGACCCCCAAATCCCTTCTGTTTAAACAGGGTGATTAATATCAGCTCCTGTAGGAAATTAAATTCAGGGAAGAACAGTAATATGCAGATATGCAGATTTCTAGGCAGAATGGCTCGTTCTGAGTAACAGAGCTGGGTTGATTAATCTGCACCCTCAGAATACAAAATGAAAGGCCGGGCTCTCCTGGGTTAGCTCTAGAAATGACTTTTTCTCTCTCTCATATGAGGAAGAGGGGTGGACAACGCACTCTCTCAGCCTCACGATTAAGAGAGGGAGGGCACAGCAAAGTGACATGATTTAAAAGACCCCGTATGGAGAACTTAACGTTTTAGGCAGCTGGATTCAGTTAGCCTAAAATAGCACTTTTTCGAGCTTCTGAAAGAACTCCAGAGGTCTAGAAGGAGGAAAGGCAATCCCGTGGGTTAGGCCTGAAGGACCACTTTAATCCTTTCTTAAGAGCCTATCCTAAAAGAACGGCGTTTCAACCACACTAGGTTCCAACCCCCATCTCATGGGGGAAACAGAATGAGATCCCAATGCCTCATCCTTCCTTAGTCCTTAGCCCCTGCAGAACATAATTTCAGGTGCCAGGAAATACAAACATCAGAGACTGGGCGGATCCTACAGACTATCAGCAAATGCAAATTCCCAAGGAAAACAGCTCCCAGCATTTCTACATATTAATGTTGTCCCATTATCTGGAATGGGGTAAATCGAAGATGTCTAAGCATAAAATAATGCTATTTATTTTGAGAAAAAAAATATTTACAGCAAGATGCAAAATGTCATTTTTCAGTCCCCCTTTTTTTTTCGTAACTGGAAACCCAAGCCTGTTATTCAAAATCATTCAGGGTCTCTCCAATAATTGTATAGAAGTAGGCATTATGCTATATTATTAAAGCTGTAATTTCCTGCTGAATCTGGCTGGATGTTTCTTTTTATCACTTGGCAATTTCTATCTAGTTATGGCATAATTAAGTTTCCTGACCCTTGCTCTCTCTCTTAACAGGACGCTTAGAAATATACTAGAATTGCAGATCTTCAACCTGATGTCCTCTCTCCCCACACAGTAATGGAATAAAATTATTAATCCAGTAATTGTACAGAACACATTACTTTGCATTGAATGTTCCTATTTCTCATTTTCTGTTAGTGACAATCAGCCAGAGGTACAAATCATTTCTGCAGGGAGCAGAGCCCTTGAAAAAAGCCTCTCATTCACTCCACTGGAGTTACCTGTACAACTGTGATTATTCAAAGTCTAATATGGTACTAGCCTTGAGCGAACAAAACAAAGTTAATAAAATAGGGCTAAGGAACAAGATATTTTCCTGCTTGCTGCTTCCCAAGAGCCAAAATTAGAACTTGGCCTCTAAATGACACCCCATACATCTGATTGCGTCACCCTAAATGGTTTCAAGAAGGTCACTCACCCCTCAAAGTAGAAATCAATCAATCAAACAGTAGTACTGATTGAGTGATTACTGGGTGCAGAGCACTGTACTAAGCGCTGGGAGAGACAATGGAGTAAGTAAGCACGAACCCTACCCTCACAGGAGTTTACTCTCATTCGATCAATCAATCGTATTTATTGAGTGCTTACTGTGTGCAGAGCGCTCTACTAAGCACTTGGGAGAATGCTATGTAACAGAATTGGTAGACACATTCTCTGCCCACAATGCGCTTACAGTCTAGAGGGGAATACAGACATCAAAATAAAAATATTACGGTTATGAACATAAATACTGTGGGGCTTCGAGAGGGGTGAATAAGGGGGCAAATCCATGTGCAAGGGTGACACCCGAAGGGGGTGAGAGAAGAGGAAATGAGGGCTTGGTCGGGGAAGCCCTCGAGGAGGAGATGTGCTTTAAATGAGACTTTGAAGGTGGGGAGAGTGTTCATCAGAGAGGAAGAAGGAGGGCATTCCAGGCCAGAGGCAGGACGCGGGTGAGAGGTTGGTGACGAGATAGACGAGATTGAGCCAGTGAGTAGGTTGGCAGCGGAGGAGCAAAGTGTATGGGCTGGGGTGTAGCGGAGAGCAGAGAGGTGAGGTAGGAGGGGGCAACACGATTGAGTGCTTTAAAGTGGATAGTGAGGAGTTTCTGTTTCATGCAGCGGTGGCTGGGTAACCGTAGTCCTTGCTCTCAAGACAGCTGAGCCTTCCCTGGTTTGGAGAAGTTTCACCCACAACTTTGTCAAAGCATAGGGGGCTCCTCTGATGTGCTTTTTGAAGCCACAGCATCTTCAGGTGTAGGTGGGAACAGACAACAGTTCTCTCATCCTTCAGCCCCACATAATTCTGAGTCCGCCAAGAGTGAGAAGAGGACATAGAGACAAGGTTGGGGTGACTAGGGCACCCAGTTCAACCCCCAACCAAAAGCCCCACCTAAAATCGACCCCCAAACCATCATCCCACATACCCTCTCCCTGCCGGACATCCCCGAGGACCAAACCTCTCTCTCTCCCCGGGACCTAGGAAGAAAGATATCATCTCAAAAATAACTAAAATCTAAAGGCTTATTGCACTCGCCTCATCAGAGTGAATCTTCCACATGGCACTTCAACTGATGGAAAAGCAAGTGGAAAGTCAGCGAAGCAGGAAGCAGCGCTGCTGAGCTTGTTTAATAAAAACCTCATAAAAACCTGATCTTAGGGAGGATAAATAGCAAAACAAAATCACTATCTTCATAAAGACAGTAGTGATTTGATTCTGAGGCAATAACAGGTTTCCAAGTAAATCACTGCCAGGCTCTTTTGCCATTAAATGTGTGTGTTCTTTTCACTTTTTCCTAGACCTTGTCTTGGAAATGCTTTAATCTGTTTCCCGCTCTTCTTTCTCTAATAAATGCCTTTGGCCTTGCTCGTGCCCACCCGCAACCAAAGAGTGCTGGTTGCATAAGTATTTCTATGACAGACTGACAGGTTTATAAACTAATCCATGCACCTTCCTTTTACATCTATAGGTACGAAACGTGCGCAATTTTCACTTCCCTGGTAGCGATCAAATAATAAAAATACTCTTTTAAATTACATTAGACAATGGGCTTTTCCAGGCAAAAACCAGACAACGGCAGTCATCTGAGGGTTTTTTTTTATGTGCTACAAAATAGCTCTGATTTTATTTCCTTTGAATCAGTCACTATGGAAAAGGTAATCACAGTAATCATTCCAAAGACTTCCAAGAGCAATAGATTTTAATGTCAGTTTTACCATACACCAACTTTATTGGTTTAAGTTGTCAAAGAATCCATCACTGTTAAAAAAAAAAAAAAAAAAGAAGAAGAAGAAGAAGAAAAAAGGAAAAAAAAGGCCAAAGGAGAGGGCTTTGCATTCATCAATAGCTGACTCGGCCAGAGCAATAAACGTTTAAGTTCTCAACTTTTCAACCTCCAAAACATACTTGTAGAAGTCAGTCAGTCATTCAGTCAGTTGCATTTGTTGAGCACTTACTGTGTGCGGAGCATTGTACTAAGCGATTAGGAGAGGACAATATAACAAAAAGCAGACACATTCCCAGCTCACAGTAAGCTTACAGTCTAGAGGGGGAGACAGACATTAATATAAATAAATAATAACAGGAGTAAGTTTTGAAATTTAAAAGCAATGACTGGGTTTGCTTCTTGGTGAAAGGGGGTCATGGTAATAAAAACTAATAATGAACAATAGTAGGATTTATTAAGCTCTTACTATATGCCAAGCACCATGTTATGGGTTGAGGCACAGTTCCTGTCCCACACGGGCCTCACATTCTGAGAGGTGAGGCAGTAATCACCAGCTTTACCTTAGGGAAACATGGAAAATTCTACCCGGGGAAATCGAGACAATGGAAAAGAGCCATATCCTCTAGCTACCTTTGTTCTCTGTGCCTTCTGAAAGCAGTAAGCTCACTGTGGGCAGGGAACATGTCTACCAACTCTGTTGTATTGTACTCTTACCGCACACAGTCAGTGCTCAAATATGATGGAATGATCTTATCCAGGATTACTTAACATATAAATGTACGGACATCCAGGCATGCGTGTAAAAGCATCGTATGATGAACATGCTGTGTGACCTTGGGCAAGTCACTTCACTTCTCTGTGCCTCAGTTACCTCATCTGTCAAATGGGCACTGAGGCAGTGAGCCCCATGTGAGACAGGGACTGTGTCCAACTCGATTTGCTTGTATCCACCCCAGCGTTTAATACAGTGCCTGGCACATAATGAGCCCTTAACAAATACTATTATTATGATGTGAAAATAATCACTGCCACTGTTCACCACATCTGCATGATGATTCCAGCTCTTACGCCCCAGGAGTATTATTCATTCATTCAATCGCATTTATTGAGCGCTTACCGTGTGTAGAGCACTGTACTAAGCGCTTGTAAAGTACAATTCATTATTCTGATCATCCAACATGTGTGGTGGCAAAGGGCAGTTGAAGCTGTTTTCTCCTGTTGATCTAGGATTTAGTCATCTCTCTCGAAACATATGCCAAGCCCCTGAAGGCAACTCTGGAAGTCTGGGTGGCTGGTCAGACCACCTACATTTTGAGCGCCTCATATCACATGCTTTTCATCTCATTTGATTTTATTGGAAGCCTATAAATGCAATTTAAGGAAGAAGTCCCACACGAGTCCTGTTTCGTCCACTGGAACTGTCCTTAGGGCAAAATTCAATAGGGGATGAGGGCTTTGAAAAGCCGGCTTTTTCACAGCCTCTGAATCGACGCTTAATAAACACATGCGTTTGCTGTTAGAAGGCAGGAGGAGGAGGAACTGTCTGTTCACTTCCTATTGTTTCATTGATAAAAATGATCTTGGAAGCAGAAGAATATATTAACCGTTTCCTTTGGTTTTCTATCTGGGAGGCTGAGAGACGTTTCTAAAATAGATCTATTTTCTTTTCATTCTACAGAATAATACATGAATGATTATAACATATGCTCTATCTCCAGTTTTTTTTTTCAACCAGTGGAAAAGTGCCTGACACAGTAATCACAACTTGTTGTGTTTTCAATCTGATGCTGTCCTATTTTATCATGGTAGTTAAATGTCCATTCTTGTTCAGTGTGATAAATGTTATGGCCATTTAACAGGAACGAAAAAGAGAGACATGTTAAACCAAATATTGCTTCAGATTGTGTCTTTTATTCTCCTTTATCATCATATCTTAATTTATAGTATAATCATCATTATCACAACTGTCAGCCTCATTTAACCTTCCCTGATCTCCCATGATTCTTTGCTGTCAGGTCTGATTGCCTGCCTTCTGCTGACTGACTGATAATGGTTGACTGATTAGCCCTCCCCAAGAAGAAGACAATGATATATAGAACAGTGCGGTTTGCTCTATATATTAATGAGGAGCTGGCAAAGCTTTGATAAGACCGTGGAATAATCCATCAGTGAGAGAAGGAGCCTGGTAAAACCGAGGAACATTTCCTCGGAAAAACACCTGGGAAAGATGTAATGACCCAGTAGTTAAATACCTCTCAGCCGTCTTTCCTCTGTTGTAATTAACATCAGATAGCCGCCATATGGAGAACGGAAGAAGTTTATCAATCCTCAGTTTCTCTCCGTTTTTGCACCTAAGGCTCCGGGCCTTTCAGCATATTTAGCAATCAAGCAATTAATGGCTCATTTTCCTGGGCATCGCAAACTGTTTATCTTCTGAACTAGCTCTCATCCCAGACCGTTACCTCTGAAAAGCAAGAGTCACTGGTGTTTGGGGCCTCTGGTTGTCACACTTACTCAGCAGAAGCCTGCTTCACCATTAGATACAAAGCTTCTGTTGGCTACTTGACTTTGAATGCACTGTTATTACAGGTATTATATGAAATTGCTTGTGTTACGTGAAGGGGATTATAGTGGTTCTGGATCAATAACTTCAGTGGATGTTGGGAGTGATTACAGTGCTCTGTCAATTTTTCCCATTTGGCTGTCAGTACTAATTTACAACACACCACCTCTTTTATTCACATCAAATCACTCATTTCATTGGTAAATTCTATATATCTCAATTTACCTTAAGTAGCTGATTTGTGTAAAATCAAATCACTTCCTCTTTTCCGAGTGTCCAGCTGACATAATCCTATAGTCTAATAAAAAGTGCAAACACATCAGAAACTCTTTCTAGCCTTTTCAAAGAGCCCCACAGACCAGAGGGAGATGTCCGCTTACTCCCAAATAGCTCTGGTTCAGGTAGAGCTTCGTCCTCATCTTTGTTCATCGAGAAGCGGCTAGGCTTAGTGGAATGAGCACAGGCCTGAGAGTCAGGAGACCTGGGTTCTGATCCTGGCTCCTCCCCTTGCCAGCTGTGGGACTTCAGTTCTCTGTGCCTCCGTTTCCTCATCGGTCAAATGGGGATTAACGCCCCGCTCTCTATCCCCCTTGGGCTGTGAGCCCTGGGTGGAGATATCATCCATGGTATTCACTGAGAGCTCACTGCGTGCAGAGCACTGTACTAAGCACTTGGGAGAGTACACTACAACAGAATTGGTAGACACGTTCCCATTGTTATTCAATGCCTGAGACCACAGCACTGCCCCACTTAAAACGTACAGAGTCAAACCGCAAAGATCATTTCTTCCACTTCTTCGTTTTCCACTTCCCCCCTCCCACGGACACTACCGCCTAGAAGTTAAAATAGAATTGGAAAGAGTTGATGAATGGCCCACGGAAAGAAAGGGCTAAATTACCCTGGAGACAACAAGGGAGATCTTCAACGACCAAATCCAACGACACTAAATGGAATCTTGACTCGGTTGACATTTGACTAAATAGAACAACTTGGGCCCTGTAGTGATCCGCTTAGCTCCCCTGGCACAGAGATCTGTCAGGCGGCGAAATGCTTCGAGTTGACCACCCGGGAGGAAGTCCGGGCCAACGAGAATGCCAGGCAGAAATGGTTCAGGGTAGGAAATCGAGATCTAAAGCGCTCATTAATATTCCACAACAACAACAGTAGTCCGGTCAAGGAAGCCATTTTGTAAGTCCCTTTTCATGTCATTTGAGTGAGTTAGAGTAGCTAGCCCCCACCACATTTGAGGTGGCCTTTTCTACAATTTCATTTTAGGACTGACTTCTCTTCTTTCATGTTACCCTAGTCACTAATGCTTTCCGATAGTCATGACCTAAAGGACAGCCTAAAACGCCTTTCATTTTTCCTTAAAACAATAAATAAAACTCATATAAACAAAAAGCATAAAAAAAACATTAAAAGCAAAAAAAAAAAAACCCTCCAATTGTCAATGGTTCCAACAGACAAATGAATAAACCACTAGATTCACAAACCTATTAATGCTCACAATTTCTGGGTACTGAAGCTATTCAAATAACAGACTATAGAGGAGGAAAAAGGATGTGTTTATTGTCTGTCCTGGCATCAAATGTCCTTTGCATAAAAATATACAGATTAATCCTGCACATCTGCTGCTTTCAGATTTATTCATTCACTTCTGTATATTTTCTGATAGATTTTGCTCAAGTTATAAATATAGGAGAAAATACTGTATTCTGTAAGGAAAAAAAAATCTCCATAAACCATGTCGATATTTTCTGAATAGCTCTATTGTCCCAGACAGCATAATATTATTTAATATGCAACCGAAATCCAAGATCTTTGGAATCTGCCAACTTTATGCCCATGATGGATTGATTGGTCCCTATGGGGTGAGGTGTTACCTTCCTGATGGACTGCCCTTAGAGGTGGATAAACGCCAGGGCAGATCATAAAGATGGGGTGTCGTTTGTCTTACCTTCTGTATTAACATGACAGGAAATAGGGACCAGGGGAGAGAAAAAAACAAGGGGAACTAATTATTCACACATTAAAGTGGCTTTGCCTATTCAAACCACAAGCAACACCCTAGGTTCACTTATTCCTTTCCAATTCGGCTGCTTTAAGGGGTGAGTAGCATCTTCAGTCCTAAGGCATTTTGGAAACACGTTAGGTAATAATGGCTTTCATTCGATCGCATTTATTGAGCGCTTCCTGTGTGCAGAGCACTGAACTAAGCACTTGGGAGAGTACGATACAGCATTAAACGGACACATTCCCTGCCCACAATGAGCTTACATTCACCACTTGCTTCTCAGAATACTCCTTGAGACAGAAAAACTGTTCCCCTTTCAAAGGTGGAAAAAGCTGAGGCCCATGAGACTGTGCCTTGAACAGAAGAATTCAACTCTAGGCCATAATGAGGATCTATGGAGTTCTGGTATTTCTCAGAACAAACAGAACCTATACTGGGCTTTGGAGAAATCAGTTTCTGATATCCTCTAGTGCCCATGATTAAAGTCTGCTACGGATGGGATTAGCATGGAAATCTTCTCTTTCACTGACACCTACAATAATCCCCCTTAATTCATTCAATCATATTTCTTAAATGCTTATTGTGTGCAGAGCACTGTACTAAGTGCCTGTAATCAACTGAATATGAATTTGCTCCTCCCAAATTCACCTTTATTTCTCATGTCAAATCTGGATTTCAGCTTTAAGGCTCCCAAGTAAAATTCAAAAAAAGAAATGGGGGGGGTGGCTAATTTCTTGGTCAGTAAACGGCAAACCCATCTGGCTTGGACCTTATTGCTTCCCTAAGAATCCTACTCTGCTGTAAAACAAATATTATAAGTGTACAAAATTATACTGAGCTTTAATTCTAAGCCTCTGGAACAGAGACTCCTTTTATAGATATTGACTAACACATTTCAAATGATAATAAAACAAGTCAAAATATGGATTTACCATGGTCTTTGCAGCAATCATTAAACTCTCTTGGGTAAATAATATGAGTTGTCAAAACTGGAGAAAATGCCCATTTGCTAATAGACAGCCACAGATGAAATCTGATGGTAAACAGAAAGCGTTTTCGAATGAGCACAAATGCTAAAAACGGTGTGTAGTGGGGTAAAAAAAAAAAAAAAAAGGAGGCTGGTTTCTGCCCTTGAAAAACTCCACGCTCCAGTTGCCTGGACTAATCAACGGACCCAAGGAGTCAGTTCAGACAATAATATGGGTCGACTTACTTGCTTTTTAATAAGCTTCTTCTTGACAGGTGTAAACTGGGAAAATTAGAAAAAGGATGATTTCCAAACACCCAAAAGCTCCTCTCTAGACCATATGCTCCTTGTGGGCAGGGAACGTGTCTACCAACTCTGTTATGCTGTACCTTCTCAAGCGCTTACTACAATGCTCTTTTTATGGTATTTGTTAAGTGCTTATTATGTGCCAGGCACTGTACTAAGCGCTGGGGTAGATACAAGTTTGGACGTAAGTCCATGCCCCATGTGGGGCTCACAGTCTTAATCCCCATTTTACAGATGAGGTCACTGAGGCACAGAGAAGTGAAGCGACTTGCCCATGGTTACACAGCAGGGAAATGGCAAAGTCGGAATTAGAATCCAGGTCCTCTGACTCCCAGGCTTGTGCTCTATCCACTCGGCCACGCTGCTAAGCCCTCAATACATACCATCGATTGAACAGCCTCCCATCCTTAGGCTCCCTGCTGCATCTGACAAAAATAAGAGTCTTTTCTACCCACAGCGTGGCTCAGTGGAAAGAGGCCGGGCTTGGGAGTCAAAGGTCAGGGGTTCTAATCCCGGCTCCACCACTTGTCAGCTGTGTGACTTTGGGCAAGTCACTTCACTTCTCTGAGCCTCAGTTACCTCATCTGTAAAACGGGGATGTAGACTGTGAGCCCCACGTGGGACAACCTGATCACCTTGTATCCCCCCAGCACTTAGAAGAGTGCTTTGCACACAGTAAGCATGTAACAAATGTCATCATTATTATTATTATTACCCAACATGAGCAGGAATGGTATCGAGGGAACATTCGATAATGTTATCACTATTACTACTTCCAGATTCATCCAATTTCCCCTTCAAGACCGTGAATCAATAAGTCAATCCGTGGTATTTTTTGAGCACTTAAAGTGGTCAGAGCAGTGTACTAAAGCACTTGGGAGAGTGCACTAAGGTTGGTATAGACCTGATGCCTTACAGGCTTACAATTTAGTGAGCAAACCCCATTATTCCCACCCTCTCTCTCTAAACTGTCATTCAGATCTCTGTCAAGAAGGCAGGGATGAACTTCCAGTGACTGGCACAGTACTCCGAGATCAGGGTCCGGGAATCAGAAGGACCTGGGTTCTAATCCTGGCTCCGCCACTTGTCTGCTGTGTGACCTTGGGCAAATCACCTCACTTTTCAGATCTCAGTTACATCATCTGAAAAATGGGAATGAAGACTCGGAGGCCTAAGTGGACGCGAACTGGGTCCAACCTGATTAGCTCGTATCTACTCCGGCGCTTAGTACAGAGCCTGTTACATAGTGAGTCCTTAACGAGTACCGTTAAAAAAAAGTCAATGAGACGTGATCCCTGCCTTCAAGGAGCTTACAATCTAATGGGAGAGCTAGATGTAAATAATAATAATAATAACAATAAATAATAATAAGCAGAATAAGTAAATGAATCCGCCGCCAAGTATACGTAGAATCGCAAGTGCTGAGGATGGTACAAATGAATAGGTAAGCCACCAGAAAAGGGGAGATGATCCTGCCTTAGGATCAGTGAATACATCATTATAATGACCACTTTCTGGGTGCAGAGACTGTACTAAGCACTGAGGAGAGCACAATACAGTTAGTATGATCCTTGCCTTCAAGGAGCTTGCAGTCTAGCGGGGGAGACAGTCATTTAAATACCGCTAGGAAAAGCAACAGTGTATAAGGATATGTACACAAGTGCTGTTGAGACGGGGGTGGATAATCAATCAATCAATACCATTTATTGAGTGCTTACGGTGTTCAGAGCACTGTACTGAGTGCTTGGGAGAGTACAACAAACAGTATAAAAGATCCATTCCCTGCCCACAATGAGTTTACAATGCCATTGATCTGCATAGCCCATCCTTTTTCTTGAATTCTTTGTATTTTCCAAAGCAAGACCTAAACCTGCCTCATTCCTAGCACTAAGGAGGTGCAGAAATCATTGTATCATGAATTTGAATTGCTGAATTCTATAAATATGAACCCAAATCTACCCCCTTTTATGACTTCATGGGCAAGAAGATTAACATGAAACCCTACGATAGATCAGTTCATCAAATACCCAATCCACTAAACAGTAGCAGAACATTCTTTGGGGCCAGAATCTTTCTTACGGTAATGTTAAATGAAAAAATGTAAATAAAGTGAATGTCCCTCTTCCGCTAAGGGACTTTTAGGGAAAGAAATGCCTGGGATTCTTTCATGATTCTCTTGCTCATATCTGTAATTTATTTATTTCCGTTAAAGTCTGTCTGCCCTTCTAGACTGTAAACTCACTGTGGGCAGGAAACGTATCCACCAACTCTGCTGTGTTGTGCTCTCCCAAGTGCTTAATACAGTGCTCTGCACACAATAAGTGCTCACTAAATACAACTGGTTGATGACGGTTCCACTCTGAAAACACCAACATTGTAATTATTAATACACTGAGTTTTCAGTCAATCAGTGAGTTGCATTTATTGAGCACTTACGATGTGTAGAGCACTAGACTAAGCACTTGGGAGAGAACAATACAACAATAAACAGCCACATTCCCTTGCCCACAATGAGCTTACAGTCTAGACAGGGAGGCAGACATGAATATAAATAAATAACAGATATGGACAGAAGTGCTGTGGGGCTGGCAGGGGGCTGAATAAAGGGAGCAAGTCAGGGTGACGCAGAAGGAAATGGGAGAAGAGGAAAGGAGGGCTTAGTCAGGGAAGACCTCTTGGAGGAGTTGTGCCTTCAATAAAGCTTTGAAGTAGGGGAGATTTACTGTCTGTCGGACAGTTTTCAAGGCCGGGCTGGGGCCTAGCATGGCCTTGTTGCCATTTCAGTACAAATTTGCCACACTGTTAAAGAACATCGAAATTCCAGTTCCTAAAATGGACCTACTGGGGAGGTCAACTTAACCAAGTGGACGAAAGAAGAAGCGTTTCGACTTTGGAATACTCCAGGTGGTTTTCTCTCCATTAACAAACACCAATTTTTGTTAATTTAGCTCACGTTTTCAACCAGGTATTTTTAACTCTTTTCTGTTAGGCCCCAAATCTAGTAAAGTAATGTGCAGAATGGAGGTGAAACAGTAATGGGAATTTTTGGGTGACACATTTAATAGTTCAAATGAAAAATAATTGAATACTTTGCCATGCGGAAGTGGTTTTGTCACCATGGGTATTGTATTGTTTAGTGTTACTTAGTATGACCGTGTTAAAGTAAGAATGTTCAGTTGTGAAGCATATCATTTGTGGTCTATTTAGTTTCCTATTTCTCCTAGGGAAAATTCCTCTTTCTTGAGAGTAGAACGTTTTAACCCAAAGGAGTAGTGAAAGTAAATGCTTGCAATAATCAACTCTTTCCTCCTGTAAAAAGGTTTTACTATTTGGAGGAAAAAAATAATCACGAAAAAAAATCACTGAATCAACCCACAGGCTCCAAAAAGCAAGGGATACTTCTGCCCCCACTTTGCTGGAAATATTTTACAAGTCAGCCTTCTTTCTGTAACGCTGTTGCCTATTTTATATCAATTAGTCCACATGGCTGTATCTACTGTTAGGAAGGAGGATGATAAACAAGTTATTAATGTTGTATCTTTTCACTTAGTTACCTAAAACATCCCAACTCCCCTAAATGTTCATCATCACTATTAAACTAATTATGTTGTAGACCCCTGAGATGCTTTGCATTAGACCTGTTGTAGACCTGGTGTTCGCATTAAAATACGCTGCTGTGCCTCCCTTACTCAAAAGAACTTGTACCGTTAAAAGTGACGCCTTTTACCCAATGTGAAGTCTGCACTTCTAAGCACTGCTAGTCCAGCACTAGACATGTCTAATGCTTTGTGCAACCCTTTAATAATCAGATTAAAAATGCACATGCATCAAACTCTACCTTCCTTCACCTCAGGAACAAGAGCATCCCACAGTCCAGCTAAAAATGTTAACAAGCCCGATGGGCCTGCTTTTTATTTCTTCCATTCTAAGTTTTGACACAATTTCAACCCTGAGATTTGCTTTATAGGGAAGTGTCTGCATACCTCCTTCCTTTTGTCTCAACCCGGAGGGTTTAATAGCTAAAGTAACTGAAAAGGACTAGCACCAGAAAGGCTTTGGTTACCAGAGTAACCGTAAAAACAGTCCCCAGTCTCCATGGTAAAGAGAAAAGCTATTTGCTGCAGCCTTTTCAGACCTTGAGCAGACACTGACAGTTTTCCTATAATCACTGCAGATTATTTGTAGCAACTAACTATATTATAATGTTAACTATAGGAGGTCTTTGAAAATATGCAGGGTAAAAAAAAGAATAAAATAAATGTGAGGGTTTCTTTTTTTCCCCCCTCTACCATTTAGCTGTGAGTATATCATCAACTTAAAATTCATAAAGTGATTTGTCCTAATAATTCAACTCAATGGGGTAACCTCCATCTCTGCTTTTCTTCTCTTTCCACAAGCCTGCCTACGGTCTGGGTATCTAAAATTCATTCATTTCTATTGAAGATTGCAAAGTGACAATGAACACACAATAGTTTTATTGTACGCAATTTCCTGTGCACTTTCTTTTCAACTACTATAGATCAACTGTATTTTATCTTAAGTACTTGGGTAGCTGCTTCTTCCTTCGGTGGTTTGGAAGAGCTCCCCAAATTACACCATATATATTAAAAAAAAAGCATCTCCATAATTCATGGAGCTACAAACCCTGCAATACAATTACCTAAATTACCAGGGCACATTGTAAGAGCTCCTCTGCCTAATCATTCAGTCCTCGGTGAATTGCTTAACTTACCAGTGGTTCATTCTCGGCAGCGAGAGCAGGGCAAAATGAGGTTTGTTTTCACTTCTGATTGATTTCAGCACCAAATGGATTTAAAACTTTTGTCCTCTTAGTTTTCAATTTACCTATGGGCCCAAGCCTTTGACTAGATTTTGGAAGGCTTTCCCTAAGTCAATAATAAGGAATCTACAACTTTTCATCTGAGTGATAAACTGCTATTCTGCCTTGCCCATCCTACCAGGAGCATTAAAAAAAAAAGCAAAAAAACTCACAGCATCCCTTTAAACAGATTAAACTGCAAATCTAGAAGAGGGTTATCACATTACCAAGAAACTGCAATTTAATGAATGGCAATTGGTACTTATTTTGATTATCTTGACACAAGATGGAAACCTTTAATTCTCCTTTGACATATGCACCCAAAATGTAGCCAAAGTCCTCGTAGAAAAATTTTTTTTAGGTGATTACGTTCTTCCTCCATTCACTCACAGTTAGTTTACATTAGTTAATGTAACTAAACTTGTTAATCAATAACAAGTTATCTCAAAATGTTCCAATTCTGTGATTTTTCTTAATGTTAGAAGTAAAGGTAGCTCAAAAACCAGGAAATCTGAGAAACCTCATGGCCCAGTGGAAAGAACATGGGCCTGGGAGTCAGAGGACTTGGATTCTAATCCCAGCTCCACCATTTGTCAACTGCGTGACTTGGGGAAGTCACTTCACTTCTCTGGGCCTCAGCTACCTCATCTGTAAAATGGATATTAAGATTCTGAGCCCTATGTGGGCCAGGGACTGTGTCCAACTCGATTATCTTGAATCTACCCCAGTGCTTAGTATAGTGCCCGGCACATAAAAAACACTTTCCAAATACCATTTTTTAAATAAAGGTATATTGTTTTCATCTGACATTTCAAACAGAACTAGATCAAATTCATTCATTCATCCAATCGTATTTATTGAGTGCTTACTGTGTGCAGAGCACTGTACTAAGCACTTGGAATGTACAATTCGGCAACAGATAGAGACAATCCCTGTCAACAATGGGTTTTATCTTCTCCTTGCAGTGGTCAGCCTCATTGTATTCAAGATTTTAGAATTTGATGGTCATTTGCTGACAAGAAATAAGGTCTGAAAATGTTTATTATCCCAACATCCACAAAAACATTCTTTCTATCCTAAATGCACATAACCTAAATTTCTAAATCCACAAATTGCTACTCACATTGCTTTATGCTGATATAACAAAAGAGCCAAGGTGGGAAAAGGTATTTTTCATGATGAGCGGTCCTCGGTGTAGTAAAGTATTAAAGTGATAAGTTCACAAACATAAATATAGTACTTGAAAGGGGCAAGGAAATTTGAACATTAAAAATGATAAACACTTCATTTCTTTCCCATCTAGCTTCATTTCCAAAGTGCAGATACACTCTAGAATCAGCTAGTGTCAAACCAATTTCAGGCATGGACTCACTGAAGTAGGTGATCGTAGTAATATCAATCAATCAATGGTATTTATTAAACGTTCACTTAGTACCACTGTATGAAGCCCTTGGGTGAAAGCAGAAGTAATAGTTCTTATTAAGCACCTATTAAGTGCTCAAGAAAAAGCAACAGTAATAGTATGTACTAAGTACTTACTGGGTGCAGAAGCCTGCACTAAGCTCTGGGTAAGAATACATGGGAGAGAATCAGAGACATCCAAAGCATTTCCACCAGGAGGACTATATATCAATCAATGGTATTTATTGAGCATTTACTGTGTGCAGAGCACTGTACTGAGCACGAGGGAGGGTACAATACAACAGAGTTGGTAGACTCATTCCCTGCCCATAAGAAGCTTACAATTCTGTACAATAATAACTGTGGCGTTTGTTAAGTGTTTACTATGTGCCAGGCACTGTATTAAGTGTCAGAGTGGATACGAGCAAATGAGGTTATTAGACAAGGTCCCAGTCCCACAAAGGGCCCACAGTCTTAATCATATTAATTTCTGTCTCCCCTTGTAGACCGCAAGCTTATGTTGGCAGGGAATATGTCTTCTAATTCTCTTATATTGTACTCTCCCAAGCACTTGGCACATAGTAAGCACTCAATAAATACCATTTTTCTGATGAAGAAACTGAGGCACAGAGAAGTTAAGTGGCTTGCCCAAGGCCACCCAGCAGACAGGTGGCCAAGCCGGGATTAGAACCCAGGTCTTTCTGCCTCCCAGGCCCGGCCTCTATCCACTAGCCCCTGCTGCTCCCCCTACTACAGTGAAGTGCTGAGCTGCTTCCTAACCCAGACTCTTATAACTCATCAGGCAGGGTGTTGGAAAGGCTTGTATTTCTCTTTGCCTCAATTACCTCATCTGTAAAATGGGGATGAAGACTATAAGCCCCCTGTGGGACAGGGACTGTGTCCAACCTGATTAGCTCATATCTACTCCAGCGCTACAGTTCTTGGCACAGAGTAAGCAATTAACAAATACCATAAAAAAAAAAAAGGGATGGTCATGGGCTAGGTAGAGGATCTTATTAGGAGCTGACTGAAATAGTAAACAATCTATGATCCAGGAAAGTCTCCAGAAGTGAAAGGCTATTACTTTAATCCCACTGTATCACTTATCCTTTATCTCCAATGTCCCAAAGTATCTATTTATCTATCAGAGTGATCTAATGCAGGATGCCTTTCTCATATTACAAGCTGCTGCTTTAGAAATTGCTTAAAGATAAAAGGCAAACGCCGCCGTAAAAAGTAGCACCATACAACGTCGAATTGGTACTGAAATGAAAAGTTTCCCGATGCCCCTTATAGATTGAAAATTGCTGTTGTCTTGCAATGAGTGTAATTCACTCTGTCTTTTTCCAGAGTACAAATCCCACAAGGGTTTTGACCAAACAAAAAATGCTCTAATGATTGCAAATGGTTCAAATATTCTGTCCAGCGAGTTAAGTGATAAAAGTTTCCATGTTAAAAGAAATAATAAGTGGAATTTCACACATATTATAGTAATTGTGAAGCATCCAATTTACATAGAAATAATGTAAAAGAATTCTGACCATGACGGTTTAAGTGAATCATTACATGCATCGCTGATACATTTAGAAAACTGCAGTGTTGCCAGGTAAGTTTCTTTTAGCATAATAAGTCTTGTAATGGAGCCTTTAAAAGCCTAAAATGTATAGTTAGATTAACCTTTCTGTTTTGAGGGGTTTTTTTTCCTTCAAGAAAAGAAGAAACAGGAAATCATTAAAAAGCCAATTAAAGCAATACCTCCTTTCCTTTTACCTGTGTTAGATGGTTAGGGTTGCTCTGTCCAAGATACATTATTCTATTTGCTTTGGATTATGATTGAAAATGGGCCATTTTGTCCTGCTTCGCTCTACTGACAGTTTCACTCTCTCCCTTATTGAAGGACCAAGGGCACTACTGTGAATAGATCATTTCTCACAGGACAAAGTGGGTACACAAACTCCACACTCTATTAAGGTAAGATTTTGTTTATGGAATTGGCTAGCCACTGGATTCTAACATCAGAATTAGAGGCAGGAATTTCTGGTCCCTTAGAAATGCAAAAATGATCAACAGCAACATTATTCCTACAAAAACACTGGCCCCAAATCATTTTCCCATGTTTTTCGATTTGGATGGTCTGTTTTCCATATTTAATTGAGGAAGAGAGAGGAGAAGATGTGTGGAGGTTATCTTTTGTTCCTTGGCTTTTCATTATTATTATGGTGTTTGTTAAGCACTTACTATGTGTCAAGCACTGTTCCAAGCTCTGGGGTAGTTACGAGTTAATCAAGTTGGAAACAGTCCCTGTCCCATATGGGGCTCACAGTCTAAGTCGCAGGGAGAATAGAATAACCATGTTCTGAAGAAAGTGAGCAAACTGGATTAATCAATCCTGTATTTCAAGCAATATTCTGCCCTGGTCCAGCATGCCCCTAATTCAATACACACACAAGGAAAGACACATTAGTCCTGAAAAATTCTACACTCAGGAATGAGGCATCCATATCCTTGTCTACCTGACCCTGCCTTTTCATACTGGTTTTCTTTTTCTGTTTTGCTTTCCCCATCTTCAGGGAAAAGAAAAATAGCCCTGCTATCCGGAGAAAGATTTGGATTACATTTGATTGTTTCCGAGGCAGAGTTCAAACGGTTAAAATGGATCACAGGATCAATATGATCAAACAAAGACATTTCATACTAAAACAGAAAAGGAGAGTCAAAGGAAAAAGGAAGTTATTTTCTCAGGTATTCACCTCCTGGCCTTCACTCATGAAAGGATATACAAGATAACAAATTTAGTGGTTGTGGAGGTGACAAGGGGGGTTGCTACACTTTTGATGGCACCTGAGAGGCAAAACTGAGTTCAGTCACAAACCAGAGTTATTGATGTGCAGTAATAATAGTATTTGTTAAGTACTTTCTAGGTGCCACACACTGAGGTAAATGCAAGATCAGACAATCGATAGAGCACGGGCCTGAGAGTCAGAAAGACTTGGGTTCTAATCCCGGCTCCACCACTTGTCCGCTGTGTGACCTTGGGCAAGTCGCTTGATTTCTCTGTGCCTCAGTTACCTCTTCTGTAAAATGGGGATGAAGACTGTGAGCCCCTTATAGGACAGGGAAGGTGTCCAACCTGATTAGCTTGTATCTATTCTGGGGTTTAGAACAGTGCTTGACACCCAGTAAGCACTTAAAAACACCACTGTCATCATCACTACCACATGGGGCTTAGCCTTGAACTGGAGGAAGAGGTTTTTAAAGGTTTTTAATCTCCATTTTCCAGATGAGGAGACTGAGGCCCAGAGATGCTAAGCAACCTGCCCAAGGTCGCACAGCGGGCAAGTGGAGTCAGGATTAGAACCCAGGACCTCCTGACTCCTAGGCCCTCCCATTTCCATAGGCCAGGCTGCTTCACAACTGCCTTTCAAGTCTTCTCCCACGTGAGTTGAGCCACTCTACTGGCAAGTAGCAGAAGAAGCCTGAATCCAAATTGGAGTGTTCCTTGATTTCCTTGGAGGGAACATTACAGCCTACTCTGTTAGTTGTGGCGCTATTGGCAAAATCTTTGAGGGTTTAAGGTCCCCAGGAGGCCAAGTGGCATGCACACACCACCTTAAGCACACATCCTTACATCTCTCCAACTTGGCTGATGCGGATCAGGATCTAGTTAAATCTCCCTGTTTTCGTTTCAACCTAAAGGCAAGTCCTGAACCATTCATTCCTCCTCCACCTCCCTCCTCTCCCTCCGTGACCCGGTCCGCATACCCTGCCCCTTTAATACTGACCTACTTCTTCATTCAGTTGTATTTACTGAGCGCTGTGTGCAGATCACTGTACTAAACGCTGGGGAGAGTGCAATGCAAAAATAAACACATTCTCTGCCCACAATGTGCTTCCAATCTAGAGGACCTATTGTGCCTCACGCTTATCTCTCACCATATAACTCTTACTAACGACTCCCTCCTGACTCTAATGAGTACTTACTATGGGCAGAGCACTGTACTAAGTTCTTGGGAGAGTTCACACATGGGGGAAGATGACTTTCCAATCACCATCCTTTAGAAGTTATCTCAGCGTCTCTGCCATCAGATGCGCACCAGCCCATCTGGTTTATCTGAATCAATCTATGGCATTTATCGAGTGCTTACTTTAATAATAATAATGATGGTATTTGTTAAGCGCTTACTATATACCAAGCCCTATTCTAAGCGTTGGGGGAGATACAAAGTAATGAGGTTGTCCCATGTGGGGCTCACAGTCTTAATCTTCATTTTACAGATGAGATAACTGAGGCACAGAGAAGTTTAGTGACTTGCCCGAAGTCACACAGCTAAATTTGCGCAGAGCACTAAGTTCTTGGAAGAGTTACAATCCCATAGTGTTGGTAGACACACTCTACAAGGCAATTAGTATAGGCCTTTAGATTTCCTCTTAAATGATCTAATTTCAGAGGAAATCAAAAAGCCAATTAATGAATTAATTAGGTACTTGTTAAGCGCTTATAAGTTGTCCACAATGTTCTAAACTCTGGGGTGGATACAAGTTAATCAGGGTTTTTTTGTTGGTTTATTTTGTTGTTTTTACTATGCGCCAAGTACCGTACTAAGCGCCAAGGTAGATACAAGGTAATCGTGCTGGACACAGTTTCCTATTCTGCATGGACCTCACAGTCTAAATTGGAGGGAGTGGTTAGCTCGCTATGGGTAAGAACCATATGGCACCATTATATTGTACTATCCCAAGTGCTCACTACAGCTCTCTGCACAGAGTAAGCACTCATTAAATACCGCTGATTGATAATCCCCGCCCTCAAGGATCTTCAATCTAACGTACAGGCTTATAGCTCTAAGTCTGTTGACAGAATACAGGCCTAGCTTTTGGCTTCATTCTGAGTCTGGTATAGCGGCGAAAGTCAAGCCTTTTTGTTTTGATCAATTTTATGGTGAAAAGTATTTTAGCATAACACACTACCGAATTATGTTACCCCCATGTTAAGTTCCTGATCTTTGGCTAGTAGAGTTGTCCACTTCACATTTTTCTGCCATCCAATACCACCTAAAGCTGCCTGTTTAGAGAATTCTTACATATGCTGTTCAGTGTAGCCAACATACTTCAAGTCACTGCCCCTCATTGCTTCCTCCTCCTCTGCAAAAGAATACTGAAAACGGAGGTCTTCCTGTCAGTTAGGTATCCACAGGTGGATTATATACCACGGATTCTGTACCAGGGGATATTCAGAGTTTCTAGTTTGTCTCAAAACATCAACAACAGTCTTCTCATTCTCTAGACATTCTCTGAGCAGCGTGGCTCAGTGGAAAGAGCACGGGCTTTGGAGTCAGGGCTCATGAGTTCGAATCCCAGCTCTGCCACTTGTCGGCTGTGTGACTGTGGGCAAGTCACTTAACTTCTCCGTGCCTCAGTTCCCTCATCTGTAAAATGGGGATTAAGACTGTGAGCCCCACATGGGACAACCTGATTCCCCTATGTCTACCCCAGCGCTTAGAACAGTGCTCGGCACATAGTAAGCGCTTAACAAATACCAACATTATTAACATTATTATTATTATTAGACCATATGCTCATTGTGGGCAGGGAACGTGTCTACCAATTCTGTTGCATTATACTCTCCCAAGTGCTTTTTTCAGTGCTCTGCACACAGGGAGTGCTCAATAAATAAGGGATCCACTGGAGAAAAGAGACCCCGGATTCTGTTCTAGGGGATATTCAGAGTTTCTAATTTGCCCCAAAACATCAACAACCTTCACAGTCTCTGGACTCTAAACCAAACCTCTATATTTTAAGCTCATTGTGGGCAAGGGACATGTCTACCACCTCTGTTGTATTGCATTCTCCCAAGTGCTTTGTTCAGTGCTTTGCACATAGTCAGCACTCAATAAGTACCACTGATTGATTCACATGGTACTTTGGAAGAGGGATGTGTGTGTGAGTGTGTGCAGGTCATTTTAGGAGATCTAAGCAATGTCTCAGTTGTTGACATGCCTTTCTCCCACTGGAATGTATTTAAGTAGAGGCAGATGTAAGAATAGACTGATATTGGCAGCTCTGGCTACCTTTAACTTCTTTTGAAGCTATTTTGAGGTCTTTCTGCTATTTTAAATACACAAGCGTTGAGTATTAAATCTGTTCCTTATTCAGTAAGAAGATCTGTATTGTAATTTTTTTTCTTCTGGATGAATGGATTGTAATGGAAACAGGGTTCAAGGGTTAAATGCAATAGTCTGATGGCTGACTGTATGTTACTTTCCTTGAGAAATCCTGAAAGGTTTATTGCTCCTGACAATTTCTCCAACTTCAGTGTGGAACCCTGCCAACCTACTGAATCATATAGCAAGCCCGGTCCATGAAATGCTTTTTGTAATGCTATTTAAGCGCTTACTCTGTGCCAGGAACTGAACTAAGCTCTGGGCCACTGAGATTGGACACAGTCCCTGTCCCACATGGGGCTCAAAGTCTTGATCCCCATTTTACAGATGAGGAAAACGAGGTAAAGAGAGGTTAAATGACTTAATGGAAGTTGTCCTGAGAGGCAAATTTATCTTCAAGGAAATCAGTCACCAATCAGTGACATTTAATGAGCACTTTATGCAGAGCACTGCAATAAGCACTTGGGAGAATACAATACAGCTGGAAGACACAATCTTGCCCCAAGCAGACACAGCCCAAATCGCTCTCATACTCGCCCAAGCACTTTGTTCAGTGTTCTGTATACTGTAAGCCCTCAGTAAATGCCATCGGTTGGCTGAAAAGACCACATTACCGTGCGAGAAGTTCTCTACATCTCCCATGATAGCCACTGCTTCTCTCCTCTGCCTTTCGCCATCTCTTCCGCGCTACTTTTCTCTCTCCCTGTCACCGTCTCTGCTTTTCCCTTTATCCAAAGTTCTCTGCTTCAACTGGCCACACTGTCCCCAGGAGAGCATTCATTTCTATGACTGGCAACTTTGGAGCTCATAAAATCATGGCAACCCTCGCTCATCTTTTCTTGGGGATAAGAAGTGGGGTGCGGTCAGATCCTCTATCAATGCCAATGTTTTATTTTCACACCTGGGTGATTGGAGGTGGAGTTTTCAGGAACTGAGGCTACAATCACTTTTTATTGAGAAAATACGGATCGGGAGGAGAAAAGAGCAGGAAGGAGAAAAGGAGGTGGAAGAGGAAGAGAAGAACAATTATTAATGTATTATCTTCACCTTATATAAATGCTTCACTGGTGTGGGTCATGGACCGTGTCTAAGCTCGTTGTGGGCAGGGAACATGTCTATCAACTCTGTTATATTGTACTCTCCCAAGTGCTTAATACAGTGCTCTAGACACAGTAAGCACTCAACAAATATGAAAAACTGAGTGCGTATCGCATGCAGAGCACTGTACCAAGCACTTTGGGGAGTTCCAGCACTTGGCAAAGCGCTTCTCAAATACCACAATTATTAAATCCCCCCCAGGTTGTGGAGTGTGGTGCTGCCATGGCTTTCTTTTGCTATGAACTGCAGCAGACCCAAATAATAATGATAATAATGATAATAATATTTGTTAAGCACTTACTACGTGTCAAGCACTCTTCTAAGCGATAGGATGGATATAAATTTATTCGGTCCTACATAGGGCTCACCTTCTGAGTAGGAGGGAGAACAGGTTTTAAATCCCCATTTTGCAGAGGAGGGAACTTGTCATTGGCAGGGAAAGTGTCTGTTTATTATCTTCTCTTCCAAGCACTTAGTGCAGTGCTCTGCACCCAGGAAGTGTTCAATAAATACAACACTGAAGGAATGAACTGAGACACAGAGAAGTGAAGTGACAGTGTAAGGGAAGAGAGCAGCAGGATATGTTCATTCTAAAATAATCCCTCAGAAATTGAGAGAAGCAGATGTTGACTGAAGCTGAAATCGGCCATCTCTTCGGAGACGTGGAGGCCAGGAATTAAAACCTAAGGGAAATTTCCATCGTCACCTCATCACCTCCCCAGCCACTCAGGTTCTGATTGTTTCCCACTCTGGGTATCCAAGAGGGCTCCTGCCCTAGTGACCCACGTCAGAGAGCCTTCAGCCGAAGCCAACTCAAGCAGCAGCACATTAGAGTACAATAACGTCGGGGCCCTGGAGTATTTACTCTCTACAGAAAATGATCGCTCCTTAAGGCGAAAATGTGACTTCCAGTGGGCAGTAATAATGCCCTTCGGGAAATACGTGCCCTCCTCATTTGTCAACTCAGAGAGCAATGGTTTTCTCCTATCCAGCTTGTCAGTCAATATCGCTTGGCTGTTACGAACGTAATGACTGGCTGAAGAGATTTCCGACCCGTGTAATTAACTGGGGCTGCGGGAAACTCTGCGCTTTTGGGTCTCTGGCATTTCATGCTAATCGCTTGAAGTTCCAGTTCGTGTGACCTACCGGGCCTTTCTCTTGGATTTCAGGCTCGTGGACAGAAATGAGAATGGAAAGGGGAACCCGCAGGCTTGTGTAGGACTGTGAGCTAAGATGACTTCCCCCGGCCTTTCAAAACCCCAATTCGGTTTGGGGGAAAATGCTCTTTGGGAGTTGTGACTGGCTGAAGTCCCGGTTTATAACAACAACAACAATGGTATTTGTTAAGCACTTACTATGTATCAGGCACAGTCCTAAACCCTGGGGTAGATACAAGCTAATCAGATAGGACAGAGTCCCTGTCCCCAATGGGGCTCACAGTCTGAATCACCATTTTACAGATGAGGTAACTGAGGCACAGAGAAGTGAAGTTATTGCCCAAGGTGACATAGCAGACAATGGTGAAGCTGAGATTAGAACCCAGGTCCTTCTGACTTCCAGACCCCTGGTCTATCCACTAGGCCATGCTGAGTTTCTGAATCTATCAGTTTGAGGAAGGGGAAATTAGGGGTCCACTGGATGTGAACTTGTCAGGATGGAGGAGTTTCACACAGGGGGAGGTGGGGGGGCACAAGCAAGCAGTGTGTGGTGGGAGAGAGATGAAAGTGAGGCACAATGAATACCTTGGTGTTAGCGAAGCGAAGTGTGCGGGTGGTTGTAATAGGAGAGGAGTGAGGATAAGTATCGAGGTGAGAGCCAATTGAGTGCCTTAAAGTGAATGGTCAGGAATTTATGCTTGAAGGCCAAAAGTCATGTTCAAAATTGTTCAATTCCAGAAGTGCCAGCCCTCCTATTTCAATTACCCTCCCCCTATAAGTCAGAAGTGACCTAGTGGTGCCAGAAAAATCAGACATTGCCTGTTTCCTTCTCTTTTTCCATTTGAAAAGCTGCAAAAGTGTGAACAGGAGACACAGCGGAGCCATTTCTGCTCAACAGAAATGCACTGAACATGGAGAAATAAATACATTTGTAAATAATTTTTGTAAATAAATAAAAATTGTTTGCTCTATGATGTCTTAGCTGCTTAGCTGAACTGCATAAAACCCCCAAATCATATAGCATGGATTTGCAAATATATCACACCATTCACTTACCACTTTTTAAGTTCATTGGCTTGAACAATAGACACTCCCCATGCTATTGAACAAAATGTATTGTCAATCAAGCAGCCTGGTGTATTCCAAACTCTTTGCCAGTGGTAGCGTAGTTTTAAGATGGGTTGGTGACATGAAGCAGCTGGATCAGGGAAAACAGGTGAGCTAAGAACATCTGATGCAGCTGCACAAAATCTTTCCATAGCACGAGAAAGAGAAGCGACAAATCATCCTCCTTTAGGCTGGTATATTCTGAAACCCAAATTAAGCTTGAAGCTTGGAAGTGGTTAGTTAGTACTGGAGCTCTGAACTGTGAAAGAGTGGCCTAGTTAAGGGCATATAGGACTGATCCTATCCAGCCTTGATTACTGTATCAGCCTCCTTGCTGACCTCCCTGCCTCCTGTCTCTCCCCACTCCAGTTCATACTTCACTCTGCTGTCCCATTCATTTTTCTACAAAGACCTTCAGGCCCTGTTTCACCACTCCTCAAGAATCTCCAATGGTTGCCCATCCACCTCTGCATCAAACTGAAACTCCTTATCATCAGCTTTCAAGCAGTCAATCACCTTGCCCCCTCTCACCTCACTTCACTACTGTCCTACTCCAACCCAGCCCACACACTTCGCTCCTCTAATGCCAACCTTCTCACTGTGCCTCCATCTCATCTATCTCGTTGCTGACTTCTTGCCTACGATCCGCCTCTGGCATGGAATGCCCTCCTTCTTCATATCTGACAGTTAATTACTCTCCCTCACTTTAAAGCCTTATTGAAGGTGCATCTCCTCCAAGGGGCCTTCCCTGACTCAGCCCCCATTCTCTCTTTTCCCACTTCCTTCTGCATCACCCAGATTTGCTCCTTTCATTCACCCCCCTCCCAGCCCCACAGCACTCTCATCCATATCTGTAACTTTATTTAATTCATGTCTGCCTTCCCCTCTAGACAATAAGCTCATTGTGGGCAGGGAATGTGTCAGTTATATTGTACTTTCCCAAGCACTGAGTACAGTACTCTGCACACAGTAAGCGTTCAATAAATATGTTTGACTGACTGGACCTATCAAACCAGTGTTAAAGCAAGTCCATTTACTTCTCTGTGCCTCAGTCTTCTCATCTGTAAAATGGGAATTCAATACCTGTTCTCTTTACTATGGGACAGGAACTATGTCCAACCTGATTACCTTGCATCTACCCCAGCACTTAGTACAGTCCAAGGCATATAGTAAGGGGTGAACAAATTATCACCATTATCTCACTCATTAGTAAGAAAGCTTTGAGGACAGTAATAATAATTATGGTATTTGTTAAGCACTTACTATATGTCAGGCACTGTTCTAAGAGCTGGGGTAGATGCAAGTTGATCTACCCCACGTGGGGCTCAAATCCCCATTTTCCAGATGAGATAACTGAGACCCAGAGAAGTGAAGTGGCTTATCCAAGGCCACACAGCAGGCAGATCCGGGATTAGAACCAATGTCCTCTGACTCTCAAGCCCATGCTCTTTCCACTGAGCCACGCTGCTTCTCAGTAACGAGGAACGTTTCTACTAACTTTATTGTGTGTCACTCTTTCAAGCCCTTAGAAAACTGCTCTGCACATGGTAAGCACTCACATAATAACTGATTACTACAATAGTGTGAAGCACTCGTGTGCCAAACACTGTCCTAAATGCTGTTCTTGGCATAGGCTGCAATAAGACTTCCTACCACTGGAGGTATTGGTGCAGTGAAGTGAGTATTTCCTTTTTAGCCCGGAGCACCCTCTTGTGAGGGAAAACAGAATTGGCTACACCCCCTTTAGCCCCTTATTCATGCTGAACCCTTGCCAAGTGGGAGGAAAAAATTCCACTTTAAATGAGATAACTTATTTATGCCACACCCTCCCCAGTCTAGCTCCCCAATCAAATCACCATTGACGCGACCCATAATGTACTACGCCCATCTCCATTTCCCTTTTGATGTCTTCTTTTCCTTGTTTAGGTGTTCAATATAATGGGCAGGGAGTGAGATAACAGCACACAAATAATCTCCGCTAACCAGCTAGATTCCCTCTGGGTCAAGATATAATAAGTGTGGTATTTGTTAAGGGCTTACTGTGTGTCAAGCATCATACTCAGCGCTGGGGAGGATAGAAGCAAATCGGGTTGAACGTTGTCCCGGTCCCACATGGGGCTCACATTTTCCAGGTGAGGGAACTGGGGCACAGAGAAATGAAGTAACTTGCCCGAGGCCATACAGCAAACAAGTGGCGGGCTGGGATTAGAACCCATGGCCTTCTGACTCCCAGACTCCCACTAGGCCATCCAACTGTCCTTCACAGAGATTTGGATCAGGGTGCATAAGTGTGGCTGATGAGAACAACACACGATCAGCAACTCTGTCTTCATTGAGAACATGTATGGATCTGTCCTTTGCTGCAGTGTTAATTTTTTTATGGTATTTGTTAAGTGCTTGCTATTTGCCAGGCACTGTACAAAGCCCTAGGGCAGATACAAGCTAGTTGGACTCATAGGGCTCAGAGTTTTAATCCTCATTTTACAGATGAGGTAACTGAGGCCCAGAGAAGTGATTTGCCCAAGATTACAGAGCAGACAAATTGTGGAGCCGGGATTAGGACTCAAGTCCTTCTGACTCCCAGGACTGGGCTCTATCCACTGGGCCACGCTGCTTCTCAGACCAAGGTGAGGGAAGCTAGCATCGTGTAGACATTACTGAAAGGTTACAGAGATTATGTTTGTCCATTAATGGTTTCTTGACTTCTCCATTAGACTGAAAATTCCATTAGGGAAGGTACTGTCTTTAATTTTGTTTTTTTCTCCATCCAAAGTCCTGTGCTAATACAGTGTTGCTCTCAACATGTGTGCTCAGAAGAATACACAAAATTGTTATTAGTAATAATAATAATAATGGTATTTGTTAAGTGTTTACTAGGTGTCAAGCACTATTCTAAGTGCTGGGGTAGGTACAAGCTAATCAGGTTGGAAATAGTCCCTGTCCCACAAGGGGATCACAGTCTTAATCCCCATTTTACAGATGAAGTAAATGAGGCCTAGAAAAGTGAAGTGACTTGCCCACGATCACAAGGCAGATGAGTGGTGGAGCCAGGATAAGAACACAGGTCCTCCTGCCTCCCAGGCCCAAACTTTATCCACTAGGTCATGTTGCTTCACTTCTGCTTATTCTACAGTGAGACAGTGTAGTATAATCCTGTAGCCATCTGCTATAATGAATGCGAAGATTCTCCTTGCTTCTAATTTGGGCTTTGAAAGACTGTAATCTTATTATGGGCAGGGAATGTCTCTGCTAATTTTGCTGTATTGGACTCTCTCAAGCACTTAGTACAGTGCTCTGCACAAAGTAAGTGCTCAATAAACACCACTGAATGATCGACTGAAAGCGTTGCATTGTTGAAGTAGATTCCTGCTGACTGGCATCTATTCAAAATCATTTTGCCCCTATATATACATGTTTTATTCCCATCTCTCTCTCCATCTACCTCTTGTTCACATCCTCCCTTCCTGCCTGGAACTCCCTCCCACATGGCATCGGGCAAACCCCTGCTCTCTCTACTAAAATCATAGAGAAGCAGTGCAGCCTAGTAGAAAGGACTCTGCCTACAGTAAGTGCTCCATCAGTATGACCGATTGATCGATTGGACAGGTTGGATCTAGACTGTAAGCTCATTGTGGGCTGGCAATGTGTCTGTTTATTGTTATAGTGTACTCTCCCAAGTACTTAGTACAGTGCTTTGCACGAGTGCTGAATAAATACGATTGAATGAATGAACCGATATCTCAATAACGCTGGCCATGAGAAGACCAACTCTCCTACCTCAACAGAGCTCACCACAGCCATATCTCATGGCCCTCATGATCCTCCTTTCCAAAGTCCCTAAGACTAAAAATATTCAGGCTCTTTTGTTGCACTTTAGTGAGCAGTGGGATGGATGTTGATTGGTCAGAATCCCCTGATACGGATATGGCAGTTTCTGATAACAATCATGTTTATCAAGCACTTACTCTGTGCAGAGCACTGTACTAAGCACTTGGGAGAGTACCCTTATAAAAGAGTGATATCCAATCTGCGTCTTTGCCGCGCCAATATAGTAGATGAAAATAGTTTAAGCTTTTACAACAGCCTATTGTAACATATCTTTCCTTCATTAAATTTTCTCCCGAATTCTTCACCTGATGACTCTACACATGGAGAGGTGCCCTGGGAAGCACTGATGAATAAATATTTGATACATTTCAGTTTACTTGTAATACAGCTCTGATCCCCAGCTGTGAAACATCTAAGCTCTCTTAGTACCTTTTTATTAGTCCTTGAGCACCTAAAAGGATTAAAGTAAACACGATCTCTGGGTCACAAATAATTTCTAAAAATGTGAGATAATTTCTAGATAATGGAAGGGGAAAATATGAAATCCTTCTACTAGTCAAAGATACTGTAGGATAATGTTTTAGGAAAGCTTTTGGGGTAGGGTGTGGGGTGGGTGTTGTGTAAACCAAAGATAATTCTTTGCAACTTCTAAAGTGAATCATCAAGCAATTACCATAATTCCACAGATTTCCACTGTGAATTCCATTCTGCAGCAGACAGCTCCGCCTGTCGAACAGATTTTAGGAGAATGAATCCTGACTTCTCCCCCACCACCCCCCACAACTCTCGACGACTTCAACCTGCCACCAGCTAAAGCTATTTCAAGGTCCCTTAAGCGGCTTGGAAATCAATTATGCCATCATCTCTGATAACGTATCAAGATCGGGAGAGCGGGGTGGGAAAGAGGAAAACAAGAGACAACATCCAGCCAATCTCGGAAAAGTTAAAGGGAATTACATTTCAGTCAACAACCAGATCATAATATCACGTTTCTGACAAAATTAATCCTTTCAGAACAGTCTAATCGTGGGAAATGCTCCTCATCCTGAAATCCACGGAATGGGTGTCTATCAAAGGAAGCTGGGAGCTCAAATTCTTTCGTGTGAGATGAAGGAAGAAATCAGTCTGAGGGGAAGATGGTTGGGGCTACAGAAAAAACTCAGCCAAAAATGAATGAAAAAACCCATGAAACTATCTCGAGTGATTCTGTATTAGAGTGTAAATTAGAAGGGATTTAGACTAGGGTGTTCAGTGAAGCTCAGTAAAAAGGCCATCTTCAACAACAGTGAAACAGGACAATCATTCTCTTTTTGATCTTTGAAAATCCCACAGGCCTGAAAAAGAGGAATGTGTCTACTGTTGAGAGATTCCTTTAAAAATGAATATAATTTCACACTCACTCACTGCGTCCAACCAAATTTGCTTTTATCCACCCCAGCACTTAGTACAGTGCCAGGCCCACAGTAAGTGCTTAATAGCAAAATTAAAATTATCATTATTATAATACAGTCTCTGTCCCATATGGGGCTCACAGTCTTAATCCCCATTTTACAGATGAGGTAACTGAGGCAAAGAGAAGTTAAATGACTTGTACATGGTTGTACAGCAGACAGGTGGTAGAGCTAGGATTAGAACCCAGGTCCTTCTGACTCCCAGGCCCGTGCTCTATCCATTAGGCCACACTGCTTCTCTAGAGGCCAGTCAGTAATCAACCAATCAATTGTATTTATTGAGCACTTATTATGTACAGAGCAATATATTAAGTGCTTGGGAGAATACAATATAGTAGAGTTGATAGACACATTCCCTCCCCACAGCCAGCTTACAATCTAGAGGGGGAGACAGATAATGCTATAAATTATGGATGTGGATGTAAGTGCTGTGGGGCTGAGGGAGGGGTGAACAGGGGAGCAAATACAAGAGCAAGGCTGTCTCAGAAGGGAATGGGAGAAGAGGAAATGAGAGTTTACTGACAATCTGCTTTTTAAAATTCTAAATTCAATATTCACTTCACAAAAATAAACAACTTGTATCTCCTGACATTCCAAATAGAGATTCCATTGTAAAACATTGCAGTTTTTAAGGTAGTTAATAAAAACACTCATTTTCCAGTTCTGTAATTATATTTAATAGAAAAAAATATTTAGGGGGGTAAGCATTCCCTTTCCAAAATATACAAATAAATTCCATAACCCAGTATTGTATGACACAAAAGAAAATAATAATAATAATGTTGGTATTTGTTAAGCACTATGTGCCAAGCACTGTTCTAACGGCTGGGGTAGATACAAAGTAATCAGGTTGACCAACGTAGGGCTCACAGTCTCCATCCCCATTTTACAAATGAGGTAACAGAGGAACAGAGAAGTTAAGTGACTTGCCCAAGGACACATAGTTGACAAGTGGCGGAGCCGGGTTTAGAACCCATGGCCTCTGACTCCCAAGCCCTTGCTCTTTCCACTAAGCCACACTGCTTCGATGTGTTTTCTTGTACAATAAGGTTAGGTATAAATTACTTAAAACGCCCCCATCCTGTGAGCTTACTGCTAGTTTTTTTTAAATGCTTTTGTTTTCACTTGAAGAAAATTTCACTCCTGAAACTAAAAGGATGCATAGGATTCAGTGCTCATTTATTTGCTGTGAATGAAGACCAGAGTAGAATATTGGTACCTTCTAACAAACTTTATTCAGTCCATAAAGAACAGTCCAAGAGAAAGTGATCATAATCATTCCTTTTATTCTAACCAGAGATGTAAATAAGGGATGCCGCCTCCATATAAATCACGTTATGGTCAACACTAGAGTATCTACTCATCATTCTCTCCATGCCTACCAAACAGTCAAAATATGATCTTCTCATCATTCACAGACACCAGAAACTGGGTCACATCTGCAGAGGAAAAATAGTATTTACTGAGCACTCTCCTCCTTGAAGAGCACTGTATGATGAACTTGGGAGAGTACATCAGAGTCAGCAGATGTCATCCCTGCCCTCGAGGAGCTTACGATGTAATTGAGGGGGACGGACGTAAAAAATAATTGAGCTAGCTGAAGAAAGAGCAATTGCGGATATGCAGATAAGTAGGTGCCAAAATCATAAGTGGCATAAGTTCATATGTACTCTAGTGTTACAGGTGGCTGTGAAGGGATAAAAGCACAGCTGGTGTGAAGTGCTGAGGAATTAGCTAGGGTGACTGGGACCTGAGAAGGAAGCTGAGGGAGCAGTGATGTCAGATAGAAAGCAGTGTGACCTAGTGGATAGAGCCCTGGCCAGGGAATCAGAAGACCTGGGTTCTAATTCTGGCTCCGCCACTTCCCTGCTGTATAACCACAGGCAAGTCACTTCACTTCTCTGGGCCTCGGTTCCCTCATCTGCAAACTCAATATTGTGAGTCCCACGTGGGACCATATTACGGTGTATCTAACCCAGCACTTTGTACAGTGCTTGGCATATAGTAAGCACTTACACACCACGGTTATTATTATTATGATTACTAGAAGGGCTTTGCAATTAGGGAGACCTGTGGTCTGAAGGATTTGAAAGTGGAGGAGGAAGGGTACAAGCAAGGGATCAGAGATGGGAGAGGCTCAGTGAAAAGGTTAGCCTGAGAGACGGGAAGTTTGTAAGATGGAAAGAAGAGAGTGAGCGTCAGCAAAGGAGGCCGGGGAAACTAATGTCTGGGATATTCCAACAAATTGGAGAAGAATAAACTAGAGCACCTTCTTGTCTCATTACTCAGAGTGATTATAAATTCCCATAACTGCAAAGCATCCAAACACATAGAATGTCAAATACCTCAAGTGGACACTTCTGTAGTTTGGGAATTTCCAGGGAATCAGAGAATATACTATGAGCTCCTTGCAAGGCCTCACCTGATCAACTTTGAGAAGCAGCGTGGCCAAGGGGATAGAGCCTAGGTGTCAGAAGGACCTGGTTTCTAATCCTGGTTTTTCCACCTCTCTCCTGTGTGACCTTGGACAAGTCCCTTCACTTCTCTGGGCCTCAGTTAGCTCATTTATAAAATGGGGATTAAGACTGTGAGCCCTATGTGGGACATGGACTGTATCTACCTTGAGTAGCTTGTATATACTTCAGTGCTTAGGACAGTGCCTGGCACATAGTAAGCGCTTAACCAATACCATTATAAAAGAAAGAAAACCAAAAAATTTGAATCTACCTCAGTGCTTAGGACTGTACTTGGCCCATTTGATGTACTTCACAAATATGATAACCACAATAATCAGCCGGGGTCCTCGTGTGGGAAAGAGAGGGATTGTGTTCAGTCTGACCATCCTGTATCTACCCCAATGCTTAACACAGCATTTGGCACAATGTATGCACTTAACAAGCATTGGCCTGGGTTCAAGAAGCTCATGGGTTCTAATCCCAGATCTCCCATTTGTCTGCTATGTGAACTTGGGCCAGCCACTTCACTTCTCTGGACCTCAGTTACCTCATCTGTAAAATGGAGATTAAGAGTGGGAGCCGCATTTGGGACGGGGACCTCGTCCAACTTGATTAATTTGTATCTATTCCAGTGCTTAGAACAGTGCCTGGCACATAGTAAGCGCTTAACAAGTACCATAAAAAATGCCACTATCACTATTATTCAGAGCTTTTTAAAAAGGGGGTCCCAGGCAGATTCATGTTCACTGAAGCTCTTCTCAGGCAGTAGTGTGGATGTGAACCCCAAAGAAGCTTCAGAATCTTCTCCCGGCTGCTTGATTTTTTCATTTCCTGAGCCAAAGGAGTTTGGTGTGAGGGAATGGAGGAAGATGGTGCGTTACCGGATCTAGGGCAGTAGTCAGTGATAGCCATTTTCCCTTTCTCCAAGAGATGCGGAAGGAGAGAGACCTGCTCCTTCATCTCCAATCCCGAGGGGGAATCATTCTTGGAAAACAGAAATGGATTTTGTCTTTCCATCTCGTGACTTCCATCTCCTACTTGTCTCAGAAACTCTTCAGGTCAGCATCCCCCTCCCAGGAGCCCAGGAAACAAATTCTCCTTAAAACCATCGCCCCACGGCCCTGACATGAAAGATCCGGCAAGGTACTTTCGGCATAAAAATAGCCCGGCCTTCTGGAGCAAAATTAGAGCTAGCTGCCGTTTCCAGATTTTCTGTGGTAATTAACCTAGATGTAACGAAATGATGAGTGCTCTCGCTAATGACTCTATCGGTTCAGAAAGGGAACGTTTTTCCTGTGATCTCTAGCCGACAGTATCATCAGGATGATGTCAATGGAAACAATACCCTTATCTAGCTTCTTTTCAAGTCACCTGATTAACTGGAGAAAATAGAAACAGAAAGAGAGTGTCCTTGCCCATCGGCTATAAATGTCATCAAAAGGCCACGAGATCTGGGCTCTCTCTACTTCCTGCCTGTGGGAGCTTCTTCTCCTGCTAAAAAGTGGCAGCTTCGAACCTGTGAGGAAGAGTTGGATCTTAGCCGGATAGAAATCCGGTTCCCGTTATCCTTCCCACAGTGACCCATCGCTCCCTGCCGCCATGCGGTACGGGCTTTTGAAAAACAGGAACTTTCTCCTTGTGCCTCAGAATCCTATGGGTCCCATTATTCCACCAAACAGTGGCAACATAATGCGTTTTCATTTACTTAGCCTTAACCATATGTAAATTAAAGGGTTTTCTTTTATTAAAAATAAGAGTGAAACCTACCACTGATGTGTTTTTGTTATTTCTAAAAAGAAACATTATCAGCGGAAGGCGGCAGTAATGACATTTTGCATTCAGATTTGTATCTTGCTGTAAAATAGGGGCCGAGGCTCGCCCTGGGGTAGAGTCCCACACAAAAAGCTCAGCCAGAGGGGTGCTGTCACCCACAAGTTCAGATCCCAGATTCATTTCCATTGTTTTAAGTTCCGCTTGAGGCAATGGGCCTGCCACGGTTATGGCATAATGGGAGACTGAGAAAGAAAAGAAAGTCCCCCACGTAGATGAACGGTGGAGATTTTTTTGAGCAGGAGTCTTCTGTGGTGGGGAGAGGAGTGTGACGTGAATTAAGATGTCAGGCTCAGTGGAGGCCAATACACTTTCAGAGCCAACCAAAGAGAGGAAAACATTAGAAAACGCTCTCCCAATTTGGGTTGGGGTAGAATCTAGGAGATGCTTTGAGGCAAAACCAGAGCGCTTAATAAAAACTGGTATTTGGCAAGTGTTTACTATGTGGCAAACACTGTACTAAATACAACATACACTGATTCAACACAGTTCCTGTCCCATGTAGGGTTCATGGTCTAAGGAAAACAGGTATTTAATTCCCATTCTATAGATGAGGAAAGTGAGGCAAAGAGATGTTAAGTGTCTTGCCCAAGGTCACAAAGCAAGCAAGTGGCAGAGTCAGGATTAGAACCCTGGTCTTCTGCCTCCTCCAAGACTTCTGCTCTTTTCACTAGGCCACACTGTTTCTGAGACAGAAGAGACCTTCTGGCCATAGATTCTAAAGGGAAGCTGCTCTGGCCAGATTTTCCAGCCTAATCCTTTTTTCCCATCAATCTGCTCCTTCTTCGAATACTCAAATCTGTTTAAGGATTACATCCTGGAGAAGCAGTATTGCCTAGTGGACAGAGCACTTCCTGAGAGTCAGAGGACTTGCACCCTAATCCCGGCTCTACCATCTGTCGGCTGTGTGATCTTGGAAGTCACTTCACTTCTCTGTGCCTCAGTTACCTCGTCTATAAAATGGGGATGAAAACTGGGAGCCCCATGTGAGACTTGGGGTGTGTCCAAACTGGTAAGCTTGTATCTACTCCAGCGCTTAGTACGGTACCTGGCATATAGTAAGCACTTAAACTCCATAAGAAAAATAAATAAACCCGCGCTTAAGTTACCATAGCTAAAACAGGAAAGATCCACCTCAGTGCCCAGTGTTTTTGACTGATCCAACTCCTTTAGCCATTTGTTTCCAGGTCACCCAAAATCCAACATCCTCCAGGATGTCAATCCTTCTCAAGTGGAAATGGGAAATGGGTCCCCCACTTTCCAAATCCTAACACACGGTCCTCTCACACACCTTCCTGAAATCAGTGCTTCTCTGCTTAGCCACTTTATATCAAACTTCTAGAAAGCCAGGACTCCATGGAGGTGTGAGCAACTTCACAACACCAAACACACTGTGGCTGTTCAATTGTTATCAAGTAGAGTATACTAAGCACGAAGAAGGCTAAGCTATACGTGGGGAGAGAGAGAAGCACCCATTTCTAGAAAGCTCAGCACCTTCTCAGCTCTGGCCAGGGAACATGTCTGTTTACTGTTGTATCGTACTCTCCCAAGCACTCAGTGCTCTGCCCACAGTGAGCACTCAATAAATACGACTGACTGACTGTATGATTTAACCCCTGGGTCCTGTGCATAGATATTACCCCAAGCCTATTAAGACCAACCCGACATGAATTGGGCTTCAACATCTGGCTCCTGGGGCAGCGGTGAGGTAGGGGAGAAAAGGCCCCAGAAACTCCCTGGAGCCACTGCTGCACCTTTAAAATGAAGGAGCATCCTGTAACTGGATAATCAGTTTGAATAATTGAGAACTGACTGTAATCAGTAATGGTGAAAAGAAGCAGCCCCCAAAGTAATATCTATTATATGGACACACTTGTCTTAGGTTAAGTACAATGTTGGAATTGCCATCATGCAGAAGAGATCATGATTAAACTTCAGAGTCATCAGTGAAGTATCACTAATGTCTAACAGAATAACCATCATTATTACCTTTTGGCAGCGCCTAAAAATCAGAGCTTGTTGGATTCATTTTCTCCTTCCAAGGGACAAAGGGGAAGGTCTTGAAAAATTCTGTCAGATTTTATCCTGGAGGGGCCTCCTCTTAGATTCTACTGGCCTACCCATAGTAAATATGATAAATGATAAAATAAGTCCCACCCCAATGGACTGTGTGTAACACTTCTCCTCCTCTTGAATTAGAACACTTCTCAGCCAAAGACTTTGACGAGTCTAAGAGCACTAATAAAAAGGGATTGGGGTGAATGACACAAAGCAGAAAACCAAGAGACACTACTGAGGTCAATCCAAAAAGGCTACAGAAAGTGCAGCAACTTGATGATATAAAATTAAAGAGAACGGCCAGTGCGTAGCAAGAATATTGAACTCAAGAAGAAAATAAGGTACCTTTTACAGAAATGCATCTAGGAAATGAAAGACCAAATGAAAAGAGGTTGTCACCAGCAAACTGAAGTGAAATGAAGGGGAGAAAGGGAAGCAGTGTGGTCTAGTGGATAGCACACGGTCCTGAGAGTCAAAAGGTCATGGGTTCTAATCCCAGCTCCACCATTTGTCTGCTGGGTGAACTTCGGCAAGACACTTAACTTCTCTCTGCTTCAGTTCCTTCATCTGTAAAATGAAGATTAAGATTGCGAGCCCCATGTGGGACTTGGATTTTTTCCAAACTGATTAACTTGTATCTATCCCAGTGCTAAGTACAATGCTTGGCACATAGTAAGTGCTTAACAAATACCACAAAAAAACAAATTTAAAAAAACTTGCAAGATCTGTCCTGAACTACAGTTCTGCAGGATTTGAGGATCTACATAAAAATCATATGTATCATCCTGATCAAATAAACTTCCCAAAAATGATAAGCAATTGGTAAACATTGGTTCAGCTTTAGAAGTTAGATAATGAGCTTCGCACAATTTCAGAACTGAAAAACTTGGGCCAGAAGACAAAATACTTTCTTCCAAAAAAAATAATAATAATAACTAGTAGGGAGGAGCAATATAACCTGAGAGTGTGCTCTTGTTTAAGCACCTTCATTTTCTACTTTTGCCATTAAATTCTGATATGACTATACTGCATCAACCCCCAACACTTAGCAGAGTGGTTAGAACATAGCAAATACTTAACGAATGGCACTAAATATACTGTACTCCACTAAGTGCTTAGAACACTGCTCTGCACACAGTAAGCACTCAATATACTACTGAAGCACTGATTAATAAGAAAGACTCTTTATATTGTACCACTGAAACAGAGATGGGAAGTTTGTGAAGAAGTTGACATTGCACCAACTAAAAATATTTTCGATAGCTATACTATGTTTATGTTTTCCTTTAGCACTAGGCAATAATTGTCATGAGCAAGAGTTTAATCCATAAATATGAGTTATTTACTTGCCTTCTGGTGTTTTTTACTTGCTGTTTTGAATGGTACTTGTAAGTGCTAACTATATTTTAAGATCTGGAGTAGATACAAGATAATTAGGTTCCACATATTCTCTGACCCACATAAAAGCTCACAGTCTAAGAAGGAATGAGTAAGATTTAATCCCCATTTTACAGATGAGGTAACAGATACAGAGAGGTGATGTGAAGTGACTTGTCCAGGGTCACAGCAGACAGTGGTGGAGGTGACATTAGAATCCAAGTTCTCTGACCACCCCCAGACCTGTGCTCTAGCAACTAGGCCACGCTGCTTCTCTTGCATACGCATTGAGTTCACACAAATCCCTCAATTTCAAACAACAAATTCACATCGGAAAATCTCTTGTCCAGAAAGAGACAGAGGAGGAGAGAAGAGGTTGGATTGATTCAATCATTGCTGCTTCTCCTACATGGAAAGGGATTTCAACAGACACTTTAAGCTAATGATTAAGTACCCAAGAATATTAGTTTGGGTTTAAGAATTAGAAAACAAAAATCTAGTGGCAGAGAAATACCCCTTGTGGAAATTAGCCATTAGTCACCAGAGCAAGAAAAGGAAGGTTTCCATTAACATCACAAGGCATTGTGTTTGTTCATTAGCTTTCAAGTAAACTATGTGCCACCAAAACTTCTACATTAGAAGGGTAATTTAATATGATTTTAATGCACTTTAGAGAAGCAGCGTGGCTCAGTGGCAAGAGCATGGGCTTTGGAGTCAGAGGTCATGAGTTCAAATCCCGGCTTGGCCACTTGTCAGCTGTGTGACTGTGGGCAAGTCACTTAACTTCTCTGAGCCTCAGTTACCTCATCTGTAAAATGGGGATTAAGACTGTGAGCCCCATGTGGGACAACCTGATTCCCCTATGTCTAGCCCAGTGCTTAGAACAGTGCTCGGCACATAGTAAGCGCTTAACAAATACCAACGTTATTATTATTATTACCAGGAGAAACTCAGCAAAAGAAACTCACAGTTTATGGTCTGTTACTAGTGAATTCCTTGAGAACCAGTGAAAGCAAACACCTTTTTTTTTTAGGTATTTGTTAAGCGATTACTACATGCCAGGCACTGTACTAAGTGCTGGGGTAGATACAAGCAAATTGGATAGGACACAGTCCCTGTCCCACATGAGGCTCACAGTCTTAATCCCCATTTTCCAGGAGAAGGAACTGAGACCCAGAGAAGTGAAGTGATTTGCCCAAGGTCACCCAACAGACAAGTGGTGGAGCTGGGATTCGATCTCAGGCCCTTCTGATTCCCAGGCCCCTGCTCTAACCACTAGGCCATGCCGCACCTCAACCTGTGGTTGACAGTGCTCAAGTCACTTCGTCTTTGGATGCCTAGGCCTGGTGCAATCATTCTCAGGCCCATTTCAACCCATTCATCTGGCCCAAGGAGGGGCAACTATTGTAAAGGGACCTGGAATCATTCATTCATTCGATCATATTTATTGAGCACTTACTGCATCTTTATCATGTGGCCCCTAAGAAATCTCCAATCAATAGCATCTATTGAGCCCTAACAGGGTGCAGAGCACTGTACTAAGAGCTTGGGAGAGTAAGATACAAGAGTTGATAGACACATTCCCTGCCTACTAGGAGCTTACCATCTAAAGTTTTACAGTGTAGTCCAAGAAAATTGAATTTCATTTCAAGGAATTCCAGATTCTTTTAATTGAATTCACCTGGTTGGGAAATGTCCATTACTTCCTCTCTGCTGACAGTAGGTATTGGAGTTATTACAACTTGGTGCTATAGAGGTGACAGGCTGCTTTTTAAAGTAGTTCTCTGGTACTGCAAAGACCACCTGTTTAGTTCACCAGTTTCTACACTGAGCACACCCTCTCTTTGTTCTACAGATCAACTCAGGACAAGAGCATATTGCAATAATGGTCTTCCTCTACTTGAAAATGAGTGTATATCCCTTTAAATTTTTAGTGGGGAATGTATTTTGCTGTGTAAATATGGATGGTCATTGAATGCAGTAGAAGACAATATGCAAAAAATGGGATTGTGGCTTCTGAATGAGAACGGAGACCATCACCATCATCATTCTCCCAACCACTTTGTTCTTATTATTATCAATAACCATAATAATAATAATAAGAAGAAGAACTGTGGTATTTGTTACGTGCCTACTATAGGACAAGCATGGAATGAAGCTCTGGGGTAGATACAAGATAATCAGGCCCTGCACAGTTCAAGTAGGAAGGATTTTGCAGATGAGGGAACTGAGGCACAGAGAACTTAAGTGACTTGCCCAAGATCACTCAGCAGATATGTGGCGAGCAGTGATTAGAACTCAGATCCTCTGACTCCCACGCCCATTCTCTTTTCACTAGGCCATGCTGCTTCTGTTTATAGTCTTTAAAAAATAGTAGCAAATGGAGCTGAAATATTTCTTCCCGCTTTTCTTTTAAGCTCGCATTAGAATAGTATGTATGGAAATTTATGAGTCTTCTATTGGATTTTAAACTTCTCTGGGGGTGGGACACATCACTTGAGAAGCAGCGTGGCTCAGTGGAAAGAGCACGGGCTTTGGAGTCAGAGGTCACGGGTTCAAATCCCGGCTCGGCCACTTGTCAGCTGTGTGACTTTGGGCAAGTCACTTAACTTCTTGGTGCCTCAGTTACCTCATCTGTAAAATGGGGATGAAGACTGTGAGCCCCACGTGGGACAACCTGATTCCCCTGTGTCTACCCCAGCGCTTAGAACAGTGCTCGGCACATAGTAAGCGCTTAACAAATACCAACATTATTATTATTACTTTTCTTAGATTGGAAGCCTCTTGAGGGTCTGGGACTGAGTAATTTTCACCTGTGTATTCTTCGTCCGGCACGTAGTACAGTGCACTGCACAAAGTAAGCACTTAATAAATGCCACTACCATCGCTGGTGAGATCTGCACTCTCCCAAGCCCTCAGTACAGTGCTCTGCACACAGTAAGCACTCAATAAACACAACTGTCAATGAGGGCTTGTTATAAGGAGCTGCACACAATACACATTCAGTACAGGGCTCTGCCCACAGTGTTCAGTATATTGCTCTCTCTATAGTGGTGCTCCGTACAATGCTCTGCACCAGCCAAGTAGCAGAGCTGGGATTCAAACTCAGGTCCTCCTGACTCCCAGGCCCGGGATCTATCCACTAGACCATGCTGATGATCTCCTCCAAGAAGTCTTCCCTGACTAAGCTCTCATTTCCCCTACATCCTCACCCTATGTGACCTAAGGTTTTAGATTTGTACCCATTAAACATTTGCTAGTCACCCCACCCTCAGCCCCACAGCACTTACATACACAGCTGCAATTTATTTTAAAGTCTGTCTCCTCCTCTAAAATGTTAGCTCCTGGTGGGCAGGGAACATGTCTACCAAATTTTGTTTATACTGTACTCTCCCAAGTGCTTCATACAGTGCTCTACACACAGAAAGAGCCCGATAAATCTCTCACAGACAGATCCCACTGGAAAAAAAAAAATCAACTATGTTGAAAGGAAAAAATCTCAGCTCTCCCACGTCACCATCGGCACTCATGACTGATCTGGATAATTTGGTCACCATTTTCAAAAATGAAAATAGAAAGAACAGTTTGGCAACCATTCAGAACAACCTCGTCTTATCTTGGATGGCAAGGAGCAGTTTTCGGATGAGATAGATTGTCTCTAAAGAGTCTGGTAAGGGAGTGAGAAAAACAGTCATTCTGGTGTAGGCCAGTGTAATAAGAAGGCTAATGAAAATATTATCGGTAAGACTATGGGTAGAATGCAGGTATAGGAACATGGGTCAAAGTCGTGATTAAATTAACAGATATGTGAGGGGTGTTGCATGATGGAGCAAACTGAATCCCCAAAGGCAGATTACCAGGTATAGCATCCAGCCAATGATTATGCGAAGTCTGTCTCCTGTTTATGTTTCTGCACCTGGATATTGCTGCCTGACAATAATTGTACCATAATCACTCAAGCAAGCCTTAAATTAAACAAGTGTGAGCACAACACAATATGTCTGTTTACTCAAGAAAAAGCCTGATTTGGTTCAGAGCAATGGTGTGTACTGCGTGGAACTCAGGAGAGAAAAAGATCTTTCTCTGCCAACAGCCTGAGGGTCACTTTTGGTGATTCTTTTTCAAACGTTGGATTTGGGTCATTTTAGTGTCTGGGGTTTGATTTTCCCCAATTGTGCCGAGATTGCAGCGAGTCGGGAAAGAGTTTAGGGGCAAACTCCAGTTCTCCCAGAAATGTGCCAATGCGCTTTCCAAGTCCCCCTTTCTGAAAACAACTTTCAGGACAGAGGCTACGTCAGCGAATGCCCGTTTCCACAGCCCTGAGGTTTTACGGATACCCGATCTTCTAAGCAGACGTCAATTATCCCACTTGTTTAAACCGCATCTTACGGACTCTGCTGGGATGGGTGCTAAAGAAATGCATAATTAAGAATGTAAAAGGGCTTTGTAAGCCTGTTTACTTCAGGGACTCCTGGGAAACAAATGTTTCTTTCTCCTTTCCTTGCCCACCCACAGAAAAGAGACAGAACAAAGATGGTTGTGTCAGGCCTCTCGGCACTAGAAAACGGCTTGAGAGGCCTGGGTTTATCGGAGCCCCCACGGCTCATTCAACTTCACACAACCCTTGTCCGCCCCCGTACAACTAATTACATGTCAGATTAGGGATTTCATGATTACCACCCTACCACTAATTAAAATGGCATTGATATTTCTCAAGTAGTTTTCGGTGTTGACGTAGTTGGGTCAATCTGGCTTTAATTGCCTCCCCCCCCCCTCAAAAAAAGAGAAAGTGACCGGTAGCACAGAAGAGAAGCACCTGAGGATGAAAAGAATCGATCAGCAAATCAGAACATCAGATCCCTTCCTCTCCTCAAGCCAACTTCTACACCGTCAACTTTCACCCCCCAGAGTCAAAACGACGCGTTTCATCTGCAAATTGATAGATACGTGTCGGCGTCTCATTCTTCACCTTTCCAAGAGTCCCGGTTCCCCAAGAAAGTAAATCACAAAAGTTCCATCATTTTAATCAGCAGTCACTGTTTTAATTCCCCAAATCTTCACTAAAACAAAGGGACACTATCATTTTATGGTCTTTGATTAATGAGGGCAGGAAAATTGAAGTTTTTGCAATAAAACTCCAAGAAAAAAAAAATCAACAGACTTTTATAGTCCCCCCCCCTTATGATTTTAATTTAATGGCTCGTGTTTTCATTACTGCAGAGGCTGTACACTTTAGCTTGCAATTACGTCCCATCTGTGAGGCACTGTGTTATTACAGTTTATTCTAGTAGCTTTTCAATCACTTTTGAGTTGTGCTTTACAAGTATTCTTGCAGCAGGTGTGCTCACTGGCAAAAACCCAGAAACGCACAAAGAACAAAGCTGGAGTCTAATGGCAGCCATATGCATATGGCATAGAACGCTTGCCTTTCCCCATATGCTGCTGAAGCAACACCCTTCAGCCTGCCACTCATTCTTCTTACTGACTACGGTCTCTAAGTAGTTTTCTGCCAGGGAAAAAATATACCAAGGCAGCAAATTTCTCCAGTGCACTATCCTTATTACTGAGACAACCCTGTCATTAGCAAAAGCACAATGAACCTGATCTGGAGATGCATACCAATTAGGTTGCATGAAGTAGTTTTGCTTCTTATCTCTATGGAAACTCTACTTCCCTTGCTGCAGTGGACAAATCGGGCATATTCCAACCAGCCATATGTCACTGAGTTAACACCGAACACATTTAGGGGAACCAGAAAAAAAAAAAAGTCGGCTCGAGCCCCTACCAAGACGCAAGTCAGAAATGAATCTCGGGGGTTGGGAAGATGTTCTGTCCGGCGGATTTGGAATTTTGAGACCTCGGGGCACCTACCCGTAAAGCGTAAGGTCCTGGGCCAGCGTCGTCCAAATGTCGATGGGATTTGATCGCGTTAAATCTAGACGAGAGAGTTGAAGTCAACTGGGGGAAATTACTTTCTCGCTCCAGAACGAAAACAGGGGCGCCGCGGAACACTTTCGAAAAGAGGTTAAAAATGCTAATGAGTTGTCCTAATCGACGCTGGGTTTGATCTGACCCTCGTATTACCCTTTTGTCTGCGTGCATTGCTATTTTGTCTACCTGTCAAAAAATTAGTGAATATGACGTCTGGGAGGTGTTGCCGGATCGTTTTCGTCCACACAACGCTTTCTCCTCAGACATAAAGACTTTGGAATGCCGAAAAAATAAGATTACTTGGATTATTTTTCTGTCCTTTTTTTTCACAACTTTGCTCTCATTTGGGCATCAATAAAATCTTGATTGGATTGAGAATGCTGTAGTTTTGTTGGCACTTTCACTTCGACCCATGAATACCAGCATACGTGCTCGAGATGGAATTTTTCTCTCAATTTCACCAGTGATTTTGAATACCAAAGTAAAAAAAAAAAATCGGGCTTTCCAGTGAGAAATCTGACCGATGAGAGATTAAAGTCCGTGTTGCCATCTTGGTAAACTTCCTTTTTACTTCTGTTCCTCATTTGTTTCTATTTTTGCATTTGTGATCTTTTCATAATAAATAGGCTGAAGACAGATGCTTTGGAAACAGCTGTACAGGAGTGAAGTCCCTAAATTGCTGCTTATCTCATAATGGAGAGCAAAACATCGGCCGGGCTAAGTGATGAGCCATGGCAGGTGGATGAAGGAGCCAAGGAATCCTGAGTCTGGATTCAGGAATTAATGCCAATAGGAGGCAAGAGGGGGAAGGTAGAAGCGGCACAGACTAGCGGGAAGAACCCAGGAGTGCAAGGCAAGAGAGGTGGGTTCTAATCCCAGCCCCACCTGCTGGGTGACCCCGGGCAAGTCACTTGACTTCTCTGTGCTACAGCTTCCTGATCTGTGAAATGGACATGATGATGATGGTACTGTCACGCACTGTTATAAGTGCTGGGCTAGATACAAGCTAATCAAGTTGGACACAGTCTCTGTCCCACATGGGACTCACGGTCTTAATCCCCATTTTACAGAAGAGGTAACGGAGGCCCAGAGAAGTGAAGTGATTTGCCCAAGGTCACACAGGAGACAAGTGGCGGGGCCAGGAAGAGAAGCCAGGTCCTTCTGACTCTCCGGCCTGTGCTCTATCTACTAGGCCATGCTGCTTCCCTATTAAATACCTATTTTCCTTTCCCTTTTTGGCTGTGAGCCCTGTGTGGGACAGAGACTGTGTCTTTTACCTCATCGGCAACACTTAAACTTCACTAACTCCACCATGCCTCCAAGGAGCCTTCCCTAAGCCCTTCTTTCCTCTTTTCCCTCTCCCTTCTGCATCACCCGGACTTACTCCCTTCATTCATCCCCATTCCCAGCCCCACGGCACTTATGTGCATATCTATAATTTATTTATAGTAATGTCTCTCTCCCCCTCTAGACTATAAGCGCCTTGTGGCACATAAGAATGTGTCTACTTATTGTTATACTGTACTCTCCCAAGTGCAGTCCTCTGCACACGTTAAGCACTCAAGAAATACAAGTGAATGAACAAATTAATTGTATTGTATCAACCCCAGTGCTTGGTGCATAGTTAAACACCATTATTTTTATTCATCATCAAAAGCATTTAATAAGAATAATAGTAATAATTGTGGTACTTAAGAGCTTACTATGTGACAGGCACTGTATTAAGTGCTGGGGTAGATTCAAGGAAATTGGGTTGAACACAATCCCTGTCCCACGTGGGGCTCACAGTCTCAATCCCCATTTTACAGAAGAGAGAACTGAAGTTCAGAGAAGTGAAGTGACTTTCCCAAGGTCACACAGCAGACAAGTGGTGGAGCTGGGATTTGAACCCATGACCTTCTGACTCCCAGGCCTCTGTTCTAACCACTTCGCCTTGCTGCCTGACTGCATAATGTGTGCAGAACACTGTACTAAGCCCTTGGGAGAGTACAATAAAAACAGAGTTGGTAGTCACATTCCCTGCCACTATGCACTTCAGGAAAACTTTTAAGAAAAAGAGTAACTAGATTACCCACAGCACCTGAAGACAAATTGGGAGCGGTTGACTGGAGAAACGATCATTCTAATTGTGTAGGATTCAATCAATCAATCTGATGAGCAGAGCTGGGGCCAATCCATAAAGATCGCATCTCAGGCCAACCTTGCTGTTTGCTACTTTGGTGACGGCAACCACAGAGCTAGACTACTTTACAGTTTGCACCCTGTCCCTCAGTGATGTTTTCTCTTTGAAAAACTGGATTGGAAGGTTTTCTTTCCAACTTCAAAAGCAGAATGCGAAGAGTCTGTCTTATTCCCTCCATCCAGCCCTCATCTCCAAGTCCAGCCGCTACAGTCGCTTCGACCTTGTGGTCTTGGAGGAATCTTCCCGTTGGTCGAACATAACCTCAAAAAAGAGACGCTCTGGAGGGCCAGTTAGAGTCACTCAGATCATTTTTCTACAAAAATGATCAGTCTGTATTTCCCCACTTCTCAAGTGGTTGCCCATCCATCTCAGCATCAAAAAGAAGCTCCTTACCATCAGCTTTAAAGCCCTCAATCACCATGGTCCTACTACCTCACCTTCTTACTCTATTACAACCCATCCTACACGCTTCACTCCTCTCAAACCAACCTTCTCACTGTACCTCCATCTCATCCTTCTCCCTGCTGACTTCTTGTCCACATCTCAAACGTAAAATTATTTGATTTTACTGATGAGTAAAGGGTGGCAAATGGGAAATCTGAAATTTTAATTCTAGGTGTGAATAAAGCATGAGCTGTCCCATAATGACTTTGGGTCACGGGAGAGTCTGGAAAACCATTTTACTCTGCCTCCCCCCTCTAATCTATAAGGTAAATGTGGGCAGGGACTGTATATATCTACTCTTTTGTATTGTACTCTCCCAATCACTTAATGCAGTGCTCTCCACACAGAAAGCACTCGATAAATACTACTGATTGATCCATTGGCAGTCCTATAGCCCAAGCAACAGTAATACTCTTTCACCCATAAGATCAAGCAGCGTGGCCTAGTGGAAAAAGCCTGGGCCTAGGAGTCAAGAGACATGGGTTCTAATCCCAGCTCTTCCATTTGTCTGCTGTGTGACAGTGGGTAAGCCACGTAACTTCTCTGAGCCTTACTTTCATCAAATGAAAAATGGAGATTCAATAACTCTTCTCCTTCCTTACAGTTTGAGCTCCCTGTGGGACAAGGGCTGTGTCCAACATGATTAATCAGTATCTATCCCAGCACCTAAAACAGTGCTTGACCCATAGTAAGTGATAATAATAATAAGAAGAAGAATGATCAATCAAGCCCAGTTGTCAGTATTCCCCTAGAGTAAGATTGTAAAACAGTAGTTCAGGTCACAGACTAGGGCCTCCTCTCCTTGACAGCCAAAATAACCCATTCATTCATTCCCTTGTATTGATTACTGTGTGCAGAGCACTGTACTAAGAACTAGAGAGAGCACAAAAATAAACAGACACATTTCTTGCCCATAATGAGCTTACAGTCTAAGTTGGGGGGGACACACATTAACATAAATAAGTAATAAAGCTTGCTTGTATATGTGTTGTGTGGGTTCTACGGAGACAAGAGGAAGGAGAGCTCCTCTGACCATTACTAAGCTACTTTGAAGTGATACATAAAATGGCTGAAGGCAAAATGTTTTTTGTTGCCGGTCAGGTCTAGATTTCTTTTGTTCAGTGACCCCAGGCTGCACCCGTCACCCTCGATCGATCAACTAATCAATCAATGGTATTTATCGAAGGCTTACCGCATGGCACAGCCCTGCGTTAAGCACTTCCAACCAACCATTCATTCATTTGATTGTATTTACTGAGCACTTACTCTGTGTATCTCGCAATGTATGTCCCCGGGAAATGCAGGTACTGGGAGAAAATGGTGTAGATGGCTCAGTACAGACCCTCACCGCAAAAATCAATTGAGAACATGTCCCGCTGGTGGTAAGGCATAATTTTCTCCTCTTCTCTAATGGAATCTGAGCAGTCCTCACCCCAACAGAAAAGGACCAGAGAAAGTGAACCACTGTTTTTTCTCACGGGTAAAGCGTGCAAGAGATTTTTCAGGGTGACATACCTCCACGGAAACAATCTCACCATCAGCCTCAGTGTCTTCCAACCCCAGGAAAACTCCATGGAGCTGAGATGAAACTCAGACCTTCTCCCAGCCACCCGGCTGCGTTCAAAGACACTCTTCCTTCTCAATACCTATTATGACCTGATCCTCTTCAAACTCTCAGACTTTTCATTTTCAGTAAAGTGTAATGTGTTAACATGAGTCTCTATTTTCTTTCCCTATGTTGTTTCTACCCTTTCCTTAAGGCTGAATAACAAGGAAACTTAAAGCTAAAGGGAATGTTAATAGAACTCTACAGTTGGGATTTTCGATAAAATGGAACTTCAAAGCTTCTGTTTCCCACAGTCACTATCTCCACCCTCCCTCCCCCCAACTCAGTCTCTCTACACATAAATTAAAGTTAATATCATATACAGTAACACAGGTTATTACATATGGTGTGTGCAGAAGAGATGAATTGCGGTTGATATGAAAACCACAACTGTGAATTTCCTCCCTTTTGTGTGTGTCAAATGGACTCTCAGTCATAACAGTACATTAACTTAGTTTCTTCACAATGAAGAATACATAGGACTGAATGGGATGTGCCACAGGCAAAGCTAGGCAGGGCAAAAATGATACCATAAAGTAAATTCCCAATTTTCAGATTAGGGAATCAAGTCTGGTTCACATTGCTGATTGAGGAGTGGCGCCCTTTCCTCTTAAGCCGCTCCCTCTTGCATCGCCCTGACTTGCTCCCTTTATTCACCTCCCCCCGCCATCCCCACAGTATTTATGTACATATCTGTAACTGATATATTTATATTCATTCAATCGTATTTATCAAGCGCTTGCTGTGTACAGAGCACTGTTCTAAGCGCTTGGGAGAGTACAATACAGCAATAAATAGACACATTCCCTGGCCACAACGAACTTGCAGTCTGTCTCGCTGTCTAGACTGTAAGCTCATTGTGGTCAGGGAATGTGCCTGTTTATTGCCATATTTTATTCTCCTAAGCGCTTCCTACGGTGCTCTGCCCACAGTAAACACTCAATAAATACAATCAAATGACTAACTGCAAAAGTTCAGAATTTAGGTCTAAAGTTTTTGTCCATCACAGTTTAGCTGTCAGTTGTTCATGAGCAGTCAATTTTCAAATTAGGCTGAGATTCCCAGTTGGTCATGGAGGGATTAAACCAGTGCACTTTGAGATGTCAGACAGTTGGAATAATCCCCATGGGATGACTATAAAAATACTGTAATGTGTTTCAAAATTTAATAATGAAACAGAAATTCATGTCACTTGTTTAACCACACATGCAAGGCATCGTCTCGTGCCACGATGATACTTAAGATTTTTTAAAATGGTATTTAAGTGTTTACTATGTGTCAGGCACTAAGTATTGGGGTAGATTCAAAACAGGTTGGACACAGTCCCCGTCCCACACTGAGCTCACAGTCTAAGTCAGAGGGAGCCACCCTTACGCCCTATTTTACAGGAGGCCCAGAGAAGTCAAGTGACTTACCCAAGGTCACACAGACAAGTGGCAGATTAGAGCCCAGGTCCTCTGATTTCCAGGCCCATGCTCTTTACACTTAGGTCATGCTGCTGCTTTAAAATTCCAAGATATGTTTCTCTTCAGGTTTTTAACTGGATAACAGCAAAGACTAATATACATGCATTAATTCTCTCAGACACTCTCACGTGAGAATTTTCATATCTATTCATATTCATTACTATTTTAGTAACCCAGACCCTTAGAATGTGAGCCCCAGTTAGGACAGAGACTTTTAATGAATCTACCCCTGGGGTTTAGCACAGTGCTTGGCACATAGTAAATACTTAAACACCACAATTAGCATTATTATTACTACCATGAGAAGCAGCCTGGCCTAGTGGAAAGTGCATGGGTCTCATAATCGGAGGACCTGGGTTCTAATCCCAGCTCCACCAGTTACCTGCTGTGTGACCTTGAGCAAATCACTTCACTTCTCACAGCTCCCTTATCTGCCAAATGGGGATTCAATAACTACTCCCCCTCCTAGACTATGAGCCCCATGACAGACCTGATTATCTTGTACCTACTCCAGTGCTCAGTACAGTGTTTGGCACAGTAAGCGTTTCACAAATACCACCATTATCATCATTATTACTATTAGGGCAATCAGACAAACAAATGTAAAATGGGGTCTGGGAAGAGAAGGATTAATCAAAACATCAATCATAGTTGAGTGCTTATTGTGTGCAGGGCACTGTACTGAACAGATGCACTGCTGAATTTACAGTCCAGAGGGGGAGACAGACATTAATAACAGATATGTACATAAGTGCTTTGGAGAATAAAGGAAGCAAGTCCAGGTGACTCAAAAAAGAGTGGGAAAAGAGGAAATCAAGGCTTTAGTCAGGGAAGGCCTCTTGGAGGAGATGTGCCTTCAATAAGGCTTTGAAGGTGGGGAGAGTAATTGTCTGTCATATATGAAGAGGGAGGGCGTTCCAGACCAGGGGCGGGATGTTGGGTGAGGGATTGGTGGCGAGATAGACGAGATCAAAGTACAATGAGTAGGTTGGCATGAGAGGAGCAGTGTGTGCGAGCTGGGCTGTAGTAGGAGAGCAGCGAGGTAAGGTAGGAGAGGACAAGGTGATTGGGTGTTGTAAACCCAATCCAATGGTCTCTTCGGTCGTTATGCTGACAAGAGCCGTTGCTTAATTTCCACTTTCTCTTAAAAATGAAGAGGCAGGGTATTCAGTCAATTTCCTCTCATCCTTCCCATCTCAGCCCTACCTCCTCTAAAATATTTACTTAAAAATAAAATCTCAAGGTGAACCGAGGCATCCAGGCAAAGTATACAATCAATTCCAAAAGAAGCGAGGTTGCTTTAATGCAAGCAAGCAGTCGCGATCTGCTCCGGAACTGTCAGCAAAGGACACTTTAGGCATTACGTGCATTATTAGATAGTGCCAGTAAATGGCTCCCTAGTAGCCCACTGATCATTACTGCCATTTAATCATTTTCTTTGATGTACCCGAAATGGATAAATGAGCATTTTCACTCTCTTAGTACAAATTGTATAAATCAAAATTGATAAAATACTTTTAAATCATTTTCTTTTTTTATGGAAAAAAGGATGGTTTTGATTCACGGTAGTACTGCTGAATGGAGAACAACAGCTTTTACCGTTTTTGCCCTCACCGAGTACCTGTAAATTAAAAATGGTTTCTTTGTGGGGGGCAACTTCAGGATCGTGAACCCCATATGGGACATGGACTGTGTCCAACCTGACTAGCTTGTATCTAACGCAGTGCTTAGTAGAGTGCCTGGCACATAATAAGCGCTTAACAAATATCATTAAAGAGAAGAAGAAGAAGATTTTGGAGGGAGAAGTTCCTTGATGAATTACAGGAATTTGAATGAACTGTAAAAACTCACTACGGGCAGGATCGTGTCCGCTAATTCTGTTATACTGTACTCCCCCGTGTTTAGTACAATGCTCTGCATATAGTAAGTGCTCAATAAATACGATTGATGACCTTTGAATTCTCAACTGACCTTCACGCACATATCCATCAGTTGATCACTGATATTTACTGAGCACTAACTCTGGGCAGTACACTGTACTAAGCGCTTGGGAGAATAGTAGACATGATCCCACTCAAGGGCTTTACGATCTTGTGGGGTGACAGATGCTAAGATAAGGTACATATGTCCTCTTTATGGCCGCTTACTTGGGAACAAAAAATGTGATGTGGTTTCAGTGTGTTTGGATAGTGAAGCCCATATTCAAAAGCTAGTTCCGGCTGCAGTTGGGAAGGTCTGGAGTTAGGGTGGCCGGTTATCCTGTTTTATAATAAGACAGTCTGGTTTTCAGCTAGTCTGTCACCTGTTTGCTTCTGATATGATACTCAATACCTTGAAAAAGCCCACATGTTTAGTTTTTTTAAATGGTTTTAATTTGTTAGGCACTTACTATGTATCAAACGCTGTTCTAAGCACTGGGGTATGTACAAGTTAATTAGGTTGGACACAGCCCCTGTCTCACAAGGGCTCACAGCCTAAGTAGGAGGGAGGATGGCTATGCCCATTTTACAGCTGAGGAAAGTGAGGAACAGAGAAGCTAAGTGACTTGCCCAAGATCATACACTAATAACCACCCGCTTCTCCTGGCTGGGCACATGAGGGATAAGAAGTTGGATAGTAACTGTGGCAGTTGTTAAGTCCTTCCTAAGTGCAAAGCACTAGACTAAGTGCTGGGATAGATAGAATACGGTCAGATCAGATGCAGTCTCTGTCCCACATGGGGCTCGCAGTGTGAGGGAGAGGGTGAAAGTGGCAAGCTTAGAGGGGAAAGTTTACAGACCCTGAGCTAAGCATCACATAAGTATCTGATATGTGCACGTGTGAAGAAAAGGAATGAGTATCTTGAAGCAGCGTGGCCTAGTAGAAAGAGCACAGGCCTGCGTCCAACCTGATTAGCTTACCCTGGCTCTTAGTACACTGTCTGGCACATAGTAAGCGCTTAACAAATACCTAAAAATATAAAAGGTAACCAACCTCTGGCTCCTAGTTCCAGTTTTTTGAGACAAGAGGCTGATATTGAGGCCATCGAGATGGAAACCCCCAATATAACTAATAGTATGGAAATACACTTTATTTGAATAATAATAATGATTATGACATTAATAATATTTAAGTGCTTCTTATGGGCCAGGCACTGTACTAATGCTGAGGTGAACATAAGTAAATGGGGATGGACACAGACCCTGTCCTACATTCATACTTATAGAGCACTTACTGTACGCAGAACACTGTACTAAGAACTTGGGAGAGTACAACATAAGAATATATTGGCACGTTCCCTGTCAACAATGAACTTACAGGGGGCTCACAATCTTAATCTTCATTTTATAGAGGAGGTGACTGAGGCCCAGAAAAGTGATTTGCCCAAGGTCACAGATCAGACAAGTGACAGAGCCCCTCTCTATCCACTGGAAAGGCCTGGCGTTCCCCTAGACTGTGGGCAGGAATGTGCCTGTTATATGGTACTCTCCCAAGCGCTTAGTACATTGCTTTGCACACAGTAAGTGTTCAGTAAATACACCTGAATGAATGAACCTTCCTGAGAGTTCCCAGAGCCGGGTATTAGGAGGAGGAGAACAGCACCACTGCAGCGAACATGAACCGCTTCTCTCAGAAGGAAGCTCAGCTGATTAATCAACTTAATATTACCCAAACTGATTAAACAATGAGACGTCCTGGGGTTTTGCTGTCTGTCCTGATGAGCGCTCATCATAACTAATAATGCAAAACCACAGCACATCTCCCTTGGGAGTAAACTCGCTTTTAATTTTTCCCTCTGAAGATTAATTCCATTGTTATGAAACCTGTGTTAGAAGAAGAGTAAACTAATCATTAGGCATTTTCCAACAATCTGACCTTTCCTGCCTTGAGTGGTGCAGTGTTTTTGGCAGAATTTTTTTTTTTTTTTTTTGGCTTTCGATGATTCAAGCAATGCAATTCTATGTCCGTGAGGAAAAATGAGGCGATGCTATATGCTCATTGCAAAATGGTGGAACAACTCAGTGTCAGGAAGGTGACGGTGGAGGGGCTTCTATTTTTTTTGGGGGGGGGGTTCCTAGTAGTATTCGTTAAGCATATAGTATGTGTCCCTCTAGACTGTAAACTCATTGTGGGTAAGGACTGTGTCTGTTTACTGTTGCATTATATTCTCTCAAGCACTTAGTACAGTGCTCTGAACACGGAAAGTGCTCAATAAATACAATTGAATGAATGAGCCACTGTACTAAGCGATAGGGCAGATGCAAATTACAACCCCGGTAATCCCAGGGAATTCAGGAGATTGAAGAGGGGAGAATTTGTATTTTAAATGGAGAAAAAATGCATTTAAAGGCTCCCAGTCTTAATTCCCATTTTACAGATGAGAGGCTGTAAGAAGTGACTTGCCCAAGGTCACATAGTAGAAGGGTGGCAGAGTTGGGATTAGGACCCAGGTCCTTCTGACTCCCAGGCTCATGCTCTATCCACTAGATCATGCTGCTTCTCTGGTTACAATAATAATGGTAGTAGTTAAGCACTTATTGTGGGCCACGTACTCTTCTAAGCACTGGGGTAGATACAAATTAAGCAGGTTTGGCACAAACCTGTCCCACATGGGGTTCACACTCTAAATCCCTATTTCACAGATGAGGTAACTAAGGTCCAGAGAAGTGAAATGCCTTGCCCAAGGGCACACAACAGACAAGTGGCAGAACCGGGATTTGAACTCAGGTCCATTGACTCCCAGTCCCCTTTCAATCTGTGTAATTGGTTCCCTCATCATGAAACTAATGGAAAGAGCACAGCCCTGGGGGTCTGAAGATTGGGTTCTAATCACAGCTCCACTGATTGCCTGCTGCGTGACCTTGGGCAAGTCACTTACCTTCTCTCTGCCTCAGATTCCTCATCTGTCAAAGGGGGATCAAAGACCTGATCTCCCCTCTCGACTGTGAGCCTTGACAGGGACTGTCACCAATTTTTGGATTTGCTTCCTTTACTCATCCCTCCCTCAGCCCCATAGCATAATATCCACATCTGTAATTCATTTAGTTACACTAAGGTCCATTTCCCCACATTAGACTGTAAGCTCCATGTAGGCAGGGGGGCAAGTTGCTTAACTTCTCTGTGCCTCAGTTTCTTCATCTGTAAAATGAGGATTGTTTCTATTGTGAGCCCCATGTGGGACATTGTCCTATCGTATCATGGTCTCCCAAGAGCTCAATTTAGTGCTCTGTCCAAAATAAGAGCAGCTCAAAATGCAGCTTTGATTAGCTCCTTGTGGGCAGCGACTGTGTCTGTTATATTGTACTCTCCCAAGTACTCAGTACAGTGCTCTACCCACAATAAGCGCTCAATAAATACCACTGATGGATTGACTGACTGGGCAGCTACATGGCTTTACCCAAGATCACTTAGAAAGTGAGAGTGAAGTCCAGGACAAGATTGTCAATACCCTAAACACTACGCAATGCTGACTCCCCTGGCTATTTTAAGCAAGGATATCCAATCAAGCTAATTAAATATACTAGGTAATACCCAAGATTTTTAGCTTTTAATTAAAAAATATAAAAAAAATTACATTCTCCCCTCCCCCCCTTTTTCCTCCTTTCATCACAATTGCCTCATAAATTCTCCTAAAATCATTTCAGGGCAAAATGTTGCCCTTAATTAAATGCATCTTCTCATCACGGACAGCTACTTATGAATACAGCCAAGGAAAATCAGACTAAACCTTATTAAGAGCCTTTTCAAGTTTCCTTAAAAAATTAAATGCATTTTTTTCTCCATTTAAAATACAAATTCTCTTAAGTGGAGGCCCTCTTCAATCTCCTGAATTCCTGGGGTCTACCAGGGTTGTAGCTAGCCATCTTTAGATAGCTCAGACTAAATTAGTTTTTTTCACCCCAAAAGCCCAAAATGGTAATCATAATAACTGTGGTATTTGTTAAATGCTTACTATGAACCAAGCACTGTACTAAGCGCTAGGGTGTATACAAGCAAATCAGGTTGGAGAGAGTCCCCGCCCCACTTGAGGCTCATAGCCTAAATCCCCATTTTACAGAAGAGGTAAGGGGCTTAGAAAAGTGAAGTGACTTGCCCAGGGTCATACAGCAGACAAGTGGCAGATCCAGGACTAGAACCCAGGTCCTTCCAACTCCCAGGCCCAGGTTCTATCCACTAGCCCACACTGCTTCTCAATCCCTCTTCAGTGGATTGAGTGATGTACTAAGATCTTGGTAGAGAAATGTCCCTGGCCTCAGTGAACTTCTAATTTAGTTATACATGCCAAGTTACGGGTAGGGCAAAGCAACAGATTTTAGACACGCACTTAAATGCTGAGTGCCCAAGTGCTTAGTGACAGACCCGAATTCATATGAAACACGGTAAGGGGAAAGAGAGGTGGGGAGAGGAGAGATTAGTCAAGGAAGCCTTCCTGGAGGAGATGTGATTTTAGTAGGACTTTGAAGATGGGGAAAAATGTGAAGGGTGATCTCCAGGCAGAATGGAAGGTGTGAACGAGGGGTCACCTACTTGACTGCAATTTTCTTGAGATCTGAACTCTGATAAATTCTTGTTGCTTCTGTCCTTGGGCTGTAAGACTATCGCTGAATAAATGGAAGTTGGCTGGCTATTTTTTTTTTATATCTGATTTCAATTAAGCCTGCCATCTTTGCACCCGCCCGTTAAGGCTACATGAAACATCTTGGTTCCCGAAGGTCACGGAAGCAGCAACCCCAGAGGCAACGGAAGGGTTAAAAAGGCCGGCCACACTTCCACAATGAAACTAAGGCCCCTCCTGGAGGAAACAGCTCTGTAGTTGGCTAACTTCATGGTAATTAAATGACAAGGTTGAATCCTGGCCTTAACTCCACTGCTGATGGAGTTCTCTAATCCGCTTCTCATCTCCTCAGTGCATCTGGACTGTGGGTTATTGACATGTAATTAGATCACGATGTCACTACATCAGTGTCAGTGTAAACATCACTAAGTGAGTAGCTGATCCTTACAAAATCTGCAGGTTAATCTCCGGGATAGCTCCTGGCTTTGTTAACACTCAAGCTTAGGGTTGTATCCATTTCCTTACTGCCTGTCTTCCAAAGTGTACTAGCTTTGATGCGGGAGGAATCCAGAAGCTAGAAATCCAACTTGTCTCATCGACACTGTGATTACTGCTTTAGGGGTATTGGCAAGAAGGGGGGAAAATACCAAAACCCAAAAAACAGTCCTCTCCATTTTAATACAGTTATTGAATCGATTTAACGGGGTTGAATTTTTTTTTCAGGGGGGAGTGAGGGGTGAAAAAATATTTATTATTTTCAGGGATTTTTTTTTCCCCTTCAGTAACCCAAGTTGCTGTTAAGAAAAGTCCAGTCTAGATGCTTGATAAATGTACACATCAATGATTTGTATTGAGAGCTAGTTAGCTCTGCAGCATTTGTGAGGTCGTTATGGGTAGAGAACGAATCTAACAACTCTGTTACAGTGTACTCTCCCAAGCACTCAGTACAGTGCACTGTTCACTCATTCAATCGTATTTACTGGGTGCAGAGCACTGTACTAAGCGCTTGGAAAGTACAATACAATAAATACCACTGATTGATTGACTGTGCAAATGTAGCTGGAAAGATGGAGGAATATTACTTTTGTTGAAAACTGGGCCATTCAAGCTTGTATATACACCTTCAATCTTAGACTGTGAGTCTCATGTGGGACAGGGACTGTGCTTGACCTCATTAACTTGTCTACCTCGGTGCTTGGCATGTAGTAAGCGCCTAACAAATACCCATAAAAAATGCTGCTCTGTGAAATTACACCCCAAATAACATTTCCCAAAGACCTAAGAGGGAACACTACTAGAGAAAGTTCTCACCAGTGCGATTTAGCCAGTTAAATCCTGCCACCCGGGGAACTCGTTCCAAGCGCTTAGTACACTGTTCTGCACACAGTAAGTGCTCAATAAATACAACCGTCTGATTGAAGCACTGCCTCCCACCCCACATCTCTCCCCATACGTTCGTCTCCCAACACAGATTTTGCTCTGTTCTTGAGTGGTCGGTTCATCGACTGCCACCCCACGTAGAAGACACTGAAGAGGCCAAAATCTGCCAGTGGAGAGAACAGTTTCGATGCCCAAGTCTTTTTATCCTGATACTCTGAAGGAAAATGGAGCAGTGTCACCCCTCATCATTCATCTCATCTCTGCATGTAGTAGGAGTGGATCCTGTAGCTTCAGAAGACGTTGTTTGAAACCCTTAAAGCAATTTTTGAAAATCTCTCTCATGCTTTCATATATTGAGTGGCACTTTCTAGGATCTATACTCCATAGCCTGATTAGACTGCCCGCTGAGCTGTGTATTAAGAGTAAAGACTGATGTCTGTGGGACACCAACAGATATTCCTTTTTCTGGAAGAACTGTGGCCTTGACATTTGGGAAGTCATTGTTAATACATTTTCATTTGGCCCTCCGTTACCTTAGCTCCTGAGCCGTTAGGTTCGGGGAAACCTCTACTGAAGATGCTCCAGGCTTTTAGATAACATTCAGGTTAATCACGGCTCTCAGCTTCAACCAAACACTTCTGGAGTCAGGGACTTTATTTGGGCTTCTCCTAAACATACTTGGACACATCCCTTCAGGATTAATATCTCTCCTAATTCACTTTTGACCCTGGGCAGACAGGATACATTCATACCTATCCGGGAGATGGTGGGCTGACTGTCTTTTCACAAGCCGCTTCACCCCTCTAATGATGCCACATCAAGTGGGAAATCCACTACGGGAGCCCCAAACTCTTCCTAGGAACTCCCCTCAGTCAAAATGGAAAAGCACAGCGTTGAGCAAAGAGCAAGGGCCTGGGAGCCAAAGGACCTGGGTTTGAATCCTGGCACTGCCAGTTGCCTTCTCTGTGACCTCAGTCAAGTGCTTAACTTCTCTGTGTCTCAATTTTCTTATCTGTATAATGGGGATTCGATCCCTGTTCTCCCTACTTCAACTGTGTGCCCCAACTGTGACAGGGATTGGGTCCTATCTGATTAACTTGTAACTACCCCAGAGCTTAAGACAATGCTTGGCACATAATAAGCGCTTAATGAATACCAGAATAATAATAATGGCCTCAGTACTCCAACTCCCTTCCTCAGAGGAGCAATGGGGAAGCCTTCAACGAGTCACCATCCAAAGCCCCGGGACAACCTACTCACTGTGCCTTGATATCATTTTTCTCTTTTAAGAAAAAGGTATTTGTTGAGCACTTATTATGTGCTAGGCACTGTATTAAGAGCTGGGGAAGCTACAAGTTGGACCACATCCCTGTCCCTCATGGGGGTCACAGATTTAATCCCCAGTTTTTACAGATGAGATAACTGAGGCCCAAAGAAGTGAAGTGACTCACTCAAGGCCACACAGCAGACGAGTGGCGGAACTCCTGCCATCGACCCCTTGTTCACACCCCCTCCTTCCTTCCTGAAACACCCCCACCCTTTGCATCTTATAGACCAGCACTTTCCCCCCATCCGCAAAGCCCTACTAAATTCACATCTTCTCCAGGAAGTCTTCCCTGTCTCTCATCTCCCCATCATACTGCCCTCCCATCTATATCCATTACCCCTAACCTACCCTATCCCATGGCACTTATTTCCCCCATTTCTTTCTCCCCAAATCAAAGGTATTTGTTAAGTGCTTACTATGTGCCAGGCACTGTATTAAGCACTGGGGAAGAAACAAACTGATCAGGTTGGACACAGTCCATGTCCCATGTGAAAGCAGGGATCGCTTCGACTAACTCTATTGCATTAACTCAGAGCTCCCCAAAGAAGAAGCGCTCAATATTACTGACTGATTGACATATGAACTCTCAGCTAGGACATGGTTCAGCCTGCTGTTCATCAGTACCCCGAGCTCAGAACAAGGGGCAAAGCCCCTGAAGAGAAATACATCCCTCTGTAAACTTTGTTCCTGATTGGCCTTCTGAGGAGTGTATCGTGAGCTGTTCCTGAATACGGTCCTAAATTGAAAATTAAAATTACAAAGCCATTAATCAAATTACTTTTCCCTCTGGCCCCAGTAGTTTAAAACAAGAAGCTCTAGCCAGCAAACAATGACAAACATCAATGGAAATGGAGCTTAATGGGGATAGAGAGGATATCAAATGAAGGAGTGTCATTTAATAGTCTAATGTGCTATATGAAGCTTGAAAAACTGAAACACGCTCAAAATTCTGGGCCAAAAACATCCATTTGTCTCATTTTCTTGTTGTGAAAATTAAGCATTATTTAAATGCCTCTTAAGGCTGCAATTGTTCATCCCTCAAGAAGAGAAAAGATCTGAGTCTTAAGGAAAAAAAAATTGCAGTCCAAAGATATACCTTTGATTTTATCTGCCCTTGCAGTTTAGGCTGATATGGCTTATAACAAAATAGGATCAGCATTACGATAGAAACAATAAACGTGATATCTGTCTCCCTCAAAATGGTAAACACTAAGATAAAAGAATCTTTTGGGAACCCTAATGGAATCCTCAGTAGCGTGAGCTTTCATTGTTGAAGGGTCAAAATGACGGTGTTTCATTTATGGGTTTCTCAGAGAGTGGGCAGTGGGGTAGCTCACCTAGGTTGGCACAAAGGATCTGGGTTACGTTCTTACCCCGACAGACAATAACACAGGAGCAATAATGTTCCAGGGCTCTGAAAACCCTTTTGTTTGCTTTGACCATGAGGCTTGGTCCATTAATTGCCGATCGCTTTTTACCACACATGAACATTTCTAAAGACACTATGGAGAGTTGCTTTTCATTTTTTTTAAAAGCAAAAATAAAGGGGAATGAATTCACAAAGTTGTTACTAACTCTACTTGGGATTGACAGATAATTTAATGTTGTGAGGCCTCTTCTTTCCCCGTTGTTTTTTTTAAAAACAACAAAAAAAACCCCAAACACCTGGTATTTATTCAGTGCTTTGCATATACACTGCTCAAAACAGCATGGCCTAGCAAAAAGAGCATAGGGCTGGGAGTCAGAGGACTTGGGTTCCAATCCCGACTTCGCCACTTGTCTGCTATGTGACCTTGGGCAAGTCACTTCACTTCTCTGTGCCTCAGTGCCCTCATCTGTAAAATGGGGAAGAAGATGAGCCTCATATGGGATATGGACTGTGGCCAACCTGCTTAGATTGCATCTAGCCCAGCACTTTATACAGTGCCTGGCACCTACAAAGTTCTTTAAACAATACTGTAAAAAAAACAAAAAACAAAACAAAACAAAAAAAATATTGGACACTAGTAATGAGGAAGTATGCATTTATCCAAGCTCAGAGAGGGTGAGTAATTCTCTTATTGCCCCATGGGGTTCTATTCTTTTCAATTCCTCACTTCCTCAGTGCTGTGCAGATTCAGAATGTCATTCATTCATTCAATATTCATTCAATCGTATTTATTGAATGCTTACTGTGTGCAAAGAACTGTAAGCGCTTAGGAGAGTACAATAATGGACATATTCCCTTATTGAGCACGTAGTATATGCAGAGCACTCTACTGAGCATTTGGGAGAGTACAACATACCACCAATTACACCCAAGAACTTCATCCACAAAGAGGAGTGGGATTTTTTTTCCCCCCAAAGGTTATGTGTTTTGCTCCCCGAGCTGCATGAAAGAGAAAAGTCAAAAGAGACTCCATCAGCAAGCAAAGACCTCTCATTTCCCAGTCTCGGTCTGCTTCAAAGGGAGATATGTGGCGCAAGGTGACCAGTAGCCCCAGAGAGAAAGGAATCCTGAGCATCAATGAGCGTGCCCTGACCTGTGAAAACCACACCTGGTGCACCTCAGGGGTTGGGTGGGATGGGAAGAAAGGGTCACACAACCGCCGCTTCAATAGCTGTGCCCAGGGGGTGGTCAGTGGCTTCAACACAGAAGGAGGACAATGAAAGCTGAAGGAAGCATCAGGAAGAACTGATTGGAACCATTTAAAAATCAATAAACACATAAATAGAAATCCCTGATTTTCTCCCCCTCCTGGAGGGAACCTTAAATTTTAGGATTATGAAAAGGGTAGGAAAATAATAATAGTAGTGATGGTATTTGTTAAACACTTTGTGTGGGCCAGGCACTGTTCTAAGCACTGAGATGGATACAAGCAAATTGAGTTGGACACAGTCCCTGTCCCATATGGGGCTCAAAGTCTCAATCCCCATTTTATATATGAGATAAGCACAGTGAGGTGATATGCCCAAGGTCACCCAGCAGAAAACTGAAGGAGCCGGGATTAGAACCCATGACCTTTTGACTCCCAGGCCCATTTTCTGCCCACTAATGAAAGTGCCATTACTATTAATTATAATACTTTTATTTGTTAAGCACTTCTTAGGAGCCAGGCATTGTTCTAAGCGCTGGGGCAGATACAAGACAATCAGGTTGGGCAACAGTCCCTGCACCACAGAGGGCTCACATTCTTAATACCCATTTTACAGATGAGGGAACTGAGGCACAGAGAAGTGCAGTGACTTGCCTAAGGTCACACAGCAGACAACTGGCAGAATGGGGATTAGAACCCAGGTCCTCCTGACACCCAGGCCCAGGCTCTAGCCACTAGGCCACACTGCTTCTAATTAAAGACATGTATTTCCTCTGCATTGACGATTTATATCTCTGTGACTGGTTAATAGTAATAATGGTATTTGTTAAGCACTTACTATGTGCCAAGCATTATTCTAAATGCTGGACTGGTTCTTGGGAGCCACAAGCACATTACAAACCTGAAAGCCCCTCACTCGGAAACTATGTTTATGCCATTTCTTCTCCACCTCCTTTTGCTTATAGTTGTATACCTTTTCCTGGTTCAATATTTACAAAGGAACGGCAAAATTAGAACGATCCCATGGTTATAGAAGACAGCATAATTATAAGGGTCAACTTGATAAGACATATAATCTTCAGAAACCTGCAGCTTTGCCTAATAAAATATTTATATCAGTCACGGTTGGACACCCAGACGGAGTAATGTAAATGAATCCCTCAACCTCAACTTTTTTAGTACGGTGAGAAATGTCAGTACAATGCTGTAGGAATATAGGGAAAATAGCCTATATGTCAGACATGTGACCTTCCCCAAATCACCGTGGAATAACAACTGTAAAAGAGCACTGAAATCCGGTTATAAAAATTGGAAGAAAAATTAGGGTTTAATTCTTTCAACCACATTCTCTTCGAAAGCAACATGCCAATTCAAAACATCCCACAATCTGCACAAAAACCAAACCTCAATTCATTCAGTCGTATTTAAGTGCTTACTGTGTGTAAAGCACTGTCCTAAGCACTCAATACAAAAGGGTTGGTAGACACATTCATTCCTCCCCAAAACCAAAAAAAAAAAAACCCAAGAAAACCCTCCCCTCCCCCAAAACACATGTTCGTACTAATCAGTCCTCCCTCAAGACTGATTCAGGAATTGACTTTTAACAATCATAATGACTTTCCAAAATAGCAATGAAAATAATGTTATTGATAGAGCATTATTATGTGCCAAACAGTGTAGTAGATTCAAGGTAGGTGGGACAGTATCTGTCCCACATAGGACTCACAGTGTTAAGCCCCATTTTACAGATGAGGTAACTGAGGCAAAGAGAAGTGCCTTGCCCAAGGGCACACAGCAGAGAAGTTGTAGAGCCAAGATTAGAACTCAGGTCCATGCTTTATCCAGTAAACTACATTACTTTCCAAGTTTCACAAGTTCTCTCTACTTTACCCCCCCAGACCCTAGAATCTCCATTTCATCTCTTTAAATAGCATCTTTTAGGATCGCCTTGATCCTTCTTCCCTAGAACTATTTTTCTCTTCTCACTGTTGATTTCAATAGCTGCTGATTTTTCTCAGACCAGGGCTGTAAGGGTTCTCAAACTTTTCAATCATATTTCTTGAGCGCTTACTGTGTGTGGAGCACTGTACAAAGTACTTAAGAGAGTACAGTATAACAACAGACACATTCCGGGCGGATGAGCAAACACATATCACTTCACTTTCCTTCTAATCGTATTTAAGAGCTTACTGTGTGCAGAACACTGTTCTAAGCATTTGGGAGAGTACAGTACAATAGACATTCCCTGCCCAGAGTGAGCTTATGGTCTTGTACGATTCCTTAGACAATATTTGGAGCAGGTAATTTTTAAGCAGTGAAGAATGCTTCATCTTTTTCTCTTAGAAAGCTCTCCAGTAATAACTTCACATTCACATGTTGGGGTGAGCTGAATGCCCCATGATATCAAAGATGATAGCAAGACCTAGCGATTACCATGGGATTCTACCTTCCATGTTCTGAAAATCATTCTCACAAACTAAATCAACCCTCACTCTACAATATCACTTGGAAATCCCTCCCAAGTTTCCACATTCCTAAAGAATGGCCCAGCAAAGATAACAGGAGCTGAATTGGAAAAAAAGAAAGCAAAAAAACAAAACTCAACCAAAACAGCTTCACATTTCAGTTTGCCCCTACTGCAATGACAAGATATTCCACAGCTTCAGCCCTCTAACAGTAAAATGTATTCCCCCCACACCCGCCTGATTTTAACATTGCTGTTGCTTACCTACCGACGGCTGAAAATCCAACAGAGAAGAGATTGCTTATGAATTCTTCAGGCACACAATCCCCACTCTCTTCTCTGCACACCTCTCTTCATATTATGAGGTCACAAGAAAGTAGTTCTAGAGATAGATCATGCCTCTTCTCCCATACATGTTGTGATTATAACCATACACACCTTGGGATAATGCTGTGGAAGAGGCTCACATCTTAAGGAGGTCACTAATGATAATTTGATTGCTGTAGGGGTTGAAAGACAGGGAAGCACCACTGCCATCTCCGACCTTCTTAGCAGCTGTTCCCTACGTGGAAGAGTAGCGTCTTCTTAACGGAGAACACCTGGGACTCTTAGCACCTGTTAAGGCACCATTCTAATTGGGCTTCAGTGGGAGCGTTCCTCTGAAAATCACAATTTATGTGGGCTTCCATGGGGGCTTAGAGAGCAAGCCTTTTGGAAAAGGATTGGGAGAAGAAGGAAAACAGAATGCCTAAGGGGGGATGTAAGAAGATTTTAAGGAATGAAATGGAAAAAGAAAAGCATAAGGAAGAGAGGCCAGGTGGAAGCATTCTACTACAAAAAGCTTGGAATTCAGGATAACGGTAAATGGTAAAACAGAGATTAGGGTCAAAATTCCACATGGAAAAAGTTTAAGAATTCTTAATGCTGGAGTCTCATATTTTTGCTTGCTTGCATATGATGATATGTTAAGCGCTATCCTACTAAGAGCTGGGATGGATACAAGTCAATCAAGTTGGACACAGTCCCTGGCCCATGTGGGGCTCACAGTCTCAAACCCTATTTTACAGATGAGGTAACTGAGGCACAGAGAAGTGAAGTGACTTTTCCAGGGTCATACAGTAGACAAGTGGCAGAGCTGGAATTAGAACCCATGATCTTCTGACTCCTTGGCCCAGGCTCTATACACTACGCCATGCTGCATCCCCATATCTGAAAATATTGGCAAATTGCCACAGCAGAATGAAATACTGTAAATATCGCACTGTATTTTGATGCCAACACAAATCTTTCTTCTGCCACTATAATATGTTGTATGTGGATGTGCCTTGTTAGAAACATGCTTCCTAATTTCCCAAGACCATTCTTTCCAAAATAGTGAATGAAAATGAGCATTAAAAAACGGCTGCCTGAATTTTAAAATATAAAGTGCTTTAACTTTATAGTTAATGCAGAGAAGCAGCATGGCTCAGTGGAAAGAGCCCGGGCTTGGGAGTCAGAGGTCATGGGTTCGAATCCCGGCTCTGCCACTTGGCAGCTGTGTGACTGTGGGCAAGTCACTTAACTTCTCTGGGCCTCAGTCACCTCATCTGCAAAATGGGGATGAAGACCGTGAGCCTCACGTGGGACAACCTGATGACCCTGTATCTACCCCAGTGCTTAGAACAGTGCTCGGCACATAGTAAGCACTTAACAAATACCAACATCATTATTTAACTTACAAGCGGCAGGTTTTTTAAACCTTTTCACTTCCCTATTTTAACACTTAAAGGGATTGACAGAAAAAACCAAGAAGTCTGTTTACTGACTTCCCTACTGTCGCCTATCAGACACAAAAATTCTACTTAGAATTTGTCTCTTTTTTATAATGGTCATTCAAAATTGGTTAAAGGCATCAGATGGGCAATCTTTAAAATAGTTTTCCAGTCATTTAACTATTGAACAATGGTCAGGGATGTTTGATGGCATGTTCCTTATCCTTAGGCTAGATGTTGAGGGGGGAAAACATTACATAACTCCTCCAAGCACCCTGTTGCTAATGTCAGAGACAACACACTGAGCTGAATGTGCCTGAACCACTTGTAATGGCAAAGCTGACGTCCTTATGTTCGGGTATACCTGCTTGATGTTGCCAATGATTCTCACCCAGATTTCTGCCAAGTCAGGGAGGTCGACAGCCAAGCTCAAAACGGGAACCCCCTTTTGCCCAAAACAGGCCTTACTGTAAAGAAAACTATCTATTTATATTAATGTCTGTCTCCTCCTCTAGACTGCAGGCTCATTGTGAGTAGGGAATGTATCTCCTGTGTTGTACGCTCCCAAGCGCTTAGTATAATGCTCTGCACACAGTAAGCACTCAATACATACAACTGAGGAAAGAACTGAGCTCTAGAGAATTGCGAACAAGGAGGTATTGACAAGGGTACTCAGAAATGCACTACAGCGTAACTTACGGTATTACATGTCCAACGTCACTTTCACTCAGCGTCCTGGAGACTACGCTTACTGTGGCCAAAGGAAAGCTTAATATCATGGCAATGGGCCGGTCTGGTGATTTGCAATTACTGGAAAGAGGTAGTGAGTTGGGTTAATTGGTTTCTAACATGTGACATTGATAGACAACCATTACCTTGAATAATGGGCTTGAATGCACCAGAAAGCATTAAGAAATCACTGGCTCCTCAAATCCTACTGATAGCAGAGGATACTGAAGCAAGACAGTGAGAGGAGGTTAGAAGTCAAATGGAGAGATGGGTAATTTTGACATCAGCTCTTCAAATAAATACCTCTCCCATACAACCCCAAACTGTCTGCTTAAGTAGGCATAAGAGGATGAGCCTGAGAATCTGAAGGACCTGGATTCTAATCCTGACCCCTCCACTTGTCTTCTGTGTGTCCTTGGGCAAATCACTTCACTATTCTGTGCCTCAGTTCCTCATCTGTAAAATGGGGATTAAGACTTTGAGCCCCAAGCGGATCAAGGACTATGTCCAACTCGATTTGCTTGTATTCACTCCAGCGCTTAGTACAGTGCCTTGCACATGGTAAGTGTTTAACCAATACCATAGTCAGTGTTATTTGTACCTGTTCTCCCTCCCTCTTAAACTTTGAGCCCCACATGGGACGGGGATATGCTTAGATTTTATCTACACCAGTGCTTAGTACAATACACAGTCTGTGGAAGTGAGAGTCTCTGGTGGGTAAGACTACTCACAATATTGTTGAGGGGGTTAATAATTGTGATATTTGTTAAGTGCTTACTATGTGCCAAGCAATTGTACTAAGCCTTGAGGTAAATAGGGACGTAGGGAGAGGCATTCCTCACTGGCAAATGACATATATGTGCAATGGCCTAGAAGGAAGAAAATCTTGTTAGGAAGACTTTAAGTAAAAACCACCATGCAGTTGGAGATGAGAACAATCAGGCTAAGGGAACCAAATGGCAGAGTGCCTTACGACTAGCTCTTTGGTCTATTACTGTTATCATTATTATGGTATTTGTTAAGCTCTTATTCTGTGGCAAGCTCTGTTCTAAACACTGGGGTTGATCTCGGTTAATCAGGTTCCCGTCCTTCGTGATGCTAATAGTCTAAGTGGGAGGGAGAACAGCGATTGAATCCCCATTTTATAGCTGAGAAAACAGAGGCACAGAGAAGGTACATGACTTTCCCAAGCAAGGCCCAAGAGCAGGCAAGTGGCACATCAGGATTCAAACCCAGATCCTCTGAATCCCAAGCCCAGGCTCTTTCCACTAGGTCACATCGCTCCTTTCCTTCTACAACACTGTAGTGTAAAGTTTCCTTTTATTCTTAGTTATCTTCATATGTTTATGGGTCTCGGTCATTGGTACCCATATGCATTTTTGAAGATTTGTATATCCCTGTTTGTCCTATTTCTCCCCTGATAATTTACATCTCTCCTCTTCCCTTTCTAATTTCCAATAAGGTGCCCAGCATTGGAAGTTCCAAGGAAAGATTTGTTGACTGAAACAGCCATTCACTGTTCTTCACTCCCTCCCTCCCTCACAAAATGCACTTCCTAACTCAATGTTGTCAGGAATGCTAATTAGATTTTGTCCGTGTCAACACTGTCTCGCTTGAATTGAAGTTCCAGTGCACAGAGATGTCCAATTTCTTTGCCCAAGTCATAGCAGGGTCCTCACTTCATTAGGCAAAATAAATACTTTTATTGCTGATGATTCTTCTCAGGTATCATAATGCTCGAGGATAATTTCTCAAATCCTTCTCTCTCTCCAATTTGATTTCATGTCCCCCATGAGATCACAGGAGTTTGGGCCTGCCCTCCCCTGCTAATGCACAAATCAGCTTGCTGTGAAACTCTTATTTTCCTGCATATCGATGTAAAAAACTGGGAGGATTTAAATATGTATTTCCCTATCTGGAAGTTTTGGTTCCAGGTATGTCGTGTCAGAATTATAGATTTTTATCACAATATTTAAATATCGAATGTGTTTACTTAATAATCCCCAGGAGCTTCTCTCAATTGTGGATGTAATAAATTCACTTCAAAATCCCATTTCCTCCCAATATTTACTAAATGATAGAAACATTCCTTTGAATGAGAATACAGTTTGTGTAACCTTCCCTGAAAGGTGGTCGATAAAAAAAGGAAATTAAATATATGCTGCTAAGGGAAAGCAAAGGGGCTATCATAATGAGCTTACCAAATTCAAGAAATAACAAGACTTTTGATTTAGAGTTCAGGTTAAACTCTCCACTTCCTGAAATGTAGCTTTTGATGTCATTAAATTGTTCTCTGATTACAGGTTTGAGTCCCATATGGGGCTGTGCTCAACTTAATTAACTTGTATCTACCTGAACGCTTTGAACAGTGTTTGGCACCTAGTAAGCGCTTAACAAATACCATAAAAAAAGATCTTCGGGCAACAAGTCTGTGTCGTCGGTACCTCAGAGCAGAAAGGTGAGAATCAGGAATAATAATTATCATGGTACTTGTGAAGTGCTTACTCTGTGCTAGGCACTGGCTTAAGCACTGGGGTAGATACAAGTCAATCAGAGAGACCGGGGTCTCGCTGACGTATGAGAAGATTGTGAATACAGCATGTACTCTGAATTATTTGGGCTGTCACCCTCCCAGCCTGTCAATCAATCAATTCAGTCATTTACTGAGCCCTTCGTGTGGGCGGAGTCCTGGACTAAGCATCGGGGAGAACAGACTATGGGACGAAGACCTGATCCCTGCCCTGGAGGAGCTGAAAGTATAACAGGGGAGAGAAACATTAAAATCAAACCTAGACGGCAGGAAGTAACCATCCTTACTGTCGGCTTTAAAGCACTCAAACACCTTGCTCCCTCCTACCTCACCTTGCTGCTCTCCTACTACAGCCCAGCCCACACACTTCGCTCCTCTACTGCCAACCTTCTCACTGGATCTCGATCTCATCTATCTCACTGCCAGCCTTGGCCCATGGCCCGCCTCAGGCCTGGAATGCCCTCGCGCTACATATGCAACATAAAATTACCCTCTTCCCATCTCCTCCCCTGCCTTGAAGCCTTATTCAAGGCCCATCTCCTCCAAGAGGCCTTCTCTGACTGAGCCCTCCTTTCCTCTTCTCTCACTCATTTCTGCATTGCCCTGACTTGCTCCCTTAATTCATTTCCCCGCCCAGCCCAACAGAACTTATGTACATATCTCTCATTTATTTATATTAATGTCTATCTCCCCCTCTAGACTGTGAGCTCTTTGTAGGTAAGGAATGTATCTGTTTACTGTTATATTGTACTCTCCCAAGTGCTTAGCACAGTGTTCTGCACACAGTAAGCATTTGATAAATATAACTGACTGACATTTATGCGCATATCTTTATATTCTTTCTATACTAGACTGTATACTAGAGCTAGACTGTAAAATACTTAATGACAGGGATCAAGCTATTAATTCTACTGTACTCTCCCCAGCACTTAGCACAGTGATTTGAACACAGACGGTGCTCAACAAATACTTTCTGCCGCCCGTCAAAGTGCAGGGACTGTCTCTCTGTTACCGATTTGTACATTCCAAGTGCTTAGTACGGTGCTCTGCACATAGTAAGCACTCAATAAATACTATTGAATGAATTGACAGTGATGGAAAATAAAAAATCTCAGTGTTCAATTTTGGACCCGGGCCTCTAATCTCTTCCTCTGAAGACTAAAAAAATCTGATTATGCCTGCTTGCATACACTGTAAATTCATTGTGGACAGGGAACATGTCTGCTAATTCTGTCATATTGTACTCTCCCAAGTGCTTAGTACAGTGCTCTGCATGTAGTAAGTGCTCGATACCACTGATGCTACTGGTGATGATGCAGCCCAGACTGAATAGAACACTTCTGTTTATTCTGTTGTACTCTCCCAAGCCCTTAGTACAGTGCTCCACACATAGTAAGTGCTCAATAAATACCACTGGTTAGTTGATTTGAAAGATAGAGAGGAGTTAAGGATATAAGCCCAAAATTATGGGCTTCTGGGACAGGGACGGTGGTGGTATTAAAGGTGGAAAATTTATGAGGGAGAGGGGTGGTTTTAAGGGGAAAGATAAGGAGTTCTGTTTTAGATACGTTGAGATGGAGGCTCTGACAAGACTTGCAAGTGGAGATGTCCATGGGGGCATAAGGAGCTGCTGAACTGCAGGTCAGATGAGAGGTCAAAGATAGAGAGGTGGATTTGGGAGTCATCCCCAAAGAGATAGCAGTGAAGCCATGTGAGCAAATGAGCTCCTTGAGGGAGCGGTGGAACACAGCACCTCATTTCCAGCAATTCAGCTGTCAGCGTTTCATCCTCCCTCCGACTTTTTTTTAATGGCATTTAAGTGCTTACTACGTACCAGGCACTGTACTAAGCACTGGAGTAAATGCAAACTAAGCAGGTTAGACGCAGCCCATGTCCCACATGGGGCTCACGGTCTTAATTCCCATTTTACAGATGAGGTAACTGAGGCACAGATGAGTTGAGTGACTTGCCCAAAGTCACTCAGCAGACAAGTGGCAGATCCGGGATTAGAACCCAGGTCCTTGTTCTAACCACTAGACCACGCTGCTTCTTTTTAGCCTGGTACCATTCATTCCCATAGGGCCTTGGAGCTAGCTGAGATAAGGCTTGCTAATAAGGGGTCTAACACCTGGAAGCACCTGGAAAATAAGAATAGGAATTTCAGCTAATACTATCTTAGTCTGATTTCACATCTCCCATGGATTTCCAAGACAGATATCCTTTGCAGTCAAAGTGGAACAAGCAATGCCTTTATATCTAAGTGTCCGTCACTTTCTGGATTAAAAGGATAGGTAACTGGGCCCGAGAGACTTGAGTGGATCTTTAATCCACATCCTGACAAATAAATCTGCAGCCTGGCCTGGTGGAAAGAGTAAGGGCCTGGAAATCAGAGGACCTGGGTTCTAATCTTAACTTCTCTGTGCTCAGTTCTCCTATTCTCTCTCCTACCTAGACTGTGAGCCCCACATGGGCCAGGGGCTGGGTCCAACCTCAGTAACTTGCATTTAACCACGTGTTTAGAACAGTACTGACACATAGTAACCTCTTCATAAATACCATTTAAAAAAAAAGAGGAAGAGAATCCAAAAGCAGCCTACCTTAATACAGCAGCATTCCCATTTTCCTGATGCGCGCGTTTGCATGGAAGAAGACGCAGGCAGCTTTTAATGACATGACACTACATCCCCTTAGAAAAAGCCCATTTGCTTCCATAGGCAGCAGGAAGCACCATGCTATTCTCTTCAACCAAATCTGTGGATTTGGATAAAAAAGAATACAGGGAGCTACTCAGCTTTAAAGCTTTCCAAGATGAAAGCAAAAATCAAAGAAGGTCTTCCCCCAAATATATCTGCTGCAACTACCACAAGCCTGGCATTAGAAAAGCGGTGTCTCCAATTCCTCCAAGTCAATATGTAGCAGTACAATATAAGTGTCTTCCATTTTCCCCCCATTTCACGCTAGATTTGTCTGGCAGATGAGTGTACTTAAGTAAATAGCACATACTATTTTAATAGGACAGGTGCTTTGAATGTACACAGAAGGTCATCTCTATTATTTCAATTAACAACGTGAGCTACAAAAACACGAGGGTGAATTAATTTAAAGCTTCAATTTAGTGCCACTGGTAAGGACATCTTTAGGCCTCTTGGTTGTCTTGACAACTCCTGTTGTTCCCAAGCAAGCAGAAGCCAATCTCCGCCGTCCTCCTTCTCGGCATACAAACAGTTCAGATAGTACATTAGCGAAGAGTATGATGCCCATGTAAATGTTGAAATATTTTCGTTGCCATAGAGATAAGAAGAATGGCAAAAATACAGGAGTACTTGACATACTCTAAGGCAGACTTTTAATTAAAAAAAAAAATCTCAAATGACAATGCCAAGATGGCTGAACATACCATACCGCTTTTATGCTAACTCACTGCATGCAGAAAGTCTGCATCCCAATAAAACGTGGAAAGAGTCTAAGAATTACGGATGAATAGCAAATGAGGAGACATGGGACACGGAGAGGTGCCGAAGCCATGATCATTATCTTTTTGTTGAGCACAGAAAAGGAAAAGGATGAAAGATGGTAGAGACAATTTACCATATTAGTTACATATTTGTTCAGGAACTTACACAGCTGTGAAACCTGAAGTAATTGCAAATATAACCTTGCACGGAACGTGATGTTAGATATGATTTTCCAGCTCTCTGGAGAGAGACAGCACCTGGAGCTTTGAATAAAGGTTCAAAACGAAGGGATGTCCATGGTCCATTAAAGCAATATGGACCATTTTTTCCTTCTTTCTTTGTCAAATCCATCCACCAATCAATGGAATGTATTGAGCATTTACCATGGGCAGACCACTGTACTAAGCGCTTGGGAGAGTACAATTCAAAAGAGTTGGTAGACATGCTCTTTATCCACAAGGAGCTTACAGTCTAGAGCAGGAGACAGACATTAATATAAATAAATAAATTAAGAACATGTACATGGGGGGAATCAAGTGCTTAAATCAATCAATGGTATTTGTTGAGCACTTACTATATGCAGAACACTGTTCTAAGCATTTGGGAGATGCAAATCCAAGTAAAAGAGCGATGCCGAAGTAGCAGGGGAAAGCCTTTTGGAGGAGATGTGATTTTAATAAATCCTGACATAATAGAGCCTAAAGAAAAACATGTCTGGGATTCCAGAGAATTATTGGAGGAGGAAAATTCCTCCCTACCTATGGTTTCTTCCTCACCTCAAGAACTTCTCATTTAAAACAACACTGAGGATGGGTCACCTACACTGGTCTTCTATGGTAGGGCTTAATTAATTATTGGTAACATTTCCAGTAGTAGCAAAGGTGATTTTTAGACACTCGGCTCCTCACCATACTATCTTCTTTTGAAGAAATCCAACTTTAAGAGTGTTTCTCAGTGCAGTGGCAAAGTACTTTCTTCTAATGGGGGGGATGCAACACTAAGGAATTTTGAATAATATGCTATTCAAATGAAAGATGATGAGATGAAAATTACTGATCATCATTAGTTCCTGGGGATTGAGAATCCACTAGGCTCATGATCGTAGTTCAAGGTCTTGGAGAAAAATGAATAGAATTCCATCCAAGAAAGACCTGGACCAACACCTAGGAATCTCCCCATCTGCTCCCAGGCAAACCTATCACCTTAAATAGGTATAAAGTCAATTGATCAATCAGTGGTATTTAATCATCATCAATGGTATTTACTGAATGTTTACTATGTGCAGAGCTCTGTACTAAGCGCTTGGGGAGAGTACAATGCAACAGAATTAGCAGAAATGTTCCCTGGCCATACCAAGCTAATCAAAGATATTTATTCAGTGGTTACTATGTGCAGAGCACTGAACTAAGAGCTTGGGATACCACGCCATAAAAGAGTTGGTAGACACATTTCTTTCCCACAAGAAGCTTCTAGTCCAGAGGACTAAAGACCTAAGCTATAACACTATCCAAACCTAAGTATTGGGATGGAGATTTGAAAGGGTTCAGGCCATGCTCTTTCTCGGCTTTTGTCACTATCCTTTTGTAGATGAAGAGAGAAGCAGCATGGCCGAGTGGCCAGAACGCAGGCCTAGGAGTCAGAAGGACATGGGTTCTAATCCCGCCTCTGCCACTTATCTGTTATATGACCTTGGACAAATCACTTCACTTCTCTGTGCCTCTGTTGCCTCTTCTGTAAAATGGGAAGACTGTTAGCCCCATTTAGGACAGGGACTGTGTCCAATCTGATCAGCTGGTATCTAACCCAGCGCCAGGCACATAGCAAGAGCTTAACAAATACCATTTAAAAAAAGAGAGAGGGGAGGGAGATGAGAAGAGAAAGAGGGAAGAGGAAGAAGGCTACAGAGAGGCTTGAGAGGAGTGGGAGAGCAGAGAGTAAAGACTGTCAGAGCAGGAATGGCTTTGCCTATCTATTTTGAGACTTCTGAGCATTTTTCTTCTTTCTGTTAAGCATTTACTATGTGCCAGGCACTGCATTAAGTGCTGGGGTAGATATGAGCTAATCAAGTTGGACACAGTCCATGTCCCACATGGGGTTGGCTCACAGTTTCCATCCCCTTTTCACAGATAAGGGAACTGAGGCCCAGAGAAGTGATCTGACTTTGGATTTTCTCAAATTATTCTGAGTGAAAAGATTTGGTGTTCCTGGCAGGTATTAAATCCCCATTTTCCAGATGAGGACCCTGAGGTGCAGAGAGGGTAAGTGATTTGTCCTTCTTCACACAGCAGGAAAGAGGCAGACCTGGGATTAGAACCCAAGTCCCTTGCCTCCCAGGCCCATGTTCAATCCCCTAGGCCATGCTGCTTCCCAACTATAACTATGTTGACTGTATCATCAGATCCTTCTATTTACCGCTCACCCAGAATAACCTGCTGTGCTACAGTTTTGTCAACTGTTTAAAGTGAATCATCATAAATATCAGAGTGAACTTTACCGGCACTTCTGCTTAATTATATTTATTTCTGTAAGCGTACTGTGGCGATGGAAGGGTCAGATTGACAGCAGAACAAAAGGAAGGAATAGTTCAAGGCTACTCTGAAGATTTCAACACGATGCCTCAAGAGAGAGGAGGATAATCAAAGACGGGGATGTCAGGAGGGAGGCGACTGGAAGACAGAACATCTTTAAAAACTGGGAATAATTAGTCAGACGCTGACTCCTTTGGCCGTCGAGATTCACTGAACTCAGAGCCGTGTATTACGAATGGCCATGATCCATTTCAGAGTAGTGCTCAGGTTTTTCCCCAATCCTTTGGCTAGTTGAAGGCATTCTACGCCACTTAGGAATGATTACAGAGAGGACTCCGAGAGAATGAGATTAAATTTGTGCCTATAATCAATCGATTGTATTTAGTGAGTGCTTATTTTGTTCAGAGCACTGTACTAAGCGCTTGGGAGGGTATAATTTAACAATATAATAGAGTTGGTAGACACGTTCCCTGCCCCTGATAAGCTTAGTGTCTATAGTGAATGTGAGCCGTAGAAAATTCCACATGCAACTGAGAATTTAAGAGGTGTATGATGTTCTCCTGGGATTTTCTGGGACAAGAGGAATTTAGAACAAGACAGTGGCTGCAGAACAACTGTTAGGAGGAGAAAAGGAAGGAAAGGTGAGACGTAAAGGTCTTCTTGGAAACTCCTAGTTGAAATTTCCTGATTTCTATGGTGGCCAACTGCTGAGGGTCTGGAGGCTGATGGGAATGAGAGGGCGGCTGTCTTTCCGATTGAAGAGTAACATGAACCTAAGGAGCTTTAGGATCCATTTGAAGTAACATATGAAATCCATCAATCAATGGTGCTTAATGGAGACAGAACACTGAGCGCTTGGGAAAGTACAACACAACACAACAGAGCCAGTAGGTAGGATAAGTGGCAGAACTGGGATTAGAATCCAAGTCTACTAGGCCATGTTACATTGTTAAGGTGGTATTGTTTTAGTCCATGAAACAGTCCAGTGAGGCAAAGGGAGTTGTAGTCTTCAAAGTTGTTGGAAACAGCGTGGCCTAGGGGATTGTGCACAGGCCTGGGAGTCAGAAGGACCTGGGTTAATAATGTTGGTATTTGTTAAGCCCTTACTATGTGCAGAGCACTGTTCTAAGCGCTGGGGTAGACACAGGGGAATCAGGTTGTCCCACGTGGGGCTCACAGTCTTAATCCCCATTTTACAGATGAGGTGACTAAGGCACAGAGAAGTGAAGTGACTTGCCCACAGTCACACAGCTGACAAGTGGCAGAGCCAGAATTCGAAGCCATGACCTCTGACTCCAAAGCCCGTGCTCTTTCCACTGGGCCAGGCTGTGATCCAATCTGATCTAATCCTGATTCCTCTCCATTTGTCTGCTGTGTGACCTGGGGAAAATTACTTCACTTCTCTTGTCCTCAGTTACCACATCTATAAAATGGGGATTAAAACTGTGAGACCCATGGGGTACATGGGCTTTGTCCAACCTGATTAGTTTGTAGCTACCCAGTGGCTTAGTACAGTGCCTGACCCATAGTAAACGCTTAACAAACACTGCAATTATTATTATTATTATTAGAACACAGGTGGCCCAAACCACTATATTTACTCTTCACTTTCCCTTATCTGACACTGTACACAAAGTTCCTTGCCATCAAACAGGAAAATGGAGTCACTCTCCTATAAGCTTAGCATGACATTTACGGACTAGATAGTGTTCTGTCTCAGTGTGTTGGGAATACATGCAGTTTTCAAAGCAACCATTCTGGAGTCTACAGCTCTCTGTTCTGTGCAGCAGAAATTTTTTAAAAAGGGAAATTCGGGCCGTCTAGAGCTCTTGGACATGCTATACGGCTATCTTTATTTCCCGACTAACGCCAAGAGCGAGTCTGGCATGAAGCAAGCAAGAAGAACTGTTGATAATCTAGGGCTTGCTGATGACCATAAACAACCTAAAAGCTTAATGAATTACTACCCCTCAGCCAATACACCAGGAGGTTTGGGGTTGGGTGTATATGGAACAGAATAAACCACAAAGCTCTGATAAAGCTTTCTGAGACCTTAACAAAATCTCTGAAAAGATAATGACAAAGTAGAAGAAAGGGTATTTACAAGAAAGGTGGGCATTACTGCTTAATAGACACAGGTTTCAAATATGTCCAAGAACTTAGCTAAGGTACATTTGATACCCATAGGCTGATTAAGATAGAATCCATGGGCAAATAAGGTAATACAGGCAGAAAAATGAATGTGAATTATGAGAAAATTATTAGGCCACAGGAAGCAATGTGGTCCAGTGGAAAAAGTACAGGCCCAGGAGTCAGAGGAGCTGAGTTTTAATTCCAGCTCGGCTGCTTGTTTTCAGTGTGATGTGTCCTTGGGTAAGTCACTTAACTTCTCTGTGCCTCAGTTACCTCAACTGTAAAATGAGGATTAAGATAGTGAGCCCCATGTGGGACATGGACTATGTCCAATCTGATGAGCTTCTATCTACTTCAGTGTTTAGTACAATGCCTGTAGGATTTGAGGAGGGAGGGTGTTGCAGGCCAGAGGCAGGACGTGGGCTAGGGGTCGGAGACGAGACAGGCAAGATCGTGGCACAGTGAGAAGACTAGCATTAGCGGAGCAAGGTTTGCGGGCTGGATTGTGGAAGGAGATAAGGGAGGTGAGGAAGGAGGGGGCAAGGCGGTGCACTGCTTTATAAAAAGCAAACAGGCCAGAAAGACACTCTCTGTACCTCGATCTCATCCTTCTTGCCGCCAACATCTCGCACACAACTTGCCTCTGGCCTGTAATGCCCTCCCTCTTCCTATCAGACAGACTCTCCCCACTTCAAAGCCTTATTGAAGGCACATGTCCTTCAAGAGGCCTTCCCTGACTAAGCCCTCTTTTCCTCTTCTCCCACTTCCTTCTGCATCGCCTTGACTCGCTCCCTTTATTCATCCCCTCTCCCGGCCCCAAAGCACTTATGTACGTATCTGCAATTGAACTTATTTATATTAATGTCTGTCTCCCCCTCTAGAGTGTAAGCCTGTTGTAGGCAGGGAATGTGCTTTTTATATTGTAGTCTCCCAAGTTCTTAGTACAGTGTCCTACACACAGTAAGTGCTCAATAAATACAATTGACTGTCTTATTGTTTGACTGGGGACCCTAAAGCCCTGATGGAATCTCTCAGGTCTAGCCAGAGGCCTGACACAAATAATAACTAACCCAGCACTTAATACAAGTGCCTATCACATAGTAAGTGCTTAATAAATACAATTTTTTTTTTAAATTGCTCTGATTTGATCCCTGAATTCACCCCCTCTCAGCCCCACAGCACTTACATCCATATCCATAATTTATTCACTTATAGTAATGTCTGTCTCCCCCCTAGACTGTCAGCTCATTCTGAGGTGGGGATGTGTCTACCAACTCTATTATACTATAGTCTCCCAAGTGCTTAGTAAAGTGCTCTGCGCTCAGTAAGCACTTTATAACTTGGATTAAGTCCGAAAGCCCAGCTCAAACAGCAGCAGGGACTATGTCCATCATTGAGCTTGCAGATTGGGCACCTGTGTCAATCAATCAATGGGATTTATTGAGCGCCTAGCTTACTATGTGCAGGCTCTGTTCTAACCATGTCTCCAGGTCTTGGACACTGCCCAAGCCCCAAGATGCCAAAGTCTCTGCTGTGAATTTCTGGGAGGAGCCGGTGGCCAAATAATACAGGAACTGTGTCCGATCTGATTGTTGTATCTATCCCAGCACTTGGTACAATGCTTGGCACAAAGTAAGTGTTTAACAAGTACAATAATAATACAAACAACAACAGCCTGGCAAACTACAGGTGCTACCCACCAATTGAAGGATGACTCTGAGTTATCAGCAGGAAGACATACCTGTCATATGCAGAGCGTGAAAGGGTGTGTGTCTTTTTAAAATCTTCCAATACCATACATTTCTTACAGTACTTATGCCCCGTGGTTGAGTTCAGTTTTAATTTTTAAAAAGTTACAAACAACCCTGGGCAATGGTTTTCCAAAGAATCATGCTTCCGATATGAAAAGCGCAGAGCAAAAGACCAAAAATAGCCTGAGTGACACATGAACTCGTTTTTTCCATGGTGTTTACTGGGTCAATCAGAAGCCATATTGTTGTTTTAGCGCCTTCTTTCAATGAATCCAGCTTGAGTGGCATGAGGTAAAACAGATCCAAGCTTCAATGCCAATATTTTTGTGACTATTTTGCAATCGGCATTAATCAATGAAATGGGACTATAATTGCAGCAATTTCCCATATCTCTTCCTGGCTCTAGATGAGCAGATATAATAGCACTCCTAAGAGTTCCTAGCAATTTCCCGTTCACAAATGTCGTATTAAACATATGACATAAAATTGCACTTTGACATTCAGTTGTGGTTTTTTTTTTAATTTCAACTTCCCCTAAGGATCCATGATGTCCAGGGGTTATTCAACAGTCTGGAAAATCACTGGCTTCAAGTTATTTTGCTGGGTTTCCCCTCCTCCCGCACCCCAGATACTTTCAAAAATCATTCCAGAATTCTCTTTTCATAGGCTCATACAATTTCATGAATTCAACTTCATTTTGGAAATTTTTCAATCACTTTGGTAACATTGACAATTTTCCATTTCATTAGAATGCCAGGAAAATTCAAGCACCTGCTTTGCTTTTCAGAATGTAAATCTGCTGAAAAATCAGCACGAAAGCAGGTGTTCTACCTTAATTGACAGAAACGAGTCTCCCGGGGGAAAACTAGTATATCCAAATCAGAACGGAGGCTGAGGAATATCAGCCAATGATATGGCAACAGAAGGCTCTAAGCCTATCCGTAGACGTTGATTTTGAGATTGGCTGATCGTGTAAATCTTTCTCCTCACTGATTTTTAAACTTTCAGAACAATAGAATTTAAAACAAACACAAAAATCAATATGGAAATGAGCCATGCAACTTTGCCCGTGACTGAAATCCTCTTCCTTCAAAACTGGAAGGATAATGAATTCCACACAGCCTTTCAGCTGTGAGGAATCCATGTTACTTATTCATTAATGAAGCTCTCTCTTCTTCTCCCCGAGTCAACAGAATTTAGATATATCTACAGCAATTCTGTTCTCTGGAGGAAAGCAATTTAAGTCAAACTTAATTGAGATTTTAAGTGTGTTTTTCCCCCCTCAAAATCCTAGGGAAATTTGAAAACCTTGGGACTATTTCCATCTTAATTCACACTGGAACATGTGGACTTTTTTCTACTTGATTAAATCTCATATGCTTATCAGTGTCATTCAGCTTTCTGATGCCAAAATTTTCCTCTAACTTAAGTAAAGATCAAAAGGCCTGGAGAAGCATTATATATGTTATAATGCTAGGGTAGTCACTAGGGTAGATACAAGATAATCAGGTCAGACACAGTCCCTGATCATACCAAACAGAGTCTAAGTGGGAGGGAGAACAGATATTTAATCCCCATTTTTCAGATGAGGGAACTGAGGCAAAGGAAAGTTAAGTGACTTGCCCAAGATCACACAGCAGGCAAGTAGCAGATTCAGGATTAGAATTCAAGACTAGACTGTGAGCTCACTGTGGGCAGGGATTTTCTCTCTTTATTGCTGTACTGTACTTTTCCAAGCTCTTAATACAGTGCTCTGCACACAGTATGCACTCAATAAATATGACTGAATGAATAAGTCTCCTGATTCCCAAGCCCACGCTCTTTCCACTTGGCCACACTGCTCTCAAACAAATATTTTTTTAAAAGTATCCCAGCCACACCTAGACAACCACACTTGCTTTTCATTAACTCTATTCCCAAAGGAATAAGGTCCTTTTAATTGGCCTTATTCCTTCTGGTAAAGAAAAAAAAAAGACATCTTGTCCTATGAATCCCATCAAGAGTTCACCACACCATATCAAGTAGTGTGACACTCCAATCCCTGGATTAAAAGATGAGATGCTGCTTGCAAGAATAATTTTAGCTCATTCTGTATATCATTGTATGTCCCACTCTGGCACCGTGAACCATAAATAATCCTATCATTTATTAATTACATTTTCTAACCTAGTCAAGAAGAATCCTGCAGTGTGAAGCAGCAGATCATGAATAAATGGTTCAGTGAAAAGCAACTCTTATTGCCAAGTAGGTGTAAATTAGGGTTGTGATAATTACCCACTTTAACCTTTTTAAACAGGTCTCTCTAAAAAGCTCCAAGATGGATGTTTTATTATAACAACTTTGACCTCCAACACACAACAACACAATTAGTTTTACATTGTGACAAAGGGATGCTTTGATTAACAATCTGGTACACTGCATTATTATAAAGTATTATCTACACAGGTACTGGATGTGGGTGGATATACACATATGCCTTATACATACAAAATGCGCTTTTATTATGTCCTATGTCTATGGAAGTATAGAGCCGGCTAAGTAGAAAATAATTAATGAGTCAAAGCTATAATTATGGAAAATGTATGGGACTATCATAAGCCATGATGAGTGAAGCTCCTATGGTCCTCACCATCCCTAGGATCCCAAGGCTCAACAAAAGTTTTCTCCAGTGTTACGAAGACAGAGGAAATGAATGTTCCAACGGAATGATATTGACTTACTCCATAACGGAGTAGCAAAATCTGACATAGCTTTCTCGAGAAAGAGGAAAATGCCGTGATGTAAAAAGTGGGGGAAGGAGAGGGGTAGAGGTAAAAGAATGGAGAGTGAGACACTATTATCTAGAATTTAAAATTCTGTTTTCTGTCTCCTCACTATCCATGCATCACTGGGCTGTGTATGGCCTGGGTAGCAGAATTCAGCAGAGCCTTTAATCAATTGAGACAGTGGTATTTATTGAACCCTTACTCTGTGCAGAGCACCGTACTAAGTGCTTGGGAGGGTACAATATAACTGTGCTGCTGATTTGGTTGTGTGTTCGGATTCCAAGGTTTGGGCTACTATATAACTTCCATTTTATTCATATCCATTGTTAGACCTCAGTGCTGTGCTGGATTTGCAAAACAATATAATCATTTGCTTATAATATTACATGTGCAGGGAAGAGAAGCAGGGTGGCTTAGTGGAAAGAGCACGGGCCTGGGAGTCAGATGTTGTGGGTTCTAATCCTGACTCCGCTTGTCAGCTGTGTGATTTTGGGCAAATCACTTAATTTCTCTGTGCCTCAGTTAACTCATCTGTAAAATGGGGATTAAGACTGTGAGCCCCACATGGGAAAACCTGATTACCCTGTTATCAACCCCAGCACTTAGAACAGTGCTTTGTACCTAGTAAGCACTTAACAAATACCACCATTATTATTATTATTACATTATAATCAATACAATCATATCACCTTTCCTCCAAGAGGCCTTCCCCGACTAAGCCCTCATTTCTCCTACTCAGTCTCCTTTCCACATCACCCTTCCACTTGGATTTGTACCCTTTATTCACCCCACCCTCAGCCCCATAGCACTGCTGTACATATCTGTAATATTTTAATGTCTGCCTCAATCAGTTGTATTTATTGAGCGCTTACTCTGTGTAGAGCACTGGACTAAGCGCTAAGGACAGTGCTCTATAACAGAATTAGCAGACACGTTCTCTACCCATAATGAGCTTACAATCTTGAGGGGGAGACAGACATTAATATGAATAAGTAATTTATAACATATAATCTAAAGATAGGTACATAATTTTCTAGAAATTATTTTAAGAATGTGTATCAGTCTTGGTTGGATACCACAACAATCTCAAAGACCTTCAACTTGGGTCATTCGTGCCCTTAGATTTGCACCCTTTATTCAGCCCAACCTCAGCCCTTTCAGAACTTACATATATCTCTCTAATTTATTTATATTAATATCTGTCTCCACCTCTTGACTGGTAAGCTCCTTGTGGGAAGGGACTATGTCTACCAAATCTGTACTCTCCAAAGAGCTTAGTTCAGTTCTCTACACAGAGGAAGCGCTCAATACGTATGACTAATCTTCCGATTCATTCATTCCTTCATTCAATCGCATTTACTGAGTGCTTACTGGGCGCAGAGCATGGTACTAAGAGCTTGGGAGAGTACAATATAACAATAAGCAGGCATATTCCTGCCCACAATGAGCTTACAGTCTAGAGGACGAGGAAGATATTCATATAAACTACAGATATGGACATAAGTGCTTTGGGGTTGGGATGGCGGATGAATAAAGGGAGCAGCTCATTAATAAGGACATTATCAGGGGTTTTCAACCTAAATTCAGGCTGAAAGGTCCCCTAAAGAGCCCTTGGGATCACCCAGACCCCAGGCAAACTCACTGGGTCAGAAGCACTTCTCCAATTTTTATTTTTTTAATGGTATTTGTTAAGAACTTGCCATGTGCTTGGCACTGTACTATATGCTGGGGTAGATACAATTTAATCAGGTTGGACACAGTCCCTGTCCCACATGGGGCTCACACTCTTAAACCCCATTTTACGGATGAGGTAACTGGGGCCCAGAGAAGAGACTTGCCCAAGATCACAGAGCAGACAAGTGGCACAGCTGGGATTAGAGAATCCAGGTCCTTCTGTCTCCCAGGCCTGTGCCCTATCCACGAGGTCACGCCATTTCTCACGCTGGTTTGGGGGCATCCTTCAGACTGCTCCCCAGTCCCTGCCACTACTCTGCAGTTGAAGTCCAGCAATCTCCCCAAAGAAGCAGAGCTCATCAGAGACTATCCTGCCCCCCCCAAGAGTCATTTCTTAGGCAACTATGAGTCCCATGTGGGCCAGGGACTGTGTCTGACCTGATTAACTTGTATACTCCCCAGCATTTAGAACAGTTCTTTATCCATATTAAGCGCTTAACCAATACTATAATGATAATCATGTCAAGATTCCTTCCTCCCTATTTTCCCCACTTACCTTGATTTCCAGGTCTCCCTTCTATTCCAAAAGCCTCTGTAAGTAGAAAAGTGGCTTATATCTGCTAATGCATTTGCTACTTCAAACAAGTCTTCCACTGTCCCTACATCATTGATAGCAATCAGTTTTCATCTCATCTTTAAACCCCCGAGAGATACCCATTGCCGAGCTTTATTTTAAAACAGTGAAGTTAAAACTGCTACAATTCCGAAGCACTGGGCCTGACCAAGGCAGGGCTAGAAAGACACGGAGGAGAGAGAGGAATAATTCTAAGCTTTCAGAAGCAGGCTGCCTGTATTCACAACTGATAGAGAATATTCAAAATACAGAAGGCCTTTAAACTCCATTTGTGGATTTCCAAAACTAATGGTGAGAATGCCCTCTTTTTCCTTTAGTTGAGGTTTGGAGGGAGAGAATGTCTCTACACTGGCCAAGCATTTTTGAAAGCGGCTGTTCAAAAGAAAATATATATTTGCCCCAATCCACAAACCCCATACTGAACACCAACCTAATGTTAGTTCACATGTTCATTTCTCCTCAGTGGCTAGAAGTTACACATATATGATTATTACCACTACCACAAGTGTTAAGTGCTTACGATTCTAAGATCTGGGGTAGATGATGATGGTATTTGTTAAGCGCTTACTATGTGCCAAGCACTGTTCTAAGCGCTGGACAAATTAATAGCCTTGTAATAACCTCCCTAGTACTTCAAGACTTGGAAATTCACTACCAGCGATTCATTTCTTTGTGATTTCAAACCATTTTATGTCATTTATTAATACATAAGAATGGGCTAAAATAGGGATTAATGTTAATGATTGATATTCAGAGATATTAAGCTGTTTCCAGCTTCTCCCTGTTTGCTTTTAGCTGTCTCCCTTTTCTCAGGCAGAGAAGACATACTACCTATTGATTTAATATAGGTACATACTATAACATATATCAATATACTTTATTAAAATAAATGACAATACATAGTATATACTGTAATATAACATTGTATTCATATGCAATATACTGTGACAGGCATCTGTTATAAATAAATGAAGAAAATAAATGAACTAAAAGGCCCCAAACTAAAGATCCATTACCACATTTGGTTAAGAACTAAGTCATAGCAAACATTATTATCTGTGTTCTTGGATGTTCTGGACAGGAAAAAAAAACACCTCTCCCTTCGGCTTCTGCCTATACAAATGTACAGTCAAAAATTTTCCCTTAGAAATGCTATTTGATAATGGTAGTGATTATGCACAGCACTGAGTGAATTTAAGCCCTATTAGATGTCTAAGGGACCGACGAAAGAAAAGCAAAAAAAAAAAAAAAAAAAAACCCAGCCCTCCATTCGGGAAAACTGCATTAACAGAAGAAAAATGCCTCGCTCATGAATGCTCAGACATTTATTAGTTGGAAATTTGAATCTAAATTCATCTCTCATTAAGCCTTCATCCTAAACTAAGTGTTAGGCAGAAGAGTCATGCAGTTTGGGGCTAGGTCCTGCCTCTCCTAACCCTGTTCTTGCTCACCACAGGTAGACCGGTCCACTGAAAGCATTTGGGAGGGCCATTTCAAGCAAGTCAGTTAATCCATCAATAGTATTTATACAGCATTTCCTATGTGCCCAGCACTGTCCTAAACACTTGTAGGTGTACAACAGAATATGTACGGACTTATGATTTGATGCCACAAGAGAAACTCGGTAAATTGCCCCGGTACAAGCACAAAGCTATCAGCAGTGCCTTAAAGAATACCTGAAAGATCTGAAAGGTTTTGCTCCACCTTTGGTCTATAAACTCGTTGTGGGAAGGGAAAGTGTCAAGCAGCTCTGTTATACTGTACTCTCCCAAGCACACAGTAGAGCGCTCTGCTCATAGTAAATGCTCAATAAATACCAATGATTAATTCAGAGGTTTTAACTGATGCCCTGGGCAGACCTGAGGGTGGTCCACCACAACTTCCAACCACTAGAGGTCACACCAATCCAAGCTAGACTCTATCACCCCTCATGGGTTGGCAATAATAATAATAATATTAATAATCATGGTATTTGCTAAACGCTTACTTTGTGCCAGGCACTGTACTAAGCGCTGGGATGGATTCAAGCAAATGGAGTTGAACACAGTCCCTGTCCCACGTGGGGCTGACAGATTTAATCCCCATTTTACAGATGAGGTCACTGAGGCCCAGAGAAGTGAAGTGACTTCCGTCGTTGCAGTTTTCTAGGAGAATTCCAAAAAAATAGAACTCTGTCCCCCCAGCTGATCACCCTGTGAAATACCATTGACCTGAGGAGCCCTTATTGCAGATTCTGGCAGAGTTGGTAGAACTCAGGCTTGGGAGTCAGAGGTCATGGGTTCTAATCCCGACTCCCTCACATGTCAGCTGTGTGACTTTCGGCAAGTCACTTCACTTCTCTGTGCCTCAGTTCCCTCATCTGTAAAATGGGGATGAAGACTGTGAGCCCCACGTGGGACAATCTGATTTCCTTGTATCTACCCCGGCGCTTAGAAGAGTGCCTGGCACATAGTAAGCGCTTAAACACCAATGTTATTATTATTAATAACAGTTGCCAATAACGATAAAACGCTAACAGTGATGCAGTGTAGTGATCTAACAACCACACTTTCTTTACGAAGCGGTTAACCTTGGCAGTGTGGTGGAGCTAGTGAGGACCTGCTAAAATCATCTTTCTTAAATCATTCCTGAAAGGCTACTTAAGTAGTGTGGCCTAGTAGCAAAAGTCAGTCAGCCAATCATATTTATTGAGTGCTTACTGTGTGCAGAGCACTGTACTAAGTGCTTGGGAGAGTACAGCATAACAATATAACATACACATTCCCTGCCCACAGCATACTTACAGTCTAGAGGGGGAGACAGACATTTTACAGATGAGGTAATTGTGAAGTTGTATGACTTGCCCCAGGTCACACAGCAGACACCTGGCAGAGCTGGGATTAGAAGCCACGTCCTTCTGACTCCCAGGCCTGAGCTCTATCCACTAGGCCACTATCCTTCACCACAGTAGTAGAGCTGGGAAAAAATAAGTGGAGCATGGGAGATTATACAGTCATCTTACCCACCCACCAACCACAAGCAACTGGATCCATGTTCAGTGTTCCCATCCAATGATGTCGCCGAAACCAACATCATGAGAAAGTTCGATCCCAGATTCCTCCATCATTGTCATCGATGGTATTTACTGAGTGATTACTATGTGCCAAGCACCTGGAAGAGGATAATCAACAGAGCTGGCTGACGCGTTCCCTGTCCACAACAAGTTTCCAGTCTAGAGGACTGCATTTAGTTCCACATTGGAACTGGGATCATTCCAGACCCTGTTTTGGATAGAAAAATCAGACCTTGGAAATATTTATATCTACTTGCCAGTTAATACCCATATTTACTTAGTTGAGCCAGTTTACAGAGAGAGCCTAATATTTTGGAATTCCATCCCAAATGAAAATAACTGGACATATAGCAGTTCCACACAAATCGATAAGCCAAATCCACACTCATTTTTCCTTGGATAAAAGTGCATATTGTTTTAAACTTCACTTCTGAGAAAAATGGCAGCCTAAATATAGATACTTTTTCATCTAAGAAAGCCAAAGGCTTGGGGGAAAGGAAAAAAACACTCAGAATTGTTTTCACTTTTGTGAGCGTTCAACCTAAATGCCACAGCTGAGGCTCAGTAATTGTAACAAGCAAGTCCTGACGAAGGTTACTGCAACTGGAAATCTACATGGTGCCCCAGCTTAACCTTGTCATGTCTTCTACGAAGAGTTGGCGTCATCCTTTTGTGTGTGTTGTAATATCAAATATTGATCACGTCCCATACTCGAGCACCATGGCAGTGGCAAATAAGTAAATTGACTGCTCCATTATTTGACTCGTGAAGGTACTTAACGGGATTATCTTGAGGGAGTTACTCAGATACCATCGAAAAAACTCAGTTTTTCCCCAGTGATTACTTGGCCATTTCTGTCGTGAATGCTCTCCTGAGTTTAGAGATCCTTTATTTAACTACAGCTCCTTTTCTCCTTGGGTTCAAAGATGATTCTAGTGGAGGTGAGATTTTTATCGGTGTGTTGGGAGTGTGGGAGATAAGACCGGTGAGTGAACGACTTTCCCGTTCCCATTCTTATTTTTTTAATGGTATCAGGAGTCCTCTGACTCCCAGGCCCAGGCTCTTTCCGCTAGGCCATGATTCTTCCCCAGTAGGGAAGAGGCGAGGTGTGAAGTCTGATTACCACAGAGATTCACTCTTCCCACAGAGAAATAGGGTTTAGCCGTCAGGTCAAGTCAACCCCTCTGTAAAATCACTAACGAATTACCGTTCCAAGAAGCCACGAGGCCTAATGGATAGAGCACAGGCCTTGACAGGCCTCCTGAGCCAACAGTTCTTTTCTCAGAATTCAATAAAGCCCCAGTCTGAACCTGGAAGCCAGGGGACCCCGCTAAGCACGTGGCCCTCCCGTGATGTATCTGTGATGGTTTTGCCCTGCAATGGTGGGCGGCTGAGGCCCGTAAGAGGCTCGGCTCGTGGGGCCTGCGGTGAGGGGGACGTGGTCACTGAGGTCAAGGGACTTCATCGGAATTGAATATCTGCAATATCGCCGTGAATGGAACGGATGGAGGAAATTGACAGCAGTCCCAACTAAATTACGGTTTAACAGACAAGCGGGGGGTTGGGGGCTGCCCCAGGGGACACCCAACAAAGGAAAAGAGAGCTGACCGAGCGCTCAGGTAAAATTGAATTGGAAATGTTCCCTGCCTGATTAACATAACAAAAGTTCCCATGTTTAAAGGAAAAGTCATTCCGTTTAATGAAAGGAGAGGAAATAAAAAAGAAAGGAAGCAGCCGATCTTCCTCCAAACAGAGTTATCGTGAAAAATGGGCGTTCTGAGAGAGGACTGAAATAGCGCTATAAACAACCTCTGTGGCAAATGGGTTTGCAAACTATCACCTCTGACACTGCAGCCATTCCTTTTTGTTGGGACGGAGACGACTGACTGTCTATTGAGAAACTCAACGAGTGCCCTTTCTTTCCCAAGTTCCATCCAAGAACTGTCTATGTACCCAAATAACTCGGCAGATAAATAGTCCTTTCCAAACCCCTGGGCCATTGTAGAATGGGATATTTTCCAAATTCACTTCCCAATAGTTTTATTGATATGTTCATACGTTCATAGCCAAAGAGGAATATGAGCTTCGTTGCTGAAGATGGAGAAACGGATGCTATTATCCATGCAAGTGTCAGCAGAAAGACTGGCCCATCGTTGATAATCCAATAGACATTGTGAGCACGTAATAATAACAATGGCATTTGTTAAGTGCTTACTATGTGCCAAGCACTGTTCTGAGATCTGGGGCAGATACAAAGTAATCAGGTTGTACCTCGTGGGGCTCAATCTTAATCCCCATTTTACAGATGAGGTAATTGAGGCACAGAGAAGTTAAGTGACTTGCCCAAACTCACACAGATGACAAGTGGCAGAGCCAGGATTAGAACCCACGACCTCTGATCCCAAGCCCATGCTCTTTCCATTAAACTACCTGCACATGAGATGATCCTCATTACCCTGATCTACCCTGCAGTTGCTCCATATTGGATTTGTCCCCGTTTGTGAGATTTCCTCTTGGTATCCCAAACTCAGTAAAGGAGAGGAAAGCCTCTCTTGATTACTGTCTTTGCAACTGATTTGCCAACTTTGTTGGCAATAATAATAATTATACTAATAATAATTGTTAAGCCCTTACTGTGTTCAAACACTGTACTAAGCACTTGTGTAGATACAAGATATTAGGGTTTGACATAGTCCCTGTCCTGCATGGGGATCTCAGTCTACAAAGAGGGAGTAGGATTTAATCACCATTCCACAGATGAGGAAACTGAGGCAAAGAGAAGTGACTTGCCCAAGGTCACAAGCAGAAAAGTGGCAGAGGACCTGGGTTCTAATCCCACTCTGCCACTTGCCTGCTGTGAGGCCTTGTCAAGTCACTTAATTTATCTGTGCCTCAGTCTCCCCCCCGGCAAAATGGAGATTCAATATCCGTTCTCCCACTTAGACTGTGAGCCCTGTATGGCAGAGGAACTGTATTTGATCTTTTATCAACCCCAGTGCTAAAATGCAGAGCACATCTTATTAGTAGTAGTATTACTATCATCATCATTATCATTATTATTATTAAGAGTTGGATGCACTTAGACTAAAGAAGAGAAGGCTGTGGCTTAGTGTTCATCCTCAATTAGCTAGCGCAACAACTGCCATGAAGTAGATGGTGACTGACATTTCCCCAACTAAACAAAAAACAGAACAAGAAAATGGGCTGAAATTCTAACATGAGAGATTTCAGGTAGACATGAGGAAAATCTGTCCAATTTTCCATCAATAAATCAATGGCATTTAATGAGTCTTACTGTATTCGGCACTTAGGAGGCTACAGCACAACAGAGTTGGTAGACATGTTCCCTGCCCGCAAGGAACTCACAGTCTAGAGGGAGAGACAGATATTAAAATAAATAAAGGATGTATAACTACATAAGTTCTGCGGGGCTGAAGGTGGGGTGAATACCAAGTTCTTGAAGGGTATGGATTCAAGTGTGTAGGCAGTGCTGAAGGGAAAGAGAGTGGGAGAAATGAGGGCCTAATCAGGGAAGGCCTCTTGGAGGAGATGTGATCTTAGTAAGGCTTTGAAAATGGGGAAAGTGGTGGTCTGCCATATTAGAAAGGGGAGGGAGGTCACGGGAAAGGGGTTGGTAGCGAGATAGACGAGACAGACAAGGAACCGTAAGGTGGCATTGGAGGAAGTAAGTGGGTGGTTTGGGTTGTAGTGGGAAATCAGTGAGGTAAGATAGGAGGAGGTGAGCGGATTGAGTGCTTTAAAGCAGAGGCTCCTTTCTGTTTGATGTGGAGGTGGATGAACTGGCCCTAGAGGTTTTTGAGGAATGAATGGGAAGATGTGAACTGAACATATTTTTTAGAAAAATGATCCCGACAGCAGAGTGAGGTATGGGCTGGACTGGGGAGAGACAGGAGGCAGGGAGGTCAGCAATAAGTGCTTGGATCAGCAGGGTAGCGGTTTGGATGGAGAGGAAAGTGTGGATTTTTAGCAGCGTGGTGAAGGTAGAACCAACAGGATTTGGTGACAGATTGAATATGTGGGTTGAATGAGAGGCGAGTTGAGGATAATGCCAAAGTTATGGGTTTGTGAGATAGGGAGGACGGTGGTGTTGTTTTCAGTGATGGGAAAAACAAGAGGATTTGGGCGAGAAGAGACTTTACTTAGCAAACACCTATAATATTCCTGTTGTTTTTGGGGGACAGTAGACTTTTTTTATTCAACACTTGTTTGGTTGCTCGCTAAATTTTGGAAACTAGACAATGAAACTGGTGAGTGATTTTCTGCAACGTAATGACCTCCCAATTATCCTCGAGACACTAATTGCAACATGCCTATGTAAAAATCCTTGTCCAGGCAAAACTAGAAAAATTGGGAATTTGTTCTGCAAAGAATAAAGACAGTGTTGTTTAAAAAAAGAAAACTGAAAAAGGATAAATAATTGTAGATTCATCTCATGACACAAGCTTCATGCAAGCAAACCCTTCCTAATATTAATAATAATTATGGTATTTGTTGAGTTCTTATTATGTGCCAAACATTGGTCTAAGCACGGAGTAGATACGAGTTAATGAGGTCAGACACAGTCCCTGTCCCACATGAGGCTCACACTCTTATCCCCATTTCACAGATGAGGTAACTGAGGTACGGAGAAGTTAAGTGACTTGTCCAAGGTCACACAGCAGACACGAGGTGGAGTCAGGATTAGAACCCAGGTCCTCCTGACTCCCAGGCCCATGTTCTATCCATTAAGCGACACTGAATCTTAGAATCTGAAAAGCAGCATAAGTTTCCTTGATTCCTCTAGACTGTAAGCTTCTCGTGGGCAAGTATCCATCAACTCTACTGGATTTTACTCTCCCAAATGCTTAGTACAGTGCTCTGTAAACAGTGGGTGCTCAATAAATAGCACTGATTAATTGAGTGCATCACAATGGGATGTGGAGTTCTCTCCATAGGATAGGATAAATAGCTCCCCTTTCATCCTTCAAACATTTCAATAATCCTTACAATCCCCCCCACCACAAACACACACACAAAAAGCACAGTACATAGACCGTCATTCTTTTGTCGGACAGGGACTGCATCTGATATGATTATCCCACATCACTCAATCAATAATACTTCTTGAGCACTTACTATGTGGAGAGCACTGTTCTAAGCACTTGGAAGAGTACAAGAAAATCAGCAGACACGTTCCCTGCCTATAATCTACCCTAAATGCTTAGCACAGTCCTTGACACATAACACGCCCATAACAAATACTAATCCATCAATTAATGGCATTTATTGAGCCCATGTAAGCTCACTGTGGGCACAAAATGTGTCTATTATTGCATCATACTCTCCCAAGTGCTTAGTACAGTGCTCCACGCACAGTAAGCACTCAGTAAGTGAATGAAAATATTACTGAATACTATGTGCAAAGCACTGTACTAAGCACTTGGCAAGGTACAATAGAACAGAGTTGGTAGACACGATCTCTGCCCACAAAGCGCTTCAGTCTGAAGGAACTTCAGTACCATCATTATTATCGCGTTAGATGGACAAACCAATGCCTAGATTAATGAAATGACAATTTTAGGACACTGTTACCCAGCAGCGATGGTACTTGAGAAAAGATATCAAGATTCTTACTTCCCAACCCCAAACTCTCTCCTGAAGAACAGACTTCCATCCCTCTATAGGGATATAGGTGTGTAACGAGAGTTTGGATGTGTGGCGGGTATTTTCTCCACTTCCCATGTGCAATCAACTTTATTGCAGAATCATCTAAAAATACATTTTTCTGGTTTGTTATTGCTCCATTCTAAAGCAGGCAAACAATGGCATTTCACTACTGCAGTTTATCTCATATTTTTGGAGTCAAAGTAAGAATACTCATTTCAGGATAGAGTTGGAGTAAGGAGAGCCTATCTATATCTGTAAATGAATGATATCATTATTTTGGGAAATGAAAGTTTAAGCTCTGTATAACATCCAATCCCAGGGAGATCTCTGTAGAGGAACTTGTATGGGCAGGTGTTCAATGTGATAAGGTACGTTACCATTTATCTGTGTACTTGCAGGCAAATATTAACATAGTCATGAATTAAGCTTTTAATCCCTTTTATTATAAATTGAATATCTTTATTTTAACAAACATCAACAATGCACATTATTGTTCTCCAAACTATTCATTACTATTCCCTGCAGTGTACCATTACATGATACGCCATAATACATGTGTTAATATAATGGCAAGCATCTGCTTGAGAAGTCCATAGTATATTTCATTCTCTTTTTTTTCCCTTTTTTTCTTTCTTTTTAGGTCGAACAATGAGTCCATCTCACAAAGGCACTTTCTGTTTGGGAAAGAGTACGATGACACACTTGTGCTGTGTTTTTTCTTTTGCAGAGAAATATTACATGTGCATTTTCGGTGTACCAGCAACCAAATTCATATATGACTGAAAGCTTCAGTGGAACAGAATATACAAACAGGGGATTAGAAAGAGATATTGAAGACTGTGAGCCCATTGCAGGGTAGGGACTGTCTCTATCTGTTGCCGAATTGTACTTTCCAAGCGCTTAGTACAGTGTTCTCCACACAGTAAGCGCTCGATAAATACGACTGAATGAAGAGAAGGGAGTTGATGATCTACCTCAACCCACAGATAGTTTGTAAGTGGACACCTCCACTAATGCTGCAACACCATTTCGACCACTAATAAAACTGTCACTACAAAGATGGAGAATAGGAAAATGCTAAAAAAAAAAAGAAAGAAAAATTTTCCAACAGAAGAACAGATGTTGGCTTTTTCCTCAATATCATTCTCAAACACATCAAAATGATGTGGTTTCCCTCTCAAAACACCCAAGAAAAAAATCAAATCCAACATCAAAATTAAAATTACAGAGAAAAATACAGCAAGAAGGGATAGCGTGTTATTTGGCTTTCTATCACATCTGCCGATTGCTTCACTAATCTATTACATCTGCCAATCACTGTCATTGATAGCTGACAATAATAAGAATGACATAAGATTTGTTGATGACCTTCTATTAGTAGAACTGATGATTTAAGGAAACCGTTCAGCACTTAATAATAATAATAATGGCATTTGTTAAGCGCTTACTATGTGCGAAGCCCTGTTCTAAGCACTGAGGGGGATACAAGGTCATCAGGTCATCCCACTTGGGGCTCACAGTCTAAATCCCCATTTTACAGATGAGGTAACCGAGGCACGGAGAAGTTAAGTGACTTGCCCAAAGTCACACTGCTGACAAGCAGCGGAGCAGGGATTAGAAGCCATGACCTCTGACTCCCAAGCCTGGGCTCTTAAAAGGAGACGTTAACTACAAAACACCGTTCCGCCATTGCACAGAGTACACTTGCTTTGGGGAGGAAGGCGCTTAATTGGAGAAATTAGAATCTCAGATATAACTGGGAGTGGGTTAGATTTCAGGCTGCAAATCATATTTTGCATGTTGTGATGAAATGTGCAAGTTCTTGGTGGCACACAAATGGTAACCTACACTTGCAGTTAAGATTTTTATCCCCTACGAAGAGTAGTTCTGTCAGTGAATCCTGCTACCTAGGTAGTACCTTATCTGCCGATGTTGATATAGGTGAAGAAGCAGAAAGTCAAATTAAGAAACCGGTTTGCCCTCTGGGGAATTGACAGAAAGAACTGGTAACAGAGAAGAGACCAGTAAGAGTTACAGCTAACTAAAGAACCACAAATCTGTAGATGTGTTCAGTTTTTCAAGTACACTCAGGTCTACTATAGTGCAGAGATTACTGACAATCCTAATAGAGGTTAAGCTTCTTGGGGGCAGAGCTAATGATACTGAATCTCCATTTTACAGGCGAGGAAACTGTGGCACTGAGAAGCAAAGTGACTTTGCTCAAGCAGGCAAAATGGCAGAGTCAGGATTAGAACGCTGGCCCTCTGACTCTGAGACCTATGACCTTTCCACTCGGCCACACTTCTTCTCGAACACCAGACCTTTCACCTCCCACCCTCTTCTCCCTCCCTTCTGCATCACCTACGCACTTGGGTCCAAATGCCCTGGGCACTCTGAGAGCATCCCACCCACCCCATCCTCACAGCACTTCTGTACAATCCTTATCCTCTGCCTTTTCCTCTAATTGATTTTAATACCTGTCTCCCTCACTCGATGGTGAGCTCTTCAAGGGCAGGGATCATGTCTACCAACTCTACTGTATTGCACTCCCCCAAGCGCTTTGTATAACGTTCTCCACATGGCAAACACTCAATTAATATCACTGATTGATTGATGAGACCATCAGGATGTACCAAGCAGGTGAGAAACCAACTTCCCCTTCCCCCAGAGATTCCACGTACGTGAAGCTCCCCTTGGTCCCAGTTCCAGCCCAGTAAAACCTCAAACATCAGGAGCATATGGGTCTTTTCAAATGTTTCCAATGTTGGGAAGACCACAGTGACTTAGTACAGTGCCTCAGCGCTTAGTACTGTGCCTGGCACATAGTAAAGACTTAATAAATACCATTATTACTATTATTATTATCATCATTCTGTGACCTAGCCATTATTCTTCTCCAACAACAGGCCCATACTGCTCCTGTGATATTTATCACTGTCCTGTCCTTGTCTGTTATAAGTATTTTTTTAACAGTATCTGTTAACTGCTTACTGTGTACCAGGCACTGTACTAAACACTGGTGTAGATACAAGTTATTCAAGTGGGATCCAGTCCCTGTCCCACATGGGGCTCACAGTTTTAATCGCCATTATATAGATGAGTAACTGAGGCACAGAGAAGTTAAGGGACTTGTCCAAGGTCACCCAGCAGATAAGTGGCAGAACTGGAATTAGAAACTGGGTCCTTCTGACTCCCAGGCCCACGCTCTATCCACTAGGCTATGCTGCTTATTAAATGCTATTACTAATAGCATTAAAATTAGGTATTAAAATCAGAGACTTTGAGTCTGTGAAACAAATGAGAAACTGGAAGGAAAGGAAGGAACCATCTTAATTGTAATAATAATAATAATAATAATAATAATGGTATTTATTAAGCACATACTCTGTCCCAGGCACTGTACTAAACACTGGGGTGGATACAAGCAAATCGGGTTGGACACAGTCCCAGTCCCACACTGGGCTCACAGTCTCGATTCCCATTTTACAGACGAGGTAACTGAGGCCCAGAGAAGTGAAGTGACTTGCCCAAGGTCACACAGCAGACAAGTGCAGAGCAGCGATTAGAACCCATAACCTCCTGACTCCCAGGCCCATGCTCTATCCACAATGCCATACTGCTAGTGGATCATTACTTTCGTTGTAAGTCTAGGCTGTAAGCTCACTGTGGGCAGGGAACTTGTCTGCCAACTCAGTTGAATTATACTCTCCAAGAGCTCAGTACAGTGCCCTGTAAATAGTAAGTGCTCAATAAATAACATTGATGATGAAGACTTTTTAGCCTTAGCCAAAAGACTGCATTCTTGCCAGTGGAGCAAACTTCGCTTTGCTTTCTCGGAAAGAATAAAAAACGCTTTCTCCACTTATTTCCAGAAATGACTCACGGTTGCCATGTGTCATAAAAGACTGCAGTTCCAGCTAAAATGCCTAGAGAGAGAGAGAGAGCCTGATACAGCAAGGGAAAAATGTTGAAAAACATCTGATAATAAATTGTCTCTGGGCAGAGAAAACTGAAGATGACTTGCAATAAGGAGTTTATGTTTTTAAAAGCCGTTCATCTAGTTTAAACAATTCAGGGTAATCTTCATTATCCCCAAAAAGCCTTAGGATTGTTTTATTCCTTCAAATGCTACCTATTTAAATAATTTTTCTAGCTGTACATTTGGTATCTACATTATTAGCTCAATGAAAGTGTTTACAGTGAAGGCTCAAAGGCAATTCTTAAGGCACTGCAATTTACAGAGAGGCTAACATTGTCATAATAACTTCTTTATCCTACAACACATCAGAACTCTAGTAATACTGCCTGGTAAAACAAATTCCATGAAAGCAAGCAGAACCGTAAGTGACAAAAATTTAAAACACCTGCCTACCTGTTCAGAAGAGCTGGGATTAGACTCTCCAGAAGCAGTGTGGCCTAGTGGAAAGAGCAGAGGCCTGGAAGTCAGAAGGACCTGGGTTCTAATCCTGCCTTCGCCACTTGTCTGCTGTGTGACCTTGGTCGAATCACTTAACTTCTCTGGGCCTCAGTTACCTCATCTGCAAAATGAGGACTAAGACTGTGAGCCCCATGTGGGACATGGACTGTGTCCAACCTGATTAACTTGTATCTACCCACATCTAATACAGTCCCTGACATATTGTAATTGCTTAACACATACCATAAAAAAAATTAAGCATGGATTAAATTGCTCTCAATGAATTTCAGGATGGAAAATTGGGTAGCTCACCAGACTGGTTCCATTTGGGAATCTCTCTCCTCCGGTTCATGAGCCCAGATCTAATTTAAGCTGCTCCTAAAGGGTCAGTAGTTACAAAAGGCAACAGTGACCTTTAACTACGCCCTGGAGATCTTCATCTGTGACCTCGACTAAGAAGAACCACATTAACAATCTTCCTCTCTCCTTCTTTGCCCTGTAAAGTGAGTGGTTTGGAAGTATTCCAAAGCAGTCACACTCTTTATTTTGGAAAGTTTTCAACCTGTTATTGATATTTCCAGCAGGTGGGGGTGAAAGATTCAGTCAAGTTAAATGCAGTTATCCACCTCTTTTCCAACCCAAATTATGGGATTTCTTGGATTCAGAATCTGCTATAATGGCTCCAACTCGACCCTTGTTTTTTTGTGGGGGGGTTTTAATGGTGTTTGTTAAGTGCTTACTCTGTGCTAGGCACTGTACTAATCACTGGGAAAGATACAAGATAATCATATTGGACACAGTCCAAATCTCACATGGGGCTCTCAGTCTTACTCCTCGTTTTAGAGTTGAGGTAACTGAAGCATAGAGAAATGAGGTGACAGCTAAAATCACACAGCGGACAAATGGTGGAATCAGGATTAGAACCCAGGTCCTCTGACTCCCAGGCCCTACTCTTTCCACTAGGTCACACTGCTCCTGTTTCAGGGACAGTAATGATTGCTTTGAGACCACAGTTCTCCGAAGCACTTATCACCTTGAACAGTTTCACTTATCCATGAGGCGCTCAGTACATTTTAATGGAAGATGATGGTGAGTTCCTCTCTCGGGAAGAAGATACTAAGAGAGAAACCCCCAAATCTGCCACTGATATCTTAAATGCCTTATACGAACCAAGATAATTCATACTGGAAAAGCAATTTAAATCAAGCACGAGTATTGCCACATTTTTGTCAGACATCAAGCACTTATTGAGTAGATTCAGGGAACGTTGCACTCTATCGCTTGCCAGCGTTTTGTACGTGTTGGAGTGTTGGCCGGTATGCTATCTCGAAAGAAAACTCATTACAGGAAAATGGATCAGAAGAAGAGCTCAAATGTCTGAGAAGGAACACTCTTGTCTCACGTGAGCTTTCTAATCTTATCTCTGCCCGATAAAAAGGGCACATGTCTTCCATCATTCTCAAATGCTGTTTCCTTCCCTTTGGGAACCCCGATTTCTTCAGAATGAAGAAGAGAACGTCAGAGAGTCGAAATTTTTATTTGTCTCCTTTGGAGTGTAAGCTCCCTGCAGGCCAGGAATGTGACATTTCTTTCTCCTATATTTCCCAAATGTTTAGTACAGGGCATCACACTAAGTGGGTGCTCCAGAAATGCTATTGCTGCGACTACTGCTACTACTACTACTACTAATAATAATAATTGTTGTATTTGTTAAGCACTTACTATATGCCAAGCACTATTCTAAGTGCTGGGGTGGATAAGAGATAATTCAGTTGGACACAGTCCCTGTCCTGCATGGGGCTCACAGTCTTAATCCCCATTTTCAGATGAGGTAATTGAAGTGAAGTAACTTGTCCAAGGGCACACAGCAGACATGTGACTTAGAACCCACGTCCTCTGACTCCCAGGCCCATGGTCTTTCCACTAGGCCATGCTACTAATACTGTAACAACTACTACTAGTACAGAGTCCTTATGGCCTTCCCTCGTTTCCTTCAGAGTTAAAATACACGTAAGCCGTCTGGTTGGACGGCACACGTCTTTTTATTAATGGTGCTTGTTAAGCACTTACTATATGCCAGGCACTGAACTAAGCCCTGGGGTAGGTACAAGCTAATCAGGTTGGACAGGGTCCTTGCCCCTCATAGGGCTCCCAGTCTTAAACCCCATTTTATAGTGAGGTAACTGAGGCCCAGAGAAGTGAAGGGATTTGCCCAGAGTCACTGGCAGACAAGCAGAGCCAGGATTAGAACCCAGGTCTTCCTGATCCCCAGGCCCGTGTCTTATCCACTAGGCTATGCTACTTCTCTTGGGCCATATCCTCCACCTAGAACTAATGACATGAATAAGGGAAAAGTATAGCCTAGGGCTGTCTCTCCTAGTTCTGCATAAAATAGATTCGTGTTTCTGCCAACAACTATCTGCCAACTACCGCATTTCTGCCAGCTATGAAATGGTCATGGGATGGGCACCTGCTCTTCTTTCCATGGCCTGGTCAGTATTCACTGATGCTTTTGTGGTCCAAAGGGAACATATATATCATCTGCCAGATCACACCACCTCCTGGAGGCTACTACCGGCCTCACCACTTGTACGTTGTGTGACCATGGGCAAGTCGCTCAATTTTTCTGAGCCTCAGTTCCCTCATCTGCAAAATGGGGATTCAGTGCCTGCTTCTTTTTTTATTTTTTCTGGTATTTGTTAAGCACTTACTATACGTCAAGCACTATAGTAAGCACTCGGGTAGATACAAGCTAATCAGGTTGGACAGAGTCCCTGTCCCAGATAGGGTTCAGAGTGTCAATCCCTGTTTTACAGATGAGGGAGCTTTACAGAAGTGAAGTCACTTGCCCAAGATCACACAGCAGACAAGTGACAGAGCTGGGATTAGAACCCATGCTCTTTCCACTAGGCCACACCACTTCTCTGTTCACCCTCCTACTTAGACTGTGGGACCTGATTATCTTGTATCTGTCCTGGAGGTTAATATAGTGTTTGGCACACAGTAAGCCCTTTAATACTAGTAGTATTTAAGTACTACTAGAATTGAGAAGCAGTGTGGCTTATGGAAAGAGCACGTGCTTGGGAATCAGCTCTGTGACCGTAACTTCTTGCCTCAGTTACCTCATTTATAAAATGGGGATTAAGTCTGTGAGCTCCACGTGGGACAACCTGATTACCTTGTATCTCCCCCAGCGCTTAGAACAATGCTCGACACATAGTAAGTGCTTAACAAATACCATCATCATTATTAGTAGTAGTAGGCTTATTTTGATCACCACAATTATTACTATTACCTAAGCACTTACTATAGCGCTGTGCATAGAGTAAGCACTCAATAAATACCATCGAATGAATGAATGAACCTAAAATTCAGCATCCCACACAGAGTCGCCATTGCACTGACAGAATCAAAGAAGCCAACCAACCAGCGGGCTTGCTTAAACAAACATACAAAAAAAGTCCTGGGAGGCCAAGCTCACGTTAAACCTACAACTCTGCCATCAGCAAATTAAAATCAATTGAAATCAATTTAGCTGGGATAAAATGTCTTTTCTCCCCTCCAGGCCCCCACCCCTTACCGCGTCTCATCTGGTGTGCTAACAGCTCCCGGCGATGAAACAGGTGCTTGTAAATTAATTAGCCTCCTGAAACACACCTTAAAATGAATTTCCCAGAAAACACTGGCAGCGAGCCATCTTGGTCCCAGGAGCTGATCAGCGTTCTGTAAATATTGAGATTTGATAAAGTAAACCCTCCTCTGGCAGCAGATGGTTTGGAATGCTCTGTTGACACTGCCTGAGATTACTTGGATATGAAGACTTTACTTCTCCTAGAGGTTTCCTCTGGGAGTCGCTGAAGGACTTGATCCCCTCTCCAGCTATTTGCCTTCTAATTGAAAATCCTTATTCCCAGATGGAGCCTAATGCTTCTGCCTCAGGCATCTCCCTCCTTGCTGCTTGACTGTTGATACATGGGTAATTGCTTTCAGTAATGCAGGTTAAATGTGACATTTAGTGCTTAATAAAAATTATCAAGGCCAAAGCCGTTTATCATTCTTACACTTTGGGCTGTCATGAATTCTAAATTCATTTGAGTTCTTGCTAAAGAGATAGGCAAACACACACACACACACACACACACACAACTTGGGTTGTTGGGTGGGGTTTTTTTCCCTTTGGTACTTTTCAAGATTTGTTTGTTAACCAAAACATTTCAAATTAACCTATCAAACATTGCAACTATCCTCCTTTGTATTTAGTATGGTGGTGAATAATATATAATCAGCGGTTGTTGGTACACAAAGCACTTAAAACAGATGTGAAGTCTTGTACCTTCTGTGTTCGACTTGAAGTTGAAAGTTACTCCCCTTGTTCAGCAGAAAGAAACAAACGTGAAAGGAAAAAGACTGTGTTTACATCACATAGGATCGACCTCAAACTGTTTAAAAATAAAAAGGGGGGAAAGCATTGTTTTATCACCAGAGGTAGAGGCGTCTTGCTGTAGTTTTTTTCTTTTTTTTTTTGGAACAACGAAAATAATTCCAAATCTGGCATCTGGAAGAGTCCTCTCCCTGTAAGTACTAACCCCAAAATAGGATTCTGGCAAAGGGCTTGGAATTACTCACGTTCCTCCCTGCAACTTGACCCCATTCCAGATCTCACTATCTCTCAGAAAGGAAGTCGGATTGGGCCACTCACCATCACAGTCCCAACCCAATGTGGTCATTCATTCAATTCATTCAATAGTATTTATTGAGCGCTTACTATGTGCAGAGCACTGTACTAAGCGCTTGGGATGAACAAGTCGGCAACAGATAGAGACAGTCCCTGCCGTTTGACGGGCTTACAGTCTAATCGGGGGAGACGGACAGACAAGAACAATGGCACTAAACAGCGTCAAGGGGAAGAACATCTCGTAAAAACAATGGCAACTAAATAGAATCAAGGCGATGTACAATTCATTAACAAAATAAATAGGGTAACGAAAATATATACAGTTGAGCGGACGGGTACAGTGCTGTGGGGATGGGAAGGGAGAGGTGGAGGAGCAGAGGGAAAAGGGGAAAAAGAGGGTTTAGCTGCGGAGAGGTAAAGGGGGGATGGCAGAGGGAGTAGAGGGGGAAGAGGAGCTCAGTCTGGGAAGGCCTCTTGGAGGAGGTGATTTTTAAGTAGCGTTTTGAAGAGGGAAAGAGAATCAGTTTGGCGGAGGTGAGGAGGGAGGGCGTTCAAGGACCGCGGGAGGACGTGACCCAGGGGTCGACGGCGGGATAGGCGAGACCGAGGGACGGCGAGGAGGTGGGCGGCAGAGGAGCGGAGCGTGCGGGGTGGGCGGTAGAAAGAGAGAAGGGAGGAGAGGTAGGAAGGGGCAAGGTGATGGAGAGCCTTGAAGCCTAGAGTGAGGAGTTTTTGTTTGGAGCGGAGGTCGATAGGCAACCACTGGAGTTGTTTAAGAAGGGGAGTGACATGCCCAGATCGTTTCTGCAGGAAGATGAGCCGGGCAGCGGAGTGAAGAATAGACCGGAGCGGGGCGAGAGAGGAGGAAGGGAGGTCAGAGAGAAGGCTGACACAGTAGTCTAGCCGGGATATAACGAGAGCCCGTAATAGTAAGGTAGCCGTTTGGGTGGAGAGGAAAGGGCGGATCTTGGCGATATTGTAGAGGTGAAACCGGCAGGTCTTGGTAACCGATAGGATGTGTGGGGTGAACGAGAGGGACGAGTCAAGGATGACACCGAGATTGCGGGCCTGCGGGACGGGAAGGATGGTCGTGCCATCCACGGTGATGGAGAAGTCTGGGAGCGGACCGGCTTGGGAGGGAAGATGAGGAGCTCAGTCTTGCTCATGTTGAGTTTTAGGTGGCGGGCCGACATCCAGGTGGAGACGTCCCGGAGGCAGGAGGAGATGCGAGCCTGAAGGGAGGGGGAGAGGCCAGGGGCGGAGATGTAGATCTGCGTGTCATCTGCGTAGAGATGGTAGTCAAAGCCGTGAGAGCGGATGAGTTCACTGAGGGAGTGAGTCAACAGTCTTGGCTACTGTTGAAGCTCCTCTAATGCTCCTCCAGTGCCAAACTACTCACTGTACCTCGATCTCATCTATCTCGCCACTGAAATCTCACCCACCTCCTGCCTCTGGCCTGTAACACCCTCTCTCTTCATAGCCAACAATCACTTGTGCTACCTTGGAAGCCTTATTAGAAAGTACATCTCCTCCAAGAGGCCTTCCCGACTACACCCTCATTTCCTCCTCTCCCGCTCCCTTCTGTGTCCCTTTTGTACTTGAATTTGCTCCCTTTATTCACCCCTCCCTCAGCCCCACAACACGTACATATGCAGATTTATTTTCTTTATATGAATGTCCATGTTGCCCTCCAGATTGTAAGCTCATTGTGGGCAAGGAACATGTCTACCAACTCTGTTATACTGGACTGTTCCAAGCACTTAGTACAGTGCTCTGCATGTAAGCGTTCAATAAGGAGCATCCCCACTGTATACCTTAAATCAATTTGTAGGGATCTTGTCTTCCGACTCTACTGCACCGTGCCCTCCCAAGCACTTAAGTGCAGCAGTCTGCACACAGGAAACACTCAATAAATACCACTGATTCATTGTTTTCCCTTCCCACAAATCATCCTTCATAGGTCCGAGACCCCTCGAGCGGAAAGGTTATGAACCTACAGCAATTCCCAAGAAACATTTAACATAAAGGAGTGTGCCATCTTTTAGAAGAAGCAAAGAAGAAATATGCCTAGTGGAGAAAGCAAGGGCCTGGGAGTCAGAGCACTTGGACTCCAATCCTGGTTCCACCAATTACCTGCCTTGTGACCTTTGGCAAGTCACTTAACTTCTTTGTTACCTCAGTCTCCTCATCTGCAAAATGGGGATTCGATACCTGTTCTCCCTCCTACTTAGTCCGGGAGCCCCATGTGAGACCTGATTACCTTTGTATTTGCCTCAGCGCTTAGTACAGTGCTCGGCACATACTTAGATTGTGAGCCACTTGAAGGCCACGAATCGTGTGCAATTTTCACCCCTATATTCGTTTCCAGTGCTTAGTAGAGAGTGCACCTAATAAATACTAATACTACTATTACTAATGTGTCTACCAACTGTTGATAGCGTACTCTCCCAAGTGTTTAGTGCAGTGCTCTGCACACCCTAAGTGCTCAAAATACACAACTGATTGATGACTACCACTACTACCACCGTGCTGAGAAGCAGCATGGCGTAGTGGATGGCGCACCGGCCTGGGAGTCAGACGGTCACGGGTTCTAATCCTGGCTCTGCCACTTGTCTGCTGTGGGACCTTGGGCAAGTCACCTCACTTCTCTGTGCCTCAGTTACTGAGGGGCTGGGGATTGAGATTGTGAGCCCCACGTGGGACGTTGGACTGTGTCCACCCCAATTTGCTATATCCACCCCAGTGCTTGGTACAGTGCTTGACACATAGTAAACACTTAACAAATACCATCATCATTATTATTACCACTATTACTACTAATACTACTACAACTACTTCTACCTCTATTATTATTAATAATGCTACAATTCATTCATTCATTCAATGGTATTTATTGAGCACTTACTACGGGCAGAGTCCTGTACTAAGCGCTTGGAATGTACAATTCGGCAACAGAGAGAGACAATCTCTGCCCAGTGATGGGCTCATGGTCTAATCGGGGGAGACAGGCAGCAGAGCAAAAGAGAACAAAACAAAAACAAGACAACATCATCAAGACAAACAGAATCAAGGGGATGTACACCTCATTAACAAAATAAATAAGGTAATAAATAATATATACAAATAAGCACAGTGCAACTATTATATTACTAATTTTATTACTATTACTCCTACTAATATTACTATTACAACTACTGCTACTATAACTATACCTAATAATAATAATATTTCTACTACAACTTTTACTTTTATTACCATTACTACTCCAATGACTAAGAAGATCTAGGCAATTTCCACACTTAGACCTGCAATATTTTACCATGTCTTTCACTAGACAACACAAAGAATACCTCTCAGTTTACACCAGTAGCTTCATTAGTTTCTCCACTGTCCTCTGAGGTCTCCAATCTAAAGTCTAAATATTTCCTAAATTTTAAAGAGATTGTAGCAGGAGACTACTTTTGGAATACTCTCCTTTCCCTATTCCTCTTCCAGGCTGCTTGCTGGAATTCTGAATATCTGAGACCCCTCCAGGGAAAATGACTTTTAAAAAATATATAGTGGATGTTAAATGACTTAATGGATAACAAAATGCTTTGGGCTCTGGGAATTCTATTTAAAGACCAACCTGACATTTCATGTAAAATGAACAATCACTTTCCATAATCTTAGGGCCTCACCCAGCTTTATTTTTTTTGCCAGATTCCCTATTTATCAGGAATGTGGTTCTTCTGAATAGAGTACATTCACTCTTATGGGACTCATTAATAAATCTCTTGGGACAAATCATCTCTTTTGCGAACCCTAAAAGAGGGTCAAAAGTCACTAAGTAAAGAGAAATATCTTTTCCATACTACACAGGCAAACTAAGCTTTGTGGAAATAACTTGAGGAAGAACATGAAACAAAATGCCCATTTGGATTCCTCGAGTTTTAAGTGGAGATGCGAACTCTAAACTGGGGGAGTGGGATAAAGCCACGTTGCCACTGAAAGACCACACAGAAGACAAGTGGAGTGGCCGGGATTAGACCCAGTGACCTTCTGAATCCCAGGCTTAGTCTCTATTCACTATGCCATGCTGCTTCTCTTACTTTGACTTCAACTTGTATAACTATTAATACTATTACTTCTGCATTACTCATATCATTTTGTTCTCACAACATTTTTGTGAGGAAAGAAAGTGCAGGTATCATTATGTGCAAATTATCTCCAGAAAACTAAAGTGGAGAGAAGTTAAGTGACTTGTCTGAGCTTCCTTTGCAGGTCAGGGGCAGAACTGAGATCTCTGACCACAGACACTTATGCTCTTTTCAGCAGACCACGCTTTTTTTTAAATATGGTATTTGTTAAGCACTTACTCAATGCCAGGTACTGCAGTAAGCCCTGGGGTAGATACAAAGTTGGACACAGTCCATGTCCCACATGGAGCTCACATTCTTAATCCCCATTTTACAGATGAGGAAAACGAGGTACAGAGAAGTGAAGTGATTTGCCTAAGGTCTCACTGCAGACAAGTGGCAGATCAGGGATTAGAACCCAGGTCTTTCTGACTCCGAGGTCCATGCTCTATCCACTAGGCCATGCTGCCTCCTTACTAAATCTTAAAATTAAAGAAAAATCATAATATTTGAAAAAGGACAGGCTGAACTAAAACATCAAGCTTAATTTATAAATTTTCCTCAACAAAGATTGAATGATTCGGTAGATTAAGATAAATTCTTGATTTCCCCCGATTTTAGCATTTTAAAATGTTTCTCCCAGGGTATACAACTGACATCCAGAAGGTCGCAGTTGTGAACTGGGTTGAAATAATGTCTTTCCACCCCATCAATTTCCTGACCCTCAAAACGCTCCTCGATGACCAAGACTGACTCCGAGTGGCAAAAATCTGCATCTTAGCACCATGCTGTCAAATCTCCTTCCTGTGAGGGAAATTCTCATCACCCAAGCATGTCCCTTTCCTGTCTCGCTAATTTAGATCATAAGCTAATGAGACAGGGAACTCGTCTGACTACAAGCTACCCAGCAGAGCTCAAAAGGGGAGATAATTGCCGGTTATGGCACCCGTTCGAACTCTTCCTGTAATCTCTGAGCAGAAACCACATCACCCTTGTCCTTCAAAGCAAGAGCCCGTCACTGAGAAGCATGTGCAGGGCTGAGGAGCTGAAGGGAGGGAAGCAGCATTGCCTAGTGGATAGAACGCGGACCTGGGAGCCAGAGAACCTGGGTTCTAAACCGGGCTCCGCCACTTACCTGCTGGGTAACCTTGGGCAAGTCACCTGACTTCTCGGTGCTTCAGTTACCTCAACTGCGAAATGGGTATTCAATACCTGTTCTCTCTCCTACTGTAGACTGAGAGACCCATGTAGGGCAGGGACTGTATCTGGCCTGATTAACTATATCTCACTGCTTAGGACAGTGCTTGAGACATTAACAAATGCTATTTTTTTTTTTAAAAAAAAAAAGAGTGATGGAGAAGCAGGAAGGATGATCCCAGCTCTGGCCCTGCCAGGTTTGAGTGATCACCTGGATCCTGGAGATGGTAGAGTTATTTTTTCTTTTTTATGGTATTTGTTACACACTTACTATGTGCCAGGCACTGTTCTAAACTCTGGGGAAGATACCAGATAATCAGGTTGGACATAGTCCATGTCCTATATAGGGCTCACAGTCTTAATCCCCATTTTACAGATGAGGTAACTGAGGCCCAGAGAAGTTAAGTAACTTAACTTACTTGTAACTTGACTTCCAAGTCTGGGCTCTTTCACGCTGCTGCACTAAATGCTTGGGAGTGTACAATATAACAGTAACCAGACACAATCCCTGCCCAAAGTGAGGTTACAGGCTAGGGAGGGGGCATGTAGTAAAGCCACTATTATCAGTATTATTAACCTGGTTAGCTTGTGCCTAGTACAGTGCCTAGAAAATAGTAAGCACTTAACAAATACCATTAAAAAAAAAGAAGAAAACATAACTGATGGTGAATTTCACCTCTTAGTGTGTGTGTCTGAAAATTCCTGGCCACACTGCCCACACAAAAAAGGCATGTGTTGTCATACTTAATATGTGTCACACTTGGTGTTGTTTTCTCTTCTGCCTCGTCATCTCTCGTTGCTCACAAAACTCTGTGCTTGAAGAAAGTCGCTCTTTTCTGAATGGGCAGTGTGCCATCTTGTTCTTCCCTCAGAGTTGACTACCAATTTTCAGCTGGTAAGCAGCATGGTCTGAGACATTGTCTGACTCTGGCCACTTTCGACAAATAGATATGAGGAGATGGATATTTTTGGCCCATTACAGAAACCCCCAAAGGCATATATTTCCCAGAGAGGTGCATGGCAGGCCAGTGACAGACAAGAGGCCCTGAATTCTCCTCACGAATACCTTCGCTGGCATCCACAGGGCGGAATAGAGGCTCATGCACTGTGCAGTTGGGCCTTTCTTCACAGAAGCATTCATTAGCAGCAATTTCCCCCCACTCTGACTGAGTACGTCAGACAATGCCAGCTTTGTGGCCCCGCTTGGAAACTTGTAGATTGCAAAGATTCCGCCTCTGAAGTCAGCGGTGATTTTTTTTTCAACTTCACCTCTACACTGTATACAAGCAGCTCTTGACATATTTGAACTGAGACAGGGGATGAAAGGAGAGTCACCTTTGGGGCAAAAATATTGCAGAGTTCCTATTCTCTTTCCATTCTTTTTCCCTGATGGCTCAGAAGATACCTATTTACCTTAACCCAAGTCTAGGAATAAAAGTTTAGAAGCAATCTGTGATTGGGTGATTGGCAAATCACTAAAAAAAGCAAACCCTTGACTACTTTTTTCCTTTTTACTCTTCCAAAAGTATTATTTTCTTCCTCCCACTTCTGACCCATCTCCCAGTTCTTTAAAAATGGTTTTGGTTAAGTACTTACTGTGTGCCAAGCATTTTACTAAGCTCTGGGATAGATACCAGATGATCAAGTTGGATGCAGTCCCTGTCCCACATGGAGTTTACAGTCTTAATCCCCATTTCACAGAGACGTGAAGTGGCTCGCTCAAGGTCACACAACAGACAAGTGGTGGAGATGGGATTAGAATCCAGGTCCTCTGACTCCCAGACTCTAACCCCTGGGCCATGCTGCTTCACCAGGAAGGTCTGAAATGCTGGAGAGATTCACCTGTGCGACTGAGTCCACCTCACTGAGATCCTTTTGTTTGTGTGCACAGTCAAAAAACAGTTTGGAAGTGCTTGGAAGCTGCATGGCCTAGTGGATAAAGCATGGGCTTGTGAGTCAGAAGGCCCTGGGTTCTCAACCAGGCTCCACCACTTAGCTGCTGTGCAACCTTGAGCAAGTAACTTAACTTCTCTGTGCCTCAGTTTCCTCAACTATAAAATGGGGATTCAATACCTGTTCTCATTCCTACTTGGACTGTGAACCCAAATGGGACCTGATGATCTTCTATCTATTCTATCATAGTGCAGTGCTTCGCACATAGTAAGGGCTTAACAAAAACCACAATTATTAGACCAGGGAACTCCATGACCTCTGTCTAAAAACACAAGGGTGAACAGGCCTGGGGCATTATTTCCTCATGAGTAAAATCCATTTTTGTCCTGGGGAACAAAACAGAAAAATACATCCACATCCTAGGTTCCACTACTGTTTCTCAGCCTGGATCAAATATATGAAAAAGGGATCTTCCAGTCCAATAAGAGAATCAAATCCTAAGCTTAAAGACCCACAAATAAGTAACCACCACGGACTGCTTTCAGTTATCAGCTGTACTGCATGAAAAGGCTGGCTTTAGTTGGATAGTTGCTTTTAATTTTCAAAAGATGTACGTGGGCCACCAAAATTAAAATCTCGAACCCAGCAGAACTCTGGTATTGTACATGCTCAAAGCTCAAACTGAGCCATTCTTCTGGGTAACAAAGCATCAATACTATCATTTAGTTCATTACTCAGTGCCAGCCTGTTGTGCCTGAAGCAAATTTTTTCACCCCTCTGATTTGGGAAATTCTAAATGAAGTCATTTCCCTTTGAATGGACGTGTTATCAAAGAGCAATAGTTTTCCTTCTCTTCCCATACCATTTATGCTTATTACAGTGCGAAGGATTTGTACCTTTTCAGGAAAGCTTACAAGAACTTGGCATTGAAACATATGAAAAGGAACTCCTAAAATTCTACATTCTACAAATTCCAACGGACTATCTCCCCATCTAGCTGCAAGCTCATTGTGGGCAGGGAATGTGTCTTCCAACCCTGTTGCACTGTACCTCCCAAGCGCTTAAAACAGTACTGTGCATGCAGCAAGTGCTCAATAAATTCATTCATTCGGTCATATTTATTGAGCACTTGCTGGGTGCAAAGCACTGTACTAAGCGCTTGGGAGAGTACAATAGAGCAACAAGTGGACACATTCCCTGCCCACAACAAGCTTACAGTCTAGAGCGGGAGACAGACATGAATATAAATAGATAAGTGAATTCAAACCCAGGTTTCCGACTTCCAGACCGGTGCTCTTTCCACAAGTTTATGCTGCTTCTCAGTTTTTTTAAAGAGTACAACTCGGGCTCCTTGAGGACAAGGATCGTTCTACCTACCATATTGTACTTTCCCAAGGGCTCAGTAGAGTGCTCTATAAAATAAGCCCCCAGTAAATACCACTGATCAATGGGTTGATTGATCTCCCAAGGACTTAGTACACTTAGCACAACTTAGTGGATAGAGCACAGGCCTGGGAGTCAGAAGGACCTGGGTTCTAACTCCAGGTCAGCCATTTGTCTGCTTTGTGCCTCAGTTACCTCATCTGTAAAATGGAGATTAAAACTATGAGCCCTATGTGGGATAGGGACTGTGCCCAACCCCCTTATCTTGTATCTAGCCCACTGTTTAGCACAGTGCCTGGGAGATAGTAAATGCTAAACAAATACCAATTATTACTCTACCTACCTACCAAATACACATCTGTGATTCCAGCCAGGTATATCTTTGGCTTTTGCCCATCTAACAAACACACACCCATTTAGTGACCCTTTTCAGGTTTGGGAAGCTATGAATAGCCTCCAGGCTAGTGACAACTACCCAAGAACAGTTTACACATGTGTTTCTAGGCTCTCAGGAATTTTCTTATTTCTTTTTTAATGACAGTTGTTAAGCATTTACTATGTGCTGGGCATTGTACTATGCGCTGAGGTAGATACAAGATTCAGAGTCCCTGTTCCACTTGGGGCTCACAGTCTTAATCCCCATTCTACAAAAGAAGGAACTGAGGCACAGAGAAGTTAAGTGACACATTGCAGAAAAGTGGCAGAGCAGAGATTAGAACCCAAGTCCTTCTGACTCTCAGGCCCATGCTCTATCCACTAGGGGAATCTATTACTGCTTGTATAGGACAGCTACTATTAAGTCAAAATAGTAAATTTGTTGGTATTAAGAATCAAAATATTTGTCTTTTGAATTTTTACTGAGATCTCGGCAACCTTAGAAAATCATCAGGATAATTCAGGATTTAATCAATGAACTACGGTCACAATCACCCCATTATTTAAAAGAGTTGGGTGTTTTTCTCATGAAATAACATATAATTGACATCAAAATACATTTTGAGCACTAAATTGTCCAGGTAATTTGGCACTGAAGATCTAGTCTAACAAATGGTTTATATAATCTAACTGAAAAGTGAATTTTGCCTTCGTGTGGAAAAATGACTGAAGTTGCAAACTATGATTAAATATTTTTAAAATTACAATTTTACCATTTATGGGGCAGGGACTCTGTCTAATCTGATTAAATCTACCCTTGAGTTTTAGGACAGCATTTGGCATAACTGCTTAATAAATATCACTTTTAACATCAGTGCTCCTTTCCTATTGGAAAATATGAGCCATTTTTCTTTAAGAATTGAAAGCCTATGAGTTTATACAAATTGCACCATTCAAACCTGGTCAAGCTATGATTTCTGTAAAAACCATATCACTGAATTTAAAAATTTTTCATGAACATTGCTTACAGGGAGTTGCACTGATGAAAGGTTTTTTTTAATTGAATATGTAGTTGGTAGGATTCCATTTTTATTATTATTAATAATAATAATAATGGCATTTGTTAAGAGCTAACTATGTGGTAAGTGCTGGGCTAGATACAAGTCAATCAGGTTGGACACAGTCCATGTCTCGCTTGGGGCTCACAGTTTTAATCCCCATTTTACAGATGAGGTAACTGAGGCCCAGAGAAGTGAAGCAACTTGCCCAAAGTCTCATAGCCGACAAGTGGTGGATCCGGGATTAGAACCCACCTCCTCTGACTCCCAAGCCTGTGCTCTCGTCACTAGGCCATGCTGCTTTCACTCCATTCTCACTCTACCATGTTCCTGAATCTAAAATTTTTTCCAGTAAATATTTCATGGATCTCTTTCCATAAACTACTTACATGGAAACTGCTCTATTTTTTTTAGTTGCTCTGAAAATTCAAAGAGCGTGTTTTGTGAATCTTCTCTTCCTCTTCCATACCTTCTCTAACATCTCTGAGAAATTAAAAGAAGCGTACTTTATGGAATGCTATGAGGGTGAGTAGTGTGACCTTTATAATAGTACTCACTATGCTTAAAAGCTAAACAAAAGTTGCAGGGTCAAAGCCTTTGGGAGGAGTTGGCTGTATTCCAGTTGGAAGGTCAAATATATTTCATTTCTTCTATTGCAAGCTACCTTAACACATTTCAGTTCTTCAATTAGTTCCTACAAGGTCTGTATTTCTGATAAATAAAAGCCTGTGGGCAGTGGCCTTAAGGCATTACAAAACAGATCTAAAGAACATTCAGGATAGTTGACCTGCAAACCAACAAGCCTGGTCACTGGTGAGTATTGCATACAAACACAAAAACCTCTGTGGTCCCGGGAGAGCTGATATTCGAAGAATTCCCTCTGTGCTCCTAGAAATAAAACCTGAAGATTTTCTCTCTCCCAGAGTCCTTTTCTTTATCCCATCTGCTGGGTGACTTTTTCAATCCAGCTCCCAAAGTCACCACCACATCTACGGGGGGAAATCCGAAGGGGTAAGAGTCTTACAAAGTATTATTCTAATGAGTGTGATTGCAATTACTGAGATTAATGTAATTAGAAGGCAGATACAGTAGCCAGAATGATAAGAGTCGCCAGGAAAATCAAGGTGGAGTGTGGAGTAATAGTATTTAAAAGCCTGGGTGGTCTCGGGGGAGGGGGAAGCTGCATTCTACTAGGAGGCTGAGGAAAGAAGATGCAGAGGAGAGGCCACAAAGGAGTATAATTAGTTAAGGGTAGGGGAACAAATCATCCTGACCGCCACCCTTTTCTTTCCAAAATGTCCCTCAAACCGAAAACAAAAAAGCAGACAAGGAAAACACCCAATATGAAGAAGCGCTCAATAATTACTAAGACTTCATGATCGATAGCTCCACACATTTAGAATACATTATTTGAGCATGTTACAAAGTAATTGTGTCACCATTATCATTTTTAACAGTGACACTGTTTCCCTTCCTGACATTAAATATCAGTTACCTTGGACAGGGGCATTTCCAAGGTGTACTTGTATGTCACATGGACAGAGGGGTATACTGTCTAGCGTTTAGATGAATGCTTGTCGGAGAAGCCAGCAACTGTAAACCTTCGATTAGAGTGGCGTGATCAATTTAAAATTAGGAGTGGACCCTCGGTCCCTTACAATCTCAGTGCAACCTCAGCAAATCAAAATCTTAAATCACTTTGCAAAAAAGCTTTCCTGCCCCCCAAAGTCATGACAATCATAATTTGCTTTCTTGGGCTGAATCCCTGGGAAAAAAAAAAAAGACTGAAATTCTCTATTTCATAACATCGCCCGAAATCTGCGTTTTCCAATTCGATAGCTGCACTCCAATTGAATAATAATCCTTTTGATGTTTCATCAACTTTAGGGGATTTTGTAATGGAATTTGGACTCTATTTATTTAATAGATTTCAATTGTATTCTGGGTCCCTCTGCTATTGATTTGGTTACCCTTTACCTTGCTAAACAACTATGGACAGAGTTCTGCAAGGTGGAAAGTTTACACACACACACACACAAAAAAGCTCCCTCTGCTTTATACAGATCTTCCTGTGGCAGAAGCCTAAAAGAATGACTGGAGATTTTCTTCTACTTCAATTGTGTGCCTGACAGCCACAACAGTAACATTTATTTTTGTTCTGCATTTACTGGCTTCGCTCTTTCATTAATAATTTAGAGGGGTAAAAAAGCTCCCATTGCAATACATTGGAAGCAAAGAAAAAAGTCCATTCACAGCTAAATAAACTATTTTTTGTCCAAGTTAAATGCCCTTGTAATTTGAAATTCCATTTCTGTCACACAGGCTTAATTAAAGCCACTGGATTTAGAGAACAAGAAGTTTTGTTTTGGTTTTGTTTGTTTTTTTGACAGCAAACTCTCTGGAGTTCTGGGCATTCCAGCAAGGGGAAAGTGAAAATTATCTTCCAGTGATTATGAATAATGTTGATCTTCATATTGGTAACATCTTCCACGCATCGGAAATGACTACATGTGTGTTTTTAAATGTGGACAAAATTACACAGCTATTTGAATGACTAAGGTGTCTACCAAAACAACACATAGTTTAAGAGAACATGGCTGTGGCAGCAGTTTTAAATTAAAAAAACTTAGAGGGCTGAGGCTAAAAAGGGAATCTTCAGTATTAAAAAAAGCCAGTTTTGATTTGGCTAACGACCATTTCATTTTATGAATGGAGTTATGGCCAATGTTTGGGACAGGAGAATAAAATAATTTTTACTCTGGGTAAAAGCACAGCTTTGTCACATGCCTTTTGGTCTCTCTTTAAAGGGAAGATTTGCATCTCCAGAGGCAAGAATTCCGAAGAAGAGGAGTCTCGGTCGGTAAATATTGTGGAATTGGATCACCTCTGCTTTAACCTTTTCCTTCTCACCAATATTTGATTCTTTTGCTTTTTTGTGCGTCCTTTCGCATGGCAAGGTGAAATATCTGTCCCGGTTTCTACCCAGTAGTTTGACCTTTGATCTAGATTGCTCACTCAGAATTCAGTTCCGAATGACTAGGTGTTCTGTCAGGCAAATTCTACATAATCTGCTGTCAAAGACTGTCAAACAAATGGTTGACTTCATACACCCCATTTCAGGAAAATGATCAAAACACCAGAAGGAAAAAAAAACCCAAAACCTTTTCTGTGCTGGAAAAAAAAGATGGTTACAAAGAAGAAAAATGCACAGTAGATTAGAGCCCTGTGAAAAGTGAAAAAATCGAATTATTCCGGGGAGAACGTAAACGGTTGCAAAATGGTGAAGACGATCTTGGAGGAGGAATCTCTACCCAATTTCATGATGCCTTATTTTGCTATTTAAGGTTCCTATTCACATTCTCTCTTTAAGCTGTTGCTGTATAGCTTGGGGGTGGAGGGGGGAAGTTTGCTAGAAGATATTAGAAAGTGTGTGTGGTTGTGTCAAAATGTGTGGCTCTGAGGATAGGAAGGGAAGGTGGAGGAGGTTAAGGGAGGGAAGGAAAATAGGGGGTTCTTTTAAGACTCTACTTCTTTGTTTAAATACACACACATACACCCCTCCATTTACCTCCCACCACCACCCCCAAGGATCAAAATAGCTGGATTTTATTGCTTCAAAGGTAGACGCCTCGCTTATCATCATTTACCGTGCATGAAAAAAATATATAATTTTAAAATACGAAATACACTTCTTTTGCCTGACCCAATACCAGCCTCCTTACAATGACGACAAAGTATCCGACTGAAAAGATCTTCCCCAAAATCCAAGTTTGCTTCTTTGATATTTAAAATGAATTCTCACTCTGCTTGAGCTATCCAGCCTTCTCAGTGATTCTCGTAAATAACCTCACATTTTCAAGTTATTTCTTCTTCATACGTTGCTTTTCAAAAAAGCTTTGTGTGGACTTTGTGGCACTAACAAATATCGATTCGTTCTCTTAAAAGTAATGTGCTATTTTGCTTCATTCTAATAAACACCAATGTTTTTACAACTGCAACAGTTCTCTGCCAACATTAGCATATTTGGGTTGAGGTATTGTTTTACTGTGACCTGTATAATAAGTGTCACATTAGCAACACAACAAATCAAACGTTTGTTAATTTCCCTCGCTTTCCCACACAGCTGCTCGTGTTATCGTGTCACCAGATTTTAATTAATATGATAAGTAACACTTGCAAGACAACAGGCTGATTTTTCCCCTCTGTGTGTTTGTGTGTCTGTGTACCCGTATGTGCACACGTGTGTCTTGGGATACGAAGCGATTCGCAAGACTCTTTTGTGGTGATTTCTTAGTTCATTTTTTTTTCTTTTGGACACAACCCTGCCTTCAAATTGAACTTCATACGGTTTCATTTTGTTCTTGATGACCAAATTCTCCCAGGCCCTAGAACAAATTAAAGATGGCAAATGATTGGGATAAATGTGTTTATTTTCAGATCTTGCGGAGTTAAGTTTCGCCACTTAAGATGCAGCGACGCTACTTCTGATTCAGCTTTCTTTTAATTTCTCCTACCTCCGGGCGAAGAGTGGCAAATATATTTCTGGCTTGAGTGGAGAACATGGCAAACGCTTTGGCAGGTATTGTATGTTTAGAATCGGCTCGACTCCAGTGTAAGTCAAAAGTGCCATCTATTTGTAAAAGCTAGAAATGCACCAGAGGCTGCCACAGAAATGGCTCGTTCAACCTCCTAATTGGCTAAAGATCCAGGGCACTTCCTTGGGCATGGGCAAAATAGTCAAGAAGCGTGTATAATCAGGGAAGGGAAAAATACTTGAAAAAATTTAAAATTTAAAAAAATACTTAAAAGACTGTGAGCCCCAAGTGGGAAGGTGTCTTTTCTGATAAACTTGTGTCTACCCCAGTGCTTAGTACAGTGCCTGCCACCTAAAAAGTGCTTAACAAATAGCATAAAAAATACATTTCTTCATTTTTTGAAAGAATTGCTAGGTTTGCCACCAGGAGTGTAAAAAACAATGTCTCAAAATCAGACATGAATTGTTTTCTCAGTGTTCTCCTAGAATGGGGTAAACATCTATTTTCAATTGATCTGGGCCACACAAAAGACTAGGTTATTGTGAATAGAGCCTTGTTTTGCAATAATCAAATCTCCTTAATGAACATTTTAAAATGTAGAAACTAAATCTACGAAACGTATCACTCGGAAAAGCTCGGAATTGACTCCGCACATGTGGAGCCATAGAAAACATCAAGAAGAAGAAGTCCTGTTCTCCTGCTCAGATTGTAAGCCTCATGTGGGGCAGGGACTGTGTCTAACCTAATTGGCTTATATCTATCAAAAGCAGCATGGCTTAGTGGAAAGAGCACAGGCTTGGGAGTCAGAGGATGTGGGTTCTAATCCCGGCTCCGCCACCAGTTTGCTGTGTGACCTTGGGCAAGTCACTTAACTTCTCTGTGCCTCAGTCACCTCATTTGTAAAATGGGGATTAAGACTGTAAGCCCCACGGGGAACAACCTGATTACCTTGTATCTGCCCCAGCACTTAGAACAGAGCACGGCACATGGCAAGCGCTTAACAAATGCCATAATTATTATTATTATTATTACCCCATTGCTTAGAACAGAGACACAGAGTACGTGCTTAACAAACACAACAAATAAATATTGAATGTGAGACGCAAGATGGCCTTTGAGAGACTCTGAAGTGTCACCAAGTCACCCCTTCCACAAGTTGAAGATGAGCCAATCTTTTAGGTAGGAATGACACAGTGCTACAACCTGGTGGAAAGAGCACGGGGCTGGGAATCAGAAGACCTGAGTTCGAATCCCGGCTCCTCCACTTACCTGCTTTGTGACCTTGGGCACATCACTTGCTTCTCCGGGCCTCAGTTCCCTCATTGGCAAAATGGGGATTCAATACCTGTTTTCCCTCCTACTTAAGACTGTGAGCCCCATGTGGGACTTGAATTTGTTGTACCTACCCCAGTGCTTAGTACAGTGCTTGGCACATAGTCAGTAATCAACAAATACCCCAATTATTATTTGTAGCAGTAATATTCTCCTCTTCTCCCTTTCTGCTTCTCCCCATGGCCATGACACTCTTCACTACAAGCTGAACCAAAAAGTAGGGGGAAAACATCCTGGGGAACAATTCTTGATTTCCTCAAGGAAATTGTTTAACCTTCACCTAACCCTAGGGATGCACTTCCAGAACGACTGCAGATGGAGGTGGGGCATTCTGAGACAGATGTGTCCCTGGCGTCACTACGGGTAGGAGACGACGGCATAAGGCAAGACAAGAAGTAGTGTGCCTTAGTGGAAAGAGCACAGGACTGAGGATCAGAAAGCTCAGGTTCTAATCCCTTGAGACTGTCAGGCTTCTTGTAGAACATGTCTACCAACTCAGCTGTACTCTCCCAAGTGCTTAGTTCAGTGCTGTACACATAACAAGCGCTCAATGAATACCATCGATCAACTGATTACAGTCTAGAAAGGGAGACAAGTCTCCCTAAAGTTTCCATAACCGACACAATCTCACATAAAAACACACACGGAGCAAACTTACTGTATAAAATACACATTTTAAAGAAATATATACCTTTCTGCTGTCTATCATGAGCAGTACAATGTGGACTTAAATCTCACAATACGAATGCTTAGTTTTCTAGGTATTTAGACAGTCAAGCCTCCTTCCTTCTTCCTCCATTCGAATATGGATAAGGAATTAGCACTGGAGTGCTAGTACTATTCTCATATTCTAATATAAGGCAGAGAGTAACGCTGAGGGACAGTGATTGCATTTGACCTGATTATCCTGTATCGACTATGGTGCTTGGCTCACAGTAAGCACATAACAAAAATCCCAATTATTATTACCATTGGTGAGACTCCGATTCGCTTCTGATTCTGAACAAACAAAAAAAGTTTGTAGGGAGTCTCAATGCCTAGATTGGGAAAAGCAATGGCATAAAGTGCTTAGTACAGTGCTCTGCACTTAAGCCAGCACTCAATAAATACCATTCACTGATTTAAAAAAACACCAGTGGTGGATTGGATTGGAGATTGGACTGTGACAGGCATTGTAGAGAATGAGAAACTCCCCAGCACAGATATCCACAAATAATTCTCTCTCACACACCCGCGCACATACACACTCACCATAGAAAAATCAAAGTTCCCTCTGCCTTCATTTATTATGAAACAGGGGGCAGGAGTCCATTCAAAGTGAAGTCAGGATGGAAATGATAGGGAAAACACAGCAGGAGTTAGGAATTTATTTAACCAAGGCTCAGCCTGGCTTTTTTTAGCTACCCAATATGATAGAATTATGGGCTAGAAGGATTTTCAAAAGACCCACCTTTGTCTTTTTTCCCAGTGCTCAGTACAGTGCTCTGCATGCAGGAAGTGCTTAAAAAATACTAGGAGTACTACCGTCGAAATCATTAGCCTGTACGGAAATCAACTCGGAAAATCAAGCCCAATCCTTTCTCCAAGTGGCCTGTTGTAGTGTCACACCAGGGTCAAGAAGCTCTTCTTAATCTTAAATCTAAAACCTCCCTCCTGGAGGATCACCAGTTCATTCAATCATATTTATTGAGCACTTACTGTGTGCAGAGCATTGTACTAAGCGCTTACAACAGTACAATCCCACCGGGTTGGTAGACCTGATCCTTGCCCTCAAAATCCTTCTATGTTCTTGACCCTAGGCAGGACTGAAATTTAACTGGAAGGACTGGAATTAAGTGGAAAGACTGGACTTTAACACGAGGGACGGTGGGAGCCGGTGGATTTTTGAAGTGGCTGGCGTGTCTCTGAGAGAAGAATGTTTGGACTGAGGCTGTGAGCTCCAGGTGGAACATGGAACATAGAACTTGGAACAGTCCACAAACCTGGGTTGCATCCAGCCTGATTACCTTAGACCTAACCTCAAAGCTTAGTATAGAGCCTGGCACATAGCACTAAATGAGCAGCGTGGCCTAGAGGATAGAGCCAGGGTACAGCAGTCAGAAGGACCTGGGTCCTAATCCTGACTCTGGGTGACCTTGGTCAAGTCACTTCACTTCTCTGGGCCTCAGTTTCTTCATCTGCAAACTGGGGATTAAGACTGTGATCCCTATGTGGGACATGGACTGTGTCTAACCTGATAACCTTGTATCTACCCCAGGGCTTACCACAGTGCCTGGAATATAGTAAGCATTTAACAAATATCACTTAGAAAAAAAGCATGTATTGAAATCCTATTTTACAGATGAGAAAACTGAGGCACAGAGAAGTGACTTGCCCAGAGTACCCAACAGGCAAGAGGAGGATTTGGTTTGATGTCTTTTGACTCACAGTTTCATGCTCTTTCTGTTAAGCCAAGCTACTTCTCCCTTTTTGTTCAATGGTATTTGTTAAGTGCTTACTCTGTGCACCCTTAGGGATATAAATAATCGACTGATCAATCAATGGTGTTTACCATATGCAGAGCACTCTGCTCAGTGCTTGGAATTACAGATATATATGTAAGTGTTGTGGGGCTGAGGGAGGGGTGAATAAAGAGAAGCAGCGTGGCTCAGTGGAAAGAGCATGGGCTTTGGAGTCAGAGGTCATGGGTTCGAATCCCTGCTCCACCACTTGTCAGCTGTGTGACTGTGGGCAAGTCACTTCACTTCTCTGGGCCTCAGTTACCTCATCTGTAAAATGGGGATTATGACTGTGAGCCCCACGTGGGACAACCTGATTCCCCTGTGTCTACACCAGCGCTTAGAACGGTGCTCTGCACATAATAAGCACTTAACACATACCAACATTATTAATAATAAAGGGTGCAAATCCAAGTGCCAGGGTAACGCAGAAGGGAAAGGGAGAAGAGGAAATAAGGGCTTAGTCGGGGAAGGTCTCTTAGAGATGTGCCTTCAGTAAGGTTTTGTTTTAGAGCTATTTTTAAGTGCTTACTATGTGCCAGTCACTGTACTAAGCGCTGGGGTAGATACAAGCTAATCAGGTTGGACACCATCCATTACCCACATAGGGCTTCCAGTCTTCATCCCCATTTTACAGAGGAGGGAACTGAGGCACAGAGAAGTGAAATGACTTGGCCAATGTCCCACAGAAGACAAGTGGCAGAGCTGGGATTAGACCCAGGTCCTATAACTCCCAGACCTGTGCTCTTTCCACTGGGCCCTGCTGCTTCCTATTCTTAGATGGAAATGGCAAGTTTGAAAAATTCCTTTTGTCCATTTGGTCAAATTAATTTTCCCATGGTTGCCAAACTAGAGCGAAAGTCTTGGGCAATGACTCAGCATGGTGGCTCCGACGTGCCATTGCTACGTACAATCTAAATCGAAGCAAAATGTAAATAGAAATAAATGCAAGAAAGGTCAGCCTCAACACTTAACACTCCTCCAAGGTTTATGAGGGAGAAGAGGGGCAGGAGAGAATGCGACTCAAAGCACATCTTTCTACAAAACACTGAAGAAAGGGCATCTGCATGCAGGTTTTTAAGAAGGTGATTCATCTAGTCGGCAGATAGCCTAAGTACTTTATTATGAGGCATGCAAGAGGTTTGATGTATCACCCGAGATAGTAAATGATGCAAGAAAATTGTGTTCTTGGGCTTCTTTTTTCCTTAAATTCCTGCAAAATTGTACTTGTAATGCAACAATCACTTTGTCGTGAATAGGGTTCTTTGTCATTTGTTAGCTGACCTATCCTGGCTGTCGCAAAAATCAAAAGAGAATTGATTTTGATGATCTGACATGCAGCTAGAGGGGAACACAAGCGCCAGATGAACAAAAAGCCAGCAATACCACCAGTGGGCAGATCAATACCATACCTATGTCAGGTGTATGTGGCTAGAATAAAACAAGAAAAACAAAGCCACTGTTTTTTCAAATCTGTGGCTTTTTTTATACAGGTAGTCATTTAAATCCATTGCTATTCTTACTTTTGGTTAACAATGATGCTAAAAAAAACAAACCCTGGCCCTGAGTACTATTTATAAATGTCCAGTTAGGAAGGAGAGAGGGTATGAGTGTGTGTGTGAATGTGTGAAAGACAGACAGAGAGAGAGAGAGAGAGAGAGAAGGAGGGAGAAAGAGAGGGCGGGGAGAGAGGGAGGGAGGGAGGGAGGGAGAGAGTGACAGAAGGAGAAAGAAAGAGTGAGAAAGGGAGAAGAAAAGAGGAAGAGAGTGAGAAAAGTAGGGAGAAAGTATGAGAAAGGGAGGGAGGGAGGGAGAAAGTGTGAGAAAGGGAGGGAGAGAGAAAGATAAAAGCCTTTTTTTGCATTTAACCACAAACACTATTCATCTCTAAATAGTCTGTCATAATATGCAAAGAACACTACCAGCCTCCCTATTTAAGTATTCTTACATTCATTAACAGGCCTAGCATTATGCATTACCCAACCCATTGAGTTCAGCTCAGGAGCAGAAGTTAAGAAGGAGTTCTCCCGATTGTATATATCACCATTTGCCTCTGCTAATTTCAGTGATTGCATGTGGACTGGACAGATCATTAATCTCACTTCTTGCCTAGTTTACTTGTAACAAGGAGGAGGGGGTGTTAGCCCCTATGCTCGGAAAATGCGTCACTCTGTCACTGCTATTCTGCGGGCACCTCCTTAGGAAATAAGATGGCAGCCTGATCCATTGGGTTGGGGGTGAGCGACTATTACACGTCTAGAGGTCACAGATCCAAGTGCATGGATGACGCAGAAGGGAGAGTGAGTTGGGGAACAGAGGGCTTAATCAAGGAAGGCCTCTTGGAGCAGATGTGACCTTAAGCAATTTGACTTTTACCACAGCCGCGTAGCACTTATGTATATAACCATCTGTAATTCATTTAATATCTGTCTCTCCCTTTAGTAGGTAGGTAGAGATAGAGTGTTGTCTAGTGGATATAACATGGTCCTGGGAGGCAGAAGACCTGGATTCTAATCCTGGCTCCACTGCTTGTCAAGGATGTCAACTTGGGCAAGTCACTCCACTTCTCTTAGCCACAGTTACCTCATTTGTAAAATGGGGATTAAGACTGTGAGTTTTATGTGGGACAGGAACTGTGTCCAACTCAATTACCTTTTTTCTAGTACAGTGATTGGCTCACAGTAGGTGCTTAACAAATATCAATTATTCGTCTAGTCTGAAAGCTCAATTTGCACAGGAAGTATATCTGTTTATTGTTGTACTGTACTCTCCCAAGTATTTACTACAGTGCTCTGCACACAAAAAGCCTTATAAATAGGACTGACTGAATAAATCTACCTTCCCTATTGTACTGAATTCTATCAAGTGCTTAGTACAGTGCTCTGCACATAATAAGCACTCAATTAATAACAATGATTGATTGTCCATCTTTCCCGGCACATAATAATAACTGTGGTATTTGATAAGTGCTTACTATGTACCGAGCACTGTTCTAAGTGCCGGGGTAGATTCAAGATAATCAGATCAGCCACAGTCCCCGTCCCTCGTCGACACTCACAATCTAAGGGGAAAAGAAATAATTTACTCCCCTTTTACAGATGAGAAAACTGAGGCCTAGAGAAGTTTAGTGACTTGCTCAAGGTCACTCATCAGGTAAATAGCAGAGATGGAATTAGAACCCAAGCCCTCTGTCTCCCAGGCCTGATGCAGAAGAATTGTCAGTTCACAAATAGTGATTAAAAAACTCCATCAGACGTATCATTTTTTAAAGATGCATACATACATTTATAACTATAACCCCATTAGAGACTACATTGACTTGCTTCAAGCTCTAAGATCATTCATTCATTAATCTATGGTATTTACTGAGTGTTTGGAGTGTGCAGAGCACTGTACTAAATGCTTGGGAGAGTACAACGGATCAGAGTTGGTAGATGCATTCCCTGCCCACAATGAGTTTACAGTTTAGAGGGGGATGTATTCTTACAGTCTGAGAGGGAAGCATAGTATCATAAATCTAAATCCTTTCCCTAATCAGTTTTGGCTAAACTGGAAGTCACTTTCTCAGAGAAGAAGGATGACCTAGTGGAAAGAGCACAAGCATCAGAGTCAGAGGACCTGGGTTCTAATCCCGGCTCCACCACTTGTCTGCTGTGTGACCCTAGGCAAGTCACAACTTCTCTGGGCCTCAGTTCCCTCATTTGCAAAATGGGGAGTCAGTGCCTGTTCTCCTTCCTCCTTAGACTATGTGCTCCATGTAGGGCCTGATGATCTTGAATCTCCCCCAGTGTTTAGAGTACAGTCCTTGGCACATAGCAAGTGCTTAACAAATGCTATGATTATTATTGTTAGCCTGAACTAAGTCTGAGAAATCATTTATATCATAAAGTCGGTGGTAAAAATTCATTTTATAATGCAACTCAGGAAACAAAACTTTGGAATAAATTTTGTCCACTTTGTACAAGAAGCTAGGTGGTCACAAGTTGGATTTTTGTCAGATTTCCATATTTGGAATCATTTTCCATTTTTCAGTAACAGCTTCCATTTAAAAAGTGAAATCTGTTCACCTGCCTCATGAGTTCAAAGGCTTCTCTAATTATATATGTTGCACTAACAACCCTAGATCTACTGCTGCTTAAAAACTGTACTGTATAATGAGAAGGAGAAATTAATCTTTCCCATGATGTGTACTGGATAAGAAGCATACTAAATATGAGATTGCTGTCTACGGTGACATATGACTGGAATCAATCTTTCTTAAACCACCTTTTAAAAATTAATACACTAACTCAGAGCAACCCCAATTTATAATTTAATATCTCTTTAAAATCTCTCTAATTACATACCGTATTTACTCAGTCATTTCATGCCGGTCTCTGGAGTCTGTTTTACATAACTCTTTTTTTTTTTAAGCTACCTAATTATGTATTTATCTGAGAGTCCAGAATGGCTCTGAAGTAGTCATTTCAGTCTCTCAGGTTTGTGCTATGCATTTTAAAAACTGCCTTGTACAGTATTTGCCAGAGAGAGTAGGATTGGATTCATTTCCATTTCATAACCCCGGCTGATCTTCCTCCTCCTCTCCCCCCGCCTTCCGCCTTTTCAGAAAACCCAAATCAATTAACTATAGAAACTCTCCTTCGGCAATAATACGCTTGTGACATCAACCGACCGACGAGTAAAAATGCAGAGCTGAAGATGAGTGTTCCGCTTTAGACTCACTCCAGTCACTACACAGAGAAACCTGATCCGTGTAAAGAGGTGCTACTTGGGCCAGTGCTGAAAATTTGGGTCCAACTCGAATTCACCTGATGCTTGGCACATTGAAAGATTACTGGGGCTCCCTCCTTTCACAAATTGGGTGTAAAGGATCATTTTGATCACACTGAGAATACATCGGGATGTTTTGAGATGGCATTTGCCTCTAACTAATTTTCCTGAACTATTCATTCAATAGTATTTATTGAGCGCTTACTATGTGCAGAGCACTGTACTAAACACTTGGAATGAACAAGTCGGCAACAGAGACAGTCCCTGCCGTTTAAGTCATATTCGTGTGACTTCTTGCTGAGGTTCTGCAATTGTTGACTTTCAGGTCCAATAATAATGATAAAAATAGTGGGGGGGGGGGTTTAGTGCTTAATAATGTTGGTATTTGTTAAGCGCTTACTATGTGCAGAGCACTGTTCTAAGCACTAGGGTAGATACAGGGAAATCAGGTTGTCCCACATGAGGCTCACGGTTAATCTCCATTTTACAGATGAGGTAACTGAGGCACCGAGAAGTGAAGTGACTTGCCCACAGTCACACAGCTGACTGGGGTAGATACACAGTCCCTAAACAGCCAGATCTGACACTTGTCCTTGTCTCTGATGGGGCTTACACTTTAAGACGGAGCGAGAACAGGTACTGAATCCCCATTTGCCAGATGAGGACACTGAGGCACAAAGAAGTTGCCCAAGGTCACCCATCAGGCAAGCAGTAGTGCTGGGATTAGAACCCAGGTCCTCTGACTCCCAGTACTGTGTTCCTTCCACTGAGTCATGTTGCTTCAATTGCAGCTGGACGATGAGGTAGATTGCCTATACTGGATTAGAGGAAAAGACAGTGATTCCTCTAGATATTGGTCTTGGAAATCAGAGCTAATGTCCAAGCAGCTTCTTGATGATGGCAAGGCAGGGTGGATCTTTAAAACCTTTCTTTCTCTAACTAATCTGCTCTGTTATTAGAGAAGCAGCTCTATCTAGTGGTTAGAGCCCGGGCCTAGGAGTCAGAAGGACCTAGATCCTAATCCCAGCTCTGCCACTTGTCTGCTCTGTGACCTTGGGCAAGTCACTTAACTTTTCTGTGCCTCAGTTCCCTCATCTGTCAAATGGGGATTAAGACTATCGGCCCCATATGGGACAGGGGCTGTGTACAACTCGATTTGCTTGCACGCTCCCCAGCTCTTAGTACAATGCCTGGCACACTGTCTTGTCTTAAGCCGTCGAGTCGTCTCCAACCTAGAGCAACCGCATGGACACGGCATATATTAAGCGCTTAACAAATATCACCATTATTTTCTTCTCTGTGCTTTGGTCTGTGTATGGGGACTGCTTGCTTTTTGCCTCCTTTGGGGACAGAAATCCCAGGCTGGGATCCAGAAAATAAAGGACCTCATTAAAGAGAAGAGAGAAAAATTATGGCTTTTATCATCTAGGAACACTGGAATGTTGATGATGATGGTATCCGTTAAGCGCTTACTATGTGCCAGCACTGTTCTAAGCACTGGAATAGATACAAGGCAATCAGGTTGACCCACGTAGGGCTCACAGTTTTAATCCCCATTTTACAGATGAGGTAACTGAGACACAGAGAAATTAAGTGACTGGTCCAAAGTCACACAGCTGATAAGTGGCGGAGCCAAGATTAGAACCCACGGCCTCTGACTCCCAAGCCCATGCTCTTTCCACTAAACAAGCTGCTTCTCAGTTAATGGAAGATTGTCACATCCTGGGTATTCATTCAATCATATTTATTAAGTGCTTACTGTGTGCAAAGCACTGTACTAAGTGCTTGGGAAAGAACAATACAACAATAAAGTGGCAATCCCTTTCCACAATGAGCTCACAGTCTAGAGGGTATCTATGAGCCTGCCTTGGTACACCACGTTTTTGTGTCTCAATTTCCTCAAGTGTAAAATGGGGATGAAATACCAGTTTTCCCTTTTCCTAAGACTGGAAGTTCAGTGAAGGACAGGCACTGCTTATCTTATATCCACCTCATACTTAGCACAGTGTTTGGCACTTAATAAGGATCATTTTCTTGTTTCTGTGTGTGTATGAGTGTGAGTGGGTTCACGTTCACACAATACTTAATCAAACAGATGTATTTTCTATTTCCCACACTGCTTCTCATACTATTTTCTATTTCCCACACTGCTTCTCATACTGAGCATTTAACAAATACCACAATCCTTCTTCTACTTCTTCAATGTGAACAAGTACAGGGAAAAATCCTCCAGAGTCCAAATGCATGAGCAAAGCTATCAACTGCCATAAGAAATCTCAGCGTCACTGTGGGTGTCTTTTTACATTATCATTTCAATGTAGGGTAGCAATCCAAAAGGCCAATTTTATGCAGGCAGACTTATCAGTGGTTCAAGACAGGTTTGGACAATGGGCAAGTGGCTCAAATCAATTGGTCAATCAATCAATCATACTTACTGAGTCCTTACTGTGTGCAGAACCCTATACTAAGCACTTGGAAGAGTTCAGTGTAATAGAATTGATAGACATGTGTCTGTCCACAAGGAGCTTACAGTCTAGAGGGGGAGACAGACATTGTCTACTATAAATTCTGGATACGTACAAGTGTTGTGGGGCTGAGGGGGGGAGTGAATAAAGAATACTGTGGGGCTGAGGGGGGAGTGAATAAAGAATAACAAATCCATGTGCAAGGATGAAACAGAAGCGAGAAGGAGTACGGAAAATGAGGGCTTAGTGGGGGAAGGCTTCTAGGCGGCGATGTGATTTTAAAAAGGCACTGAAGGTGGGAAGGGTGACAGTCAGTTTGATATGAAGGGGGAGGGAATTCCAGGACAGAGGCAATCAAACAATCACTATATCAACTGTATTTAATGAGCACTTACTGTGTACACAGCACTGTACTGAGACTATGTGAGAGTACAACAGAACTGTAAAACCTGTTCCTTGCAAATGTGTTTACTGTTGTAGCACGCTCTCCCAAGTGCTTCGTACAGTGCTCTGCACACAGTAAGCACTCAATAAATAAGATTGAATGAATGAATGAATGAAAACCTAGTCAAGTCCCCAGATTCTTTGCTCTGAGAGAGGAAATTGTTCAGTAAGGGATGGGGAAAAAATGTAAGAAAGCCTCCAAATCTGGAATTGAATAAATAGCCTCAACTGCACTATGGGAGAAGAGTAGAGAGTGTACAGTCTAATGCTCTAGAGAATTGCAGTTCAATTCCTGGGGTCAACATCTAAGTTGAAACTCAAAAAGGAAAGCGTGGCACTTTTCAGAGATTTAGTAAAAGAAGAGATTGCTCTTCACATCCCCATCTTTTACTGTGTTATCTAGAAAAACTGTGGTATGTTTTAAGTGGCTGTGTGTGACTTTGGACAAGTTGCTTGACTTCTCTGTGCCTCAGTTACCTCATCTGTGAAATACGGCGTAAGACTGTGAGCCTCACAGGGGATGTAGACTGCATCCAACCTGATTGACCTGATCTATCCCAGTGCTTAATGCAGGGTCTGGCACATAGTAAGCGCTTTACAAATGCCATAAGAAATAAGTGCTCTCTATGGCCATGCATGATATAATCAGATCTAACACAGAACCTGTCTTCCACAGGGCTCCTGGCCTAAGTGAGAGGGTGAACAGGTGCTTAATCCTCTTTCCACTACATCACACTGTTTCTGTCATAATCACAATAATAATTGTGGTATTCAATAAGTGCTTACTATGTGCCAGGCATTGTACTAAGTGTTGGGGTTGATTCAAGATAATTAGGTCCCACATGGGGCTCACAGTCTAATTAGGAGAGAGAACAGGTATTGAATCCGGAGAACAGGTAGAGATTCCCCATTTTACAAAATGAGCAAACTGAGGCATAGAGAAGTTAAGTTACTTGCTCAGGGTCAAACAGCAGGCAAGTGGCAAAGCAGGGATTAGAACCCAGGTCTTCTGACTTCCAGGCCTGTGCTTTTTCCACTAACGAAGCTTCTTCTCTCTGTCATCTGTCAGTTAACCTGGTAGGAACAGCTGTTGAGCATCCAGCAAAGCAATGCAATCAATCCATCAATCACATTTATTGAGCGCTTACTGTGTGCAGGGCACTGTACTAAGTGCTTGGGAGAGCATAACACATCGATGTAATGAACACATTCCCTGCCCCCAGCGAATTTACAGATGTTCTGGGGTGTAAGGAAAAAATCTGAGTGAACGAATTCTTGAGGGATTCTGTAATAAAGTGAGGTCAAGAAGAGAGATGCAAACACAAGGATAATTAAAAAGCATAAAAGCATATGGACATGGATAACAAGAAGGTAAAATATCATTTATCAAGCAACCAATCGATGTCATTTATTGAGCGCTTACTGGGTGAAGATCACTGTATTCATTTATAGAACTAAATGAGTGCTAAGAGGTTAACTAACATTAACTGTGAATTGCCTGCCTGCCTGCAATTCTCATAGGCGGATCCTCATTTTTCCCAGAGATGACTTGGTAGATTAGGGAACGAAAGATTTCAGGCAAGTAGGATAAGGCTTGGTAGAGTCAAAATTGAAAGAGGAAGAGACATGAGGGCAAGTGAGGGGTTGGGGAGGCAGAGGCAGAGGCAGAGCAAGACAGATCGACACAGAGATGGAAAAGAGGAGAAAGATGAACACAGGTGAGAAAAGGGGAGAGAGGGAGAAGGACACAAAGAGTGATATAGAGAGGAAGAGAAAAAGGACAGAAAAAAGGAGACAGAAAGGGGGCTCACAGAGAGTCACAGTGAGGAAAAGAAAGAGGAAGAGGTAAGGGAAGACAGTCAGATAGGACATTATCTGATTGGGGATTAAGACTGGGGATGTCGGCCCGCCACCTAAAACTCAACATGAGCAAGACTGAGCTCCTCATCTTCCCTCCCAAACCCAGTCCTCTCCCAGACTTCTCTATCACCATCGATGGCACGACCATCCTTCCCGTCTCTCAGGCCCGCAATCTCAGTGTCATCCTTGACTCGTCTCTCTCGTTCACCCCACGCATCCTATCCGTTACCGAGACCTGCCGGTTTCACCTCTACAATATCGCCAAGATCCGCCCTTTCCTCTCCACCCAAACGGCTACCTTACTGTTACGGGCTCTCGTTATATCCCGGCTAGACTACTGTGTCAGCCTTCTCTCTGACCTCCCTTCCTCCTCTCTCGCCCCGCTCCAGTCTATTTTTCACTCCGCTGCCCGGCTCATCTTCCTGCAGAAACGATCTGGGCGTGTCACTCCCCTTCTTAAACAACTCCAGTGGTTGCCTATCAACCTCCGCTCCAAACAAAAACTCCTCACTCTAGGCTTCGAGGCTCTCCATCACCTTGCCCCTTCCTACCTCTCCTCCCTTCTCTCTTTCTACCGCCCACCCCGCACGCTCCACTCCTCCGCCGCCCACCTCCTCACCGTCCCTCGGTCTCGCCTATCCCGCCGTCGACCCCTGGGCCACGTCCTCCCGCGGTCCTGGAACGCCCTCCCTCCTCACCTCCGCCAAACTGATTCTCTTTCCCTCTTCAAAACGCTACTTAAAACTCACCTCCTCCAAGAGGCGTTCCCAGACTGAGCTCCTCTTCTCCCTCTACTCCCTCTGCCATCCCCCCTTTACCTCTCCGCAGCTAAACCCTCTTTTTCCCCTTTTCCCTCTGCTCCTCCACCTCTCCCTTCCCATCCCCACAGCACTGTACTCATCCGCTCAACTGTATATATTTTCGTTACCCTATTTATTTTGTTAATGAATTGTACATCGCCTTGATTCTATTTAGTTGCCATCGGTTTTTACGAGATGTTCTTCCCCTCGACTCTATTTATTGCCATTGTTCTCGTCTGTCCGTCTCCCCCGATTAGACTGTAAGCCCGTCAAACGGCAGGGACTGTCTCTATCTGTTGCCGACTTGTTCATCCCAAGCGCTTAGTACAGTGCTCTGCACATAGTAAGCGCTCAATAAATACTATTGAATGAATGAATGAACGAACAACCTGATTACCTTGCATCTACGCCAGTGCTTAGAACAGTACTTGGCACATAGTAAGCACTTAAATACCATAATTATTATAGGGCATAGAGAGAGAGACACAGAGAAGAAGAGAAATGAAAGAGAGAAAGAGGCAGACAGATTGATAAGGACATAGAGAGAGACAAAGAAGAGAAAGAAGGGAAAGAAAAGAAGAGAGTGAGGCAAAGAGAGGATGGAAAGACATGCAGATAGGGATACTGAGAGATACAGAGAGGAAGAGAAAGGAATAGAGAAAGGAAGTTAGATGGGACACAGAGCAAGAAAAGAGGAAGAAAGAAACAGAGAGGAAAACAGAAAGAAACACTGGAGAGAAGAGAAAGGAGGAAAAGAAAGGAAGAGACCGAGAAAAAGACAGCATGAGAGGGAAAGACATATGGACAGTAACACAGACAGAGACAAAGGGAGAAAGAGAAAGAGACTCTCTATGTATATAATATGGAAAGGAGTCTTTCTAAAATTGTGTTGAAGGTGATAAAGGTCTTTGGGAAGATTTAGGCCAGCTGGTAGAGAGGTTGGAAGTCTAGGGTTAGGAGATTTGACTTAACTTATGGGGTCACTGGAGGTCAAAGGGGGGGTGGGATGGGTAGGGGGGAGAATGACAAAAGAAAGCCAATTACCCAAGCACTGTGGGACTGAGATTAGTTAATCGAAAGTTCATATAATTAAGTCAAATGGGGATCGGATATCTTGGACTGTTCCTTGCCCAATTTTGCTTGGTTTTCCTAACTTTTTTTTTTTATTATTATCTCAGCTTACCCGGGGATGGGGCAAGGACATTCAAATCATTGACTTTCTAATACACTTCAAGGTGTGCTTGAAACAGAAAAGCTGGGACAAAGTAATAATAATAATTATAATTGTGGCACTTAAGTGCTTCCTATAAGCCAGGCACTGTACTAAGAGTTGGAGAAGATACAAGATAATCAGGTTGGACATAGTCCCTGTCCCACATGAGGCCCACATTCTTCATCCCCATTTTTCCAGGTGACATAACTGAGACATAGAAAAGTGAAGTGATTGCCCAAGGTCACCCTGCAGACAAGTGGCAGAGGTGGGATTGGAACCTATGTCCTCTGACCCCCAGGCCCATGCTTGTTCACAAGGCCACACTAGATCAGAGGGAGTAAAAGATGCAGAGGAAATTACATCATTCCAGGAGAGGATAACTAGAGAGTAAGCCAAGGCTTGAAATCAACCTTTGCTGCCTTTTGATGATGATGGTGATATCTGTTAAACCCTTCCTACGTGTTAAGGACTGTTCTATGCACCGGGATAGATACAAACTAAACAACTGCACACTTTCCCTGTCCCACATGGGGCTCACAGTCTTAATCCTCATTTTACAGATGAAGGACCTGAGGCACAGAGAAGTGAAGTGACTTGTCCAAGGTCTCGCAGCAGACAAGTGGGAAGCCGAGATTAGAACCCATGTCCCTCTGACACCCAGGCCTGGGCTCCATCCAAAGGGCCAGGCTGCTTTTCTGTCACAAGACTAACTACCACAAGACTCCTTCAAGAGTAGGACAAAGGGATTTTCAATTGCATGGATTCCAGCCCAATTTACCCTGTTAAGAGGAGAGAAGAAAAGGCCAGACAAACCACATCTGGGCTTCCAAGAAGTTGTAACTACTCTGCCTTCAATTGACTAACGACCACTTCCAAAGATGAGCACAACCTTTCTTAAATAGCCTGTGAATATTAAAATATATTTATCCCTGACATCATTCTGCCACAAATCTTTTTTCAATTGAGTAAGTGCCTATTGGCTTTCATCTGCTTCTCTGCAGCGTCACCCCAATACTGTCGTTTTTTCTCCCCGCTGAGATGAACAATAAGAATTTTTTATCATTATTTCAAATGTTTTTCACCGGCTTGATTTAAAAAGGGAAAATTCCCCACGATATTGTCAGTCTGATTATCAGATGATGATGGACACCGGATTGATAAGAGTCACTCAAGGAGATGCGAGCTCTTGTATATAACAGCCTACTACAATTATCAGACACTACTAAACTATTATTGATCCTTTTCGCATTGGGTGGTGGCTGAACATTTTCCACTTATTTAAAGTGCTGTTAGCCAGAAACTCCCATCAATGATAAAGCAGTCGACGAATGTCTTTAAACACGGCTCGATACAATAAATAGCCCACACAGAAGGTTCACGGTTCTTTAATCTCCGTGAAACAAATAACTGTACAAGGAGCAAACATTCCTTGTAGTGGCTAAATGGTTTATTACAATAAAACAGGTACCAAAGGAGGTCATTTAATATGTAACCTTAAGTAGCTTTGATGGAGCTGGTGGTCAGGTGAGGGGGAAAATGCTTCACTGTCTATTTGCTTTCGGTGATTTGAGAAACAGAAGGAAAAAGAGCAACAATCACAATGCAACAAACCAAGTGGAATTTCTCGATAACCTTGGGAGTCACTGCAACGGGGAGACCTAATACACGAGTTCTTTTGCTAGTGGCTGTATTACATGAAAATAGGGTGCTGTTCAAATGAACATGTGTCCTGTCATCACACCAAGACCTTGCTTCTAAAGGCAACACTTCTCTGTTGGAGAAATCTCTCTACTGTATTCATTCAATCGTATTTATTGAGCACTTACTGTGTGCAGAGCACTGTACTAAGCATTTGGGAGAGAACAGAGTAATAATAAACTGCCACCTTTCCTACCCACAATGAGCTTACAGTCTAGAAGGGGGTGACAGAGTAGTAGTAGAAATGAAAATAAATTACAGATATGGCATGCTCTGGTAATAGAAACTATAATAAGAATAACGATAATAATAATAGTATTTATTAAGTGCTTATTATGTGACAGAAGCTACGGCAGATACAGTACAATCTGATCAGACAGTCCCTGTCCCTCATGGCACTAGGTCTAAGGGGATGAACAAATAATTTCCGTATGAGGAATTTGTGAAGCACAGAGAGGTTAAGTGATCTGCCCAAGGTCACATGACAGGCAAGTGGCAGAGTGGGATCAGAAGCAAGGTCTACTGACTCGTAGTTCTGCGCCTTTTCCACTAGGACATGATGCTTTTCGATCAGTGGTATTTACTGAGCGTTTACTGTGTGCACAGGACTACACTAAGCGCTCGGGAGAGTTGGTAGACATGATCCCTGCCTAGACGAGTTTATAACATGTGGAAAATAGTCCCTGTAATGGTATTCATTAAACTCTAACTGTATGTGGAGCACTATACTAAGCACTTAGGAGAGTACAATACAATAGCATTATAGACATGATCCCTGCCCCCAAAGAGGGTACACAATATTGTGAGAAACAGTACCTGTAATTTTATTAAGTTCTTACTATGTGCAGAGCACTATACTAAGCTCTGGGAAGGAATACACAGGCAGCAAATAGGCCCAGTTCCCAGCTTCAAGGAGCTCACAATCTAAGGATTATACAAATTATAAGGGAGAGGGGACTGGAGACAGACTCATAAGGAGGGATGAAACAATAAAATGCTAAACCAACATAAGATACAGGAACAAATACACAAAATGAAACAAAAATCTGATGGGTCAGGCAGCTACAGGAGCAGAATCGTTTCTCCGCTTCTTCAGATGGCTTTGGGGTCTGAGAGGGGAGAGGGGAGTGAGTAGCTCTTCTCAGCAGAAGGAAGGAGAGCAAACTCGAAAACAGGGAGAATAGACAAATGAGGAAATCAAAGCCATAACGGGCGGTCTAATCTTTCCCTACAATCAGTAGTTAACAGAATGGCTGACCGCTGAGATTTAAGGTCAGGCCGGGCTTCGGCTCCCAAAAAAGTCAATGCAAAGTGATTTCATTCTTTATTTTACTCTTCTTTATTTCCCTGAGGTTTTATATCGCACTTTGTGCTGCAAGAGGACACCATTAATCTGATGCCAAGTAAGCTTTAGTAGTTGTGGCTATGTGTGGCCCTTGTCTCTCTCTCGCACGCGTGCCCATCACTAGCTTCAGCTGCTACTGCATCCAATCCCCTGGACAATGATTCTTCCTTCCTTCCATCAGGATTCAGTCAGGGTCAGGGAGAGGGCAGGAAAAAAAATCCCCAATACACTTGGTTCTGCCATAAAACAGGCTTTTACAATGCCCTCTGGCTAGACCTTTATTAGAACTTTAGGTAGTATGCGATGTGAGAAGCACTGTGGTCTAATAGAAAGAGCATGGGCCTAGGAGACAGAGGACCCTGGCTCTGTCATTTGTCTGCTGTGTGTATCCAAATGATTAGCTTGTATCTATCCCAGCGCTTAGAAAAGTGCCTGGCACAAGAAAAGTGCTTAACAAATAAAAATGCAAGCCAGTGGAAAGAGCACAGGGCTTGCACATCAGGATTCTAATTCCAATTCCATCAACTGCCTGCTGTGTGACCGCAGGCAAGTCACTTAAGTACTCTGTGCTTTGGTTTCCTCAACTGTAAAACAGACACTGGATGCTGTTCTCCCTCTCCTTTAGACTGTGAGCCTGATCTCATTGTACTGGATCTTACCCCAGAGCTTAGCATAGTGCCTGGCATGTAGTGAGCATTCAACAAATTTCACAATTATTATCATTATTATTCTCTGTACCTTAATTTCCGCTTCTGTAAAATGGGGATTAAAAGCCTGCTCTCTTTCTCCCTTAGACTGTGAGCCCCGTGAGGGACAGAGACCGGATCTGATCTGCTTATCTTTTATTAATCAATCAATTTTTAGCATTTATTGAGCTCCTACTGGGTGTAGAGTTAAGGGAATTAAGGGACATCTATCTGAGCCTGTTTGGATACAGTACTCCATGCTGTCGGAATCAATCAATGGAATTTACAGAGTGCTTACTGGGTCAAAAGCATTGTATGAAGCGCTTGGAAGAGTGAAATACAGCATAGATGGCAGACACTTTCCCTGCCCAAGTTGAGCTTACAATATAGAGGAAGAAACACCTGATCGTGTGTCATTATCTGTAATACTGTTCTACCTTGCCTGTTTCTGCCATCTTGAGGTTTGCTGCTATAACATTATATGGGAACTTATTACCAGGGATCTTGATGGTAAGCTCCTCCTTCAGGCTGTAAGCTCCTTGAGGGCAGGAATTAGGTCTACCAACTCCGTTGAACTGTACTCTGCCAAGCGCTTATCGTTATTATTACCTGTTGCCCCTCCTCCTTAGGGTGTGAGTCCCATGTGGGAGAGGGAATGTATCTCATCTGATTGATTGTATCTCCCCCAAAGCTTAACACATAGTAAGTGCTTAGCAAATGCCACAATTATTGTTGTTATTCTTTTTTTATGGTATTTGCTAAGCGCTTACTATGGGTCCAACACTGTTCTAATCGCTGGAGAAGATACAAGTTAATCAAGTCGGACACAGTCCCCATTCTGGTCGGGGCTCACAATCAAAGTTGGAGAGGGAACAGGGACTCCCATTTTACCACTGAGGAAACTGAGGCACAGAGAAGTGAAGTGACTTGCTCAAGGTCACACAGCAAGCAATGGGCAGAGCCGGAATTAGAACCCATGTCCTGCTGAATCCCAGACTCATGCTCTCTCCACTAGGCCATGCTTCTTCTCCAGGGGCTTCGAGGGGCTCGCATCCCAAAGCTGCAATCGGGTGGCGAACACAGGCAGAAGAGCGTAGTACCAGAAAGGCAGGAGTGGATTTTCTTCCGACAAAAGACCACAATTACACCCAATGGAGATAACGAAACAGAGTGGGCCAAACTAAGTTCAATTCAGAAACTTAAACCACAATAGCCTCCGCATTAATTAGAAACAATATTTGTGAGCGTATTTCAAAAGCAGGCTCTGGTTGCGGGGGGAAGTGAATTAGCGAACAAAGAGTTCCTTGACATTCTTTGCCTCCAATTCAGGCGGGCAAGAAATCGGCAAGGAGCTACAGTTCTGTATCACACAATTACGGGCCTCATTCATTAGTAACACATCATTGACTACGGCATGAAAGAAATGACAAATTAGCAATTTCACGGCTCGAACATAATGCTATCGTTTGTATCACCGAGTCAGCAAAATCTACCCTCCGATCCTTCAGCTCACCGTTCTAACCCACGACCGATCATCAATATGGTTTTATGTGCCTTGTACTAATCACTAAAGTCAAGTAATATGCAAGGTTAATGGTTGCAGACGGTCTCGAAAAAATATCTGAGATCTGATAAGGGAATCCCACATTATCGCTGTTCTGTGCGTGTATATCCCAGCTAAGAATAGGACGGGGAAGGAAATCGATGGTTAAGGCAGTTATAATACATCTCTCGGTGTAACATATAAATCGGTGCTTCATTACCCATTCACACCGCAGTTAATAAATAGTTCAGACACAGGGCACACTGATCATGAAGGAGTGGAACCATTGTAAGTTTGTCACCACAACTTTAGATTTATGCCGCCAGAATACAACGGCGTTCATACTGTGTTTTTCAATTACCGAGATCCCCTCAAGAAGATAGAAACCGTCCAGGGTCCGTTCTCCTTAGAAATTTCATGTACAAATTCCCCAACCTAAGTACCTGATTCATTCTGTTTCTGCACTTAGCCACTTCCCCGGGCCTCTAATCAACAGTGCCAAACTATCACGTATTCTCCCCCAGTATCGCTCACGGATGATAATTGCGGTATTGTGGTATTTGTTAAGCGCTTACAATGTGCCAAATTTCAGAGGAAATTTGAGAAGTAGTGAGGCCTAGTGGAAATAGCATAGGCCTGAGTGTCACGGGACTTGGCTTCTAATCCCGGCTCTATGACTTGTCTGCTGTGTGACTTTGGGAAAGTCACTTAACTTCTCTGTGCCTGTTTCCTCATCTCCATGGCACTTAAGTACCGGTTCACCCCCAACCCCCTTAGACTGTGAACTTCATGTGGGACAAGGACTGTGTCTGACCTCATTATCTTGCTATCTACCTCAGTATAGTGCGTGGCACTCAGTAAAAGCTTACCAAATGCCACAATCATTATTTAGGCCAAAGAAAATAAGTCCTAATTCTAAGAGCATTGGAATAGGCTTCTGAAAAGGCTCTGAAATTTCTCCCCAAGAGAGCTTTAAAAACAGGAATGGGAAGGAGCATGGCCTAGTGGAAAGTGCATGGGCTTAGGCGTCAGAGGACCTGGGTTCTAATCCAGGCTCTGCTACTTGTCTGATGTGTGACCTTGGGCAAATCACTTCTCTGTACCTCAGTTTCCTCAACTGTAAAATGGAGACTAAATCCTACTCCCTCCTACTTAGACTATGAGCCCCATGTGGCTCAGAGACTGTGTCCAATGTTATTCATCTTGTATCTACCTCAGAGCTTAATACAGTGCTTGGCACATAGTAAGTGCTTAAGAAGTACCATTAAAAAAAAAGTATAACTAACTTTCTAGAGGAGGGGAGCTGGCCTTGATAACCAGGAGGAGACCCTTCTAGCTCTAAAATTCTAAATAATAACAATAATAATAATAGTAGTAGTATCTTAAGCACTTAATATGTGCCAGGCACTCTTCTAAGTGCTGGGGTAGATACAAGGTAATCAGGTTGGACACAGTCCCTGTTCCACATGGGGCTCACAGTCTTAACCCCCATTTTACAGATGAGGTCACTGAGGCCTAGAGAAGTGAAGTGACTTGCCAAAGGCCACACAGCAGACAAGTGGCCGAACTGGGATCAGAACCCATGACCTTCTGACTCCCAGACCCGCGCCCTATCCATTACACCATGCTGCTTCTCTAAAGAAGTCTCAGCTCCAGAAAAGTTCACGACTCACCTGTTTCCTTCATTCTGACAAAATGTGGTCCTTTGAAACAGGCTCTAGTGTGTCATACTCGTCATTCTGGAAATGTCTTCCTTTTTTTTTTTTAAAAAAAAAAAAGAGCTTTTTTGGTTCTGCGTAATTATTACCACTTACCTTCCTAAACCAAAATAAAACAGGCAGGCAAGATGTTTAATTTGAAAGTCTATCGGTGAATGCAAACGCCAAACTGGCAGCTTTGGTGTTGTAGCATTAAATGTAGCTTATCTCACCAGTGACAAAGAGAAACAGACATTCTCTTAGGACTGTGAGTTATGACAGTCTCTCCAACGAGTGAAAAATCATCCCTATACAGCTGTCACTGATGAGATTTTCTTTCTTTCTTTGTTAGGGCGGCATTAGCAGCATTTGAGCCACTCTGGAGGAAAAGAGGCAGACCGTTAATTGTAATGAAACTCTGTGCACTTTAAAGTTAGGAAGAGTTATTTCTCACGTTATAAACAATGGTGTTTCCCTCCCTTTAGTACGTGCAATGAGAGAAAGAACGTGGACAAAGCTGTTTTTTAAGACCTGGGGTAGACACATGTTAGGCATGATTGATGGATCAGGTGTTTCATAGGGGATTATTAACGGGAAAATGGTATTTGTTAAGCACTTACTATGTGCCAGGCACTGAGGTCTGAGGTAGATACAAGCTAGTCAGGTTGCATAGAGTCCATATCCCATGGAGGGCTTACAGTCTTAACCTCCATTTCATAGAAGAGGGAACTGAGGCCCAGAGAGGTGGTATTTGTCAAGCTTTTACTGCGTGCCAGGCACTGTACTTAGTGAGGGATAGATACAAGTTTATCACATTGGACACAGACCCTGCCCCACATGGGGCTCACAGTCTCAATCCCCATTTTACAGATGAGGTAACTGAAGCACTCGCAGAACTGAAGCGACTTCCTCAAGGTCCCTCAGCCGACAAGTGGCGGAGCCAGAATTAGAACCCAGGTCCTCTGGGTTCTATCTACTGGGCTACTCTGTTTCTCTGGCCAACCTTCTCCAGGTTGGTGAGAGGACAGCTCTTTAGGAAGGATTCTCTTGTTCCTGAAGCAGTTGGGCCAACCCTGAAAGAGGGAATCCCAACTGAGGAAATCTTTGAACTTCTCTCGGTCTGACACGAAATGGATGGCTAAAGACTTCTGTTTATCCAGTTCCTCCTTTCCTTCAAGAGAACGTCCGCAGTCTAAGTCTGGAGCTAAGTCCATTCTTCACTCTGCTGTCCAGTTCATTTGTCATCAGAAAACAAATGAGAAGCAGTGTGGCTCAGGGGAAAGAGCCCGGGCTTGGGAGTCAGAGGTCATGGGTTTGAATCCCGGCTCCGCCACTTGTCAGCTGGGTGGCTGTGGGAGAGTCACTTCACATCTCTGTGCCTCAGTTACCTCATCTGTAAAATGGGGATGAAGACTGTGAGCTTCACGTGGGACAACCTGATTACCCTGTATCTACCCCAGTGCTTAGAACAGTGCTTTGCACACAGTAAGCGCTTAACAAATACCAACATTATTATCGGAAACGTTCAGTCTGTCTCTCCTCACTCCTCAAGAAACTCCAGTGGTTGCCCGTCCACCTCGGCATCAAACAGAAACTCCTTACCATAGGCTTTAGAGCACTCAACCAGCTGGCCCCCTCCTATCTCACCTCCAGGATCTCCTATTCCAGCCTGGCCCACACAATCTGCTCCTCTGGCACCAGCTTATTCACTGCCCCAATCTCGTCTGCCTCGCCGCCGACCCCTTTCCCCCATCCTCCCGCTAACCTGAAACTCCTTCCCCCTCCATACACGCCAGACCACCACTTTCCATACCTTCAAAGCATTATTTAGGTAACATCTCCTCCAAGAGGCCTTTCCCGATTAAACGCTCTTTCCTGCAGCTTGCTCTCTTGCTCTCGTCTATGCATTTGGATTCCCCCACCCTTCAGCACTTATGTATATATCTTTAAATTCTATATTCATATTAGTGTATGTCTCCCCTTCTTGACTGGAAGCTAGTTCTGGGCGGGGAACGTATCTGCTAATTCTGTTGCATTGACTGAGAGAACTAATCTTAACCCTAATTCACAATAAAATTAATCATATACAATTAATCAATCTATCATATTTATTGACTGCTTACTGTGTCCAGAGCACTGTACTGACTTCTTGATGCTCTCTAACTGCTGACTGCCTTCCCTTTCCCCATCCAAGCAACTCATAGGGGTCTCAGTCTGTCCTAGGAGAAAGCACGGGCCTGGGTTCTAATTTTGGATCCACCAGCTACCTGCTGTGGGACCTTGGACAAGTCACTTAACTTCTCATTTCCTCCTCTGAAAAACGGGGGACTAAACACCTGTTCCTCCTCCAAGTTAGACTGTGAGTCTCATGTGGGACAGGGATGAGTCTGACCTCTATCAATACCACTGCTACATACAGTGCTTGGCACTTAAATAGTTGTTGAGTTTTATTTGTTAACAAATGTCACTACTGTTATCGTCATCATCAATATAAAGTCAGAAGGACCTGGGTACTAATCCCGGCTCTGCAGCCTGTTTGCCATGTGACCCTGGGCAAGTCATTTCGCTTCTCTGTGTCTCAGTTACCTCAACCGTAAAATGGAGGTTAAGACTGTGAAGCCCATTTGTTGTGTTTGGCGAGGATGCGTGCGCACACACACAAACACACACACACAAAGCACCCTCCTACTTAAGCAAATCCCCCAAGTATTCTCTCCTACAATGGATAAGGTTGCTCTCTCTGCTAAGTGGTTCTGACTTATAAAGTTGAATCCGCTATAAGCACCACTCCCCCTCCCCATTTCCATCTGTTCCTCTAACTTGACTCCAATGCTGAAATGTCCTCCCTGTCCACGTGGAAGTCCTTTGGTTATATTTTGTGTGGTCTACCCATGCCAAATTGGGGAATCTTTAATGAAAAAAAAATTCAGTTAATAGGCTTACCTATCACTTATCAGCTGTCCATGTAAATAGGCTGTCAAAGGGGAATTGGCAGGTGGTAATCCAATGGGATAATAGCTCAGGGAAAAAAATACGCTATTAGTCCTGCTGGGATCCTCACCCCTTCCACTCAAAAACCCATGAATAGGTTTGCAGCACAGCAAGGACAAGGCTACAAAATGTGTCAAGTAAGGGAGAGGGGAAAACCAGTCCTTGGGAGACAAAGGCCTCTTCTTGGGGCAGTAAACAGTATTGAACAAGGATTATAAAGACCAGAGAGAAAAGTCCAAGGTTATAAGGGCTGTGGCTGAGGGAGGAGTGGTGAAAGTTGGGGGGGGGGGGGGGGGGTGGAAAAAGTGGGAAGGAAAGGAGGGAGGGAATGAGAAGGAGAGGAGAGTAGGGGAGAGAGAGAGAGAAGAAGAAGAAGAAGGAAGAAGGAAGAAGGAAGAAGGCATAGAAAACTCAAGAGCCAATTGCCAGAATTATCCAAGATGAAGCAGCATGGCCTAGTGGATAGAGCAGGGGCCTGGAAGTCAGGGAATCTGGGTTCAAATCCCGGCTCCGCCACTTGTTTGCCGTGTGACCTTGGGCATGTCACTTAGCTTCTCTGGGCCTCAATTACTCCATCTGTAGGGATTAAGACTGTGAGCCCCATCTGATTATCTTGTACCTACCCTAGTACAGTTGCTTGCTGTGTGACCTTAGGCAAGTCACTTGATTTCTCTGTACCTCAGTTTTCTCTTTTGTAAAATCAGGGTGCAATATCTGTTCTCCCTCCTACCTGTGGGACTGGAACTGTGCCTGACCTGATTAGCCTATAGGCAGTCTAGACTGTAGACTGTAGTCTAGACTGTAAACTCATTGTGGACAGGGAATGTGTCTACCAACCCTGTTGCAGAGTGTGCTCCCCCAAGCGCACAGTACAGTGCTCTGAACACAGTAAGCGCTCAATAAATACCAATGATGGATTATCTTGTACCTAACTCTGTTCTTGTTACAGAGCTTGGCACACAGTAAGAGCTAAACAACTATCGTAATTATTAACACCTGTAAAGGAAACCAACAACCTAGCCAGTGGCTCATTTCAAACGCTTCACGTCTTTGTCACAAGTCAAATTAAAGAAACAAAAAGAGACCAGCCGAGGAAACCAGCATCAGTGTCGAATTTTAAGTTTACTCATCAGGGCAGGTGGTGTTCGCTCTCTCGGGCTGGCCAAGGGCCAGGAGACCATACATGCATCCAGGGGGGGAAAAAGAAACAGAAGCAGACGCCACTAACAAGCCAGAGAAAAAGCCAGCTGCATGTTTTCTTCTTCGAGTATGCTGCAAGTCAATAAAATTAAAGAAAAATGCAGTGTCGTTGGAACTCTTGTCCCTAGGAGCCTACGAGACCAACGTAGGCTTTCAAGCACTGCAAAGGTAAAGGCTGGCCTTTCCCCAGAAGGACCCAGTTGTCAATAGATGCTCTATTCCATTTAGATTATTGTTATTATTATTATATTTGTTAAGTGCTTACTCTGTGTCTAGCACTGTTCTAATCACTAGGATTAATCAGGTCCAATGCAGTCTCTGTCCCCCATGGAGGCTCACAGTCTAGGCAGGAGGGAGAACAGGTATTTAATCCCCATTTTACAGTCAAAGAAACTGAGGCCCAGAGAAGTTAAGTGACTTGCCTGTGGCTACACGGCAAGCAATTAAGCAACTGGCAGGGCCCGGATCTTTTAAGCAGAACTCGGCTCCACAGTCACAAAACGCTTTGAGCCTCACAGGCGGAGCTGGACTCCACCGGGCCCTACTACGGTAAAGAAGACTGAAGAACAGCTCAGGCTTTGGCGTCAAGGACCCGGCCTCTAAGCCCACCTCTGCCCCTTGACTGCTGTGTGACCTTGGGCAAGTCACTTTTTTAATGGTATTTGTTCAGCGCTTACTAGGTGCCAGGCACTGTACTAAGTGCTAGGGTAAATACAAGTTAATCAGGTTGGGCACAGTCCATGTCCCACATGCAGTTCACAATCTTAATTACAGGTGAGGGAGCTGAGCCAAGAGAAGTGAAGTGACTCACCCAGGGTCACTCAGCAGACGAGGGGCAGAGCCGGGATTAGAACCCAGGTCCACCTGACTCCCAGGCCCCTGCAATATCCACTAGGCCATGCTGCTTCTCGATTTAACTCACTAACTCCTCTAGGCTTCAGTTTCCACCTCTGTAAAATAGAAATTCTATAACTGTTCCTCCCTCTTATTCAGACTGCGAGAACCGAGTGGGCCAGGGACTGTGCCTGACCTGATTATCTTGTATCTGTCCCAATGTTTAGTACAGTGCTTCGCGCCTAGTAAGTGCTTAAACACCACAATTATTATTGTTATCGTTATTAGGAAATAGGAAAGACGGGACATGAAAGACCAGAGCATTAGGTCTGATATCACTAGGGGATGTGTCATACTTTGGGGACATCATCTCAAATACTTCAATCCCCTGAAAATAAGCTCCCCTTAGGAGCCCAGTATTAGGATAAGCTATGAGCCCTTCCTGTGTGTGAAACACTGTGCTAAACACCTGGGAGAGTACAACAGAGTTGGTAGAAATGTTCCTTGTTCACGAGGAGTTTACAGTCCAGAGGGAGAAGCAGACCCTAAAATAAATTACAGATATACATAAGTGCTGCAGTGTTGAAGTTAGGAAGAAAGGAACAAATTGCAAAGTCAAGAAAGAAGGAAGAGGGAGTAGGGGAAAACAGGGCTTAATCTGAGAAGGCTTCCTGGAGAAGATGTCATTTTAACAAGGTTTTGAAGGCGGGGAGAGTGGTGGTCTTTGCTGTGCGAGGGGGGCAAGGAGTTCCAGGCCAGAGGAAGGATGTGGGCGAAGGGTCAGCAGTGAGATAGGCGAGATCAAGATCCAGAGAGTAGGTTGGCAATTGAGTAGCAGAGTGGTTCGGGCTGGGTAATAAGAGGAAATCAGTGAGGTAAGGTAGGAGGGGGAGAGCTGATTGAGGGCTTTAAAGTCTATCGTAAGAAGTATTCTGATGACTACAAACAAGGATGCCTGTAATACAGATAAACTTTTACTCCTTTCTCATCACCAGACTCCTAACACGAAAGTACCCTTCCATTCTCCATGTTACCATCCATGAATGTTAAGGAGAGTTGAAAAGCAGTGTGGTCCAGTGGGAAGAGCCTGGGCCTGGAGGTCAGAGGACTGGGGTTCGAATCCTAACTCATCCACATTTCTGCTGTGCGTGACCTAGGGCAAGTCACTTAATTTCTCCGTGCCTCATCCGAAACATGGGGATTAAGACTATGAGCCTTATGTGAGACAGAGACTGTGTCCAACCTGAATATCTTGTATCTACCCCAGCGCTCAGTACAGTGCATGGTACATAGTAAAAATTTAACAAATACCATTTAGAAAAAAAGGCACAGAAAAGCTCAATGACTTGCCCAAATTCACCCCTAGAATAGTGGTGAGTGTAAGAATAGATAACAACTCTCTCCTTCCTGCCATGACATCTCTGCCCATTGCAAGACCAAATTGCCTCTCTAAATTTTTAGGAAGTCTGGAGAAAAAATTTGGCAAATCCCAGACTCAAATCCCGCAGTTCCAAATGAAAATTAACTTGCAATGTATTGTAATCGGCTCAAAGTCTCCACATGTTAAAGACAGTCATGAGGAGTTATTCCTATAGGTCAGTACAATAGCACCCACAGAAAAAAGCCTTATTGGAAGATAATGAACACTAATTCTACAGGACAGAGCTGAAAGAGTTGCATTCTGAAAAAAGTGAAAACTGCTTTAAAATGCCAAACTGTAGTTGGTAAAAAGTATTCAAAGATGTAGTGTACAAATCAAGTCTCACCCTATTTATTGTATTTATGTTTCTGTCCACCTAAAGACTCCAATTTGCCCAGGAAAATCAAATGGGTAGATGTTTGAGGTACCACTTTAGCTAGCAGATGAGATCCGCATGTGCAAGCCAAGGTTTCGGCTGCGCAAAAACTTGATGCTACCATTGTGCAAATTGAGAGAGTGGTTAGCCATTGTGAAAATTTAGCTCTTCTCAGTCTTAAGTTCGAAATCAATCTATCAGTCACATTTACTGAACACTTACTAAGTGCAGAGCACTGTACTAAGCGCTTGGCAGAGTCCAATACAACAGAATTAACAGACACAACAAGCATAACACTACTGTAACTCTACTGCGATTCACAGCCACCTGGGAAAAGTATCAAGAAAAATAACCATTGCTTTTCTTCCCCCCAGCAGGAATAATAAAGGCTCGATTTTCCTCGGCCTACCCTTCTAAGGTCACCAAACCACTCGGGCAACCCGGAAACATTTGCTTTCTCAAATCACCTTCTCTACTTTCAGATGACATTCACGTCCGGCGGGGATTAATACTTGACTAATGTGATCTCCTATTTTTAATAGCCAGCTGTTCAAAGTAGTCCCCCGTTCCTCAGGCTGATCTATGTGCTGACATCATCCCCAGATGGCTATTTACTCAGCTGGAGACTGTATTCTGATACTGCTTACAATGTGTCTCATTCGACACTGCCCCTTTTATAGATACACAAACATATACACACACAGACATATATATATATTTGCACATACTTGTATCGCTCAACTCACATCTCTGACAGAGGCAGCCCATCATTATAACAGAGCACATCTCCCTTGCCAGCTGGGGCTGTCTGGGATTCAGCAGGGAGTGTGCATATGTGTGTGTTGTTTGCGTGTACTCTTTTTAAATGGAGTTCACTGCCTTGCCATGACTCCCAAGAACTGCACTTAAAAGACCCTTTTAAAAGCATCACATTTTGTTTCTTTAAGTGAGTGAGAACACAGATCTCTCTTCTCTTCACCCCTTCTCCCCACCCTGCCCACGGAAAATACATCTTAGCTCACAATTCTTTGCTGAATTCACTGGCAGTTTTCAAGACCTTTTTCCAGGCAAGATTTTTGAAGGTGGCACTAGAAAATCATGAAGGGGACAATTCCCTGAAATGAGGCCTTTGAAGACTTTGTGAAATCAATCCATTGAATGTATTTATCAAGTGCTTACCTTGTGCGGAGCACCGTACTAAATTTTCAGCCCTGGGAGTAGAAATGATCATTATCGAGAGCTTGGTGTGGGCCAAGCACTGCCTAAGAACTGGGATAATCTCAAATTAGACAGATTAAAGGAGGAAAGAGGATCCACAATCTAAATGGGACATAGGTCAGTGAAGTATTAAGTAGCAATGAATGACAAAATGAACAGAGCAAGATAGCACTGTAATACAAAATAGCCAGACATATTTCTTGGAGAGGAAACTATTTTCAAACTTCCCAATTCTAAGCATTCAAGCATTAACTGAGCCCAAATTCTCCAGCAGTGGTATTTAATAATAATAATAAGGGAATGTTTTTCCAAACTTTGTTGTGTTCTCCCTAGTGCTTAGTACAGTGCTTTGCATACAGTAAGTGCTCAATAAATACCATTTATGATAATAACTGTGGGGTTTGCTAAATGCTTACTATGGACCAAGCACTAGAATAGATACCAAACAATCTGGTCAGACACAGTCCCTGTCCCACATGGGGCTCCCAATCTAAGCAAGAGGGATAATGGGTCTTGAATCCTCATTTTACAGATAAGGAAACTGAGGCACCGAGAAGTTAAGTGACTCCCCCGAGGTCATAAAGCTGTCAAGTGGCACAGCAGGAATTAGAACTCAGGTCCTCTGACTCTCAGGCCCAGGCTCTTTCTCCCCGTCCATGCTGCTTCTACCATTTTAATGACAATCACATCTTGCTTTCTCTGGGAGGACACAGCAAATGAGCCATCTCTGGCTCAGTTGTAAACTAGTTCACGTCAGGTCAATAACAACAATAAAGGAAATTCCCAACTTTTAAATGCCAATTTGGCACCATCTCTCTTTCCTTTCTAGAAAGACTTCTAGTGATAACCCCACTCAACCAACTCTGCTCACCCTTCCAAAGGTCTGTCTGCCCTGTTTGATTACTGAATGCCTCTCCCCCGGGTCTGGGATTCTGTTTGGCACAACGGTATATGAGGAAGAAGATGAGACAGACAGTAGTCTAACTCCTCTCGCTTTATTGGACCCAGACACACACACGTACACAGACACAGTGCCCCTTGCCTGCCGCGTGACCTTGGCCGAGTCGCTTCACTTCTCTGGGCCTCAATTCCCTCATCCGTTAAATGGGGATTAAGACTGTGAGGCCTATGTGGGATAGGGACTGAGGCTGCCCCGATTTGCTTTTATCTATCCCAATGCTTAGTACCGTGTCGGGTATGGAGTAAGCGCTTAACGAATACCATCATTATTACAGCCAATGTGCTTTTTTCCACCATTCCATGCTGCTTCTCCGACTTTAAGTGACACTCACTTAATAATTGCGGTATTTATTAAGTGTTTACTATGTGCCGAGCACTGTTCTCAGCACTGGGGTAGATACAAGATCAACAGGTCCCATTTGAGGCTCACGGTCTAAATAGGAGGCACAACAAGCATTTAATCTCCATTTTACAGATCAGGTGATTTGCCCAATGTCACACAGCAGGCAAATGGCAAAGACAGGATTAGAACCCGGGGCCTCTGACTCCCACTAGACCACACTGCTTAAACTGGTGTTCCTGCTATTATCCAGGATTGGGAGACTCCCTAAAGGGTGGCTTGTAAACATGCCGGCTTTTGAAATTCCTCGCCGTCAGAAGTATCCTCAACCTAAGGATCACTTGCTCCCAGATGACTTTTCATTCCTCTCGGCGGCTTGCACATTTATTTTCCAAGGGATTTTACTGACATCTGGTGGCAAAATGAGAAAACTCACTTTGGGTAAAAATCCTCCTGGTTCATTTGATTCGCTTTCTAGAATCCTTTCCGAAACTTGAAAAGCTGACAATTCCCAGCAGAAGCCGGAAGATTTCCCAACGTGATCCTGGGGGACGCCTCTGAATGCACGGTGGCCGAATCCCAACTTTTCGATCCCATTCGGGGGCCAGATTCCACGGAAAGATGCATTTAAAAAAAGCCTGTCGGGGATCCTGAAAGGGTCACTCATCCCTTTGACCCACCGACTGCAAAACCGATGTCAATTCTGGTCAGTGGAGAACTTGGGGGGATTTTTCATCCTCCATCCAACCCAGATTCTCTGACAGAAATTTTGTCAGGGCGGCAAGTCAACAATTTAGAATTGCTCAGAAGTGGAAAGAGCCCAGGCCCAGGAGTCAGAGGACCTGGGTTCTAATCCTGGCTTTGCCATTTGTCTGTTGTGAGACCTTGGGCAAGTCACTTCACTTCTCTGTGCCTCAGTTACCTCATCTGTAAAATGGGAATTAAGACTCTCAGCCCCACATGGGACAAGGACTCTGTCCAACCTGACTAGCTTGTACCTATCCCAGTGGTTAACATAGTGCCTGGAACTTAATAAATGCTTAACGATAGTATTAAAAAATTAAAACTTAATCAATCAATGTCTTTGAGTGCTCACTGTGGACAGAGCACTGTCCTGAGTGCTTGGGAGACTACAGTGCAATAGAATTGGTAGACACAGTCTCTGTCCTAATTCATTAATTTGGGCATTTATTAAGCACTTACTCTGTGCCAAGCATAGGGGTAGATAAAAGATAATTAGGTCAAACACAGTCCCTCTCCCACATGGGGCTCACAATCTAAGTAGGAGGGAGTAGGATTAATCCCCATTTTACAGATGAAGAAACTGAGGCATGGAGAAAAGTGATTTGCCTAAGGTCACACAGCAGCCAAGTGGCAGAGGCAAGATTAGAACCCAGGTCCTATGATTCCTAGGACCAGGCTCTTTCCACTAGGTCATGCTGCTTTGCACTTTAGACCCAGGAATTCAATAATAAAAATCATAGTAGTTGTTAAGGGCTTATTACTGAACAGTCAAACACGGTGCTAAACTCTGGGGTAGATACGAAGTCAATCAAAGTGGACACCAGTCCCCGCCCACATGGGGCCGCAGTCAAAGGGGGAGGGCAGAACAGGTATCTTATCCCTGTTTTACTGAAGAGGAAACTGAAGTACAGAGAGGTTAAGTGACTGGCCCAAGGTTACAAAGCAGGCAAAGGCATAGCTGGGAATAGAACCCAGGTTTCCTGACTCCCAGTCCCATGGCTTTTTCCAATTTAGAAGTTTTTTCCCCCGGCAATAGAAATGTTTCCAGACGCGATAAAAATACTCCTTTGGAAACTACTTTTATCCTTCTTCCAGGACATGGAAAAGGAAACTGTTTCAAGACAGAACTAGGCTAATTAGCAGTAAGAGAGACTCACACAGATACCAAATTTTGTGAAAAGCAGAATCTAGAGCCTCACAGCATGTTAGAATTAAAGCACAAGTGTCATTTATTTTTAACTGATACAGAATGTCATCGTGTGCCAGTGGGTGGGCTGTGGCTAATTTCATAAGAGCAGTGACGTGGAATAACCAGAATCCCAATTGCAGTTCCCAGCTAATTAAAATCTTGGCTGTCAGCTGGGACATTTCTTCTCATTAAGTGAAAACGGTGACAAACATCAAGTCCACCAGCAAAGTGAAAATCATCGAGCATTCATTCATTCATTCACTTATTCAATCGTATTTATTGAGCGCTTACTATGTGCAGAGCACTGTACTAAGCACTTGGAAAGTACAATTCGGCAACAGATCAGATAGAGGCAATCCCTACCCAACAACGAGCTCACAGTCTAGAAGGGACTAGACTATCACTTGTCTTTTGATAGACTTCCTTGCCTTTTCTCCCAATACTTATCTTTTGGAATACTTTGGAAGAAAAGCAGCATTAAAAAAAGGAAAAGAGGTGAAGATAAAAACTTAATAATTCTTGTGGTATTTGCTAAGGTCCAGGGATAAAAGCACTTGACACACAGTAAGCACTTGAATACCATCATTATGAATAACTTCGTGTCAAGCACTGTACTAAGCACAGGGTAAAATAAAAGATAATCAGATTAGAAGTACAATGTCCCTGTCCTTCATTGGGCTCACATTCTAAGAAGAAAGGGTAATAGGTATTGAATTCCCATTTTACAACTGAGAAAACTGAGGCACTATCAACTGCCCTAGATCACAAAGCAGGCAGGTAGTCGAGTCAGGATTAGAACCCAGTACCTCTGGTTCCCAGACTTTACTCTTTACAATACGCCACACTGCTTCTCAGGCACCTGAAGCACCGAGAAGGCAAGTCATTTGTCTGAAGTCACATAGCAGGCAAGTGGATGAGGCAGACTTAGAATCCAGCTCTTCTGACTCCCAGGTCCATGTTCTCCCTACTAGGACACCCTGCTTGCCATCAACCTCTGATTAGACTGGAACCATGTGTATATATGGGACAATTCCAGGTCTTTCTTTCTCTCTATAGGTAGACCTCGGAACTTACGAGAAAAGAATGGCTGAAAGATTGGTAGGTGTCAATCAATCAATGCTATTTTTTCAATTGATGGCATTCGTTGAGCTCTTGCCACGGGAAGAGCACTGTATTAAGTGCTTGGGAGAATGCAGTACCACAGAGTTGGTAGGCATGTTCCTTGCCCACAAAGACTTGCGGTCTAAAAGGGAGACTCAATCAATCAATCACACTTATTGAGCACTTACTGTGTGCAGAGTACTGTATCAAGAGCTTGGGAGACTAAGAGATAACAGAGTTGGCAGACATATTCCCTGCCTACAATGAGCTTACAGTCCAGAGGGGGAGACAGACATTAGTAGAAATGAATAAATTATGGATATATGGATATATATGGATATACATATATATATATATATATGCGTGCTGAGGGAGGGGGTGAGTAAAGGGAGCAAATTAGGGCTACGCAGAAGGGAGTGGGAGACGAGGAAATGAGGTCTTAGGGAAGGCCTCTTGAGATGAGCCTTCAAAGAGCCTCTAAAGGAGGGGAGAGTGACTGTCTGCCAGATCTGAAGAGGGGGGGAATTTCACGCCAGAGGCAGGATGTGGAAGAGGTCGGTGGTGAGATAGACGAGGTGGAGGGGCAGTGAAAAGTCTGGCACTGAAGGAGCGGAGTGTGCGGGCTGGGTTGTAGTAGGGGAGTAGGGAGGTGAGGTAAGAGGGGGCAAGGTGACTGACTGCTTTAAAGCCAATGGTAAAGCCTTTCTATTTGATGTGGCAGTGGATGGGCAACCACTGGAGGTTCTCGAGGAGCGGGAAAACATGGCCTGAACTGTTTTGTAGAAAAACGATCCGGGAAGCTCGTTGTGAGCAGGGAACGTGTCTGTTATACTTCACTGTCCCAAGTGCTTAATACGGTGCTCTGCATACATTAAGTGCTCAATAAATATGACCGATTGACGTATGGGCTGAAGTGGGGAGAGACAGGAGGCAGCGGTATCAGCAAGGAGGTTGATAAAGTAATCAAGGTGGGATAAGATAAATGCTTGGCTTAACAGGGTAGCAGTTTGGATGGTGAGAAAAGGGTGAATTTTAGCAATGTTGTGAAGGTGAAACCAATGAGATTTAGTGACAGATCTAATATGTGGGTTGAATGAGAGAGAGGAGTCAAAGATAATGTCAAGGTTACAGGCTTGTGAGACAGGAAGGATGGTGGTGCCGTCTACAGTGATGGGAAAGTCAGTGGGAGGGCAGGGTTTGGGTGGAAGAGGAGTTCTGTTTTCTGTATCTTATGTCTGAGGTGACAGCAAGACATCCTAAGTAGACATGTCAGGAAACTATTATACAGTTGTACGCTTCAAAGGAATCAGAGGCTCTTTCTGGTGATCCCAATGTTAATGATCAACTGGACAAAATATTGACAACTCCTTAGGAGAAATGTGAGAAGCAGCGTGGCTTAGTGGAAAGAGCACGGCCTTGAGAGTCAGAGTTCATGGGTTCTAATCCCGGCTCCCTCACATGTCAGCTGTGTAACTTTGGGAAAGTTACTTCAATTTTCTGTGCCTCAGTTACCTCATCTGCAAAATGGGGATGAAGACTGTGAGCCCCACGTGGGACAACCTGATTACCTTCTATCTACCCCAGGGCTTAAAACAGTGCTTGGCACACAGTAAGCACTTAACAATACCATCATTATTATTATGTAACTTCCAATCACCAGTCTTGGAGTAAAATCTTTCACTGAGAAGCCATCAAAAGCCACTGCATTTTGCATGTAGGAAATTTTCAAATGGGCTGCTCCAGAAAACCTCGATCTGGAAGACGTTGTTAAGTCGGTCAGTCAGTACGTCATATTTACTGAGTGCTTGCTGTGTGCAGAGCACTGTACTAAGCGCTTGGAAGAGTACATATAACAACAGCGGACACATTCTCTGTCCATAGGGAGCTTAAGGTAAAGAAGGCGCTAAAGTCTCCCTCAAGGGACAATCCACAGTCAATCAATGAGACTTATTGAGCACTTACACTGAGCAGAGCACTCTATTAAGCACAATAACTAAACACAAACTCTCCCCACAAGGAACTTACAGTCTAGTGGAAACTGTGAGGAACCTGAGTAGTACGCTCCATGAAGGCAGGAATCATGTCTACCAACTCTATTGTACTGAATGCTTCCAGGCGCTTAGCATACTGCTCCCAACATAGTAAGTACTCAATAAATACCATTGACCGATACTGCTTCCAGGACGCCTCAGCAGCTAACTGCTCTTGACATAGATGTCTGTTTATTGTTATACTGTACTCTTCCAAGCGCTTAGTACAGTGTCCGGCACAAGGCAAGGGCTCGATAAATGCGATTTGACGAATGAATGCATCTAAACAAGGAAAACCAGGGGAGGTCTCAGAGATGGGGGGAGGGAGAGAGAAAGAGGGGGTAACCCGCCACCCCAAACAAAGAGCATCACAAGATCTCGAGGGCTCACTCGACTTCTGCGGAAGCATTCTTCACCATGAGGTGAATCGATAACATGCACATATGTTGGTTTAATTTTTTTTAAAGACTCTCAAAGTGGGAGCAAAAAAAAAATCCATAGGATAATAGCAATCAGACTCTCCAGGGTGCACATTACTAAAGAATTAATGTTCTTCTTAGGGAGATTGAAATCATTCAGCCTTCAGCCTTGTACCTCGCCACACACCCAGGACGCGCATTAATGACCCCGTGTCTTACTGCTTAATTAAATGATTAAGTGCTTTATGTACAGCGTACGATCTGTTGAGCGGCAGACGCGGGATCGCTTCATGCTGAAAACACATTAAGCTCTGAAAAGGGGAAGGAGGCAGGAGAAAGTCCAATTAGCGGAGGCTGAGGCAAAATGCGTCCAGTTGAGGACATTCACCTGAAGATACTACCAGTGGGAGCAGAGGAAAATGAATTCAGTTTTCTACAGGGGGAGGCTAGCCTTGACCTCATGGTGACCCCATGAGCAGGGAGGTGGAGGAGGGAGGGGTTGGCCTGGTAACCCTGGAAACTGGCAATTTCTGCTGGGAGAGATCCTGGGACCGAGGAGTGAGGCATAGAGAGTCATTCAATCAGATTTATTGAGGGCTTACTGCGTGCAGAGCACTGTATTGAGCACTTCGGAGAGGACAATACAACAATAAGCAGACGCACTCCCTTTGCACAAGGAACTCAGGCAATACCCAGGCCCCACTCAATCAATGGTATTTTCAAGCAATGGTATTTATAGAGCGCTACCTGTGTGGAGAGCACTGTACTAAGGGTTTGGGAGAGTATAATGCAACAGAGTTGGTAGACAGGCTCCCTGCCCATAATCAATCAATAGTATTTATTGAGTGCTGACTAACAATAATAATTGTGGTATTTGTTAAGTGCTTATTATGTGCCAAGCACCATACGAAGCACTGGAGTAGATCCCAAGAAGCAGCGTGGCTTAGTAGAAAGAGCACAGGCGTGGGAGTCAGAGGTCACGAGTTCTAATCCCGACTCCGGCCCTTGTCAGCTGTGTGACCTTGGGCAAGTCACTTCACTTCTCTGTGCCTCAGTTACCTTAGCTGTAAAATGGGGATGAAGACTGTGAGCCCCACGTGGGACAACCTGATTACCTTCTATCTACCCCAGTGCTTAGAACAGTGCTTGGCACATAGTAAGCACTTAACAAATATCGACATGAACATTATTATCCAAGATGATCAGATCTAACATGGGGCTCACAGGTTAAGAAGGAGGAGGAACGGATATTGAATCCCCATTTTGCAGATTAGGGAAGTGAGGCCCAGAGAAGTTAAATGACTTTGCCCAGGGTCACACAGCAGACAAGTGGCGGAGCCGGGTTGAGAACCCAGGTCCTCTGACTTCCAGGCCTGTGCTCTTTCCATGAGGCTGCGCTGCTTTGCAGCTTTGACCATGTGCAGAGCACTGTTCTAAGCTCTTGGGATAGTACAGTCCAACAGTTTGTAGAGGCATCCCCTGCCCACAAAGAGCTTAAAGTCTAGAAAAGGAAGGATTGTGTGTCTGTCCCTTGCTCTGACTGCCATCTCTGACCGTGAACCCATTGTGGGCAGTGACTGTCTCTATCTGCTGCTGAATTGTACTCTTCAAGCGCTTAGTACAGTGCTCTGCACACAATAGGCACTCGATAAAAACGAATGAATGCTTTCATGCTCCTCAAACTGAAATGTAGTCAGTCGGTCAATCATATTTATTGACTGGCTGGAGAAGCAGCGTGGCTTAGTGGAAAGAGCATGAGCCTGGGAGTCAGAAGGTTATGGGTTCAAATCCAGACTCTGCCATTTGTCAGCTGTGCGACTGTGGGCAAGTCACTTCACTTATCTGGGCCTAAATTACCTCATCTGCAAAATGGGGATTAAGACTGTGAGCCTCATGGGGGACAACCTGATTACCCTGTATCTACCCCAGCGCATAGAACGGTGCTCTGCACATAGTATTCTTGATTCTTGATTCTATTTAGTTGCCATTGTTTTTACGAGATGTTCTTCCCCTTGACTCTATTTATTGCCATTGTTCTTGTCTGTCCGTCTCCCCCATTAGACTGTAAGCCCGTCAAACGGCAGGGACTGTCTCTATCTGTTGCCGACTTGTTCATCCCAAGCGCTTAGTACAGTGCTCTGCACATAGTAAGCGCTCAATAAATACTATTGAATGAACACAGTAAGCGCTTAACAAATTCTGTTGCCAAACTACATTCCAAGCACTTAGTACAGTGCTCTGCACAGAGTAAGTGCTCAATAAATACTATTGAATTAATGAATGAACAAATACCAACATTATGATGATGATTAAAAATAAAATAAATAAATGGTGGTATTTGTTAAGCGCTTACTATGTGCAAAGCACTGTTCTAAGCGCTGGGGGATACAAGGTGATCACGTTGACCCAGATGGGGCTCACAGATTTAATCCCCATTTTACAGATGAGGTAACTGAGGCACAGAGAAGTGAAGTGACTTGCCCAAAGTCACTCAGCTGGCAAGTGGCGGAGCTGGGATTAGAACCCACGACCTCTGACTCCCAAGCCCGGGCTCTTTCCCCTGAGCCACGCTCTGCCCACAGGAAGCGCTCAATAAATACGACTGGATGAATGGAGGCAGGAAGGAACAGTCCTCCTGCCCTAACCCCTGTCCCCAGGGTAAACTCATAGTCCAAATATTTTGTCCAAGATGTTCCAGCTGCTTCGTTTCACCTGCAGAGAAGGGCAGATGACAAGCCTGCCTGCAGCAGTGTCTTCCAGCCTCTCATCACTAGATGGCGGTGACCTTCACAAATTTCTAATCGATGGAGCTTTTAGGCTCCAAACCTCCTCCGGCTGGAGACATTTTTCTTCGGAAAACACTGAACCTCCTCGCCCTCGGCCCCCGTCAACGGAGCACATTTTGCCTCCGCGTGAATCTATTTATTGCTATTGTTTTTGTCTGTCTCCCCCGATTAGACTGTGAGCCTGTCAAAGGGCAGGGACTGTCTCTATCTGTTATCGACTTGCACATTCCAAGCACTTAGTACAGTGCTCTGCACATAGTAAGCGCTCAATAAATACTACTGAATGAATGAATGAAAGGAGATGCCACCGGGGAAGCCCTTCAAGAGTGACACTTTCCCCTGCGTTCATCTGTCCATCGTATTTACTGAGTGCTTACTGTGTGCAAAGCACTGTGCTAAGTGCTTAGGAGAGTACAATATGACAATAAACCGACACAATCCCTGCCCACAACAAGCTTACATATCTTGTATCTGCCCCAGGGCTTATTACAGTACTTGGCACATGATAAGCGCTTAACAAATACCATTATCATTATCATCGTATTAGATTTGTTGAGGGTTTTATGTGTGCCAGATACTATTCTAAACACTGGGAGAGGTACACGATTATAGGGTTGGACACAGTCCCTGTCCCACCTGGAGCTCACAGTCTAAGTAAGAGGGAGAGCAGGTATTTTACCCCCACTTTACAGATGAGGAAACCGAGGCACAGAGAAGTTGAGTGACTTGTCCAAGGTCATACAGAAGGCACCTGGCAGAGTGAGGATTAGAATCGAGGTCCTCTGACTCTCAGGCCCCTGATCTTTCCACTGGGTCACGGTGCTTCTCAAAGCGAAACATTCAAACACTTTTTTCAGATTAACAGTTCATATGAAGATACCCTCTCCCTTGCCCAAATAGAAGCAAGCACACGCATACACATACACACACATACCAAGTAGTCACGATGGCAAATTCAATTTATCTCTATCTTCCTTCTGGGTGCTTTATTTTAAACAGCCGAAATCTGACTGTTTGAAGGTCTTAAATAACTGTAGCACACATCCACCTCTTCTGAATTCTTTGTTACTGAGACTCCTACGTTACCACTGCTTCTACTATCAAAGTTCATCTTTTTTGGATACCAGTCCTGAAAAGAAGAGAAGCAACACGGCCTCGTGGATAGAGCCCGGGCCTGGGAGTCAGAGAAGGACCAGGATTCTAATCCCAACTCTGCCACTTTGCTGTGTGACCTCGGACACGTCACTTCATGTCTCTGGGTCTCAGTTTACCTCATCTGGAAAATGGGGGGATAAGTCTGTGAGCTCCATGTGGGTCAGGGACTGCAGTAGGATGGGTCCAACTTGGGTTGGACACGGTCCCTGTCCCACACGGGGCTCACAGTCTTCATCCCCATTTTCCCAGATGAGATAACTGAGGCGGAGAGAAGTGAAGTGACTCATCCAAGGCCACACAGCAGACAAGTGGCAGGGTGGGATTAGAACCCATATCCTTCTGACCTCTGGACCCCGCGCTCTACCCACTAGGCCACACGGCTTCTCCATTCCTCCGGCCACAGGCAGAAGGACCATGCGAGCTGATGGAATTAACTGGTAGCTAGGTAGTACGTGTTCACTGAGTGTTTTTATGGGCCCGCATGACCACGAAAAAGTGCCTTATTTAAAGGCCCAATTTAAGAACCATTAACCTCGAGATAACGGTGGAGCCATTACAACCAGATGCCATTAATATCTTTATCCTCTCCTTGTGAGTGAATTGCCCATCATTCCTAGCTGCTCCTCCAATAAGACAACCTAACCAGGGACAACTGACTGATCGATGGCATTTATTGAGCACCTACTGTATACGGAGCCCTGTACTAGGCACTTGAGAGGGTACAGTACAGTTGGGAGACGCCATCCCTGCGCTTAAAGTGCTTTCAGACTAGCAGGTGCGACACGATTTAGTGGAGATAATTGTATTCAAGTGCGTTTTTGTGGCATTTACGTGCTTACTGTGTGTCATTTCAACAGGTTGGACACAGTCCATGTCCCACGTGGGGCTCAGAGTCTTAATCCCCACTTCACAGATGAGGAAACTGAGGCCCAGAGTATTGTTACCAATATTACTACTATTTAATAATAACAACAATAACCGTGGTATTTAAGCACTTACTATGTGCCAAGCACTGTTCTAAGTGCTGGGGGGATAAAAGGTGATCAGGTTGTCCCACATGGGACTCACAGTTTTAATCTCCATTTTCCAGATGAGGGAACTGAGGCCCCGAGAAGTCAAGTGACCTGCCCGAGTCACACAGCTGGCAAGCGGCGGAGTCGGCATTCGAACCCATGACCTCTGACTCCCAAGACCAGGCTCTTGCCGCTGAGCGCCGCTGCTTCTCTATTTCTACTGCTACAACTACCTCTGCCACTTCTATTCAACTTGATTGTATTTACCGAGCGTCTACTGTGTACAGAGCACTGTATTGAGCACTTGGGAGAGTACACTACAGCAACAGACACAGTACTGCCCACAGTGAGCTCACGGTTCAAAGGGGGTGACAGACGTCTAAATCAATCAATAAACAAGAGATATATACAGAGGTACACATACGTGTTGTGGGGAGGGGAGGGACAATGAGTGAAGGAGCAAGTAAGAATAATAATAATGATGGCATTTGTTAAGCGGTTATTATGTGCAAAGCACTGTTCTAATCGCTAGGGGATACAAGGTGATCGGGTTATCCCACATGAGGCTCACAGTCTTAATCCCCATTTTACAGATGAGGTAACGGAGGCAAAGAGAAGTCAAGTGACTTGCCCAAAGTCACACAGCGGACAACTGGTGGAGTCGGGATTGGAACCCACAACCTCTGACTCCCAAGCCCGGGCTCTCTGAGGGTGAGCACCGCATCTTTAAGTAATGGGCGCAGAAGGGAGTGGGAGAAGAGGAGAGGAGGGCTTAGTCGGGGAAGACTTCTTGGAGGAGGGGGGCCTTCAAGACTACAACTACTGCGACCATTACTGAAAGATGCGGGGCTCACCCTCAATGGACAAGGGCCAGAAAGGAAGCCAGTTCTCTTTCCGACGGTCCAGTCTGCAATGCCCACGACTTCTCACCAGCTGTCACTCAGAGAAGCGGCGTGACTCAGTGGAAAGAGCAGGGGCTTGGGAGTCAGAAGTCATGGGTTCAAATCCCGGCTCTGCCACTTATCGGCTGTGTGACTCTGGGTGAGTCGCTTCACTTCTCTGTGCCTCAGTTACCTCGTCTGTAAAACGGGGATTAAGACTGTGAGCCCCACTTGGGACAACATGATCAACTTGTATCTCCCCCAGGGTTTAGAAATGTGCTTGGCTCATAGTTAGTGCTTAACAAATATAATCTTTATTATTATTATTATCCTCAGTGGAAAGAGCACGGGCTTTGGAGTCAGAGGTCATGGGTTCGAATCCCCGCTCTGCCACTTGTCAGCTGGGTGACTGTGGGCAAGTCACTTAACTTCTCTTTGCCTCAGTTCCCTCATCTGTAAAATGGGGATTAAGAGTGTGAGCCCCACATGGGACATCCTGATTCCCCTGTGTCTACCCCAGCACTTAGAACAGTGCTCTGCACATAGTAAACGCTTAACAAATACCACCATTATCATTATTATTATTATAAAAGAGTCAGCAGCCTCATCTCCAAGCTACCGTTGCTGCTATAATCCGGAGAGACTCAATCTAAATACAAGAGAGGATGAGGTCCATCGCACTCCGGGAATAAAGTAGTTTAGAAAGCTCTCTGAATCGAATCACGATCCAAGGGTTGATGTGAATTAGTTGATTATGGGATCTTTTTTATGAATCATCAGAAAACCATCAGCCATAATCGCCGGCTCAAAAACCATGAATCCAAGCTGTCTGAGACTGGTGATCCTCACTGTTATAGTGAGGCACAAATACCACAACAATAGTAGCAATCATAAAAGAAGAATGATAATAATAAGTGCTTGGTATGTACCAAGCACAGTGCTAGATATTGGGGTGGACACACTTCAAATCAAATCAAACATAATCCCTATTCTTCATGGGGCTCACAGTCTAAGAGAGAGGGAGCACAGGTAATTAATGCCCCTTTTACAGATGAGGAAAATGACCTAGGTCACATGACAGGCAAATGCCAGAACTAGGATTAGAACCCAGGTCGCTTCCAGTTCTCTGCTGTTTCCAGCAGTCCAGTTGGGTCACAGGTTCATGCGATTAATGAAAACCATACAGCTTTTCTAGATGTCTCATGTGAATCTAGCATTCCAAAACAGTCTCCTCCCGCACTTTGGATTTGATCTATGTGAGATTTATTGCTTTGTTGCCACTTCAGAAACCTCAAATTCAGCACTTCACATCAGGAGGGTTGCAATAATTATTCCAATTGTTTTTCATCTTGTTTCATGTTTTCCAGCTGCCACTCTATTTTCCCTCATTTTTATTTAGTTTCATTCATATTTTGCATTGTTTTCCCTGGGTTTTCATTTCTATTGAAATATTTATTTCACCAATTTGGCATTTCCATTTATAGATTTTTCTACAGTTGATTTTAATTCCATTCTATTGGACAGCACTCTCCCAAGCACTTAGTACAGTCCTCCATACATAGTAAGTCCTCAATAAATACCACCGATTCACTGACCGAGCCTTTGTTTACGAGGTCTTTTCCAAGATAGAGACCAAAGACCCAGCAAGGGCAGAGGGAAGAATTAAGCCCTAAATCCCAACAAAGAGACTATCCCACTCCCTATTCCCACCTCATCCCTGACTCATTTACATAGGGGAACAGGATGGGAGGGAGAGGAACCTGGGAAAAGCAAATGTGAATATTCCACCTCCTTCCTCATCAGTATTTGCCAGTAAAAAGCACCGCAAAGTCCGAGGCCTGGCTGTATTCATTTAAGGAATTATACATCACAATGGCCGCCTTCCCTGATCTTGTAATTGCTGGGGGCTGGTCCTGCCAATGAAGGAAAGATCCCTTTAGCCTTCCAGAATAAATGGCTACTTTTGTGCCTTAAGAGCCTGGTGGTTTTTAAAACAGTCGGAGCAGACGCTTGGCTTTGCGAGTTCTTAGTCTGGAGCAACATTTTCTTTTCATCCCCCCAAAAATGATTTAATTGCCTTAATTAATTGCCCGGTTATTTTGCTGGCAGCGAATGAGAGAGGAGGAACACGGCTATTCTACAAACGACAAAGCTGACTTCTGTTCTGCATTGTAGGGGAAATTTCACATTTTCTCTGCTACTGATATCACAGAGGCACCGGGAGTGACGAGAAGGGACGTTTTGGACAATGCAAAATTTATGGCAAAAGCAAGGGAGGTATCTAAAAGAGGTTCAAAGTTTAATAAGAATGAGAGGCTAAGGAAGCCATTCCTAACCATCAATCAATGAGTGGTATCATACCGAGCTTTTACTATGTCCACAGCACTATACTAAGCGCTTGGGGGAGTATAATAGACGAAGTAGACACGATCCCTAACCTCAAGGAAGCTACAGTCTCCCAGGGCCCAGATGTGGCTACAGACTAATTTTTCTCTCATCACAAACCTTAAACCAACAGGAGATGTTTGCAGGGATTTGAATTCTAACCTAACTGTGAAGAACACTGAATTAATCATTTGGGAGAGTACAATACAACAATATAACAGAAACATTCCCTGCTCACAGTGAAACTATTCTTTGGAACCCTGGCTTGACGACATCATGATCAACATTATTATCATTTTTATCATTAGTAGTAGTAATTAAGCGCTTACTATAGGTCAAGTACTATTCTAAGCACTGGGGCTCACAAGTAGGAGTGAGTACAGATAGTTCATTCCCATTTTATAGTGGAGGAATCTGAGGCCCAGAGATGTTAAGTGACTTGCCCAAGGTCACACAGCAAGCAATTGGTAGAGCTAGGATTAGAACCCAAGTCATCTGACTGCCAAGCCTGTGCTCTTTCCACTAGGACACACTGCTCCTCAGGTCACTGGTCACCTTGGGCAAGTCACTTCACTTCTCAGCACCTTAGTTTCCTCATTTGTAAAATGGGGATGAAATGCCTGTTTCCCCCCTACCTTAGACCGTGAGACCCATGTAGGACAGGGACTGTGTCTGACCTGATGATTTTGTATCTATGCCAGTGCTCGGTATACTGCTTGGCACATAATAAACTCTTAACAAATATCACAATTATCATCTAATTTTAAAATAGTTTTTAGGAAGGCAATATTCCACCTGAGACATTCTGAAAGTCAATTATTGGACAAGGAAAAGAAAACAGAATCTCATTTAGCCTTGAACTTGTAGGGGCTTGTGTTTGTGGGATTCTTCTCAGGCCTTTGACAGATTGGATCAATGTAGCCATTTACCCAGAAGGAAAGTCAGCTGGATGGTCAAACCAAATTTCATTAAGTGGATACTTTGTTCATAAGATCTCAGTAGCTTAGATCAGTGAACTGATTCAGGGTGAGTTCAGATCCATTTTGAAACTAGAGATGACATTTACTATTTATAACATTCATCCTCTCCCCATAGGTCCGAATTTCTACCCCTTGAGTGGTATTGGCGGCTCTTCTCTCCTCCAGTTGTTAAACATCTTTATCTTTAGGTACACAAGCCTGTGTACCCGCCTGACTCGTATTTAACTTTGTCCCGATGGATTTTCACCTTCTCACCATCCGTACACCTGACAGGAACTACTGTTTTGGAATGATCAGACCGTGTACTGACCGGAATGTGGGCAGCCCACGATCCAGTGGCACAGAATGTCATGATGCCCATTGAAAGTGACCAGGCCTAGATCCCAGCCCCCTTCCATGAGAAATCAGGACTGAGTGCACATTCCACATCTGCAGGGTCTTTGGAAGTGCCACTCCCTCCGGGGAAGGAGTGTGCCTAGTGGAAAGACCCCTTATTCGGGAGTGGGAAGACCTGAGTTCTAATCCCAGCCTTGCCCACTGTGTGACTTTGGACAAGTCTCGACTTCTCTATGCCTCAGTTTCCTCAACTGTAAAATGGCTATTCGATCCCTGTTCTCCCTCCTACTGAGACTGTGAGCCCCATGTGGGATAGGGACTGTTGTCCAACCTGATTAATATTAACAGAACATAGCAAGATTTGGGGCAAGTCACTTAACTTCTCTGGGCCTCAGTTACCTCATCTGTAAAATGGGGATTAAGACTGTGAGGCCCATGTGGAACATGAACTATCTCCAAACTGATTACTTTGTAACCTGATAACTTTGTATTCTCCTACTCTCATAGCCTATCACTACTACCTCCTATCACTACTCTTTTACCCTATCCACCCCAGAGCTTGGAACAGTGCCTGGCACAGAGTAAGCATTTATCAAATATCATCCAAAAATTAACGTAAAGTGGGGAAGGGTTTGGTGACACACGCAGTAGGAAAATGAAGTAATAGCAATATGAAACAACATAAAAGATAAAGCTCAAAGTCCTCCAAGTCCGTTGTACCTAATCCCAGTGCTGAAAACAGTGCTCAACACATAGTTAGCACTTAAATACCATAATAGTTATCATATTATTATTATTACGCAGGTGTTCTATATTGTCTGAAGAAGACATGTCCTCACAGAGAATGAAACACTGTAATGGGGATAAATCTCCAACTCTGCATACAACTGCAATTCCATCTTATATGGACTACAGAACTTTGGGAAGAGAAGTATGCTTCTATGGAAAATGTATAGTGCACTACAAACACATCCATCAATCCATCCATCAGTGAAGCAGCATGGCTTAAAGGATAGAGCACAGGTCTGGGAGTATCTTAATATTGTAGAAGATAGCAATAGGAGTTAAAGTGACTTGGACAAATAGAGAAAAATGACCCCGGGAAAACAAGGAAAAGCTCAAGATTGTGTACTTGGGAATGAAAAGTAACCAGAATGGAGAAAGACTGTGTGGATACATATAGAGAAATAAATAGATATCGCTGTCCTTTCATAGGGGCTGTACTGCCTTAGGTTTTCTAATGATTGATATAATAGTAATGGTATTTATTAAGCACGTACTATGTGCTATGCATTGGGGCAGATACAAAATAACCAGGCTGGACATGGTTCCTGTTTCAGCTCAGAGTCTAAGTAGGATTTAATATCTACTATACAGATGAGGAAACCAAGGAAAGAGCAGGTAAGCGATTTGCCCAAACTCACACAGCAAGCAAATGGTGGAGTCAGGATTAAAACCTAGGTCCTCTGACTCTCAGGCCCAAGCTCTTGCCACTAATGATAATAATAATAATAATAATGGTGTTTATTAAGCTCTTACTATGTGCCAGGCACCGTACTAAGCCCTGGGGTGGATACAAACAAATGGGCCATGTTCCTTCGCTTTTTACTAATAGCAATCGGTTTCCCTTTCTTGACGATAGGGGGTTAATTTTTGAAACAGCCAGAAATAGTGCTAATAGTAGAAGAAGTAATAGTGGTAGTATTTACTAAGTGAAACACCGTGGCCTAGTGGATAGAGCTCGGGCCTGGGAGTCAAAAGGACCTGGGTTCTAATCCCTGCCCTGCCACTTCTCTGCTATGTAACTTGGGCAAGTCACTTCATTTGTCTGTGCCTCGATCTCCTCATCGGTAAAATGGGATTAAGACTGTAAGCCCCAAGCAGAACGTGGACTGTGTCCAACCTGATTCGCTAGTATCTTATCGGCGCTTAGTGCGGGGACTGGTACACAGTAAGCGCTTAACAAACACCGTTTTTAAAAAGTGCTCAGTGTGTGCAGAATAATGTACTAAGTGCTGGGGAAAAATAAACAAGTGAAATTGAGATTACGGTGACTGACTCTTCAGGAGCTCACAATTTAAGGTTACGGGGGGGAAGGGTTTGGCAACAGACAAGGTGGAAAAGATGAAAGAATATAAATATAAAGCAACACGAAAGACAAAGCTCAGAGTCCAGCAAATCCATTGATGTAGTGGGACTGGGGAGGGGCCTCAGGGCACTGCCCCCCCCCAGATCATCCACTGCCCCATCACAACCCAAGCTTCCCAATGTTGTGGAGATTGTAGAAGCCTCAGCTGCTGCTGCTTAAATTCCCCACGGCCCCTCGGGTGCAAGGCACATTGGGAGTGAGGAGTGGGTGGAGAAGAGGGTGGTCGGCAGAGGTCCCTGGTGATTTTGCTCAATGGCCGCTGGAAAGAGAGAGCAGAGGACTCCCCCCTGCACCTTAAATGCAGCATCTTAAAGCAAACCTTCCCTACTGACAGAATAAGAAAAGGGATTATCAAAGGATCCATCATTGGAGCGCTTACTGTGTACCATGCACTGTATCAAGAAGCACCTGGGAGAGTACAATATATCAGAGTTGGTACACATGTTCCCTTCCCTGACTAAGCCCTTTCCTCTTCTCCCACTCCCTTCTGCGTTGCCCTGACTTGCTCCCTTTATTCATCCCCACTCCCAGCCCCATGGCACATATGTGCATATCTGTCATTTATTTATTTATATTGTTTGTCTCCCCCTCTACACTGTAAGCTCCTTGTGGGCAGGGAATGTGTCTGTTACATTACTGTGTACTCTCCCAGGCACTTAGTACAGTGCTCTTCAGACAGTAAAAGCTCAATAAATACGATTGACTTACTAATAAATGAAGTATGAATGCAGAGACTGGAGTCAGGAAGGTCAGTGAGGTGGCTAATGTAGTAGGGGATAAGTAGTGTTGCTAAGAAGACAGAGTTTTAGCAGGTAAGGTTGAATTGGAAATGAGACCAGTTGGCTTGGAGCCTGGATTTTCCTCAACATCTCTCCTGTCACAGTGAGAAGTGGATAAAGTGCATTGTGGAGGTGGCCCAAGTCTGGGGGCTGGTGGTGTGAGATCGAAAAAGACCTAAGCTCATTGGTGGCGGGGAATATGTCTACCAACTCTGTTGCACTGTATTCTCCCAAGCACTTAGTACAGGCTCTGCATGCAGTATGCACTCAGTAAATACAATCAATTGGTTGATCGTTTGATTGAAAAGGGGACAACAGGGAAAGGGGGGGGTGGGTTGGATGGAGAGGGTGAAATTGAGGGTGTGGATCTGTGTGAGGGGAAGTTGAGCAGGAAGTCCAGTACGGCATGAATCTGAGATTTGACGCTCCATGTGGAGAGAAGACAGTTTTGCAGGGAGAAAGCAAGTTCCAGTGTGGGGGTTGGAGAGCGGCATTTCAAAGTTGGTGAGGTTTGAAATGGCACGATGATTACCGAAGAGGAGATCCAGAGTGTGCCCAAGTTGGTGAATGGAATGGGAAATCTGCCGAGTTAGGGAGTGGGGAGCAATGGGCAACTGGAGGGACATCAGAAACATCCACACAGATGGTGGAGAAGGAGAGAAGGGAGGAGAGAGATGTGTCAAAGGCCAATCTCAGCCAAGTGGATGTGGGACCAAGGGACAGTTGCTAATGGCAACCAGTAGTCGAAGCAGGTGGTAGAGACCGGATAATGAGAACTTCAGAGGAAAAGATGAGGGATGATGGAGATGAGACGATACTAAAATGGTTTTGTGGGGCAAGGAGTAAGGTGATGCTACACAATAGGTCACAGCCTAAGCACTGGGCTTTAAAACCCTTTCAAAATAGGGGAAATGCGGGAAGAAAGCAGAAGGGCTAAACTACAATACCACAGTGCAAAAGGGCTGGTTTTATGATACTTCCCTGAAGCCTCTGCAATGTTCTCAGGGGAGGTACCAAATTTTCCTCAGGGAAGGTTCCATGAGGAAATTAATTTTTAGAATCCAGTGCTCGGTTATGTTTTGACCTTCTGATCAGCTCCTGGTTGAGACTTCACTAGAATCAATCAATCAGGGGTATTTATTGAGCACTTACTGTGTGCAGAGCACTGTATTGAGTGCTGTATGATAATGTATTTCTCCCTGCTTAAATTATATCTGGAGTATGAAGGGTAGTTAGGGTGGGCTAATTTGGGGGTAGTTTTAGCCTAAACACTTTTCTTACCATTTACCTCAAGCAAAGCCCCTAGGTGCAAAAACGGGGCCAGTTTCTGGTAATCAAGCATGGCCTTTAGAGCTTTAAACCTGAGTCATTTGAAATATCATTTTGCAAACATCAGCTTTTATGGAAAACATCAAAGCAAGGGCAGGCTCTGTACTCATCTTTAGCTTGGGCAACACAGTTTGCATTGAATAGAAGAAAAGCATTTAACCTAAATCTGCGGTTTTCAAAAGGAGAAAAAAAAATGTTGGTATTTGTTAAGCGCTTACTATGTGCCGAGCACTGTTCTAAGCGCTGGGGTAGACACAGGGGAATCAGGTTGTCCCACGTGGGGTTCACAGTCTTAATCCCCATTTTACAGATGAGGTAACTGAGACACAGAGAAGTTAAGTGACTTGCCCAAAGTCACACAGCTGACAAGTGGCCGAGCCGGGATTCGAACCCACGAACTCCGACTCCAAAGCCCGTGCTCTTTCCACTGAGCCACGCTGCTTCTCTAGGTGACCTTCAGAGGTCACTGAAGGCAGGACTGGAAGAGTAAACTAATAATGACGGTATTTGTTAAGCTCTTTCTGTGTGTCAAACACTGTTCTAAGCACTGGGGTAGATGCAAGCTAATCAGGTTGGACACAGTCCCTTTCCCACATGGGGCTCATAGTCTTAAACCCCATTTTCCAGAGGAGGTCACTGAGGCCCAGAGAAATGAAGTGATTTGCCCAAGGTCACACAGCAGACAAGCAGCAGAGCCAAGATTAGAGCCCAGATCTTTCTGACCCCCAAGATGGGAACTCCATAATGCAATTTTCTGTAGATAATTCTTGGCTTAAGTAATCTCACAAGCATTGAGTACAGTGCCCTGAACACAATAAGGGCTCAATAAATACCACTGATTGATAATGTATGTTGCAATTTTGTCATATTGGTCATTATCACTAGAAACAGCCGTGTTTTCATTTATTATTCTATGTTTTCCCCTGACATGAAAAAAGAGAAGCGGTGTGGCCAAATGAAAAGAGCATGGCCCTGGGAGTCAGAAGGACCTAGATTCTGATCCTGACTTCGCCACATGTCTGCTGTGTGACCTTGGGCAAGTCACTTAACTTCTCTGTACCTCAGTTACCTCATCTATAAATTGAGGGTTAAGACTGTGAGCTTCATTTGGGGCAAGGACCATGTCCAACCTGATTATCTTCTATCTACCCCAGCACTTAGTACAGTGCCTGGCACACAGTAAGCACTTAATAAATACGATTTAAAAAATGATTAGTTCTATTCTGCTATCCAAACTCCTTACAAATAAGAATAAATGATTGGAGGTATCTTCATTTCTACCAATCATAGTGGATTCATTGCTGTTTGCTTCATGGAAATCTAATTCAACCAAAGTGACCCCAAACCACTTGAAAATCAAGGATGAAAAGGCTTAAATGAAGTTAATGTGAGTTAGCAGATGCTGTAAAAATACATAATGAAAGATATCTCATCTTCATTTACATTTATTTTAACCTTAATTCTCCTTATTTACTTTCTAATTTGAAAGGTCAGTTCATCCAAGAGAGTAATGCAACCCTACTGGGATCTACCAATATTTCTTCTCTGCAGAGATTCTCTTCTTTTTTTTTCTTTCCTCCTTTTTCTCTCCCCCGCACCCCACCCCCTGCCAACATTAGCCCCTTAATTTTGTGGTGAAAATTCAACAGGAGAAACTAAATCTGTATCACATTGCGGGAAATTATTATTATGAATTATAAATTTACAGCCCCCCAAAAAGCACTTCATCATATTTCTTGACGTTATTTTGTGCAGTCCATTCAATTTGAATCAAGCACCTGAGTTGTTCAGTGAACCCCACCATTTTCTAGTCTTCGGCTCACCCCCTTGAGAGAGCTCTTTACGGGTAGGAAATGAGTCTCTAATTCTCTTGTACTCTCCCAAGCGCTTAGCACAGTGTTCTGCACATAGTAAGTGCTCAATCAATGCCACTGATTGTTGGTTGATTGAGAGTTGGGATTGAAAATGAATCTTTAAGAGTTAGGCCAGACTTGTTCTACTTGAACTCAGTCGAAAAGGAAGCAAATGGCTAAAGGAAAGAGAGGGTGTCTCTCTGTTAGTTCAAGTTTCTAACTGAGGGTGGCAGAGTAGGGCTCTCCCGTCATCGCAGAAGGCTATCTGGAAATCCATCGCGGACTGGCATGAGGGAAAGCATGGAAATTGGGGAACTTTTTTCCCTTTGGAGTAGGGGAAGGGAATGGATGCTAAATTCCTGTTGGGTCTGTAGAAGAAAATGGCGGCACCCAATTCCGGAGTCCCTAGGCATTGCTAGGGCTCTGGCTGTAGGGCGGGAATTATTATTACTAATAACAATAATGGTGGTATTTGTTAAGCGCTCACTATGTGCCAAGCACTCTACTATGCGCCAGGGTGGACACAAGCAAATCGGGTTGGACACAGTCCCTGTCCCACGTGGGGCTCACAGTCTCAATCCCCATTTTACAGATGAGGGAACTGAGGCAGGGAGAAGGGAAGTGACTTGCCCAAGGTCACGCAGCGGACTAGTGGAGGAGCCTCTCCAACAAGGATGGTGCCCTTCGACCCCGCCGGGCCATAAGTATTGGAGTGAGTTGCCTATTACCAGACTAAAATCTTAACAGCCTCGACACTGTTTTTGGAGTTAGAAGGAAGTGTTCTCGGACACGTGTAACTATCAACGTGTGTCTCAGCACGCTTGCTACCTCCAAGCGTAATCTCCATTCGTAAAAGCATTTCATTACCATCAGGAAGGCCTAAGTGAAAGACCACAGTTGGTTGCATTCTTAAAACCACATCCGAGAAAGCAGACAGAAACTAACTTTCCTTTCCTTTCATCCTCATTAAATGTCATGTGGAAAAGAAGGAGAAGACATTTGCCTACCTTCCCCGAGACTGTGGTTACTAAGCCCTTTTCCCTGCTGATTCAATGTATCCCCCTCGGACTTGTGAATTTCCAGTATGGCCAATAGGAATTCCTTTATTCCTCTGCTTTCCATGGTTCACAACTACTCTATCAGAGCTACAGATTTCTCTTACCGGTTACACTAGCTCTGCAAACCCATGAACATTCATACTTGATCAAACACAACCAGGCGTAGATTCCGAAGTTAACTTAATCTAAAGAGCATACCGCTTTATAACCCCAGCAATAAAGACGGTTATGTGTTTTCACAACGGCAGTGTGCATTGTTTCTAACTGAAATGCACCAATCTTTCGTCACCAGCCTTCCGAGATGAAAAATATTATGTGAACTTGTCATCTTAGTCCCAGTACCACACAATGAAAACTAATTCTTTGACAATTAACAATCTGCTCTTTCATATCAATTCAACTTTAGAACAAGAATAAAGCTACTCTGGATGTCAGTGGGGAGAATGTAAAGGGGGTATTAGGGTATTATTCTTATTTGACAAAGTACAATCAAAGTAAAATGGATCCTGGATTTTAGAAACGAACATGAAATAGGCTCAATTCAGGGGTTTATGGAGGTACTCAGGTTATTGAAAAGCACAGAATACTAACTACAACAGAGTAAAATATATACAATTAGAATACTAATTTAAAAAGACTTCAATGGAAGTAATATTCGTAAGACTCGAAAACACACGGAGGTATGTTAAGTGAGGCATAAAAACATACACTTGTATATACTAATTGGATAATAACATATATTACTATGACTGTCAGCTTCCAGGGTGCCTTTAAAAGTTCCTTTTATGAGGCGCATAATTTCATTGTGAAAATGGGAAAACAGCACAAAAGTCATTACCTGGTTGCCACCATTTAACCTGGCACAGATTTCCCCAGTGTTTATTTGTAAATTAATACTGGGGTTAGTCCTCTCCTAAATTCCCTTTCCACGTTGTATGTTCGCTACATTTCTGGATTTAAGTCTTCGGAAAGACTGTCAAAGTTTAGGAGTTAAATCAAACACATGGCCGCATTTCAATCTCTCCATCCTATATTCAGCCTAAGGAGAATGGCATCTGGGGAAACCTAAATCAAAGGGAAAAAGAAATTCCCATTATACTGCTGCCCCCTCCAGATATGGTGACCCAGAGAGAAACTCCCAGTACTGGAAAACTGCTAATCTTACCAAACCATGCAAAATCCACCAAGAATGCTGTCACTCTGACCTATGTTATAACACTCACCCTTCTTCCACTTATATATTCCGCCATGTTTTAAGACAAGCTCTCCTTCACCTTTCCCCCTTTTAGATCCCCGACCATCCGGAGGGCCGAAAATAAAACTTGAAAAAGCAGCTATTCCTTTCCAAGAATCCCAACATGGAGGCAGACGAGTTCTTCGTTTCATCCCCTTCTGAGGATGGCAAACATTTTGCAGCCCTCACCTGGGGTGCTCTTGTGCCATAAGGTTCTCTCGTTAAACACCATCGCAACTGGGCTCCCGGACCAAAATCAGCCCCCTTGGGCTAGGTTCCAGGCCCCGAATCCCGGCCCGGAGCAAGATCCGAGGCCGTGGTTCCCCACCACTCCGCAGCCATTCAAGTCTAACTTTCTCCCAAGTTGAGAGAGGGAATAAGGGTCGGCTTTTAACCGGCTCTCGAAACAGAGGCTGTGTGCTGCCTGTGGCAAACTCCCTCGGTCCTGGAAACGTTCCAACCTTCTCCTTCCACAGCTCCGTGAACTTTCGGGGCTAAGTTAAATGCCCACAGATCTCCCCCCAGAGAGAACCCCATGCCAGCCCGTCGCGGATCGGGACAACGAATAGCGCCTCCAACTGCCAGTTCCATCCAAAACCAAAAAACCCGCTCTCTCCCCTTCCCCCTCACCCTCCCAGGGGCTGACCTTTAAGGTCAGAGGGATTCAGAGGGAGAAACCAGACCCCAGACTCCACAGCCTTCCTTCTAGAAGCTCGTGGTTCAGATATTTCACCCCAACCTGGAGCTGCCCCAAGTATGATTTCAAAGGAAGTCCAATCCAGCCCCATAGCCCCATATTCCTACCCTACTGCACTTTTCAGCCATTCCCCACCAAGTTCATCTTCCAGCACTCCCAGTTGGAACTAAAGATCACTGCCTTTTTTTTTCTTTCCAGCCTTACCTACACTTAAAGAGAGGGTTCAAAGCCTACCTCCGTGTGTTCTGTAGCAGTCCGGTGCCTGGACTGTACACAGAGCTGGAGAGCAGGGAACTCTTCAGCCGATAATCAGCGCTGAGAGGCTTCCCTGTGAAGACTGAACATCCTGGAGAGCTGCCTCTTTTTCCAGCAGCTGGCAGCAGCAATAGTGATGAGCACAGCTTGAGATCATCCACAATTAACCAAATATTGTATGCCAGCAACAAACCAACAACTAAAACCGGCTCGCAAATAAAAGCAAAGTACAGTTTCAGATGGAAGCTGAAAGCGCAACTCACCAAATGCTACATTTCTTCTTCAAGATTATTCCAGCAAGCTCCTTCTGCTATTTTTACTGTACCATAATGCACTAGGTCTGGCTTTTACCCTATTGAAAGAACATGAATATATTATTATCCACACAAAAGAGCAGGTTATTGTTTATGAATTACCAGCCTTCCCAGCAACAAAGGCTATTTTCATAAGAAAACTCAATTTCATTTTAGCTCCAATTTGATTACCAGCTGAAGAAAAGAAGCCCTGTGCCTGAAGCCTCAAAGGATTTTTATTCATACCATTGAATGGGCTTTATTGCTTCCTTTTCAAAACTGACGTAGAAAGCTTTTAGAGTAAAACATTGACAAAAAATTATTGCGCTGCTATTTTGTACAATAACAGAGCTGAAGAGTGGCAATGATTTCTCAGTCATCCTTCACTGTACTTCAGAATAGTAAAGGCTGGAATTAATGACAGACCATAGAGAGAAGCCAAGCTAAGGTCTCACAATGCATGTCAAATCTAAATGATCACTATACATTGAAAAGCCCCCCAAAAAAGCCTGCGACTGATTGATTCGTGGCTTTCACGGGAAAGACAGGCTTGAAGAGTTTATTGCACCACAATTTACTCTGAATTATCATAAAAATGAATGTAGAGGTTGACTGTCACCCCGGCACACTCCAAAAACACCCATCCAGGCAGAAAGTTCACCCAGGAATTAGAGTGATATCGTTCACCCCACCACGGTGACGGATCTGACATTATAGGGGGTTTTAACTTGGCTCCCAGCTGAAATTCAGAGAACCTGGTCTGGTTCAGAGGTAAATTTAGGGTTCGGGGTTTGGAAAGTTTTGTCCCTCGATGATCATTTTTTTCATCCTCCTAGTTTCAGGGTGGGGAAATGGCAACCACAACAATAGGATGCTTCTTTCTCATTGCTCTTGTTGGCTTTTCCTCAAGAGATGATGAACTGAGTAAGGGGCGAGGTGATGAGAGAAATGAGAAGCAGCATGGCATAGAGGATGGAGCAGGGCCTAGAAGGCAGAAGGTCATGGGTTCTAATCCAACGCCACTTGTCTGCTGTGTGACCTTGGGCAAACCACTTCAATTCTCTATGACTCCATTACCTCATCTGTAAAATAGGGACTGAGACTCTGAGCCCCACGTGGGACAGGGACTGCATCCAACCCAAATGCTTGTATCCACCCCAGTGCTCAGTACAGTGCCTCACACATAGTAATAATAATGATGTTGGTATTTGTTAATCGCTTACTATGTGCAGAGCACTGTTCTAAGTGCTGGGGTAGATACAGGGTAATCAGGTTGTCCCACATGAGGCTCACAGTCCTAATCCCCATTTTACAGATGAGGTAACTGAAGCACAGAGAAGTGAAGTGACTTGCTCACAGTCACAGAGCTGAGAAGTGGCAGAGCCGAGATACAAATCCATGACCTCTGACTCCCAAGCCCAGGCTCTTTCCACTGAGCCACGCTGGACATAGTAAGTGCTTAATAAATACCATAATTATTATTACTATTTTTAATGTTTGCTGTGGGGAAAAGGGAATGTTTTGGTGAGACTGGCACGTGCTGGTGTGTACTGGGTTTCTTCATTTGTGTGACAGTGTTCTGTTGCATAAAGTCGCTCTGGAAAAGCTTCCTTGAATTCTGCAAATCAGAGCAACTGACCCCCAAAGCGGGGTTCTAGCTCAGTTCAGGCAAAGACCTGCTACCTTCAGACCCCCAGGCAAGTCCAGACTCCATAGCTGACTGCCACGTTCCAAACTATTTATTAACAAGGGGTAATTTCTCTAATTGAACACTTGTCTGGCAAAATTACAATTTAGAAATAATGTGTGTGCTCTGCTTGGACCAGTTCTTATTTATTTTTAAAAGATAAAAGTCGCATCAGTAGAAAGATGTTTTCGTAGTCTTTATGAGTTAGCTGTCTTTTCCTATGGTATTTAAGTACTTGCTATTTGCCAGGCACTGTACTAAGCGCTGGGATAGATACAAGTTAATCAGGTTGGACACAGTCCATGATGTCCCACACAGGACTTACAGTCTTTATCCCCACTTTGCAGATGAGGTCACTGAGGACCATAAAAGTCAAGTGACTTACCCAAGATCACACAGCAGATGCGCCGCAAAGCCAGGATTAAACCCTGGTCCTCTGATTCACAGGCTCAGGCTCTAACCAACAGGCATGCAGCTTCCCTAGTTTCCCCCTTCCACAGTAGGTGCTCAATAAATAGGATTGCTTCATTGATTGATTGCTTGGGTAGTTACAAATGCAATAAAATGTTGAGTCCAGATCTGTCATGAGTCAAGATTAATTACGAATTTTCTTCTACTTGAACCACTTGCCCAACATTTTCATTCAGTGTGGTTCAGTTTTTGTCTGGTAGTAGAAGTATTTACTGAGAGCTTGCTTTGTGCTGAGCACTGTACCAAGCACTGGGTAAGGACACTGATTCAGATTCTAATTCTGGCTCCCCCAATTGATTGCTGTGCGAGCCTGGGCAGGTCACTTAACTTCTCTGTGCTCATTTCCTCTTCTATAAACTAGGGATTAAATACCTGTTCTCTCTCTCTCTTGGATTGTGAATTCCATGTGGAGCAGAGAATGCGACTGATCTGACTGCACTGTATCTACCCCAGTGCGTACCGCAGTGCTTGGCAGTTAGTAAGTGCTTAACAAATACAAGAATCATTATTGTCATGGTCCTTGTACCACAAGGGGCTCATGCTCTAGGTGGGAAAAGACAAGACAGAAAAAAAAACTATTCTACACAACAAAGCCACAGGCAGAGAGAGTTGTGCAAGATAAAAGAATCAATAGCAAAGGGAATAGAAAGGAATAAAGACAAATGAGTAATCATTTAAGGACGTGACTTGCTGTTCTTTCCCATGCCAGGAATTTATCTCAGGGGAAACGTGGGTTTTTTTGCAGTATCAGTTGTGTTCAGTATGTGCCAGGCACTGTACTAAGCACAGAGGTAGATACAACTTAATCAAGGTGGACATAGTCCCTGTACCTTGTGGGGTTCACAGTCTTAATCCCCACTTTGCAGATGAAGTCAATGAGGCTTAGATAAATGAAGTGACTTTTCCAAGGTCATACAGCAGACAAGTGGTGGAGCTGTTATTAGAACCCAGGTCCTTCTAACTTCCAGGTCTGTGCTCTCTCCACGAGGCCATGCTGCTTCTTGTAGCGTTCAGCATAGGTGGTTAAAATAGAGAGATATTTTAACTGTTGTGACCCAAGTTTTGATTTGCTTAAATGTAATCTGATCTAACTTAATGTGAATCAAAGTGCTCAGCAGTGATCACTTTTTAAAATGTTGTCTTTAAAGGTTTATCTCCAACTATTTGCAACCCAAATATCATTTTATATCCCAGCTGACTACTCCCTTTCGTCTCCTCACTGGTCTTCCTGCCTCCAGTATCTCTTCAGTCCACACACAGATCATTTGTCTGAAAACGTCTGCCCACTCCTCGAAAACCTTATAGTGTTACCCGCTCATTTCCACATTACGCAGAACTCCAGCTTTTAAGACACTCAGTCAGTTCTCTTCTTAATTATCCACTCTTCTTCCACAACATCCCAATTTACATTTTTTGTTCCTCTCAAGTCTCAAGTAAACTTATCTTCTGTGCCCTGTTTTCATCCTTCCTGTCTCCAAACTCTTACTCATGCCCTTCTTCTGGCATTTCCCCATCTTCAAAGCCTTTCTGAAATGGCACCACCTTCAAGAAGTCTTCCCTGGTTAACATCTTCCCTGACTAATTCTATCCTCCTAACTACCATGTCAGCACTTCTTGTCTCTCTAGATCTCTTTGGGATCAATCAGTCAATGGTATTTATTGAACGGTTACCCCATGCATAGTGCTGTATTAAGAACCAGGGAGAGTATAATGCAGAAGGTAGACATGAGCCCTGCACTCAGGGGCTAACAATCTAGTGGGAGAGAGGGCTATAAGGACTATATTGAGATCTAGATGATCTTGTCTGAATGTCTCCTGGGAAACAATGTGGCCTAGTGAACAAAGCACGGGCCTGGAAGTCAAAGACTGGCACTGTCAGCTGTCTGCTGTGTGACCTTGGGCAAGCCATCGAACTTATCTGCACTTTAATTTCCTCATCTTTAAATGGATTTTCAATGCCTGTTCTCCCTTCTACTTAGACTGTGAACTCCATGTGGGACAGGACTGTGTCTGAACTGACTGACTTGCTTCTACCCCAACACTTAAGACATTACTTAATACACAGAAAGAGCTTAACAAATACCACTACAATAATAGTAGAAAGAGTAATAGTAATAATAATAATGTTTCAGAAATCCATTTGCAATCCCCTCCAAATGCAGCCTAATAGCCTGAGAAAACACAAAATTCCCCAAAGAGTGCTCTTGTGGCCATGACAGTGTCAAATGAGATACTGAACCTGGCCACTAGGCACTTTTAAATTGCAAAATGAACTTCTTTTTCTTCTAGGTGACCTTGGACAAGTCATTTAACTTCTCTAACCTTCAGTTTCCTCTTCTGTAAAGTAAGGGTTCAATACCTGTTTATTTAGGGGTTTTTATGGTATTTAACACTAATTATGTGCCAGGCACTGTACTGAGCACTGGCCTAGATACAAGTTAATCAGGTTGGACACAGCCCCCGTCCCATGTGGGGCTCAGTCTAAATCCCCATTTTACAGATCAAGTAACTGAGGCACAGAGAATAATAATAATAATGTTGGTATTTGTTAAGCGCTTACTATGTGCCGAGCACTGTTCTAAGCGCTGGGGTAGACACAGGGGAATCTGGTTGTCCCACGTGGGGCTCACAGTCTTAATCCCCATTTTACAGATGAGGGAACTGAGGCACCGAGAAGTGAAGTGACTTCCCCAAAGTCACACAACAAACAGGTGGCAGAGCTAGGATTAGAACCCAGATCCTCTGAGTCTCCGGCCCATGCTTTATGCACTAGGTCACATAATTTCTCCCCCATTTTCTGCAGTTCTCCCTCCCTCTTTGACTGTGAGCCCATTTTAGGACGGGAACCGTGTCTAACCTGATGATCTTGTATCTACCCCAGTGCTTAGTACAGTATTTGGCATGTAATAAGCACTAAATGAATACCACCATTATTTTATCATTAGCTGAGAATTGCCATTGTCAATTCCCCAAAGACAAAAGCAGTGTCACCTAGCAACAAGTAACATGGCCTAGTGGATTAGAGCATGGGCCTAGGAGTCAAAGGAGATGGGTTCTAATCCCGGCCCTGCTACTTGTCTGCCGTGTGAGCTTGGCCAAGTCACTTAACTTCTCTTTGCCTCAGTTACCTCATCTGTAAAATGGGGACTAAGACTGTGAGCCTCACGTGGGACGTGAACTGTGTCCATTCCGATTATCTGGCATCTACCCCAACAATTAGTATAGTGCCTGGCACTTAGGAAGTGCTTACAAAATTCCATTATAAATAAGTTCTCATATCTCCAGTGCCCCAAACTCTCCTCGGAAGCAGGTCTCAATATGGCTCAAATCCAAAACTGAACTTGTGTTGATTCTCCTGTGGGGTGCATATTTAAAGAAGCAAGAGTAGAAGTCCAGCAATTTGTATTTCACCTGCCCCAAATTCTCCAGGTTCGACCTCATGGTTCTAACCAGTTACCGCCCCATCTCCCGCCTACCACTCCTCTCCAGACTCCTTGAGTGAGTTGTCTACATCTGCTAACTCAAGTTCCTCTCCAAATCTCTCTTCAACCCCCTCCAGTCTGGCTTCCACCCCCTTCATTCTACAGAAACTGTCCTCTCAAAGGTCACAAAATGTTCTCTTTCTTGCCAAATCCAAAGGCCTCTACTCCATCCTAATCCTCCTCGACCACCCCAATCTCCTGAAAACATTATCTAACCTCAGTTTCACTGACACTGTCCTCTCCTGGTTCTCCTGCTATCTCTCTGGCCACTTATTCTCACTCCCTTTCATGGGCTCCTCCTCTTCCTCCCACCCCCTAACTGTGGGGGTCCCTCAAAGTTCAGTTCTGGGTCCCCTTCTATTCTCCATCTACACCCACTCGCTTGGAGAACTCATTCGCTCCCTCGGCTTCAACTCTCACCTCTATGCAGATGATTCCCAAATCTACATCTCCGGCCCCTATCTCCCTCCTCTCTGCAGTTTCATGACATCTCTACTTGCAAGTCCTACCGGCACCTCAAACTTAACATATCCAAAACACAACTCCCCGACTCTCCCATCACCGTAGACAGCACCACGATCCTTCCTGCCCCACAAACCCATAACCATGATGTTATCGTTGACTCCTCTCTGTCACTCAACCTACATATTCAATCTGTCACTAAATCCTGTCGGTCCTACTACAACCGAGTCAGCACACTTCGGTCCTCTAATGCCAATTTACTCACACTCAATCTCATCTTTCTCTTCACTGACCGCTCAACCATGTCCCGCTTCTGGCCTCTTCATATTAGAGAGACAATTACTCTCTCCACTTTCAAAGCCTTACTGAAGGCACATCACTTCCAAGAGGCCTCCCCTGACTAAACCCTCATTTCCTCTTCTCCCATTCCCTTCTGCCTCACCCTGATTTGCTCCCTTTACTCACCCCCGCCTTACTAGCCCCACAGTGCTTTTGTCCATAACTGGAATTTACTAATTTACATTCATGCCTGTCTCCTCCTCTAAGCCGTAAGCTTGCTGTGAGCAGGGAATGCGTCTACCAACTCTGTCCTATTGTTATATTGTACTCTTGCAAGTGCTTAGTACAGTGCTCTGCATGCAGTAAGTGCTCAATAAATATGATTGACCTTAAGAAATAGGATCAAACCCAGCTCATCATGCTAATCCTCAGGAAAAGCATGAGACCCGCAGGCAGGGCAATCAATCAGTCGATCAATCACGTAGTATGGCCTAGTGAATAGACCACAATCCTGGGAGTCAGAAGGACCTGGGTTCTAAACCCGATCCGCTAGTTGTTTGTCGTGTGACCTTGGGCAAGTCACTTCACTTCTCTGTGCCTCAATTACCTCATCTGTAAAATGAAGACTAGGAATGTGAGCCCTTTGTGGGACATGGACTGTGTCCAACCTGATTCTACCCCAGCGTTTAGAACAGTCCCTGGCACATAGTACGCTCTTAACAAATACCATAAAAAAGTGTGTTTACTGAGCACCTACAGTGTGCAGAACACTATACTAAGCGCTTGAGAGAGTTCAACATAACAGAGTTGGTAGCTCTAAGATGGGGCAGCAGCATGTCGTAGTGGAAAGAGCACGGGCCTGGGAGGCAGAGGACCTGGGTTCTTCTCTGGGCTCTGCCAATTACTTGCTGTGTGACTTTGGGCAAATCACTTGGCCTCTCTGTGACAGTCTCTGCATCTGTAGAACAGGGATTCAATCCTCCTCCCTCCAATTTAGATCCCACCTCACCCCACCCCACTCCAGAAGTAGAAAGTACCAGAAGAACTGCCGAGAAACCAAATCAAAGCCAAGAAATAAATGTTGCTGAAGGTTTTTAAATGGGAAAGCAAAACCTTTAGTGAGAGTTAAACGGCAGCAGCTTATACAAAGTCACTTCACAATGTAAAGAAAGACGAGCTGTCAGTGGGAGGAATATTCTAAAGCAACAAAAAAATAGAAAGGTTGGTTCAAAGGAGGACTGAGGTAAGTGATTGCTTGGAGGAGATGTGCATTGTGAAAAGTGTCTTGGAGACTAACAGAAAAAAGAAATTCAGTTTCTAAGAAAGGGCTGGGAAACTGGATTTCAGCTGAACAGAGTCAAACTGTCTGAGCAGTCCCTGAGCAATTTGCAAAAAATCTATGGCAATAATTCTGGAGACCCAATGAATGGTGCGCAAAAGAAAATCAAGTTACATTCACTGATGGGACCAGTTCAACTGCTCCCAATGCAATGAGAGGTAGCAGGTTTTCCTAACAACTTACCAGGATGAGAAACCTAACACGTCATCCTAAGTCTCAGCCGAATACAGGAAGTGGAAGCTTTTTGGTGTTGCCTTTTGCTTGAATGTGAGACAGGACTACAGAATTTTTCCTTCTTGGATTTTGAAATTAGGTTTAAAACATGGTTTTCTATGTATCGCCTATACTTTATGCCCTGTTGAGTGCTGGCTGATACTGAGGTGGAGAGAATTTATATTTCATGGAGTCACATTTGATGGGTGGGTTTTGGTGGGCGCTTTTTTTTTTTTTAGAAAAAGAAGAGTTCAGAGAATGAAAGAATCCTCCGAAAGGAGGCAAATAGCAAAGGTTCAGAGAATCACAAAGGAGATCCTGGTCTATACTTCTATTCTTCTGTGTTCGGCCCATTAAGTACATTATAGCAGAGAAAAGAGAATTTCATTTTTCTCTAAGTTCAACATATTAAAACAGAAATACCTAACAGGGAGGAGAGCGGGATGTTTTTTAAAAAATATAATTCTGCTATCGATTTCTTCTTGCACTTAATCTGAATGATTCCGACCAGTTCTTAAAAAGTACATTACCCTGATGAAAGAGTCCATTTCTCTCCTAGGAAGATGCAAAGACAACTGATATTTTTAACTGTTCCCTAGAGCAGAGAGCAAAACCCCCTGGATGTTCGACCCAACTCAAGACCCTAATACCTGGAAGCGTCCAACTCTACAGATCGATGAATGGTATTTATTGAGCACTAAACCGTATGCAGAGCACTGAATTAAGCGCTTGGGATAGTACAATACGGTAGAGTTGGTAGACACAATTCCTGCCCTAAAGGGGTTTACAATCTAGAGAGAAGAGATGAAATCTACCCATCTGAATGGTCGGAAAAACGGCTCCAGGATTATATTGAGGTTCCTGGAGAAATCTCCTGACAGCAGAGCAAAAATACGTAGGGTGACAAAGCTGCTAGGAGTCATTCCGTGGTAGCCCAGACAATCTGAGCACAATTATTTGCTCAGAGTAGAGACAGGACAGGTGAAATGACACGCTAGTGAACCGAAAAAGGAAGGCTTTTCTGTCTTGGATAAGGTGGAATTCTACGGAGTCCAATCCGAGTCCAAAACCTGTGAAGGACTCCATCAGATTTGTAAAATGTAAAGAAAGAATATTCAGCATTATTCAGCTGAAGGGGTTCAATGCCCATGACACAGGACTAAGAAACAGCCCCTCAACTCCTGATCCCTTTTAGTAGGACACTTCTTCTTTATTATTTTTTAATGGCACTTGTTTGGCATTTACTATGAACCAGGCACTGTTCTAAGTGCTAGAGCCGATACAAAGTAATCAGTTTGGACACAGTCCATGTCCCACATGGGGCTCACAGTCTTAATCCTCATTTTACAGATGAGAGAAATGAGGCACAGAGAAGTGACATGACTTGCCCAAAGTCACACAGCAGACAAGTGGCAGAGCTGGGATTGGAACCCAGGTCCTTCTGACTCCCAGGCCCAAACTCTACCCACTAGGCAAAATTGCTTCTCTTCCACTCAGTTGTCAATCAATCAATCAATCAAAAAATCAATGGAGAAACAGCGTGGCTTAGAGATATAAGCGGGGGCCTGGGAGTCAGGAGACCTGAGTTCTAATCCTGATTCTGCCACTTGCCTGCTGGGTGATCTTGGGCAAGTCACTTCACTTCTCTATGCCAAAGCTTCCTCATCTATAAAATAGGGATGAAATCCCTGTTCTCCCTTCTTCTTAGAGAATGAACCCCATGTGGGTCAGGGACTGTGTCCGACCTGATAAACTTTTATCTGCTTCGGTATTTGATATGCAGGAAGTACTTAAGAAATATCATGATAATCATTACCGTTGTTGTTGTTATTGTTATACAATAGTTGATTCCTTTCCCATCATCTCTAGTGAAATAAAAGGATAGTAATAATAATAATATTTGTTAAACACTTACTGTTTGCCCAGCACTGGGGTAGACACAGGTCATCAGGTTGGATACATCCTTGTCTCAGATGGCGCTTCCAGTCTAAGTAGGAAGGAGAACAGGCACTGAATCCTCATTTTACAGATGAAGAAACTGAGGTAGAGGGAAGTTAAGTGGTTTGCCCAAGGTCACATAGCAGGCAAGTGTCAGATCCAGGAGTAGAAGCCAGACCGGTGCTCTTTCCATTAGGTCCTGTCGCTTATGAAGCCGTTTTTCAGCTTCCTCCCTTTGGGGAGAGAGAGCTAGAGGTGACAGGTCTCCCACAACTCTCCAGCAAGCACTGTGCCTCCAGGTCCGCCGCCGCTGCTCCTCACAGAAGCAGCCTGAACGTCCCTCCCTGCGGATTAGTTTTCCTCCAGCCCATACCCGCCTCCCAGCATTCCCAGAGTGAGCTCTGAAGGCCAATTCTCGAGTTTGTCCCCAGGGCACTGAATGGGCCTTCGTGGTGGTCCTCCCGAGCCCCCTTCCTGCCAATGACAAGTCCCTCCCAAGAGCTCATGCCCCTCAGAGAAGCTGAAATCCCCCAATTACTCCCACAGCCGGAGACAACAGGGCTCCCTACCCGTTGCTGTCCTCCTGCTCCCCAGCTGACTGCAGGCCACACGTCCCAGGGCTGATCACCTGACTAATATGGGCGCTTTCCCACAGCCTGAAATGGACGACGTTCTACACCAGGAGTTCCCATTGGGCTCCAACTCCCGTCTAGGAGGGAAGCGCTCCATGGTGTCTGCGTTTTGCACTGGGGCTTGTACTCTCCCAAGTGCTTGGTACAGTGCTCTGCACACAATAAATGCTCAATAAGTATGACTGACTGACAGACTGATGTCAGAGGTGCAGAGTGGCCTCCATGAGCCATGAGCCGAGAGCCCGTGTCCCAACTCCACACAGAAACGGGAACTGGAAAGTTATGCTGCTTTCAGGCCTCAGGGAATTCCGGGGTTTCTGCCTTGACTCCTCTTCAAAACTGCCACTGGATTCCATAGAAAGGGAAAACACATATCCCAGCCCGAAGGAGAGGGAGGGGAGATGGGAGGGAGGTCAAAGAATCAGAGAGCCAGGTGGCGTTATGAGGGGGTCCCGAGGGAAGGAAGGCTGAAAGGAGCCACAACCTCTGGAATTGGTGAGCGGAAGCGATGAGAAGCCGGTGGCCGAGGCGGGGGATTCTGGCAAGAGTGTTGGCCGCGAGGATGGAGAGAGAGTCGGACTTGGGAGGTGGGATGAGAAATCAATGGGATGAAGCAGAAACCCGCAGCAGATGGGAGAGCGCATCAAACAATGGCCCCAGTCAGGGTTATTGAAACTCGGTAGACAGAATAATCTCACCTCCATTTTGCAGACTGGAAGCTATTCCAATTGTCCTGGACAGCTGCCTGGAAGAGGGAAGGAGAATTTCTGCTTTTGTGGCAAAAGACGGGTTTTCTTTTCAAAATGGCGCAGGTGGACAAGAATTTGGGGATACGGACTCCTTGCTCAGTCTGTCCTTCTTCCTAGAACTTCCTCCCCTTTCACTTCCAGCAGACTGCCCTCTCCCTAACCTCAAAGTCCTTCTAAAATTACATCTCCTTCAGGAAGTCTTCCCTGGATTAACCTCCTCACCAACGGCAGGAAACACGTCTACCAACTCCGTCATATTGTACTCTCCCAAGTGCGTAGTACAGCCCTCTGCACGCAGTAAGTGCTCAATAAATACGATTGATTGATTGATACTCTCCTATCTCTCCACTGAATTCGCCCTACTTACCTACCACAATTATTATGAAAGAGCAGAGAGAACCACGGGATGGGTTGATTGGTTAGAATGGGTTGTGCGTTAAAGGCTGTTTTTTCACTTAACACTACCACGTTTTAAAAAAATATATGCAGCCTGCCGGATATCTGTACAAATGCATTCCAACCAATACTTTTTTATTTTTTCTAGCCCTTCAAAGGGGATAACCATTCCACTGTTGCCTTTTTGCAATAGGTTAGCACCTTGTATCCATAGCCATTAGATCTTGAATAGTATATGGTTTCAAAAAAAAAAAGACTGGCTGAACATTTAATAACAGCAAACACCCAATGTATTACTTCAAGTTCACTTCTGCCTCTGTTTAAAAGCCCAACAAAATAATCTGCACTATTTGATCTGAAAACTTCTGCTGCCTAGATTCCAGAGATACGGAGGAAGATGATATTCTCATTATCAAAGGCATTTTAAAGATTCTGTGGGTCACGATTTGAGGTAAGCAAATATGGATCCTGGTCTCAGCACACAGTATAGAGCAGATCATTAAAATGAACCTATTCAAATGAAGGAATATAGAAGTTAAGTCAAAAAGCAAAGCATCTTCATTAATGAGAGCAAACAGTAAATTGTTCTTGGGAGATGGTAAATGATGAAGAGCATTACAACTTCTCCCTGATCCCCTGGTGAAGGTTACACTAGACTATAAGCTCCCTGAGAGCAGGGATCTTGTCTAATGATTCTACTACACTCTGCCAAGGGCTTGGTACCGTGCTCTGCACACTGTGGATTATAAACGCCTTGGAGGTAGGATTAATATCTAGTTTATTTTCCTTTAGTCTACTGTTCTCTCTCTCCCAAGTATTCAGTACAGTATGCAAAGGATAGATTGCTTCCATTGGAAGCTCAGAGTTGTCATGGTAGTGAGGGCCAGATGCAATTTGCCTCCAAAACTGCAGGGATGACAGTGGTCCTAAGTGGTCCAATCATTGATCGACTGATTGACTGACTGATTGACTGACACCATTGAAGGCTCCAGAAGTGGCAAGCTCTACAATGAAGGACAGAGGAAGCAAGTGGGGCCTAGTGGCTACAGCATGGGCCTGGGAGTCAGAAAGAACTGGGTTCTAATTCCAGCTCTACCACTTGTCTGCTGTGCGATGTTGGGCAAGTCACTTCACTTCTCTGTGCCTCAGTTACCTCATCTAAGGACTAAGACTGTGAGCCCCATGTGGGACAGGTACTCTCTCCAACCCAATCACCCTATATCTCCCCCAGCACTTAGAACATTGTCTGGCACATGGTTAGCTCTATAACGAATACCACAATTATCATTATTATTATGAGAAGCCTATTTTGAATGTTCCCTGGGCCCTTACCTCAAGACCCAGACAATACTAAAAGACTGGGTGTCCAGTACTTCAGGACTAGAAGCAGCATGGCCTAATGGGAAGGGCATATGCCTGGGAGTCAGAGTACTTGGGCTCTAATGCTGCTCTTTCAACTGCTTGCTGAGTGATCTTGGGCAGGTCACTTCACTTCTCTGGGCCTCAGTTACCTTAACTAAAAAATGGGGATTAAATCCTCCTCCCTTCAATTTAGCTTGCGAGCCCATGTGGGAAAAGAACTTTATTCAACCTGGTAAAGTTGTATAATTATAATAATAATTGCTAAGCATTTACTATGTGCCAGGCACTGAACTCAGCACTGGGTCATATCTCCTCTGAGAAGCCTTCCCCGATTAAGCCAACTCCCATTCCCTTCTGCATCATCTATGCACTTGGGCAATTCTGCATTTGGTCTTTGTCACTCTCAAGCTCACAGCACTTATGTTCGTATCTGTAAATTATTTATTTATATTAATGTCTGTATCCCCCTCTAGACCGTAAGCTCACCGTGAGCAGGGAACGGGTCTACCAACTCTGCTGTGCTCTTCCAAGTGCTGAGAATACCACTCTGCACACAGTAAGCACTCAATAAATAGCATTAATGAATTCGACAACGACCTCAGTCCAGCTCATTGCTCTACCGTTTCCCAGAAAAGCTGATGTTGCTATTTACCCTAGATTCTCTGTGGGCACAACCCGCAACGCTACGCCCCTGAACCGATCTCTAATTGCTGATGTAATTGTCAGCCGAGTCACTGCTTCCACCAGGCATTTTCCACCGTTTATCACAATGTTGATCTTTATTTTAAATATAAATCAGGCAATCATTTATGTCTTTTATGTCCTTTGTATTTATTCAAGAATATTTAACTGTAGACAAAAGGTGACTTATTCATTATTCATCCTGAACAAGGCAAGTATGGCAATTTGAAAAGCCTGACATTTGAGCTTTTTGCCAACACTAGCAAAATTATATCCTTCCCATTGTAAATCAATGAAGTAGAATCATTGGGCACAAAAGAATTAAATTGCCTTGTCACTTTAATAAGGCCACCTTATATACAACCTTCAACCAACGCCATTGTGCAGAGAAAAAGGGACAGTCTTCGCCTCAGCTGCCTTAGATCTCAGTTGGCTTCCCAATTAATGAACATCCTCTTAGTCTTTCACTCTCTCCCTCGCCTTCTCTCCTCAGAGACGATGTCAGAATGTCATAGGCATAACTTGCTATCGGCGGTTTGACTTCCTCGACTGGTTTTCAATTTCCCACTCTTCTCTTCTCCCCTCCTCCTCCCTTCTCTCTTCCTCCCCTCCTCTCCAAAGAAGGCGAATTTGAAGGTGATACATTAGTGTTTCCGTTTGGCGGAGACTGGATTAACCATCTTCCCCGGACAGGGGAAAGGCTGGCATATCACCCACGTCAGTCAGTCAAGTCGTGTTTATTGAGTGCTTACTGTGTGCAGAGCACTGTACTAAGTGCTTGGGAGAATACGATATAACAATATGACAGCCACATTCCCTGCCTGTGATGCGCTCACGGTCAACAAGATCCAGGAAGAAAGAGAGTAGCTTCCCTTCCAGGAAGTGGCATGGTCTAGTGGATAGAGCACAGGCCTGGGAGTCAGAAGGACCTGGGTTTCTAATCCTAACTCCTCCACTTGTCTGCTGCGTGACCTTGGGTGTGTCACTTCACTTCTATGGGCCTAAGAGATCTCATTTGTAAAATGGGGATTAAGACTGTAAGCCCCACGTGGGACAAGGACATGGTCCAACTTTTTCTTTTTTTTTCTTAAAGGTATTTGTTAAGCGCTTAATATGTGCCAAGCACTGTTACTGGAATAGATATACGGTAACCAGGTTGTTCCACCTGGGGCTCACAGTCTTAATCCCCATTTTACAGATGAGGTAACTGAGGCACAGAGAATTTAAATGAGTTGCCTAAAGTCTCACAGCTGATAAGTGGCGGAGTTGGGATTAGAACCTACAACTTCTGACTCCCAAGCCCGTGTTCTTGCCACTTTGAGGGAACTGAGGCACAAGAGAAGTGATCTGTCCAAGATCGCACAGCAGATAAGTGTCGGATCCGGGATTAGAACCCAGGTCCTCTGACACCCAGACCCGGGCTCCTTCCACTAGACCATGCTGCTTCCCAAGAGGCACTGAGTTCCTGAGGAAGGAAGGGAGAAAATGGCCGGATGTAACCGTGACGGCCCGAGGACCTCAATAAACCTTTCTGTTAATAGCCTAATTAGAGGAAGCTGAATAAATCTTGCTTTATTTCCCAATATGAACATGGTGTTGTAATACTGAAACCCTTTGTAGCCTCAATATTTTTGGTGAAATGTTTCGATAGTTTGATAGTTTGGTGAAATGTTCGGGGGAAAAAGAAACCCACATTAGAGTTCTGTGCAGGGTGATATATTCTTGATGCTGCTTAACATTGCTACTTTTAGTCAGAAAATGTTAATACCAGATGACCTTTTCCTGAAGGGTATTTTAAGGAGACAAAGCCATTTTCTGTAATATGGTTACCATAGTGATTGGCCCCTTAAAAAGACTGAAAAAACTGATGTACATCTGTAATCAACCAGCCACCGCAACAACAAAAGGTTTGATAAACCTACATTTTGGGATTAATTTTAAGCCGCAACAACGACGTATTCTGAAAGTCAACGAGAAAAAGTCACACTATGTGGCTCAACTAACAGAACTGAAGTAACTGGTCGTAAAGCACTTATGGAGAATTGGGAAGCTTCATCCACCAGAAAAGGTATATTTATGTGCAAAATCTGTTGACGGTGACACAAGGACCTCCTCCAAAGGGGTGCGGAGGGTGAGAGGAGGAAAGGGAGGAGGGAATTTAATAGGACTGTTTTAGGGGTTTCCTCCTTAGCCAGGAGATAAATGCCCTTTCTTACCCTCCCTTACTCTGTGAGCCCCATGAGAGACAGGGACTGTGTAATAATTATGGTATTTGTGAAGCATTTACTATGTGCCAAGCACTGCTCTTATACCTTCTCAAGTGCTCAGTAAAGTGCTCTGAGCAAAGTAAGCACTCAACAAATATGACTGAATGAATCAACTGCTGGGAGAGATACCAGTTAATCAGGTTGGACTCAGTCCCTGTCCTACATGGGGCTCACCCCATTGGTTGAGTGAGACTGTAACCAATGGGTTGTCATTCTATCAACTCCAGCACTCAGTACAGTGCTTGGCACACAGTAAGTGCTCAACAGATACCATTTTTAAAATTATCATTTTTATTGCTATAATCACTACTGTTTACAGTGATTATAAAGGAATGGAAGATTCTGATGACTCCCATATTCAGAAGCATTAATCCTCGGGTCCAGCTGAAGAGGGAGGGGTAGCGTGTTGAGCTATCAGAGGTGCCAGTGGGAGAATAGAACAGGTAAACATTAGGGGTTTTCATCATCACTAGTGGTATTTACTGAGCTCTTTCTGGGTGCAGAGCACCATACTAAGCGTTTGGGAGAGTCCAATACAACACACTGCTCTTCCCTCATCCTTTAAGCACTTTGCTATTAATCCCACCCCCGGCTCTACAGCACTCCAGATTGAGAAGTCAACCAAAGTCAAGACAGAAAATATCCACGATCCTCCTGGAGGAGCCTCTTAAATCCAATCTGAGTGAAGGAGACTAATAAACCTTCTACATAATGCCGTAGTTGTCATGTCGCTTTTTTGCCTAGCTGGTCTCTCCTCTTCCAATCGATCAATCAATGGTATTTATTGAGAGCTTGGTATGTGCAGAGCACTGTACCTAGCACTTGGGAGACTACAGTACAACAGAATTAGTGGAAATGCTCCCTGCCTATAATGAGTTTAGAGTCTATCAATCAATAGTACTTATTGAGCACTTCCTCTGTGCAGAGCACTGTGGTACAGTAGATAGAACACAGGTCTGGGAGTCAGAAAGTCACGGGTCCTAATCCCAGCTCTGCTTCTAGTCTGCTGTGAGGTCTTGGGCAAGTCACTTCACTTCCCTGTGCCTATCTGTAAAATGGGGATTAAGACTGTGAGCCCTTTGTAGGACGAGAACTGTGTCCAACCTAATTTGCTCAGACCCACCCTAGTGCTTAGTGCAGAGTCTGGCACATGATAAGTGCTTAACAAATACCACAACTATTACTATCATCATCATTATTATTATACTGAATTTAGGAGAGTACAATAGTTTGTAGACACAGTCCAAGCCCAAATTACAGGTAGGGAGAAGAAAGAGGGGTTTAAAGACATGAACATTTCTTTGTCAGACTTCTGGATCCACAGGGAAAATAGAGAATGGCTTTAGGGAGGGAGGAAAGGAATTGACAGCGTGGCTTAGTGGAAAGAGCACGGGCTTGGGAGTCAGGGGTTGTGGGTTCGAATCCCCGCTCCGCCACCTGTCTGCTGTATGGCTTTGGGCAAGTCGCTTCACTTCTCTGTGCCTCAGTACCCTCATCTGAAAAACGGAGATTAAGACTGTGAGCCCCACATGGGACAACCTGATAACCATCTATCGCCCCCAGTGCTTAGAAGAGTGCTTGACACATAGTAAGCGCTTAATAAATATAAGTATTATTATTACTGATGGAAGCCACTGGAATGGGTGGCTCAAGTAGGCTGAAAAATCTCTTCCTCTGGAATTCTTTGAAAGCAGGTTAGATTTACCTCTACTGCCAAGAGTGAGAAAAGTAGGTTCGCCTCTCCTTTCTCTCCTCCCAGTTCCTACCTCTTTCTTCCCTCAGCCCTTCCACCTTGCCAAGGTTTTCACACAATACCTCCCCGCCCTTGACATCCTTCAATCTTGTCTCTCAGTCTCAGTCTCAACACAGGCTTCCTCCGGCTTGCCTTTCATACTCCTTTTTGTTTATCTGGCAGCATTCATTTCACTGCTCAAGCTCACCCTAGTTGCTCTTGCCTCTGTGATTTCTATAAGCATCGAGCTACAATCGCAGGTGAAGATTTGAATTGGTGGGTAAGGATTAATGGGACCAGGTGTCCTGCATCAGATGGGACTGTCATGAAATTCACCTCTCCACTTCTGCCTCTCAAATAGACGCTCCTTCACCTCATCTTCGGCTGAGAGGGTGAGAGTGGCAGTCAGGGTGTAGTTATGGCAGAAAGGGGTTCGACAGCAGAGAACAGCGACAGGAGTAAATACACTCCTCATAGACAGGAAATGTGTCTACCAACTCTGTAGCAAAGCCTAGAGGATAGAGCACGGGCCTGGGAGTCAGAAGGTCCTGGGTTCTAATTTCAACACAGTCATTTGCCTGCTGTGCGGTCGTGGGCAAGTCATTTCACTTCTCTGTACCTCGATGACCTCATCTGTAAAACTCAATCTTATTTATCAAGCGCTTACTGTGCGCAGAGGACTGTACTATGCACTTGTGGAATAAGGCTGTGAGCCCCATGTGGGACACGGACTGCGTCCAACCGGTTTGCTTGTACTTAACCCCAGCGCTCAGTACAGTGTCTGGCACATAATAAGTGCTTAACAAATACCACAGTTGTTATTATTGTAGTGTACAATCCCAAGTGCTTAGTACAGTGCTCTGCACACAGGAAGTGCTCAATAAATATGATTGACTGGGGAAACAGTGGTTGATTTCCAATGTGCTTCTCCATCCATGCAGCCACCATTTTGCTCACATTGGCCTCTGCCACCAACAGGCTTTTTGGAGGAGATGTGCCTTCAACAAGGCTTTAAAGGTAGGGAGAGTAATTATCTCTTGGATATGAGGAGGGTGGGCATTCCAGGCCCAGAGGCAGAACGTGGACAAGAGGTCAGCGGTGAGATAGGCAAGATCAAGGAATAGTGAGAAGGTTAGCAATAGAGAAGTCAAGTTTGCGGGCTGGGTTGTAGTAGGGGAAAAGCCAGGTGAGGCAGGAGGGGCCAAGGGGATTGAGAGCTTTAAAAACTGTGGTCAAGAGTTTCTGTTTGATGCGGAGTCTGTGGAGAGGAGTGGGGAAAGAGCCCCTCACTCATGTCTGGGTGGCTGCCTCTTGCTGCTTTTCCTGCTGCTGCTGCTGCTCTCTGCCAAAAGACTCGATTTCAGAGACGATGCCACGCTAAGTGAATATGTGTTTGTGGCATGAATCTTACTTTTTTGTGAATAAAAAATACACAGAATTTCTCCTTGTCCCACATGGGGCTCACAGTCTTAATCCCCATCTGACAGATGAGGGAACTGAGGTACAGAGAAGTCAAGTGACTTGCCCAAGATCACACGGAAGACGAGCGGGAGAGGCAGGATTGGAACCCAGGTCCTCTGATGCCTAGGCCTGTTCTCTATCCACCAGGCCAAATGCCAAGCGTTTGTGTGGGGGCCTGAGGGGGTCACAACCCTTGCCTGAGTATCTGCTTCTCTCTGGCTTTCCTACTTTCCTCTCCCCCTGGAAGATTTATTCCCTGGAAACTCAGTCCCCACTTCTTCCCTCCCCAGCATCCCACTTACAGTATCTGAAGTTTCGGGACACATCAACACAGCGGAACGATTAATCCTGGGGGAACTGTCTCCTACTTAGCACTGAAACAACTTCAACCCCTCTCGAGCAGCTGAGACGAAATGTGTTGATTTCCAACCTAGAGAAAAGAAAGAAGAAAGCAGGGTTGAATAAAGATCTAAACCGGAGAAAAGAAAGGGTGTTGAACTACAGAAAACCGGAGAAGGTTTTTAAGGTTTCCCTTTGGAGAAAGTTGCAGTGACCGCTTTGGGTATTTGTCTAGAAACGTCTTATTGCCTTCTGATTCCGAGAGTAAGTACCTCATCTCTCCTTTACCTCTAGAGGGCTTTGCATTGTACCACGGCAAAATTAAATAAAGAGGATCCCAAAGAGGACATATCAGCAAGTTCCCTATCTAAAAATAAATCGGCTTTTCTCTGCTCCGTCAGAAGATTAGATTATAGCGTATGCTCTAATGTTTTTATTCTTAGACAACCGAGGACAATGAAAATTATTATATAATCTGTCAGAAGCACTGTGGCCCAATTGTGAGCGAGTATTGTTCCTACACAATGAGACTTGTCTAGTCATTTCCACCATTACAAAAGTACAACAGACTGCTGTAGTAAGAAGGAAAAAACCGAGAACTCTAATAAGGTACTTAAATCCTTGAATACTGAATATGTACCAGCTGCGGTTCTAATGTAGAAATCTGGACTTGGTCCAAGCTCCCCCATAGAATGTATGACCCCAGCTAACACTCATTCTTTCTATCTCCCAGGGATTTTGCAGTTGTAAAATGGAAAATTACTATTTATTTGTTTATTCATTAATTTACCCTATCTGTTAAGCGCTTACTATGTGTCAAGCGCTGGGATAGATACGGTTCAATCAGGTCAGACATAGTCCCTGTCTCGCATTACCTCACAGTCCAAGTAGGAGGGAGAACAGGAATTGAATTCCCATTTTACATTTGAGGAAACTGAGGCCCAGAGAAGTCAAGTGACTTGCCCAAGGTCACCCAACAGAGAAGTGATGGAGCCGGGATTAGAATTCAGGTCCTTTGACTCCCAGGTCCGTGCTCTATCCACTAGGGCCATGTCATTAACCCCAACAGGCAGAAACATTGGCAGGTTTTGTGGGGTAAATAAGGGGAGATAGCAGGAGACCGTTTTCCCAGGCACTTATGTCCCGGGTAGGGGGGGAGAGGGAAGGAGGGTGTATCCTGGTCCAATATTCTCTCTGGAATTCAGAGACTGTGACTTTGGAAAAGCACAGAGGAAATAATTCCAATCTCATTTCCAGGCAGGGCTCGCCACATCAATTGGAAAACAGGAGCCAAGACAGAGTCAAGGTAAAAACACAACTGTGCATTGTTCTGGAGGTAATGGCTTGCATATAGGAGATGAGGAAAGGAATAAAGACAGTTGGAGTCAAGAGTAATTAAGATTCTTCTGTCCTTGGAAGCAAATATAAGGTCTGAGTTAAGGAGAATGGTAGAGGAGGTAAAGCTGGGTGAGAATGTTTGTTTTATCCTGAGGGTTCTGGGATGTCTCCACGTCCTCATTTGAAAGCTCGTCTCTCTGGAACTGTCTTGCGGTACTGGAAAGGCACAGTCATCAGAGAGGTGGAGAAGCGCCTCTTCAAAATCGAATTGCAGGCACGGAAGACAGGTGAGGTAATTAATGCATCTTGGACGGCTGAGAGAAGCCTGGTTTTTGGCTAAATAATTAGACTGTGGATCAAAAATAAAGCCTGTGTGGATAGGAAGGAAATGAGAGCTGGGCTTCTGGGAAGATGGTAAGGAAGGCAAACCCGGCTCACACCTGTTGAAATTTGAGTCCAGAGCCCAGATATCACCCTACTGAGAATTCACCATATACATTGAAAAGCAGCATGGCCTAGTGGATAAAGCCTGGGCCTGGGAGTCAAAAGGACCTGGGTTTCAATCCCGGCCCCACCACTGTTCTGCTGTGTGACCATGGCAAGTCACTTCACTTCTCTGGGCCTCAGTTCCCTCATCTGTAAAATGGGAATTAAGACTGTGAGCCCCAAGTGGGACAGGGACTGTGTCCAATTAGCTTGTATCTACCCCAGAGCCTGGCAAGAGTAAGCACTTAAACACCACAAAAAAAAAATCATCATCTTAGAACTTAATATAGTACTCTGGACACAAAAGGTGGTCTATAATTTTAATGGATGATTAAATGGCCAACTCTGTTGTATTCTCCCAAGCACTTAGTACACTGCACTTCATGCAATAAGTTCTCAATACTGTTGATCATGACAGGTAGCTGTTGAGGGCTGAATGCTTAGTGGCTAGAGCAAGGGCCTGGGAGTCAGAAGATCCTGGGTTCCAATCTCTAACCCTCCAGATGTCTGCTCTGTGACCTTGGGTAAGTCACTTCGCTTCCCCGGGCCTCAGTTACCTCATATGTAAAATGGGGACTAAGAGTGTGAGTCCTACTTGGGACAGGGTCTGTGTCCAATGTGACTAACCTGTACCTACCTCAGAACTTAGAGCAGTGCTTGGCACATACTAAGTGCTCTAGAAGAACCATAATTATGATCGTTATTATGAATCTCACCCAGAACTTTCTCTCCTGAGTCAATGGAAATACCCGGCAGACTGCTTGAGGCTTATTGGATCAGACTCTCAGAAACAGGGACGTTGGGGTTATCAACTGTGATGTGGAGGAGAGTGAGTTCATTGTGGGTAGGGGAACGTGTCTCCCAATACTGCTATATTGTAGTCTACCAAGCACTTAGTACAGAGCTCCGCACACAGTGAGCGCTCAATAAATTCCATTGATTGACTGATCGACTGAGGAGTTCAGTTTTAGACCCGTTGAGCTCGAGGTACTAGTGGAAGATCCAAGGAGAGATGTCTCGGAGAAAGGGAAAATGAGACTACGGAGGAGAGAGATTAGGGTGACATGCGAGGGGGGGAGGGAGGGTTTAGCAGAATTGAGAGAGGACCCATCACAGATTGCCAGGATCTAGTGGTTTTTCAGCATCTCTGCTGCTGCTCAAATGGAAAAATAGTGGGAGCCCTCTGGTGGTGAAAGCTTCCCTCGAAATATTCCCAGCTTTTGTGAGACAGTATCTGGAAAATTTGGAATAATAATAATAACAATAACGTTGGTATTTGTTAAGCACCTACTATGTGCAGAGCACTATTCTAAACTCTGGGGTAAATACAGGGTGATCGGGTTGTCCTACGTGAGGCTCACAATCTTCATCCCCATTTTACAGATGAGGTAACTGAGGCACAGAGAAGTTAAGTGACATGCCCACAGTCACCCAGCTGACAAGTAGAAGAGCCAGGATTCGAACCCGTGACCTCTGACTCCCAAGCCCGAGCTCTTTCCACTGAGCCCTGCTGCTTCCCTGTCATCCTTGGGGAATTGCTTCGGCTCCTTTCTCTTGTGAATGAAGGGATGACCCCAGCATTCTTTTCTTTAAAAAATGCTATTTAATCTTGCTATTTGTTAAGAGCTTACTATGTGCCGAGCACTGTTCTAAGTGCTGGGGTAGACACAGGGGAATCAGGTTGTCCCACGTGGGGCTCACAGTCTTAATCCCCATTTTTACAGATGAGGTAACTGAGGCATTTGCTAAGTGCTTTCTATATGTCAGGCACTGTTCTAAGCTCTGGGGTAGAGACAAGTTATTTGGGCTCTCCCAAGTGCTCACTAAAATGCTCTATACACAGCAGGAACTCCATAAATATGATTATTGATTTATTGATTGACTGAATGAGTTAGGACATGGTCCCTTTTCCACATGGGGCTCACAGTCTAAGCAGGAGGGAGGACTGGTATAAAATCCCCATTGTACAGAGGAGGTAACTGAAGCACAGAGAAGTAAAGTGACTTGCCCAAGGTATACAACAGACAAGTGGAGGAGCCGGGATTAGAACCCAGGTCCTCTGAAACCCAGGCTAGTGCTCTTTCCACTAGGCTTGCATTTATGAACTCTTCGGTGTTTGTCTGAAACACAAGTTTCTTTTTTACCAGGTTGGTTTGGCCTAGAACAGTTCTGCAACAGATCGATTTTATCGGAGGTGTGGGAAGGTACAGAGCAAGGGCTGGCGTTGGGGAGCTGCGCAGGAAAGATGATGAATGGAAATGGAATGAATAGAAGGAGTGTTCCCTAGTGGACAGCGCACGGGCTTGGGAATCAGAAGGAAAACTGCCTTCTCATCCCAGCTCCACCGCTTGCCTGCTGTGCGATGTTGGGCAAGTCACTTCATTTCTCTGGGCCTCACTGATCTCACCTGTAAAATGAAGACTAAGACCGTGAGCCCCTCGTGGGACGGGACTGTGTCCAACCTGATTAGCTTGTATCTACCCCAGGGCTTAGAAAAGTGCTTGACAAACAGTAAGCGCTTAACAGCCCTGAAGTCAATCCGTCTGAGGACGGCTGGTTCTATTCCTCCAATGCTTTTCCCTGTAGCCCCTTCTTCTCTATCCATCAGTGATATTTATTGAGCGCTACTCAGGAGCACCACCCTGATTTCCTACTACAACCCAGCCCGCCCACTTCGCGCCTCTAATGCCAACCTACTCCCTGCATCTCGATCTCGTCTATCTCGTGGCCAGCCTCTCTCCCACGTCCTGCCTCTGGCCTGGAACCTCCTCCCTCTTCGCGTCCGACAGGCCATCTCGATCCCCACCTTTGAAACCTTAATGAAAGCACAATTTCCTCCAAAAGGCCTTCCCAGACTAAGCCCTAATTTCCTGATCTCCCACTCCCCTCTGTGACACCTTTGCACCTTTTATTCACCCCTCCCTCAGCGCTTACATTCATATCCATAATTTATTTATTTCTATTAACGTCTGTGTCCCCCTCTAGACTGCAAGCTTGCCGAGGGCAGCGAATGTGACTTTCAGCTCTGTTACGTTATAGTTTCCCAAGGGCTTACTACAGTGCTCTGCATACAATAATCACTCAATAAATCCCACTGATTGATTGCTTACTGAATGCAGAGCACTGTTCTGAGTACTTGAAAGAGTACAATGTAACAGAGTTGGTGTGGGCAGGGAATGTGTTTTATTGTTATATTGTACTCTCCCAAGTGCTTAGTACAGTGCTCCGCAGAGTAAGCACTCAATAAATATGACTAAATGAACCAGCATTCCCTGTCCATAACAGGCTTACGGGTTTGGAAGCGGAGACATTAACCAATACTAGTCCAGAAGAGTTGCTGTCCTAGAGCTGAAACTGGCTCAAATGGAATTCCGAACGGCCCCTTTATCCCAGACATAACTGATAGTCTGAGCTGATGTCAAATTTCAATCATCCACGAATACACATATCCTGCGCCGTTACCTTTATTCACGTCTCAAATGCCTTCTATCCTTCTTGGAATAAAAACTCCAAGTAAGAAGAAACACAAAACAACCCATAGTTTGGCAAATACATTTTAACCTTTTTCTCTGGCTAGGAATTCAAGTCCATAATACAGATTAGGGGGCAAGTTCCCAGCCCATGATTCCATTTAATTCTCTGTTCTATTCTCTGTTGACTTCTTGCTGCCATCTAGCTTATTCATCTTCCTCCTCTTTCTCGTCACTTTCTTCTGAAATAAAGAGATGGCGGTGTAAGTTGGGCAAACGGCATAAAATGGGCTGATGGAAACTTAGAACGCAATCATCAGGAAACACGGGCATTTCCGTCACATCCTCTGGTCGAGATGATTATTCGATACTGAGTGGGGGAATCTCAATAAATAGCATAGAGGTGTGCACCGACTGAATTGGTCACGAGTTTGAGGATTATTTTTTGACTTTAGGTACTCTTTTTTGGTTTGGTTGGGTTTTTCTAATGGCATCTGTTAAGCGCTTTACTATGTGCTGGATACTATACTAAGTGCTAGGGTAGATACAAGCTAAACAGATTGGACACATTCCATGTCCCACGTGGGGCTCACAGTCTGAATCCCCATTTTCCAGATGAGAGAACTGAGGCCCAGAGAAGTGAAGTGACCGGCTAAAGGCCACACAGCAGACAGGTGTCAGAGCAAGGGTTAGAACCCAGGTCCTTCGGACTCCCAGGTCCCTGCTCTTTCCATTAGGGCAACACTGCCTCAGAGCAGGAATGCTATGTATTCAGCTCCTTCTTGGTGTTAAGTACCATCCTACGTACAGGGGTGCACAAAAAATGAACAAATTCAGAGCCAATCCGATCGACCTGGGTTCTCAAACAACGACACCTGCCTTGGCTTTCATTGTCATCATCTTCGTGTGTTTCTGTGTTGTCTTGGGGCTTGGCTTCCTTCCGTTCCTTCAGGCTTTTGGTATCTCTCTCTTGAGGTGTGACTACGGGAGCTACTGCCTGCTGATGTTTTTGAGCCATTCTCTTCCTTCTTTTCTCTTGCCAGAATCTAGCAGGAAAAGTATTTGATTCCCATCGCAGAAATCAAAGGCAGAATCAGCCTCTACAGCACGCTACCGCTCTAACCCAGGCAGAGTTTGGCTTTCTGCTGGAAATTTTCCTTCTGCATCAGGGTTTTGAAATTTTCAACAGCCCTCTTCAAGCAGTTAAACAATCAGAGGCATTAAACTGGGACATAAACCCAGAAGCTTTTCCTCAAGCTGCAGGATAAATTCCACGCTCCTGACAAACAAGTCCACTTCCTATTTTCAGTTTTTCTTTCATAAAAATAAAAACTAACTTTAAAAGAAATCAGATCTTCCTCTTTGGACCATGAGCATGGAGGGGGAATTCACTTACCCGAAGGCTACAAAGCACAAGAAGAATCCCAAGATGACAACTATCAAGATGGTGAACAAGGAAACGTACTCTGGGGAGGGAAATGGGAGATGTCTTTTTATCACCCTCAGAAGGGAGAGGAATGGAACGATTCCTCGCAGAGAATGGGTTAACCCTCCTTCACACCCATTTTCACCCTCCACCCACCCCGACTTCTCCTGCATCAGCCACCACACATTAATAGCATCCTCTGCAGTCCCTCCTCTTTCAAATTCCAACACCCCCACCCTGAAAACTCACTCCTTCCAGTAACTGAAGCAGTGTGGCCTACTAGACAGAACATGGGCCTGACAGCCAGAAGGACCTGTGTTCTAATCCCGACCCCGCCACTTGTCAGCTGTTTGACCTCTGGCAAGTCACTTTACTTCTTATTTAATGTCTGTCTCAAGCTCGTTATGGGCAGGGAACGTGTCTGCTAATTCTGTTGTATGGTACTCTCTGGAGTGTTTAGTTCAGTATCTACCCCAGCACTTAGAACAGTGATCGACATATAGTAAGTGCTTAACACATATTATTATAATTAACAAAAAACATTTGAACCTGAAGTGTAGAACTTAAGCCCCAGAGAGAAACCATCAAATTCAAAATCAAGCTACTGGACGTTTTGCCGTGAAATAAACTCCCCGCTCTAAACCAGAGGGACAGAATGAGGATACCAGGTGGTGTCAGAAAAGCAGACTGCACAGTTCGAAATCCCGATTTTCTCATTCAATACCAGAGCTCATTTCCTAGTTCAGATCCCTAATAATACAGACTGTGGCAAAATCCAGGCAATGTGCACTTCAAAACCTGCCAATTTAAGAACTGGGTGAAAGGTTTTCATAACAAGGAATTATGTGCACAATGAACTCAAGATACCCTGTCACTGAGTGCTACTATTTCTACAGCACAAAATTAATTCCCCTAAATTAAACTGCCTGAACAAGAGGGATGTCAAAGACAAGGAAACATTTTAGGGCATATTAAAACCCACTAGAACTAGGGTATTCTCCTCAGCCCCTACCCGCGTGTGACTCAATCCCGATCTACTGAGGTGAGAAGTAGTGTGGTACAATGGTTAGAGCATGGGCCTGGGCATCAGAATGATTTAGGTTCTAATCCAACACTGCCACTCGTCTGCTGTGTGACCTTGGACAAGTCACTTCACTTCTCTGTGCCTCAGTTACCTCAGCTGCAAAATGAGGATGAAGAATGGAAGCCCCATGTGGGACACGGACTGTGTACAACCCGATTTGCTTGTAACCACCCCAGTGCTTAATGCAGTGCCTGGCACATAGTAAGTTTTTTTTAACAAATACCACAATTATTATTATTACTAGTAGTAAGCACTCGATAGATGCTATTGATTGGTTGAGTGAGCGATACTGTCTCTATCCCAACCCCTGCTTCCTGGCAGGCTGCAGACCAGGATACTCACTTGGAATCGCTTTCCTCAAGCACAACTGCTTCTGAAAGCAGCACTTGAGCTCGATACATTTGTCTCGCGACACATTCTCCTGGCATATTTCCGAGAGGGGAACATCGCACACTGTGGATGAAACAGGTTGAAAGTCTGTAATCTTCCATACAAGTCTCACTCCACCCAGTGGTTTTTAATTTAATTTTAGAGGAAGCAGTTAGGGGATTGGTGAGGGTTGGGTTTTTTTTTCTTTGTGGGGTTCTTTTTTTTTTTTTTGGTAATTATGCATCCTACCAATCTCATTGAGAAACTAAGATCTGGAATGAATTCAGTTTCTGAATCAAATAATGTCATGTTAATTATACAGAATAATCCAGGGTTCTGACATGATTAAGAAGATAATATAGTTCAGCTAAGGGATATGCCAAGCCCAGTCCTGGGAGAGGAGGAAACCAAAAACAGAGCTCTATTACAATAGAAATTTGGAGATTTGATTTGTAATGTGTAATTAGCTCTTATTTGAGCCTGTTAGAGTGAAAATGATCAGGAGGAGCTGCGGATTATTTCCACGTCTTAACTCTGGGTCAGAGAGACAGGAAGTTCTACTGCCACTTGGACAAGAAAGAGTGAAGATGATAAATTGGCAACCATCCTAAAAATGGTAAATGTCCTAAGTTCATTGTGGGCAGGGAATGTGCCTGGTTTTGGTTATGCTGTAGTCTCCCAAGCACTTAGTACAGTGCTCTGCCCACAGTAAGCGCTCAATAAATAGGACTGACTTAATGAATACCAGAAAATCAAGTCAGGCACAGACCCTGTCCCATGAGGGGCTCATGGTATAAGTAGGAGGGAAAAAGGCTTTTAATCCCCATTTTACAGAGGAGGAAACTGAGGTACCAAGAAGTTAGGGGACTCACCCAAGGTCACCAGGCAGACAAGTGACAGAGTTGGGCTAGAACGCAGGTCTTTGGATCCCCTGGCCCCTAACTCTTCTCACTAGGCTCACCGCAGCAAGCAATGAGGTAAGCGCATCAAACGAGACTGAGTCACTTCTTGGCAAAAGACTGTTTTCGGTCCTGCTTGCAAGTTAAACATTCCATCCAGAAAGATGGACTGGGAAATAGACCTTGGATGACTAATGGAGAGCATCCTGAAGCGCTCATTTGCTGTGACCTTGGCCAAGTCCCTTCACTTCTCTGGGCCTCAATAAACTCGTCTGTAAACTGGGGAGTAAAACCATGAGCCCCATGTGGGAAATGGACTGCCTCCAACCCCACTAGCCTCTTCCCCTGTTGACTGCAAGCTCAATGTGGGCAGGGAATATGTCCATTTACTGTTGTATCATACTCTCCCAAGAGCTGAGTACAGTGCTCTGCACACAGTAAGCGCTCAATAAATGACAAACGGTATCTACCCCAGTGCCTAGCACAGTGCCTTGCACAGTGAAAGTGCTTAACAAATGTCATTTTAAAAAAATGAAGTAGAAACCTCACCGCCCTGTTAGAGTAGCTCTGATTAAGGTCAGTCTCCCCCTCTAGTCTGGAAGCTTCTTTTGGGCAGGGAAGATGTCTAGCAATTCTGCTGCACTGTACTCTTCCGAGTGTCTAGGACAGTGTTCTGCACACAGTAAGTGCTCCATAAATAGAGTAAAATCTGTAAGCACTTAAAAATACCATAATTAGTATTATTACTATTATTGTGATTTTCACTACTGCGAAGTCAATCGAGGGGGTGGGTGTGATTGTGTCCAACCCGATTAGCTTTACTGCCCCAGCACTTAGAGCAGTGCCTGGCACATAGTAAGTACTTAACAAATGCCATAATTATTATTACTAATTATTATTATTACTGCTTCTGAATTCCCTTCCTGAAGCATCCTGTCCTAAGTTTCTTAAGTTGTCTTGTTTTTGTCTGAGTCCCCCAATTAGACTGTAAGCCGGTCAAAGGGCAGGGATCGTCTCTATCTGTTGCCGAATTGTACATTCCAAGCACTTAGTACAGCACTCTGCACATAGTAAGTGCTCAATAAATACTACTGAATGAACGAATGAATTTACTTTCACTTATTATTATTACACCATCTGACTACGGCTTCATCTTGGGAATTGATTTAGGTTCATAATCAAAGTGTGAGCTGAGGCCTGCCGGTGCTTGATATGTGGGCAGCGAATGTCACTTTTTAGTGTGGAACTGTAATTTCCCAAGTGCTCAGCACAGTGCTCTGCACACAGCATTCAATAAATATGAATGAATTTCCTGTTGCTTTCAGTGCCTCGGTTTCCCCATCTGGGCAACTGGGAGGCTGCTCTTTCTCTCCCTTTAGGAACAAGGATCCTGAGCCTTTGCAATAATCATTATTATTATTATTATTGCTATTATTACCATGCTGACCAAAGAGGAAGCCCCAGTGGCACACGGGAATGGTTTTTCTTCACAATAGGCACCAGGGGGAAACCTCCAACAGCACATCATTCATATTTATTAAGCACTTACTATGTGTAGAGCACTGTACTAAACGGTTGGGTAAGAACAACAGAACAACAGTGACAATCCCTGCCCACAACCAGAGCACGATCTAGACTCATAATCTGCATCAGTTGCTGGTTCGGGCCTAAGGGTGGGGCCCATGGACGGGCTAATTGAGGCTAATCAATCATATTTATTGAGCGCTCTCTGTGTGCAGAGCACTGTACTAAGTGCTTGGGAGAGTACAATACGATAGAGTTGGCAGATATCTTCCCTGCCTCTAAGAAGCTTACCGTCTAGAGGGGCATTAAGATCAATAAATAAATTCCAGATATAGATATAATAAATGCTGTGCAGCAGAGGGGTGAATAAAAGGTGCAAATCCAAATGCGAGGGTGACCCAGGGGAAAGTGTCCTGTTGGTCTTATGCTGGTAAGTCATTCAGAGAAGCACTGTGGCTTAGTGGAAAGATCACGGGCTTGGGAGTCACAGGTCATGGGTTCTAATCTGGCCTCTGCCACTTGTTAGCTGTGTGACTTTGGGCAAGCCACTTAACCTCACTGTGCCTCAGTTCCCTCATCTGTAAAATGAGGTAATTTACAGTGTGGGTCCCACGTGGCACAACCCGATTACCTTGGATCTACCCAGTGCTTAGAACAGTGCTTGGGCTTAAATACCATTATTATTATTACAAATTAACAATAAACACACACATTGCTGACAGCTTGTGGTTAAAGAGTACTCAACAACAAATTAAGCTCCAAGAAAAAAATGTTCACAGCTATTTTATTAGATGAAAACCCACATTTAACAGACAGGACGGTGCTCTGAGCTCAATATGCCTAAGGGGCATGTCTTTGTGGATAGAGCACGGACCTGGGAGTCAGGTCAGGGGTTCTAATCGTGGCTCTGCCACTTGTCTGCGGTGTGACCTTGGGCAAGTCACTTTACTTCTCTGTACCTCGGTGACCTCATCTGGAAAATGGGGAGGGAGACTGTGAGCCCCACGTGGGACAGGGACTGTATCCAACCCGATTTGCTTGTAACCACCTCGGGGCATAATAATAATAATGTTGGTATTTCCTGTGGGCAAGTCACTTAACTTCTCTGTGCCTCAGTTCCCTCATCTGTAAAATGGGGATTAAGACTGTGAGCCCCACGTGGGACAACCTGATTCCCCTGTGTCTACCCCAGCGCTTAGAACAGTGCTCGGCACATAGTAAGCGCTTAACAAATACCAACATTATTATTATTAAGTGCTTACTATGTGCAGAGCACTGTTCTAAGCCCTGGGGTAGACACAGGGGAATCAGGTTGTCCCACGTGGGGCTCACAGTCTTAATCTCCATTTTACAGATGAGGTAACTGAGGTACAGAGAAGTGACTTGCCCACAGTCACACAGCTGACAAGTGGCGGAGATGGGATTCGAACCCATGACCTCGGACTCCAAAGCCCGGGCTCTTTGCACTGAGCCACGCTGATACAGCCCCTGGCATATAGTAAGCGCTTAATAAATGCCACAATTATTATTATACCCCTGCTTGATTCTCCCTCCCATAGCCCAGACTGGAAGAGTACTTGAAACTCTCCAGGTGCCATCCTTGCCCTGTAGCCATCAGCTAATGGTCCAGGAAAACCGTGGGTCAGGAAAACGCCTTCTGTTGCCTACCTTTATTCATTCAATCGTATTTATTGAACGCTTACTGTGTGCAAAGCACTGTACTAAGCGCCTGGAAAGTGCAATTTGGCAAGAGAGATCATCACTACCCAACAATAGGCTCACAGTCACTACTAAGTTACACAGTTACTACTACTAAGCTACTCACCGTGGCTTAGAGGAAAGAGCACGGGCTTGGAAGTCAGGGGTCGTGGGTTCTAATCCCACCCCTGCCACTTTCATCAGCTGCGTGACTTTGGGCAAGCCGCTTCACTTCCCTGTGCCTCAGTTCCCTCAACTGGGGACGAGGCCTGTGAGGCCCACGTGGGGCAACCTGATGACCTTGGCCCTACCCCAGCGCTGAGCACAGTGCTGGTCACATTGTAAAAGCTTAACAAACACGGCTATCGTTCTTCTTATTACCTGCAAATCCCTTGAGCAGAGGGTTGGCTGCTTTCTGTCGCAACGTCGGCATGTGGAACTGAGGCCTGGGGAGGAGTCTGGCAGATGCCCTGCAAACCTCAGGACACCAAGGAGGTCCAGGGCCTGCGTCCCGGCCACTTCTACTGACGTCTGCCCAGTCAGAAATGTCTGGGGAAGACAAGGCCTGGTCGATTTTGCCACTCTGCTGGACCAGTTAAAAGTTTTCACCCCCTCGGGGGGTTTCCCCTTCCCCTCCTCAGGTTTGTGCCCTGGGGCAGTTGGGGGAGCAATGTCTGGTCTGCAACCCAGAATCCCCTGCGGCCTTGGGGCAGCCCCAGGTGGCTTCCAACCTCTTAGCCCGGCCTAAAGGCGGTTTTTCCCCACTGTTCCTTGCCCTACCTGGCTCCAAATGGCGGTCTGGGTTGAGCCTCGCCGAGGGGAGGGGAGAGAGAGATGCAAACCGCTTCGTCCCCGCTGCCTATAGCGCAGTAAAGGGGCTGCTCCCCCAACCAGGCCCATGGCGCCAAGATGGCGGACCAGGCCACGAGGAGATCAACCGACCGTTGGAGGCGGGACTAAAAGGCCGACTTGGCGCCCGTCCGCCAATGAGAAGCCGCGGAGCCTGACGGACGGCGCGGCGGACCAATGAGGGCTCGCTCCTGTGGGCGCGGCTTCGGGAGGGCCAAGGGGAGCTGCCTGGGTCAGCCAGGGGTGGGCCTAATGGATGTCTTAAATCCTCGGGGAAGCAGCCAGCGCTCAGTACATAGATAGTTCCATCGCGCTTTACACAGTGCCTGGAGTGGCGGTCCTGTGCTAATCCTCCTCTGCCGCCCACTTGCTGCATGGCTTCTCTCTGCCTCAGTTCTCTCATCTGCAAAATGGGGAGTTCTCCCTCCTACTTAGATTGTGAGCCCCAATGATTGTTCATCTACCCCAGCACTCAGAACAGTCCGTGGCACATAGTAAGCAATTAATACCACAATTATTTATTCTTCCTAACACTTGGTCCTGTGAGGTAGCGTTCCCTGTCTCTCCTTCCATGGAGGGGAGTGGGATTAAAGGTGCCTGATTTAAACTGGGGTGTTTGTCGTCTCTACGCCTCACCAGAAGTGGCAGCAGGAGGGTCCAAAACGTAGCCTCAGCAGGGGTCTTCCCAAGCTCCTCTCCCACTGAGGAACTGCGAAGGCTCCCTCTGCGGGGCTTGGATTCGTGACATCACAGAGGGGAATGTTTGAGGAGCCCTACCAGGATGAGCAGTGGAGACTGCATGGAAGCTCCTTGGGGGCAGGGGGTGTGCCCGCTATTGCTGTGGGACTGTACCCTCCCAACCGCTCAGTACAGTGCTCTGCATAAACTAAGCGTTCAATCAATACCACCAATCGATTAAGCATCTCCCAGGTGGCCCCCGGGAGGACGTAGACACGGCCCCAGCCTTGACCAGTGTGTCTCAGTGCTGTGAGAATAACCGTGGCATTTGTTAGGCACTTAGCATGTACCAGGCGCTGTACTCGGTGGAAAGAGCTCGGGCTTGGGAGTCAGAGGTCGTGGGTTCAAAACCCAGCTCTGCCACTTGTCAGCTGTGTGACTGTGGGCAAGTCACTTCACTTCTCTGGGCCTCAGTTCCCTCATCTGTAAAATGGGGATTGTGAGCCTCACGTGGGACAACCTGATTACCTTGTATCTACCCCAGCGCTTGGAACAGTGCTCGGCACATAGTAAGTGCTTAAAAAATACCAACATTATTATTATTATTACTAAGCTGTGTGGCCTAGTGAAAGGAGCCCAGGCTTGAGATTCAGAGGACCTGGGTTCTACTCCCAGCTCTGCCACCTACTTGCTGCATGGCTTCTCTGTGCTTCAGTTCTCTCATCTGCAAAATGGGGTCTGTTCTCCCTCCTACTTAGATTATGAGCCCCATGTGACACCCAATGATCTTTTATCTACCCCAGCACTCAGAACAGTCCGTGGCACATAGTAAGCGCTTAACAAATACCACAATTATCATTTATTATTCCTAACACTTGGTCCTGTGAGGTTGAGCACGCTCCCCGTCTCTCCTTCCATGGACCATGTTGATGCCACTTCAGTTGGAGGGGGCCTGTGGTTGGCAGAGTGGATAAATCACGGGACTGGGAGTCAGAAGGTCATGGGTTCTAATCCCAGCCCCGCCACTTGTCTGCTGTTGACCTTGGTCAAGTCACTTCTCTAGGCCTCAGGTCCCTCATCTATAAAATGGGGACTGAGACCGCTGGGCCCACGCGGGACAGAGACTGTGTCCAACCCCATTTGCTTGCATCCACCTCAGCTTTCAGTACAGTGCCCGGCACGTAGTAAGCACTTAATACATTTATATTATTATTTAGCACAGACAAGAGTTAAACAGCTCTCCCTTCCACTTTGGCAAAGCTGTCCTAGCCACAAGGCTGAAACAGGGAAATGCCATTGACTACAGACAGTGATGTTTGATGTATGTGTAGATGTCCCGGAACTGCTGCTTGTTTCTAAGAATAGAGAGCTAGTTTTCTAAATATGTAACTTTATATATACTCTAGAGACTCTAGGGAAACAGCATGGAAGAGTGGATAGAGCATGGAGCTGGGTGCAGAAGGACCTAGGTTCTGATCCTAGCTCCACGACTTGTCTGTTGGGTGGCCATGGGCAAGTCACATCACTTCTCTGGGCCTTGGTGACCTCATCTGTATAATGGGGATTAAGATCGTGAGCCCCATGTGGGACATGGACTGTGTCCAACCTGATTATCTTGCATCTTCCCCAGTGCTGAGAACAGTGCCTGGCACATAGTAAACCCTTAACAAACACCATTCAAAATAGAAAGGGGCAAGGATCCAGAAGGAAACAGAGTAAGGAACTGGGAATCCCTGAAAATACATCTCAGCAGGAGAAACTAAAGCATCCCAGCATGGGGTAGGGAAGCAGCGTGGCCTAGAGGAAAGAGAACACAGCTGGAAGTCAGGAGACCTGGGTTCTGATCCTGATTCCATTTGCCTGCTGTGTGACCTTAGGCATGTCACTTAATTTCTCTGTGTCTCAGTTCCCTCCTCAGTAAAATGTTCTTCCCCTTTACCCCACCCCATCTGAGACCATGGGAGGAGGGACTTGGATCTAATTGCATTTTACCTCCCCCAGTGTTCATTCATTCATTCAATAGTATTTATTGAGCGCTTACTATGGGCAGAGCACTGTACTAAGCGCTTGGGATGAACAAGTCGGCAACAGATAGAGACAGTCCCTGCCGTTTGACGGGCTTACAGTCTAATCGGGGGAGACGGACAGACGAGAACAATGGCACTAAACAGCGTCAAGGGGAAGAACATCTCGTAAAAACCGATGGCAACTAAATAGAATCAAGGCGATGTACAATTCATTAACAAAATAAATAGGGTAACGAAAATATATACAGTTGAGCGGACAAGTACAGTGCTGTGGGGATGGGAAGGGAGAGGTGGAGGAGCAGAGGGAAAAGGGGAAAATGAGGCTTTAGCTGCGGAGAGGTAAAGGGGGGATGGCAGAGGGAGTAGAGGGGGAAGAGGAGCTCAGTCTGGGAAGGCCTCTTGGAGGAGGTGATTTTTAAGTAAGGTTTTGAAGAGGGAAAGAGAATCAGTTTGGCGGAGGTGAGGAGGGAGGGCGTTCCAGGACCGCGGGAGGACGTGACCCAGGGGTCGACGGCGGGATGGGCGAGACCGAGGGACGGCGAGGAGGTGGGCGGCAGAGGAGCGGAGCGTGCGGGGTGGGCGGTAGAAAGAGAGAAGGGAGGAGAGGTAGGAAGGGGCAAGGTGATGGAGAGCCTTGAAGCCTGGAGTGAGGAGTTTTTGTTTGGAGCGGAGGTCGATAGGCAACCACTGGAGTTGTTTAAGAAGGGGAGTGACATGCCCAGATTGTTTCTGCAGGAAGATGAGCCGGGCAGCGGAGTGAAGAATAGACCGGAGCGGGGCGAGAGAGGAGGAAGGGAGGTGCTTAGTACAGTGCTCGTGACACAAGGGCTCAATAAATGATCGAACGATGAATTGTTTCTCCCCATTCAGCAGTCCAGTAGTAGAGGGCAGGACAGTTAGTTGTTTAATCCCTCATTTCTGTCTCTCTCTAGCAAGAGATGGCAGGGGCAAATATCGCCGTCTCAGGCAAACGGGAAAGGCCTGAATAATTCATTCCCATCGCACTCTGCTAGGGTCGGATTTTAATCTCGCGGTGCTTCAATAGGTAGAAAGTAGCTGCTCACGGCCTTCCTCGCCTTTATTAAATATCACCCGCCTTTGTTTACAAACACAATCAAATTAATTAAACACTACCCGCCAGTTAATAAGAAATTCAAATGGCTTTCAAACTGAATAGCCCTCAAGCCTGGATTGGACTTGTGAAGCTCTCTGAGGTTTGGAGCTCATAAAAGTAATAACAATAATAACAATGATTGTGGTATTAAGTGCTTACTCTATGCCAGGCACTATGCTAAGCACCAGGGTGGATACAAGCAAATTGGGTTGGACACAGTCCCTGTCCCACATGTGGCTCAAAGTCTCAATTCCCATTTTACAATCACGGTAACAGAGGCACAGAGAAGCGAGGTCACTTCCCCAAGGTCACACAGCAGACACGTGGCGGATTCAGGATTAGAACCCATGACCTTCTGACTCCAGGCCCATGCTCTATCTGCTACACAGTAGTAGCTAAACCCTTATTCTCATTCAATTCCCAGGCCTAAGAGAATGTATTCACACTCATCTTCACGGTTTTAACAGTAATTGCCTTGTCGTACGCCGTCGAATCCTTTCCGACCCATGGAGACCCCAGTGGACACATCTCTCCCGGAACGTCCCACCTCCATCTGCAATGGTTCTGGTAGTGGATCCAGAGAGTTTTCTTGGTCAAAATCCGGAAGTGGTTTCCCAGTGCCTCCTTCCACGCAGTAAACTTGAGTCTCGGCCCTCGACTCTCTCCCGTGCAACTGCTGCCCAGCACAGGGGAGTTTTGACTTGTAGCAGATGGCCTACCGCTCGCTAGCCACTGGCCAAGGTAGGAATGGAATGGACAGGCCTCTGCTTGACTCTCCCTCCCGTAGTCGAGACTGGTAGAGTACTGGAAACTCTCCAGGAGTGACCCTGAGAGGGGATTTAATAATAATGGCACTGATTAAAGTAATTAAGTGTTTACTTTCTATTCATCCATGCTAATCCCAGCTAAAGTACGACTCTTCCACTTGCACTCCCTTCTTTCATGGCTCTCTCTCTAGAGTATCTGCTCTCAATATCTGGCAATGTGACTAGACTTTGGTGTTTAGTTTTCCATCATAGTAGCTTTTATATCCCCAAATTGTCTCTGAAGGTATCTATAAATGAACAAACTCTCCCAAAATAAGGTAAACCTAAACCTCAAAGCAGAAAATCATGCCCCAGGTGAAATGACATATTTCTCTGGTTAGGAAAAAAAAACATTTTAATTAATGTGACAAACATAGTTGTAGTTGATTCCAAGGCATTATTCGGGACACTTGGATTAAAAGTTTCTCCACCATTACGGTAAATAGACATCAAAATCCCTAGACATTAAGAAAGTCTATCCAAAGGCAGTCAGCTGTTGAATGTCCAGGAAGTCACATCATTCGGTGAGACCCATCAGCGCAAGTTATCATTAGATACAGCAAAAGAAATTTCAGATGCTACATTTCCAAGCTTTTAGAACAGAAAGTGCTTCACACCTACAGGATAAGAGATGGCTTCGAATCCTCATCCATAAAAGGTGAGCGCTAATTTCAAAGATGAAATCCAGTGCCCCATTTTTCGATGCATATACTAAATTCCCAACCCTTCGGAGGGTCACGCGGCGAAATGAATACAGTCTATGTACAAATAGGTCGAAGTTTTTAAAAAGAAATGTTCTAGATGCAGCTTCTCCGTTCTCCAAAATCCTGACTTGTTCCTGGTTTTACACCTATTGAAAGAAAAAGCATTCAAATATTCTTGATCTTAAGGACCACTTTCTCTTCTGATATTAACAAGGCATTAAAAAACATCCTGTATATTAAATACTCCCCTCTAAGAGTTAAGGCATGTTCAGTAAGAAATTGTTCCTGGAGTTTGCTGACAGCGATCGCAACTATTCCCTGTGAAACAAGACATACATTAAATCTTTCAACGAACCTTCACGGCGATGGTACGCTTCACAGACCGACAGAAAGACAAGACCGGATGAATAAGAAAGTTGTTCCTGAGTTAAAAATCTGCATTAGGATTGCAAACTGATAATTTTCCTTTTCTGGGGTTTCCTCTGGAATGTCCTTTCACGCAGATACAAGTAGAAAGCAAAATGCACTCAGATGAAGGCTCGCTACATTGCGGAGGACACAAGCTTAAGCATTTCAGATTGCCACAGGTGAACAGGACGCAAACTAGGGTCCTTAGCTGTTCCGATTCTCGGGTGAACTAGCCGAGATCTCCCCCGTTGTCTTCTGAAGGGGCCTGTGGCATCCCGAGAGTCCTGTGCAATGTGGTCAGGGGAGGGGTAGTAAGAGTATTTAATGAAGCACTTACTGTGTGCAGAACACTGTACTAAGCACAGGAAACAAGACACGGGTGGGAATTAAGCACGGTCTCTGTCCCTCAGGGGACTCGCACCCTAAAGCGATTGTCCTCCAAGTTCGTGATTCCAGACTGGCACCTGGAATTAGCAATGAGGAGGATGGAAATAGCAAACGTCAAAGGAACCTAAATTGTTGTTTGAATTGCCCAGTCCAAAGGCAAGTCAGGATATAAGCCTTCGATTCAATCAGGGGGAAAACTCTTTCCATTGGCCCAAGCTCTTCTCACTGAGAAGCAAGGTGGCCTAGTGGATAGAACACGAGCCTGGGAGTCACGGGGACCTGGGTTCTAATTCCGGCTCTGCCACTTGTCTGCTGTGTGAGCTTGGGCAAGTCATTTCACTTCTTTAGGCCTCAGTGACCACTCATCTGTAAAATGGGGATTAAGACTGTCAGTGTCCACTCTGATTACCTTGTATCCACCCCGGTGCTTAGAACAGCGCTTGGCACACAGTAAGCACTTAAATACTATCATTACTATTCTAATTGAATGGAAAAAAGCCAGGAGTGAAGTCAACTCGTTCCTCGGAAGACTTTTACCAAGATAGTCCCCACTCCACAACCCTATAGTTTTGCTTTGAGGAAAGTCTTGACAGCTGTACCCAAAACTTTTAAAATGAACTCAGGGAGGAAAGAGTCGTTTCAACTACATGACCTCTCCATCCTGTGTTGGATATTTATTTCAACCCTGGAATGTAGTGCTGCCTAGGAGCTCTTTAGTTACAAGTTTCTTTCTGTCAAGACAGATTTTCACTTTCACATCAGCGTGACATAATGGTCGTTTAAACCTTTGCTTTCAGTCCCAGCCTCTGGGAGACTCGGGGTCACCGTTTAGCCCGATCAGCGGCTTCTGGCCCCAGATCATGTGTCTGGGAGGCAGATCTTGTGTACCCTTGCTGGAAAGAGAAAACCACTTTTCCAGTGGGAATTATGCCTTCTCCACCCTGATGAAAAACAGACCTCAGATTAAACTGATCCAGCAAAAGCCCTCCACCCCAATGAGCACTTTCACTCTAACTCAAGTTTTCATTGGCTGCAGTGATCGAGTAATAAATAATACTCTATTTACATAATCTGGTTTAAATTTCCTATTTCCCCCCCGCCCCCGCTCCCTTTGGACAAAATGGGCTTATCAAGTCGCTACCTGTGTATTAAAAATGTATTTGTGATCTTCAAAATCACCATTAAAGCTGATAATCACATTAATAAGGCAGGCAGCTGCAAACGTCTTAAATTGGCAGCAGGGGTGCTGTGTGTTAAAAATTCTACAAATAAACGAGCTCCTTTTTATAAGCTGTAGGGTAATGTTGGCCCCAGAGGTGTCTCTACGACTTTAATACTGCTTCCAAAAGGGACTTCCCAACTACGCTTAAACGTGTACACAGATATAAATAAGGTAAAATTATTTAATTACACCGGAATAGGAAATGTTGTTATAGCATTTTGTTGTGGTGTGAGTAGGGGTGGCTTGGAACCAATCATCTAATGACATCTAGGCGATTTTCGTTCTTTGTTACCTCGAGTGCCTGAGGACGATACCTAACTGTTGCGTGTGAGGATAAGAGGAAAGGAAATCAGAGCGTTCTATTCACCTAGGTATAGCAACCGAGTATGCATTCAAACATGGGGATATTTACAAATATATATATGTTTATATATATATTTATATATGTTCAATTAAAATCCACTGAAAAACAAGGACTTTCAGTCCATCACTGCACTTTCCACAAAATGAGGTAATTTAGACACCGACAAATTACGTTTGATTTGAAGAAGAATCCCGGGGCCCGTCTCCGTCATGTCCAGACGGCGTCGGGGAACGATCTGATCGCCCCTAGGCTCGGGATGAGCCAGGAGAGCCCTAGATGAGGTGAAATCCTGTCCTGCAGATTTCATGATGAACCCCCAAGTCTGTGTTGTGGGGAGGGGTAGGGAAGGGGGTTGCAAAACCGGCCTTTTGTTGGAAAGAGGCAGACGAGAAGTTCGTTACAAATTGGTTTCGTCCCAAGCGGGGTCATTCATGCTTTTCAAAACTTTCCGCACGAGCTTCTCCAAATCCTTGCGTGCCCTCTGCTCTTCTTCTAATGATTTCTTCATCTTTTTATTATCCTGGCAAACAACCAGATGACACACTTGGTTTATTAATAATAATAATAATAATAACTATGGTACTTGTTAAGCACTTATTACATGCCAAGCACTGTTCTAACCATTGGGGTAGACACAAGTTAATCAGGTTGGACACAGTCCCTGTCCCACACAACTTACTCTCTTAACCCTCATTTTACAGATGAGGTAACTGAGGCCCAGAGAAGGGAAGTGACTCGCCCAAGGTCACACAGCAGATATATGATGGAGCCGAGATTAGAACTCAGGACCTCCTGACTCCCAGACCCGAGCTCTATCCATTAAGCTATACTGCTTCTCACTGGTTTCCGGCTCGGAATGGAACCCTCCCTCCCCAAAGCGCCTGCTGCCCACCAAAGGATTCCAAAGGTCCACACAATGACAAATCCGGGGCCGATCGTGCTGACTTGTTGCGACGGTCATCTATTTATTTACAGCTCGGCCATCACTTACGGAATTCCTCGGCCCCGCCAGGGTGAGCTGCCTAATGGAAACTTCATTCAGAGGCTCTTTGATGTTCGGTTGCTACTACTGAAAGCCAAAACAAGTCACGGGAGGAAAATAATTCCAGTCTCCCTCGTTAAAGACTTCTTTTGTAGGCCGGGAACGGGTTTGGACAGGACTCTCTGGAGACACACTGGGCAGGGCTGGAGGAAACCTGACGGGGAACACGTCTACCGACTCTGTTAGGTTGTACTCTCCCGAGTGCTTAGTACAGTGCTTTGCATGCAGTAAATGCTCAATCAATACCGTGGATTGATTGAGGAGGGCCATCACGGAAGACCAAGCTCTTGGTACAGCGCTCGGCACAAGGTAAGCTCGATGGATAGAAAAAACACTTCCAGTTGCTCATGTCCAAACAGAACCAAGACCCAGCAGCCAATAAGACAATCAATTGTACTTAATGAGCACTTACTCTGTTCAGAACACTGAACCAAGCATTTGGGAGAGTATAATATAGTAGAGTGCGAAGATACATTTCCTGTCCACAAATAATGAGCTCACGGTCTAGAGGGGGAGCTTATAGTCTAACCCTGGAGGGGGAAACGAAAAAAATCTCTCCACAGGACACCAAAGGGTAACCCCATCTCTAGAAGCTGAAATCACTATTCAATTTGAAGGCAGAGAGGGGCAGAAGTGACTCACCTGTCTTAATTCCTGGACTTCATCCTTTAATGCATACACCGTGTCCACAAGGCTCCTGAAAGTAGAAGACAGACTGACATGAAAATGTCACTTTTAAGGGGTGGACAGTATATTAAAACACCCCAGCCAACATACACAGTCACGTATTACTGGTGTTAAATAAAATCATACTGAATTGGACTTGGAAAATACTACTCTTAATGCCACTAATCCTTTTTTATTTTATTTTTTATGGTATTTGTTCAGCATTTATTATGAGCCAGGCACTGTACTAAGTGCTGGGGTAGATACAAGCCAATGAGGTTTGACACAGTCCCTGCACCACACAGGGCTCACAGTCTTAATCCCCATTTTACAGAAGAGGTAATTGAGGCGCAGAGAAGTGAAGTGACTTGTCCGAGGTCACAGAGCACACAAGTGGCAGAGCCAGGATTAGGACCAAAGTCCTTCGACTCCCAGACCCGTGTAATCCTACAGATTAAGTGGCACTTGAGTTTTGCATCCAAGTTCAAAGTTAAATGGCTGTGTGCAGAACAGCCATGCAAACAGAGAGTCTGCTCCCTCCTCAAATCATAACTCGCTAGAAGCAGCGTGGCTCAGTGGAAAGAGCCCGGGCTTGGGAGTCAGAGGTCATGGGTTCGAATCCTGGCTCTGCCACTTGTCAGCTGGGTGACTGTGGGCAAGTCACTTCACTTTTCTGTGCTTCAGTTACCTCATCTGTAAAATGGGGATTAACTGTGAGCCTCATGTGGGACAGCCTGATTACCCTGTATCTACCCCAGCGCTTAGAACAATGCTCTGCACATAGTAAGCACTTAACAAATACCAACAACCTTATTATTATTATTACCCATTGGTCATTGCAGCACTCGAGAGAGAAGAAACATGAATCACCCCACACTTCCAACCCAATCTTAATCCCCACAACCCCCAGTACTGTTGTTTTCCTGACATTCCCTGTCCAGCGGGAGGACTGACACTGGCCCATGGCAGAAGGATGCAACATTTGAAGCTCTTTGCATGCCTGCTTTGAATTATAGGAAAAGTGCTTTCCCATGATGGGAGACATCTTACTTTTCCTCTATCACAGTCTGACCGTTACTTTTCGTTTCTTCTACAATTATCTTCTCCTCCTCTGGAAGCAGGACTTGGGGAGCAGATTCTTTCCGGGAACCTAGAGTTAGAGAGAAAAAAAAATCACTCAAGCACTCTGCAATAAAAACAGGATCTGAAAATTCTACATTTGCACACTACACAAAACATTTGGGATTCTAGGAATCCAGGCCTCTCTTTCGGCTATGAAGAGTACCGAGAAAAATGAGATGGCAGTGCCCACGTCTTAAATGTTGCAAAAATTGAGGGCTGGATTTTTTTTTTTTAAATTCCAGACAACCATCTATTTAACTGACCTTTTCATCAAACAAGGAGCATGAAGGGTCTGATCAGCTCATTGACAAAGACAACAATAAGAGTTCTAAGCAGAATAACGGAGAGTCTGATACTTAAAAAATCTATAAATTAACCACCTTAATATGCATCAGATTTATATTGAACAACTGGAAATTAAAGCCTTAAAGTCAAAGATCAGAGTTCCTCAAAGGTAAATTTGAGGAAACACCTAGACTTGCGATTCTTACATACATAATCCTCTAAACCTTTTTGAAAAATACCCATCTCAACACAACAGGGGTCCTTTTTCATCAACATAACCAGACGGTAAAAAATTAAATTTAGCCAGCATTTAAAGGACATATTTGTAAATAAATTCATTTTTTTTAAGGAAGCGAGAAAAGTTAAACACACTTTCCAAAAAGATCAATACTTTCTGCGATATAAATGTCAATTCATTTTATTACAATTCGCATCTTAACAAGTAACATCTATTAACATTTTAACATCACATGGATGAAGCATCGTGAACTGGCATTTGGCAGCCTTGACCTTATAAAGGAATGTTAAGAGGGGCTGCATTTAATTCCCAGAGTTTCTCAAAAAGGCAAGGTCATTCTCTGCCTCTCTTTGCTGACAGGCACAGATGGATTAAGTTGATTTCAGCTGGAACTTTTGGGGAAGATTAGAGTTGGATCAGCACAGAGCTCTTGGTGGCAGGGCAGCATTCGTGGAAAGATCACCGGCCTGGGTGTCAGAGGACCTGGGTCTTAATTCCAGCTCCGCACTTGCCCGCTGTGTGAGCTTGGCCCGGTCACTTTCCTGTGCCTCAATTTCCTGTAAAATGAGGATTAAATTCCTGTATTTCCACTTAGGTTGAGGGCCCCAAGTGGAGCAAGGTCTGTGGACCCGATTATCTTGTATCTACCCCAGAGTTCAGTCCAGTGTTCGGCACAAAGTAAGCGCTTAACAAACAACACGATTATTATTACTATTATTTAGACATTTGGCCACAGTGTCTTGGGGATTTTCTGCCCGTTCTCATCCCGGTACTAAGCGCTTGCACCGTACTAGGCGCTTGCATGAACAGGGAGCTTTCTGGGCCGAGCTCCTCCTCAGAACCGGACTCCAGGGACTGCTGAATAGCTGACAAAATTATCAGGGAAGATGCTAAACTAAGTCCTCCTTCCTGGGGGCCTTAAGTCCCTCTTGACCCTCTGCTGCCAGGAGCAGACATTTCCAGTAGAGCTCTGGGGGGGAGTTGAGGGGGCAGGCAGTTCCACCCACCCACCCAAATCCCAGCACCTTGGCTGGAACTGTCAGCCTCAGGAATGTTTTTAACTTGCTCCACTCGGTCCCCTACTAAAGGTTCGGAAAAGCCACCTTTCCTCCGAAAGCCATCCTTCGTATTCGGGCTGACCTCTTTACCTGAAACAACAGGCTTACTGGCTTCCGTAGTCCCTAAGCTCATTGTGGGCAGGGATCGTGTCTACCAATATTCTATTGTACTTTCCCAAGGGCTAAGTGCAGTGCTCTGCACACGGTAAGTGCTCAGTAAGTACCACTTACTGACCTAACCTTTAGCATTCAGAACACTCTTAATTTGGTGCCGTTGAACACGATACGAGGTTAGAAACAGACAGACGCGATGGCGGCCCTCTAGAAATCTACCAAATCCAGACAGGCTTCTTACTTTACGTATCCGCTCTCAGAAAGGATTATGGGAAACAGCAACCACTGGAACAAATCAATTCCCCAGTGATTTTTTTTTTTTTAGCCAGTGCAAATTAGTGCTCATTTTCACTATGTAGTTTGGCCTTGACATCATTAGGGAATTTGGGAATGTTTTTCTGGCTGAAGAGCCTGTTGGGATATAATATGCCCCGGTTTGGGAAAGAAGGGTTTGTGTGCGCAGGGAGTTTTTGGAACAGGTGATGACCACGTACAAGTTTTCCTTAATGAGGGGTTTTGCCACGGGGGCCGCCCCTGCATTATAAGACGGCGTCGATCTTTAAGTTCTGGAGATGTCAGAAATCCCTGAATAAGCTTCTAAAAGGCCTCAACTATTGAGAAGAGAAGTTGTCTGATCTAGGGGATCGAGCCCAGGCCTGGGAGCCAGGAAGACCTGAGTTCTCATCCCGGCTCCGTCACTTGTCTGCTGTGCGACCTTGGGCAAGTCTTTGGGCCTCACCTGTAAAGACGGTGAGCCTATGTGGGACAGAAACTGTGTCCAACCTGATTATCTTGTATCTAACCCAGAGATTTGTACAGTGCCTGCATATAGTAAGTGCTCAACAAATACTATAAATTTTTTTTTAAATATATAAAGATAAAACCCAGTTTTAGCACACAACATTTCTTACCAGTCTAACTGCCAGAAAGGAGAAGGATAGCTTTTAAAGTATCCAGACCTATCACCTCACTGCCATGTAGTGCCGTTCTTAGACCTTTATTGGGAAGCAGCATGACTTAGCGGAAAGAACACAGGCCAGGAAGTCAGAGGACCTGGGTTCTAATCCTATCTCTGCCACTTCCCTGCTGGGTTCCCTTGGGCAAGTCTCAACTTCTCTGTGCTCCAGTTTCCTCATCTCTAAAATGGGGATTCAATACCTGAGCTCCTTCCGACTTAGATTAGATACTCGGGTGAAAATGGGCCGGCTGTTGTTTCAGAGCAAACCCCTCCAGGCCATGAGGTCACTCACAAAGGATCACAACAGAGGCACCTCGGTGAGGCTGGTGATCGAAAGAACTGCATCGAAAGAACGGCTTTGTTCCCGTTGCCTTTTTTCACTGAGGCACCACACTAAATTAATTTACACACTGTGTTGGAGATCACGCTGTGCCTCTTTGCTCCGGTGCCAGGAAGCAACGATTGTAATGTGATCTACTACACACACACACACACACACACACAAGCTTGCATGCACGCACACCCTAAGACACAAAGTCAGAGGATTTTGCTTGCATTGCTCCTCTAGAACTTTCCTGGTCAAAGAGAATGACTTAAAGCAAGGCAAAGATACCTGGCTCCAAAGTCTCTTTGAGAATGGTGCAATTGTTCTGTCATAAGGCCTTGAGGCAGAGAGGCTCAAGAGGAAACTAATTTCTGAAACAGATCATGGATAAAACCATAAAGAATGCTGCCGGTTGAAGATGACTGTGCTCTGATAGGAAGAAAAAGGTCAACTACAACTGACGAGAGAAATCAGATATGCTATTTACACACAAAAGGACAAATATAATGTACAGGTTTCCCCTTCAGACCAGATGTGTGGAAGATGAATAGCCTTCCCTAAATTCTTCCCAGAGAGGCTGAATAAAATAATGAAGTCAGACCAGAATGGAGCCTCCCCATGATTCTAAATGAATGGAAAAGATTAGTCTCAGTGTTATCACAGGACTAACAATGACCCCATGGGCACTGCTCTGACTACCAACAGATGATGCCAGTGCCCTGCTCATATCAAAAACAAAAAACCACATTAGGTTTATGTCTTCCTATCAGCCCCAATTTGCCTTTCCGCATATCCATAAATGGCACAGTGCCTGCAAAAGTTAAAGAAATATTTTCCTTAACACAAAGACAATGCTCTCAAAAATTCTGAATTGAGCTGGTTTAATTCACAGAATGCCAAGAAGCTACATTTTAGACTCTGTGAAGCCTAGTGTGGGCAGGGAACATGTCTACCAACTCTGCTGTTGGGCAGGTCACGACTTCCCTGTGCCTCAGTTCTCTCATCTGTAAAATGGGGATGAAGACAGTGAGCCCTAAGTGGGACAGGGACTGCGTCCAACCCGATTATGTTGTAGCTACTCCAGCGCTTAATAGAGTGCCTGGCACATAGTAAATACTTAACAAATACCATCATCATTATTATTATTATAACTCTCCCAATCAATCGATGGTGTTTATTGAAAACTTACTATGTCAGGAGAAAACTGTACTAAGTGCTTGAGAGAGCACAATACGACAGAGTTAGCAGACACATTCCCAGTGAGCTTTCAGTTTAGAGGTAGGTGTAAGATAAATCAGGTTGGATGAGCGTTTGTTACAGTGCCCTGCACACAGTGAGCAGTTGAACTCCATCGATCTTTGGTTGATTTCCTTTAACTGCAAGGTTTTCTCATTTCCATATCACCTTTCCTTCTCTACTGACTGTTCTCTACTGCTGCTTTCCCCTTGCTTTCTCTTTGAATGTCTGGATTTTTAATCCATCAGTAAAAACGAAATCATCAAATGGAGTGGGCCTTTCCTAGAAATGGGACGGTGGTTGCCAGAAGAGAGTTTCTTTGCAGAGTCGGTGGGGCTTCTTCAATGGGTTAAGTGACGGCAATTGAGAGGCTGTGAATTCTCCTCCCACTCTTCCTGCTAGCTTATTGTGTGACCCTGGACAAGACCTGTCATCCTCTCTGTTTCCTCATCTGTACGATGAACTGACCATACAAACAAGCTCCAGGGAGCTGTGATAAGGAATCTGTAAGAAAAATACTTTATCGAACCATTTTGCAACTATGGACGGACTCAGATTCTTAGAGCGAATGTCCTATTTGGCCCGGTATTTTAATTACCATCCAGCAATGATCATATTGGGCCTTAGGACACGAACGATGGAAGAACCGCTCTTACTTCAGAGGCATTCACAAGAGCATGCATGTCACAGGCACCTGCGGGCTGGATGTTCTAGGGGGATATTAAACCTTAAGCAACATCATTCCTGGCTCAGACCAACAGTCCTTCGGCCCAGAGTCTATTTCTGACGGCGGTAAATGATATTTGGAGGAACGGTGGGACAAATTTCCTATGTTCTTATGCATCCAGATGCACACTTCGACATTCACGAAGAAGAGCGAACACCTGATGGTGTATCCCGTTATCACAGAAGGCACAAGAAAAGTTTCAGATTATCGACCTGATCAGCTCTACTCTATTCCTTGTGCCAGCACTAACTGGAGAGTCATTCTGCAAAGGTGAAGGCCGGACATTTATGTGATTGGAGAAATCATCTTCCACCAGAGTGGTCAGTCAGGCTGATCTGATCCATCTAACCTCTCCTCTTTCGAAAGTACTTTTCCAGGGATGACTGGGATCAGAAGTGATCGAGTTCAGTTCCAGTCAGTAAACTACTTTGAGACAATACGATCTTTAAATCGAGTTGAGCGATCGGATGCATAGTTTCCTCATTCGGATGTAACTTCTCAAAACTGAAAGCCCTACTCTGTATCTCCGACAGAGAAACAGCACCATAAACATTGTTTAGAGGCAGCCGTAGGAATTAAGTGGGGTTAATTCTGCTTTCAGAACTCTACAGATGGAGAAGAATAGTTAAAACAGACTTATTTTGCTGACGTAGAAGTAAGCAATCTAAAACACACAGAAGTTACTGGAAGAGACTTTCTGTAGAAATTTGTTACGGGGATTCAGGTTAGTAGCAAGGGGTCATATACCTCGTAAAAGGTTCTTCCCAGTTCCTGAAATGCACATCCAGTTCCTGACTCGAAACACAGGACCATTAGAAGCTTTTTTTCTCTATTAAAAACCAGAACCCATTTATTTAATAAGCATTATCATCGTGTCTCTAAAACCTAACTGACTTTCAGAAACTCTTCATAATTTTTAATCTTCTCATTTAAGTCCTTTCCCTTTCTCTACTCATACCCCTGCCATCCCTAATGATTACTTCTCATACCTGTTGAGTGCTTACTTTGTGCCGAGCACTGGGAACTGGGAAAAGGTGCAGGGATATTAATTCAGACAAGAATCAGTCTGACCTTAAATCTGAAAAATAAGCCTTTTTTCTGTCCACTTATAGAAAAAGGAGAAATGCCTTTTCTAAAAGACAGCCTCAAATGATTGAAGCACTTTTTTTTTTTTAATGAAAAGCAAAACAGATGGAACGAGAGACAGATTTGAAGGAATGACCTTAGACCGTTTAGAAGATGCAAACTCTCCTGCCAAAGCAGGGATTTTTCAAAATGTTTTCTCATCTGGCTTTCATTTCTATAATGCTACTTCCAGGAGAACAGCCAAATCATGTAAAACTGTGAACTATGCTGTTTCCCCCTAGGTGACAATTAAATATTAAAAGCCACAGGCTAGCAAATGCAAAATTTATTTCAACTGTACATAACAGATGTCTTTTATATAAAACAAACACTTCATTGCCATATGCAGCCACAGACAATAGTATGCATACTGTACAATACAATGCAACATTCAGATATACATCCAATTGGTATTTTCAAACGGCAGTCACCTACTGAAGATGGCTTTTCCCCATTCACGGATGAAATGCACAATATAGAGAGTCCTCAATGGTTTACGGCACTATGTACACATTACTGTGTTTTGGCAAGTTTATGCAAAACACACAATATAGCTTCGTGTGAATTTATGGTAAAATACTAATGCAATGGAAACACCACTTAAACCATGGGGGGAAGGGGGTTGACAATGACTTAAATCTACCTTCTAATTGAGATTCTTCACTGTACACTTATATATTACAGACTTGCATAAACAGAAGGTACTATTATCAGCATGACTAGAGTTCCACAAAAATAGAAACACAGAACCTTTGACTTCAATACTTCCATTGCCCCACAGGTGTCCTTGTTTAAAAAGCCCGTGAGGTAAATACTTCTGACCAGTTCACAAGAGCTAATGGTCTAAGACACTGAGGAAAAAAGAATCGACAACACTTTTATTTCATTTGCAGCGAGCTTAGCATCAGAGAGAAACGTCACCGTCGGAATGAGGTTAACTGCCACAATGGTCATTGGTGGTAAAACCATCAAAGCTTTGGTGCATCGAGATGTCCGTAAAGAACTTCAGGTCTCGTTACCGAAAACACGACGTGGGGTTTGAAAGGAAATTTCAAGTGCAGCCATGGTACTTGTAAACATGCTATAACGTTTGACGGTACACAGGATCTGTCCCAAATTCTACAAAGGAAAGGGGTGTTTAAACCAAACGCAGAAATGATGAAGAAATAGGATTCAAACGGAAAACGTCGTGGCGCGACAAATCTGAAAGGGGAGGCCTCATGCTTTCAAAAGCAGAAATAAAATATTCTCATGAGATAGTAAATAAAGGAAAAAAGTGCTTTAGATTTAATCTCACACACACACACACACACCCCTATAGATGTCTTTTTTTTTTTTTTTTAGAAAATTTGATTTTCAGTTTTAGCTGGCTATACACACACACGAACACACACACACATACATACATATATCCAAGCAACCATGGGTGAGGGGATGAGCGCAGCGCACTTGGCGGGTAAACACAGCGTGGGGTTTGAAAGGAAATTTTAAGTGTAGCCATGGTACTTGTAAACATGCTACAGCATCTGATGACACAAAGGATTATGTTCCAAATTTTGCGATAAATCAGAAAGGGGGGGCTTCATGCTATAAACAGCAGAAATAAAATATTGTCATGAGATAGTAAATAAAGGAAAAAATGCTTCAGATTTTTCTCTCACACACACACACACACACGCACACGTGCGTGCTGCCTTCTCTCATAGAATTTGATTTTCAAGTTGAGCTGATGGCACACACACATATATCCAAGTGGCCACGGCAGGTCCTCAAATGACTGCCAGTGAATGTCCCGATTTATTTGGAAAAAACCAAAACAAAACAAAATTTTTTTAATACTAAAACCTCGATGTAGCAGGACCAGTTTCGCAGCTACTCCAGAGGGGCTCCGAGCAGCTCCTCTACATCCCCCTGATCAATCTGCCATCTTGGGACAATCGACCTAGACCGCAATCCATCGCCAAGTTCTAAGACCTATGGGATTGGCATCTCGTGTCAATCACAGGAGCACACTAGCTTCAGCCCCTCTGCGTGGGTGAGCACACGATCCGCATCACGGGAAAGAGTCATGGCACTAGAACTATCGTTCCATGCCCGGACCGTGGAGTCGGAACACCGAAAAGAGATTTTGGGGGGGAAAGGGTGAGCCCAGCCACCTGGAATCTGACAGCCGTCCTAAGGAAAGGAAAAAACGTTATTACTCTCATTCGGTTGTTAAGGCGCCTTCTTTCCTCGCGCTATTTTTCAACGAACTCTCATAACAAAACCGGCCGCTTTTCGCTTTCAGCTGAAGAGAACCCGGTTTTCGCTGAGGTGATGGACCTGGGGGCGGGTTTTGAAAGCTGCAACTGAATGCAACGTGTGGTCGCATTCAGTTCTGGGTGAAGCCAAAAATAAAATTAGTCTGAGTGAGGACAGTGAAACCCTCTTAACAGATCCCATGGGGTTGGGCGGAAGTCTTTCTTTTGAAACACGGAGCGAGAATTTGCGGAGGGCGGATTGCATTGGACATCGACTGGCTTTCTGCAGGGATTTTGGAGGTCCGGCGGTTTGGCTGGGATTTGGCTTACCAGTGGGGTTGCTGAAAATGGGGTTTCACTGCGGTTGGTTGCTGAAAACAAAGGATGTGGGGTTATGACTATTACGGGCACCGTAAATCCACATGGCAAGGGGTGCAGCCAAGCTGGAAATCGAGCCGAAGCATTTGACTTGAGGACACCCTGAGGCCAGTCTGAGCACAATCAGATCAGAAGCCCCTCGGACCTTTCCGAACCTCAGCCTCTTTCGGGAGCACTGAAGTGCCTGGAAACAATTTTACTCTCTCTTCACTATTTCCCTGGGAGTCAGGGTAGGGTCATTTTTGAGAAGAATGACTTTAAGCGGGGCTTTGACCGTCCCCTCAACCTCCAACTGGGCATTTCGCCAAGGGGGTGGTCACGAGGTCTCTGGACCTTGGGACTCCCACAGCAGGGCAGCCTGGGATGTGAGAGATCGAGATCAGCACAATGACGCCCGCCCAGAACCACCCTCCGGGGGTGGGAAATTCTAGATTTTGAAGCCCCGGGAGCACCTGACTTTCAAAGGTTCCTTTCGAGCAGTGAGCCTTGGGTAAACGGAAAAAAGTCTTTGCGATTCTCGGATGCTAACGCAAACGAGATACGTGGGGATCTGGATGGATATACGAAATTTTGACTGCATACTTTCTCCTGTTTCGTTCTCAGTTGGGTTTCTCTGCTCTACGCTTATTTGCAACTGGATATAAAGTACACATAGAAAATGAGACCGCTATAAGGCTAAAGTAGTTCCAACTTGCTGGCACTTAGATCACACACCTGGATGATTTCAGTACAAAATACAAAAAACGTTCACACTGCTGTGTCCCAAAAAAAATGGAACGGTCGCTAGGCTGACAGAGTCAGAAAACAAACCGTTTGGAGCTACAGATCGACAGCTGTCGATTAAAAAAAACACATAAAAAAAAAACCCAAAAAACAACTCTCACGTATATCCTCGAGAGAATATACGGTCTCCCCGTGAATAGTCCGCTGTCTCTAAATCGGCAATAGTGCCTCCGCCGGGTACAATGGAAATATCAGAAACGCTCTCAAAGTCGTTAAAATATCACATTAAAAAGAGACGAGGAACAGCAAGGAAACATCTAAGGAGAGCAGGCTGTGATACAACAAGCATTGGTTAAGAAAAGCTCAGGAGTGCATTAGTTCTGGTGAGAGATATATGAGCAACAGCTCTTACGAGATGTAGAACCCATTCTGTAACTATGGGCTGTCCATATACTGTCATAGTCAGAGTCTTCCGAGAAGTCTGAAGGCTCCAAACGAGAAAGGCTACTGCGACGACCCAAGGAATCTAGACTCGATTGGTCATCATCAGCCAAGACGTGATTATGCATCAGGTCAGTGCCTTGCCATGCTAAGGATGTATGGGTGATGGAAAGTGACAGATGGAGGGGAGGGGGGGAAGACAAGCAGAGGTGGGATGAGGAAGACGGACAGGAAGAGCCACAACCAAAAAACATGAAACGAAAGCAAAAGGGTGATGGGAAGAGAAGGAAAAGAGAAAATATTGTTAAAAAAGGCATCAAAGCTTCATCATCCTTATTTCTGGTTGGTCTGAATATTACTCTTAGCATCATTTTTAAGGCGAGAACCTAGACTGTAACCTTAAGGAACACAAAACACCCCTCACGAAATATATTTGAAACCGCCGGGAAAACAGAAACATATCACATTTTCAACTGCCCTCATCGGGTTTTCGTTAAAAGGGCTTAAATTATGCCCCACATTTGAGAACTACTCAATAGTTACCTGGGAATATTCTCATTCGCGGTACAAGCTACGAGAGAATTAAGTCCCGCTTAAGGAGTTCTTTGGCAAAAAGGACAGGTTTTCCTGGTCATTTGAAAACCATAGCCCACTCATTTTTGGGTTGTAAAATCATTACAAAATATTGCCAACTTACTTCTGTGGCTACCTCTGCCAAGACTAGAAATTCCGAGGAGTCACCTTAACGATGGGGTCTAAACTTACCTTCTTAAAATGACCACTGTAAAAATGTCAGAGTGGAGAAAGGAATTAAGCGCAACCCATTCCCACCCTGGATCACCCAACCACCCTCTCTTCATTTTGCTAACTGCTACGCTTTCATTAACAGTCACGGAAGTGAGGCTGCTGGTACTCATGAGAACTGTGCCAATGAAGAACGATCCCTGCCCGTGTAGAACTGTCTCCCTCTACAAAAGGCACAGGAAGGCGGGAGGGGAGAAAAGGGCAGCGATAACTGTTTAATACTGTCAAGGCAACAACGACTAGAGATAGTGGCTGTAAGCACACCATCTGGGGAATACCTTGCAGAGAAAACTGGGCTAACAGTCCAACTAAACAGGTAAATCTGGATCGGCGAGTTGAAATTCCCACAGAAGGATGAAAGAGGGCCGTTTTCTAGCTGTCGTTTTTAACGTAGTAACCTCTGCCTCGCTACACCTCACCGACATTTGAGCATTAACTCCAGCTCCCATCCCTCACTAAGTCTACGCAGTGAATCACTGTATTCTCCCAAGGGCCTTCGACTGAACTCGCCCAAGTGCTTAGTACAGTGCTCTGTGTACAGTAAGGGGTCAGGGGAGCCCTATGCGGGACCAGGAGCGTTTCGGTCCTGCTCATCTCGTATCTAACCCTGTGCTTAGTACAGTGCTTGGCACATAGTACGCTTGGCACATACAGCTCGAGACTGTAAGCGCGAGGCAGGAAAAGTGCCTGTTATATTGTTGGGTTGTATCTCCCAAGCGTTTAGTACCTGCCCTGCACACAGAATGCACCAAATAAATACGATTTATTGATCCTTTGGGCTTTAGTTTCCTCATCTGTAAAATGGGGGTCAAATACCCACTCTCCCTCCTACTAAGACTGGGACCGTCTGAACTGATTAACCTGTATCTACCCCAGCGCTCAGGCTAGTGCTTGACAAAGTGAGCGCTCCCAAGCGCTGAATGCAATGCCCCTGCAGACAGTAAGCGCTCAATAAATACGTTTGATTGACTGACTGACCAGAGCTGTCTTTTGCCTCCAAGCTGCCTGGGTCTACAAGAAGCGGCATCCGATCCTCTCCTCCACCCAACTTTGCCATCGCAGCTGACACCACCGCTAACCTCCCCATTTCTCAAGAACACAAGTAACCCTGGCATTACCCTTAATGCCGCCCTCTCTTTCATCCCCCATGTTCGGACTGTCGCTAAACCTGTCAGCTCTTCCTCCACCACCTTTCCAAAATCCGCCTCTTCCTCTTCATCCAAACGGCCACCGTGCTGATCCAAGCCCCCGTCACATTCCAACTTGACTACTACATTGGCCTTCTTGCTGACCTCCCTGCCTCTGGGCTCACCTTGCTCCAGTCCAGACTTCACCCAGCTGGCCAGATCATTTTTCATTTGAGCGGAGGTCCCCACGCTGCAAAATCCTCCAACGACTGCCTGTTCCTTTCTACATCATGCAGAATCTGCTGATCAATGGCTTAGGGCACTCAATCAGCTTTCATTCCCATACTTATCCTCCTTTCTCCCATGAGATTACACCTCGCACGCTTTGTTCCTCTAAAGCCATCCTACTCACTGAATCTCGTCCTCGCCTCTGCCTGGAACTCCTTCCCACTTCACTTCAATCAATCGAGCACATTTATTGAGTGCTGACTGTGTGCAAGAGCACTGTACTAAGCATTTGGGAGAGAACAATGTAACTGAGTTGGTAGACACGTTCTTAGAGAATAGAAAGAAAATTTAGCCCTCCAAAACACCAGGTCGAACTATTTTAGTCCCCTCAAAACATTTCTGAAATGGTTTGAAGATACAAGTATAAAACAATTGATCCTAATTAATCAATTTCGTGACCTCCCATTTAAGGCCTTAACGAGAATGTTAAGGTTTTTACTGAATTTGGAACTGAAAAATGCCTTATGAAAACAACACGAGGGCCACAAAATAATCCAACTATATAGGGCCATGTCCTCTCCCCCCCATTCTCATTCCTTCTCCCAAGTCTCCTGTTATAAAGGCAGCGCTTTCCCAAAGCAGTTTCTGTTTCAATCACCAAACACAGGAAATGGGAAAATAAAAGGAATTTTTCCCCCTTCATAGGTAAACCTCTGCTTGGCCTCATTGCCTGGAAGAGTGGAACAATGGTCCTAAATCACTCACTGTGCATAAAAATGGTCCTTGGCTAGGCTAAGAAAGGTCAGCGCACCGGAGGCTTTTCCTGGGTTGGAGACAGAGGTGCACTGGTCTCATCAATTCAAAAAATTGTAATCATACTCTCTGCAAGTACTGCAAAAAGAGGGCAAATAGCTCTCCCTTCAAACAGAATAAACAGCCTTTAAAAACTAGCCACTCGTCTATCTTTCTGCCATGGGGAAAGAATTCGCCCAATGCCCTCCTACCCAATGCCAACTCAAACGAGCTGGACCACAAACCATGTAAACTCTGTGCTGTAAACTGTGTTTCCCAAACTTCCCGTCTCCCTCTAGTAGTAGGAAAGCTTCCGCTATAGGCAGGGAGTTCTTTAGAGCATTAGCCGCGTTCTGACGGAGGCTGTATACTCGTTTCACCACATGCTGAGCCTCCACTACAGATCGTTTCCAGGGATCTACCTCATCTCTTGTCTCAGATTGGACTTCTTGGGGGTCTGGTTCAGGTTATTCAAGCCCCACTCATTAAAAGCAAATCAGGTTCTGATTAAGGCGGGAACAACTCCTATCTTTTCCAATGGCTTACGGCCTCCCGCGTCTGACCCGTTCACTGGACACGTTTCGGACTACCGCTTCGATTAAGGACACTTACTTGAGTTGAGGGTTTGGCGTGTTTTGGCACTTGTGCAGTACGCTTCAATGACTTTGAGAATCTGAGCATCTTCCTCCAGGGCGGCCGTACCTTCAGGTGAAAGAGAAAATAAAAAGGCTTTACCGACTCGTGAGAAGCGGATATCTATTGAGCCATAGAGAGATCACAGATATAGCCTCTCAAAACTTTACTTTCACTGTCCTCCGCTGCCACCACGTACCATTTTAAACTTTAAATGGCCATGCCCATTCTTGACATTTCCCAAGTTCCAGGAAAGCAAACCTGAACTTCCTCAGGATTTATAAGAAACAGCAGAGCGCGCTAATGTTCAGAAAGGCTTTGGGAAATTGCTTTAATCGACGTACTCAAAGAAACGCTAGCCGTTGAATGAGCTGACGAGACCAAACCTACCTTTATGAGAACACAAAAGGTCGCTACACGGAAGGCTTCCGAAAGCTGCCAAGAAAGGCTTTGTAGAAGTTTACCTTTCCTCAAGTCAGTCACTGGAGTATTACCAGTAAACCCCTGAGATACACAGCAGTGTACTCCAAAATCTTGAAAACATTAAGCACGTTCTACAATGCATTGTTCTAGGCAACAGAGAAGCTGCAATTTCATTTTTAAAAAGACCTATCCCCTGCCCAAAGGAGCTTACAGTCTAAATCACTAACTTTGCCAGGCATTTACTTTCTCTGGGTGCCACCATCCCTCAAAACATTCTAAGGAATGTCACCTTTTCTCTTTGGCAAAAAAAACTGGGAAGTGCCCTACAAATTCACATCTCAAATCAGGATTTTTGCTTACTTTTCCTCAATGCAAACTCTTCATCAGAAGGTTTCCTTTCAGGTTTGCGCTTTGGCAGCAATTTTTTCATGGTCTTCGGACTTTTACTGAGATCCTGGAGAGAAGGAAAATGAAAAAAAGAAAAAAAGGGGGGGCGGGGGAGGGAAAAAGGCTTGCTCCAAATACCACCAACCTGATCCTTTTGACTTGCAAATGGAAGGAGTTGGCATTACGTGCCAAATCTTAGGAAGGGTACCAAGCCCTCTATAGGCACTGTTAGGTGCTATTTTCTTTTTTCCTTCCCGTTCTTTCTTTTCCAGCTGCTGAGTCACAATTTAGAATCAAATAAGGAACTTTCAGGTTGAGTCCAATGTGCTACTATTTCCTCCTGGGTCTCGGGAAAGACATTCCCTCTAATATCGGGTCTGTGAGTACTGTATCGATCGAGGGCAAAGCTGCTGCAAACGTGCAGGAAGGCAGACCGGCTGGCTAGCAAAAGGAGGAAAGGAAGAAAAGACGGCCGTTGTCCCGATGTGTGTAGAGTGTGGGCGCATACGTGCACACACGAACACATACACACATAGGGCTGGGTGGAGCTCTTAATGTCATAGCAGTAGGGGAGGCTCCTCCGACCTGCCTAACCAGAAACGAGAAGACGGTGATCTCACAGAGGGGGAGAGCACACGAGAGCTGGCGGAAGAACGCATTTTCAAAGACAAGGTGGGGGTGCGGGCTAGAAGAGGGAGAGGGGGTAGTTACTTGGGAGTCCAAAGGAAGGCCTGCAGCAAAGGGTAGAGCAAAAAGAAACGTAGCTCTGGCTGTTCTAAAATACAGACATGCCAGCTTATAGTTGTGAAATGATCAGCACTGGCCTACCCCTTACCTTGAGAACACAAGCCATCCTCTAAAAGAGAAAGAGTGCAGAACGAGAAAGCAAAAAGGTGAATGAGCAGGACAAAGACGAATGAAGGATGATGACAAGTTTCAGACAGTCCAGTGTGTACTAAACTCACGTAAAGCAAGGAAAATTTTGCATCACTGAAAAGTGATCGATCACTCAACGAACCCGGAAGTGAGAAATGAAAACAAAGACCTTGGAAGCGGAATTGCGAGGTGGCTGAATCAGACAGACGGATACAGCTCAAAACTCTGGTTTGACATACCATCCGATCAGTCTTGAAAAACAGCTACGTAACCAAAGCTTAAACCAAAAAGAATAAAAACTCCCAGGAGACAAGGCAGATGAAACACAGTGGCCCTGAAAGTGCACAAACTAAGAAATTTTTCAGAATGGGGCAAATGTTCTGCCTTTAAAAGACACCTCACTAAAATCCGGACCCAGCCTATGGAAGACCTTCTACATCAGCAGAATTGGATCCACGAGAAAACTCTAACATCACCGTGTTCATCCCAGAGAGATGCTGTAGAAAGCTCCAAAGCGACTGCCACCTTCAGAAATAGCCTACAGCATCTGGGACAGTGGAGCTGTCTGGCTGGTGTTCCAGAAAAGAGCTGGAGGTTAGCACGTTCTAGAAAACAGGGGCATCACCACCAGGATTTCCAAAGCCTCTCTCCTGCCCTGTTTTCTCTCTGCCTCCCCTCCTCACCACTTCCCCTGAGAATCTGACCACCAACAAATCTTCTTAATACCGAGGAGCCTCAACTGTTTCAACAGGATGTAAGGCAGCTTTGCCACGAAGTACCTGATATCTACAAGCCCATAAGCATTTTCCACCACTTCACCTTCCCTCCGGGGGCCCCCTGCATGCCTATTTGGCAGCACAATAACTCTGCATCCTTGAGTGTTGACTGATTGTAGTCCCCCAAAAGTGCAGTGGACTACGAGTGGATTCCCAGGGCATATTAGCACCATGATTGACTGGTTATATAGGAAAGAGATTCAGAAGGAACTTTCCCTTTCCTCCACACACACTTACAGCTCCATACTCTCTTGGTCCTTTCCCCACTAAGTTCAGTCAGAATTAAAAGAAATCCCCAGTATGGGGAGAATTGGATGGAAACAATTCTTTTTCCCAGATTATCTAGAGGTGGAGAAACTGTGTGGACTAGTCAACAGAACACGGGCCTGGGAGCAGGAAGGACCTAGGTTCTAATCCTGGCTCTGTCACTCTGCCGGGTGACCTTGGGCAAGTAGCTTCACTTCTTTATGCCTCAATTTCTTCATCTGTAAAATGGGGATTAAGATGTGAGCCTTAGAAGGGACGGGAACTCTGTCCAACCCGATTATCCTGTATCTACCCCAGCGCTTAGAACGGTGCCTGGCACACAGTAAGCGTTTAACAAACACCACAGTTATTATTGTCATTATTATTAAGGGCGGGCTCTTTGTGGGCAAGGAACACGTCTACCAACTGTTATACTGTACTCTCTTAGGCGCTTAGTGCTCTGCACACAGTAAGTGCTTAGTTAAAAACAACCCTGACATCTGGGGGACATCTAATGACATATGAGCGTGAACTGATCCACCCATTGATCTTGTCTCCGATCTACGCCAGAAAGGCAGATTCCGAGTCTCTGTCAGACTTCCAAACGGTCAACTTGCAATCGTCTATCTTTACTAACCTTGTCAGGTTAAGACATGAAAAACAACTTTAAAAAAACCCAAAACTCTTGGCATCATTAGAGGGTATACTTAGACCCTAGAATAGCTTGTAGCAAGGCAGGATATGTGGGCAGCCATAAAAATAGCGCACACCTGGGAAACGAGCAAATGGACATGAAGAATGAGCGTGGTTTCTCGACACTGAGACCAAGTTATTAAGTGCCCTTGAAAATTTCTTTGCAAATCTGACCGTCGACTTTACTCGTGGTTGGAATGTTTATTAGTCCGGTGTTTCTTCAGTCAACATCTGAATATACAGATGCCCACGACTCTATTCAAAATACTCAAAATCTACCCATCTCTCTCTTTCAACTTCCTCTTCAAAGCAAGACTCGGGCAATTGAAAATTCACTTAATGGTCCCCATTTAGTAGATAAATACAGCATTTGCAGGGTGGTCAATTTGCCCAGAGCTTAAAGCAGCTGCTTTAGTAGGAAGGGGAATGAAGTAGAGAAGAGAGAGGAGAGGCTCATGAAGTTTTTTAGCGGACAAAACTGAAGAGGGTTAAATGCTTTAACCTTAATGTTCCTATCCTCTAGCTTCTGATCACCATTCCTGAGTGACCGGAGATCATCAGGGACCTTGTGCGAGAATTCAAAGTTACTGAACGTGTTATAAGAGAAGACGGCCATGACATGCAGCAATGAAATGGTTGCCATCACCGATTAGTTTAAAGCCAACTCAAGCTCTGCTACCACCACACAGGAAAAATCTCTGAAGGTGCTTCCTTGATCCTCAGACCACCAGAGATACGGGAATGCCCCGAAAAAGGCAACTCCTCATTTGCAAAAAGACACATTGAAAATACTCGACCCGAAGGCCACAGCCCGGTCATGAAAGGGAGAGGAAGGGGACTTAATTCCTCAGAGTCTTAAAACCCGGTTGCCTGCGTGGGAAAATTCCCAGGTGCCAGCGCCCTGTATCTCGGAATGAATCCAAAAGAAAAGCTGGGCGTGGAGTCGGAAAGGGGAAGACGGGGGCTTCCAATTCGAAAGTCAATTTCGGCAGCGTTAACGGTTGTCACTGGGATGTTATTTCCGGGGGCTGGGGGGAGGGGAGGGAGCTAGAGGGGCCTCACCTCTTTGTAACAGAGAGCAGCGGAAGGCCGTAGTGGAGGTGCAGGTCTCAAGCAGCTCAGGCTCCAGGGTTTGGGCGTTTTGGGAGGCTCCAGGGGTCCCCAATTTATTGTGGTGTGTGGAGTCCCGTGGTGTGAGAGGTGTGGGAGCGTGTGGTAGGCAGGAGTCAGTGGCATTTGCTTGCTGTCTGAATGTTTGCTGGATGGGGTGATTGGGTGGGAAGGAAGCTGCCGAGTGCACGAGTTGGAGGAAGAGAAAAGAAACAATTGATGAGACGGAAGAGCGCTTATATGGAAAAGGTCACTTCAAGCAGTTAAACGACAGCCACTATCACCACATCTGGGCCTGATTACCCCCTTAAAATCCCACCCCTCTATGCACAAACTCCAAAAGTTGATCACGTAAATCCAACTGTTTTTCACCACGACAGCACTTGGGTTCGCCAGCTTTCTGGGATCACCAGAGAATCGGAGACGTTCCCCGGGTTGGGGCGCATCCACCCTTGGCTGAAGACTGGGCCGCCCACATACATTGATTCAATCGTATTTATTGAGCGCATACAGTGTGCAGAGCACTGCACTAAGCGCTTGGAAAGTACTATTGGGCAATAAAGAGAGACAATCCCCACCCACACCGGGCGCTAAGAGCACTAACAGGTGGCCCCCATAGCTATGATTCCCATTGACTTCAACTTCTATAAACAGTAACGGTAATGGTTCAGCGTTTACTACTTGGCAAGCACTGAACTAACCACTGGGGTAGATGAGAAATTACCAGGTGGTGGTATCTGTTCATTGCTTACTACGTGCCAAGCACCGAACTAACCACTGGGGTAGACGTGAGATAATCAGGTCGGACAGAGTCCCGTGTGAGGGCTCAGAGTCTAAGGGAGGAAGGAGAACAGGTACTAAACCTCCATTTTAAAGATCCAGAATGTCCTGAATCTAGGCTGCTTCACATACTGTCTCTCTCCCTGCCTGCACACAAGACAGGCGGGATCAACCAGGACATTTCTGGATCTTTAGATTAGAATTTCTGAAGTCCCAGAGCAGAGCATTGTCGAAAGAGAGTGTCAGCTTTGGAATGACCTTCTTTTGTCCTAAGAGGCTGCAACTTCCTAGAACCTTTGGGCCCAGTGTAAGCCAAATTATCTCCCATACAAAGCCCATAGCTTGCCTTTAATAAATTCCATCATCAATATTATCATGATCAGATAGTCTAAATGCAACCTAAGAAAGCTTGGCTTCGAGGTCTAACAGAATTGATAATAATAACTGGCATCCTAGACAAGTTGAATTGTATTATATGCCTTTATAGAGGAACTCATATTATAACTAGCTGGCACAAGAACAATGAGAACCACTGGGCCTAGTGGAAAGAGCAGAGGGCTGGGAGTCAGAGGACCTGGGTTCTAACCCCAGCTCTGCCACTTGTCTGCTGTGTGACCCTGGGCAAGTCACTTCACTTCTCTGGGTCTTGATCTCATCTGTAAAATGAGGATTAAGATTATGACCCCTATGTGGGACACAGATTGGGTCCAACCTGATTACCCTGTAATTACCTCAGTGCTTAGCACAGTGCCTGATACCTAAGTGCTTAAATACCATTAAAAAATGCTCACTGATAAAAAGGTGCAGAGAAAAACTGGATAAAGCTAATGCAGACACTTTCAATAGACTGACCCTCCTAATTAATAATTTCTACATTTGGGAGCTGGGGGGGGGGGGGTGAAAATTATATCTCAAGTCCTTACTGTGTGAGAGGGCACGGAATGAGGTTTAATAGTGGGGTTTCCAACAGATGTGACTTTCGTTTGCCTCTGGAGATGATCCACCCATTCGTGCAGATCCTGCTGGTTGTTGCAGGATACTAATATCCGCTCAATCATGCTTCCTGCAGAGGGAAAGCAAGCATCAAATTGAATTGGAAAAAGCAGAAAAATGCTCAAGTCCCATTTTTACACAGTTGATAGGGCTGAGTTTCTCCAAACCCTTAAGGCACTAAAGAGCAGCCTGCAAGCGAATAAGCAGCCAAAGGAACATTCAACAAGTATTACCCGCTATTTCAAATGCGTTCTTGTGACTTTCGCTGTCTTCGAGCTTCGTGATTGTCGTCCCCGTCATCGGCAATTTTCCCTAAAAAAGACACAGCAAAGCAGGTCAGTGCTTGGGTGGCGGAGTAGATACAATTCTGCTTTTTCAACAAATGTACGACGAGTTTAGCTGAAGCTGGGTGTCAGTCTTATGGGAGAAAGGGTTGTCTTAAAACTCAAATTTATGTGCATTTGCAGAATGTACTGAACTTACCCAAGGTGTTTGTGCTAATTGTTAAATAGTTCTGTGCATTTCACTGTTCTTTACCCACTTTTCTTATCTCTATGGTAAGTTTCAATCAATCAGTGATATTTGAGTGCTTACTGTGTGCAAAGCACTGCACTGAGCGAGCTGAGAAGTATAATGAAGGCTTTAAAAGCACCCTCTTTTGCTTTAACCCAGATGCAAGACATATTTAACCCATTCTGAAAGCTGATTCTGAAGAATATTGGATCAGGATGTACACAAGATGGACTTCTGGGCTTGCATCTGACTTTTATTTAAACAGGTCACACTGTCTCCTAATCAAGGTCTACTTCTGAAATATTTCCTTAAGAGGACAAAAGAACCACCTAAAATGTCCTCTTGTAGGCCAAAGTCGTTTTATTGAAGGAATTCATTTTAGGCAATTTGATTCATGACTGCTGGATAGAAACTAAGAATCCAATGAAATACAAGAGTCAGCATAAGTGCGTAATTATCAACACCTTCTAAAAAATTCCTCTACCAACCTCAGAAATGTAGATTAGGCGATAATGGGGTAAGAAGTATTAGTTTTCTTTCCTTCTGACCACTCTGACATAAAGTTCAAATGTCTACTTCATGCCTTGGGATGCACCTGGCCTACACTTTAGATCAAACAGCCAGTCTTAATGGTTTGGATTTCTATATTTGTGCAGTTAAAGATCATTTCCCATTGTTCTTTCCACCACCCACCTTACTGAAGGCTCATTATCAAGCTATCTTCTCTCCAGACCGAATAACTTGAACTCCTCTAGCCTCTTCTTCTAAGCTTTATTTTTCTACCCTTTCCCAAAAGGCCACGTGCTTAGTTTTAGCAAGACTTCATCCGTTTCTTAAAATGTGGTGTCCCCAACTCTAGTAAAGGATTCCAACTTGACTATATTACAGTGGGGAACCTTCCGAAGAAACCCTAACCTGTAAGGTGAACTGTGATGTAGCAGCTGGGAATATTTTTTTCCACCAGAGAGAAAGTTATTGGAAAAACCAAGCAAGGAAACCTCTGCGGATCTAAGAACCAGCAAAGAAATGGAAAAGTGGTGCACTGAATGCAAATTAAATGTACATATATTCTAATCATGTAAAAGTGGTTCAGGACACAAATATATATAGCGTTCATTTACATAAACAGACTCTAAAGGAGATTTGAAAATGATGGTAAATGATTCAGTGTATGATGATCAATATTGAAAACTTCTGTTTTACCTGATAGATGAAGCCACTCATCCTCGGGCTGGCAGACAGCATGAGCAAAATATTAGGGAAGAGTAGAAGATATCTTTCATTCTTTTCCTTAGAAAAAAATAATTTTAAAATTAATAAAAGATTATACCAGGTTTGCTCCACACACTTCTAGAGTAGTACACTGCACTGAATTTTTTTTTTAACACTAATAATGATATTTCTGAAGTGCTTCATATGTGTCAAGCACTGTACTAAGCACTGGGGTAGATTCAATATATTCAAACTGAACACAGTCCTTGTCCCACTTGGGGCTCAAAATCTAAGTGCCGTCTCTACGGTAAGCAATATTAAATCGACCAGAAGTGTTGAGTTTTAAAAGCTATGCACTTGGGTCAGAATGACCTAAGTGTTAAGTATTTCATTTGTCAATGAGAACATTCAAAATTTAACCTGCATGGTTTAAAATAAGCATTGTGAACGTATGAATCTTAATATAGAATCCTCAAATGGTACTATGTCACGTGACTGCTGCCAGCTTTAACCTGACTTTAAATCTAAAAAATGTTTAGATCTATCTTGGCGAATGAGAAGAAACAGAGAAACTGCTTCTAAAATTCCAACGAAAAGAAAATTTACCTTCTGAATATCGCTCATTCATTCATTCAATAGTATTTATTGAGCGCTTACTATGTGCAGAGCACTGTACTAAGCGCTTGGGATGAACAAGTTGGCAACAGATAGAGACAGTCCCTGCCGTTTGACGGGCTTACAGTCTAATCGGACTGAATGAAATCTGTAACGAGGTTTTTAGCAAAACAGGTCCTTGTCTCTCGTGCCAACGAGCTGTTATCCATAATCTCCCAATTTGATATCCCCTCAACCGCCACTTCATCTCCTTTATGTCACCCACGTTTTGTCACCATAATCGTCATAACCTTTATGTATTATTCTTCCTCCCTCTAAGTGTCTCTCCCTGGCTAGACTGTATGCTCTCTAAGAACAGGAATTGTGTCTTCTCTTCTGTACTACCCCAAGCTTACCGGCAGTGCTCTGCACACAGTAAGCTCTCAGTAAATGACTCAGTAATTCAAATGACCCAACATATATGCAATTGGAAAATTCCACAAATTAACAGTAATATACCCATTAAAATTCACATAGCCTAACCAATCAGCCAATCAGTAGTATTTACTGAGCTATGCTTACTCTGTGCAGAGCACTGTACTAAGTGCTTGGGAGAGTATAAGAGTGTTAGTAAACAAGAGCTCTGTCTTTAAGGAGCCTATAATCTAGCTGGGGAGACAGAAGAAGAAATTACAAGTAGGGAAAGTAATTTAAAGATACACAGATGAGTGCTATTGATGGAGGGTGGGGGAGGAGAGAGAGATGAGCGCTTATTGTGTTCAGAGCACTGTATTAAACACTGGGAAGAGTACACTATAACAATAAACAAACTCTCTGGGTGCTGACACCCGCCAAGACTTTCCGAGGGATATGGCTTTTTCTTTTTGGCAAAACAATTGGGAAGTGCCCTACATATCCACAAGTTAAATCAGGGCTTCAGCATGCAAGTGTATTAAAGAGGGTAGCTGTTCTGAAAACCCTTTAAAATATTACTACTGCATTTAGTCATTTCAAAGAAACTCAGAACTATACCGAGGAAACTCAAGTCACACGGCAGGCAAGTGGTGGAGCTGAGATTAGATCCCGGCTCCTCTGATTCCCAGGCCTGTGTTCTTTCCACTAGACAGGGCATGGTGTTAGGTCGCTGGGCGGACCCAGAGACAACACACCTGCTGCCCAAGGCAAAAACAATCAATCAATTGTATTTATCAGGCACTTCTTGGGTGCAGAGCACTGTATAAAGCAGGTGGGATAGTGCAATACAACTGAGTTGGCAGACACATTCCCTGACCAATTCATTGGAGGGAGGGAGGGAGGGAAAGAGGGAGGGAGAGAGGGAGAGAGAGAGAGAGAGAGAAAGAAAGAGCACACGCATATATGAGTACAGATAGATGTTTGTGTCCTCCTCTACCTCCCACAAGTAATGTTGGACCTGGCCACTCAAAAGCCCTATCTACACACATCTAATAGCAGCCAGACACAAAAACAGTTCTATTCCATTTCATGTATTAGATCTTCTACAGCTGATCGGTTTAACGATGCTGTTTTTAAAATGTGGTCAACCTAAACACATACAATTATAGCAAACAGTCTGACATGGCTGCCCTATCCCATGCCACCACAAAATAGAGGAAAACAATATCTGACAAAGAAAGGCCTCCATTCATCCCAAAACTTTCAGTGTTGCTCATTAAGCCATTTAAATATAAAGTAGCAATTGCTAATAATAATGCATAATTTTGTCAATGAGGAAAAAACACCATGAATATAAGACTGGATTTTTCTTTTTAAAACCACCTTCAATTTATTTCTCTGATCTTCCAACTGGAGGGGTGCTCACAATTTTGACTACCATTTTCATTCTATATATAATCTGCAAGCCAAGTCTACCATTGAAAGTAAATGCTTTACCAGAAAAAGGTATTTCTGCAATGGGAGGAGTATGATATCTGACTAGGTTGCCAATTCAATGAAGTGTAAATGGCAAACAAGAAATTAATCTTGGATCATCCTAAATTATGCCCATTTTCTAATGTCAAAGGATATCACGAAGCAGCTGGGTGGTTATCACAATTTACTCAAGTACATGCCAAAGCAATTGTAAATTAAGGTTGCCACTTAAAAGTGAGCTCCCAGTACTAGAGAATACATATGAAAAGAAATAATACAAACAAAATACAACAGTATTACAATCACTTTAGAGGCACATAAAGTAACGGTTACTCAAAATGTTCCTAAGAGGAGATTCCTCCGAATAGGCCTGATTTCGCCCTTCCTGTATGTACTATAATTGTGTCGCACACACACATATATATACACTACATTCAGATCTATGTTACTGTTCCCCGCCCCAGTGACTTCTTTGTTTTTCCCCTCCCTTGGGCTTTTTCCTAAATCTTCTATTAAAAACTCTCTCAACTGATAGGACAAGTCACAGGTTTTGGGGCTCAGAGACACTGCCCTGAACGCTCCTCGCCAAACATCGCGAGAAGCACCAAGAAGCAGCACGGTCTAGTGGAAAGATCACCGACCTAGGACCATCTATGATCCCTATCCAATCTAAGAGTTTAAGGCTCAAACGCTTGCATATTTCACAGACTTGCCCCTTCCTTGCTTGCTTTATTTAAAAGTGGTTTAAAATCCAAGGTAGATATGGTCTTCATTAATTCGTATTTCCGCATTACCCTGGATTTTAAACCACAGTCAGAGGCAAATGTCTCAAGTCATTTGGCCCTGACTGGCATTATCAGCTGTAAAATGGAAGCACCAATTTACCATAAGGAGAGGCCTTTTTAAAACCAAATCCTTATATTTCCAGTCAAAGATGATTTGAATGGTTGATGATTGAATGGTTTCATAGTTTTAAGACGATATATACCCACATTTCGGGCATTTTCCCTTCAGGTGGTTTTTTAAATAAAAATGTGTTTTTTTTCCTTCTCTGTCTGGGTCTATTATTCCCCAAAACTGTGCCCAAAGAGCAAATAAAATACAGAGTGAAAACAGAAACAATGTTACCTCATTTCCTGCACACTGAATCATAACCTGGGACATGTATATTACATTGCCCAGGGTTTTGATATCATCTCCCTCCCAGCAGCGAATGGCTTCTGTCAGTATTTGGAGTTCAAGTTCTTTCCTTTTCCGGACTTCTTGACACTGTCCCTGTGGTGAGGTGAAAAAACAAAGCAAACAATGTGAGGATGAAGCAAAGGCGCATCCCACCCCAGCTAAATCCCCCTCCTCAGCAGGTCTTGGGTAGTCAGAGGCGGGGAAGCAGCATGGCCTAGGGGAAAGGGCCCAGGCCTGAGAGTCGGATGATCTGAGTTCTCAAGCCGGTTCTGCCACTTGGCTGCTGTGTGACCCTGGACAAGTCGCTTCACGTTTCTGTGCATCAGTTTCCTCAACAGTGAAATGGGCATGAAATACTCTCCCTCCTACTTAGACTGCGAACCCCTCGGAGGACAGGGACCGAGTCTGACCTGATTCATTTCTATCTACTCCAGTGCTTAGAACAGTGCTTGACAAGAATTAAGGGCTTAGCATTAACAGCATTATTATTAGTATTATTATTATTAGAACCCATTTCTGGGTCCTTACCTTAGTCCTGGACCTTTCCCCACCCCATCCACCTGCTCTACTCAGAACTTAGCAACACTGCAGAGTACAGTAGTGTTAACCCTGGTGAAGCATCCATTTATTGTATGTTGCCTTTCACAACCAAGATGGTTAACTATCAAAGCTACGAAATCACCACCTTCTCCAAATAGACTGGCAGAAGGATTGGGAAAAATACCCTCTGGATATTGGCTAGATTTAGAGACACAAAACTATATTTTACTGTCCCAGGTACCACTAGAAAACTGCAATCATACTGCATCCTTTAAAGAGCTAGAAAAGTCTCCTTTCTAGTTGAATTCTTTGAATGTCATGTAAACCACCCTTCCCTAGGGAGGAACAATAGAGAATCAAAATTGTGATAAAAGAAACAACCCTCAAAAGTATTAATATTTTCATTTCCTCTTTCGAAGCAGAAATCTTTCTGTCGACAGCGACCAAAAGGGAGATGAGAGAATTATATTCATCTTAAAAACTAAATAGCACCCAAAACAGAGTCACAGAATTTTGGTTTTCCAAAGACTCAAGGGAAGATGTAATGGAGGTTTGGATCTATATATTTTTTTTTTAATCTCTGCAGCAGCATGGCCTAGCAGAAATAGCTCAGATCTGGGAGTCAGAGGACCTGGATTCTAATCCTAGCTCTGCCAGCGGATTGCAGTGAGATCTTGGGCAAGTCACTTCACTTCTCTGTGCCTCAGTTGCAAAATGAGGATTAAATACCTATTCTCCCTCCTATAAAGTCTGTGAGCCCTATGTGTATCTACCCTATCTGAGAAGCAGCATGGCTTAGTGGCAGGAGCAGGGGCTTGGGAGTCAGAGGTCATAGGTTCTAATCCCGGCTCCACCACCTATCAGCTATGTGACCATGGGCAAGTCACTTCACTTCTCTGTGCCTCAGTTACCTCATCTGTAAAATGGGGATTAAGACTGAGAGCCCCACGTAGGACAACCTGATTACCTTGTATCTACCCCAGCGCTTAGAACAGTGCTTGGCACATAGTAAGTGCTTAATAAAGACCACCACTATTATTATTATCCCAGCACTTTGAAAAATGCTTGACAGATAGCAAACACTTAATTCAGCAATAATAATAATAATAAAGTCATTTGGAAATGAAGTATATGACACTTAAGGGCTTGGGAGAAAACACTATAACAACAGACACATTCCCTCCCACAACGAGGCTCTTTCCCGCTATCGAACACTGAGTCCATCATATCAAGATTTCCCCGAGTCTGTTTATCCTGCCCTTTGTGTAATAAAAGATACACCTGATTTTTAAACAGGCAATAGGAGTCACACTTCAGAAAGATGTAAATGGCTTACCGAGAGGTTTTTGAAGGCTGTCATGGATTTCTGAATGTCTTGTCGATCTGGGTGATAATCCTTCGGGCAGAAGAAACAACAGCACCGTTGTTATTCTCAGTGGAGGAAACCACTTCTCCACGGTATACTGTGACACTAGAAGGACTGGGTTTTTGGCAATCCTTCTCTCCCTTCCTACCCAAGGCCCACTGTCTGAGCCCCTGTTTTTGCAATCCCACAAATTCACGTGCTGAGACTGCCACCGGAGGGAATGAACGGAAGAAGGCAGAATTCACCCAACAGAGATCACCACTACTTAATTTGAAATTAAAGAGGTGCTTGGATTATGGATTTTTAATTCATGATTTTGAATGTGCAGTGGTATTACTGGCATAATTAACAACACAATATACATATACCACATATATCGTCAAAGGAAGTTTATTTGAAAGAGCAGCCGCGTCACAGAACTAAATTCTGGGGGGAGGAATCGAAAGCATCTGAATTCAGGTTTCAGCGTCACCCATCTTGACCACTGATAAAAAACCACCAATAATGGCTATTATTCTGGACCTATTTTCTCTGCAGTCCAACTTTTATCAGTTCATCCACTCCCCCCCTTTTTTAAAAAAATATTATTTGTGGCTAACATCTTAAAAATAAGATATCCTGATGCTATTAGAAAGCAGCTTCTTTCTACCAAGAAAAGGTGAAGCTCTTAAAAAGTCCAGTTTTAAAGAAAATGGCTCGAGAAATCTCTCGTCCGAAACAAAGAAACTAAAATGGCTGTTTCTCCTTGGGTTGCTTCTATCTCCTAGATAACGTAAGGACCGATGAATAGCATCCTCATTTCAGAAGGCTGAAACTCCCTGCTTCAATAAGCAGGCAGAGAGATCTCCACTGAGGCCAGGGATATCACACTCCTTTTAAACCATTCGGGGGTTCCGCAAACAGCCTTGAATTGCTACACTACGAATCCAAATCTAAAGGTTGGAAAATAAATTGTACCTCCATGTGTCGCTCAAGTTCTTTGAGTAACGTGGGGTATTTATCCAGGCGCATGAAAGGTTTGCTGAGGCCCGATGTCAATACGAGTATCCCGGGGCTGTTAGCTCCTTTCCCCTCCATGAACTCTCCCAGCTCCTCACTAAGGAAAAAGCGTGAGTGCAAATAAAGTTATGTGTGACCTGTGAAAGCAGCTAAGCCTTACTTTTTATTAATAACACTTCCCAAGGATTAAAAGACTTAAAGCAATTGATTGACTTGTGAAACAGATCTTACCAGTTGAATAAAATGTATTCTGCTTTATGAACAACGACAACAAAAGATTGTTAGCATTCCGATATTCAGCAACACAGCATTAATGATGTATTTACAACTATGTTTCTCAAGGGCCTGGATATCTCTAGACTATAAGCTCATTATGGGCAGCAAATGTGTCCAGCAGCTCGGTTGTGCTGTACTTTCCCAAGTGCTTAATACAGTGCTCTGTAAATAGTAAGGGCTGAATAAATACCATTGACGATGAAGATGATATTCTTCCCAGCACTTAGTACGGTGCCTGATACACAGTAACTACTCATTAAAGACCATTGATCAATCTCCCTCTAAATTTATCATGATGAAATTTAGCCCCATGTGGGACAGGAACTGTGACCAACCTGATTATCTTATTTCTAGTCCAACACTTAGCACAGTGCTTGGTGCACCGTAATCAAGTAATACCATTAATTACTATTTACTGAATTCTCACAGCATACACAGTGCATTCTCATTATGTAAATCGGTCTTTCAGAAAATGGGAGGGTAGTACAAGTGAAATATACCCAACTTCCAAGTGCAATAGTGTTGGTCAACACTTTCTCTGCCCGCGATGAGATTAAAACGCAGTTCCTCTGCTTGACCCAAGAAGAACTAAGAAAGATGAAGTTCAAGAGCGTTGCGTCAGTATTAGAAGACAGCAGATTAGTCAACTGATCGATCAGTGATATTCACTGAGTGCTTACTTGGTGCACAGCACTGTCCTAAGCACTTGGGAGAGTACAATACAACAGAATTATTGGACACGTTCCCTGTCCGTAACAAGTTTACAGTTTTAGAGGGGGAGGCAGACAATATATAATTTAAAGATCAAATCAATTACATTTATTAAGTGCTTAAAGTGTACAGAGCACTGTGCTACGCACTTGGGAGAGAACAGCGCAGCAGAATTAAAAATATATATACACACAAGTGCTGTGGGGTTAGACAGAAATGATTCTGACGGCCTTCCTAGGAAATCTGAACTGTATTCACAGATTGTTGTGGGCAAGGTACGTGTCTACCAACTCTGTTATACTGTACTCTCCCAAGCACTTAGCACAGTACTCCGCACACTGTAGGTGCTCAAGAAATATCTCTGATTGACATTTTGAGCCAGTCTCCCCAGTTCTTAGCAGATTGACTGAGTATCCCGATTAAAAGACGCTGTGGAGGAGACTGTTGGAATTGAAGTCTTTAGAGTAAATAAAAGCCAGAGTTTCAGAGGAATTGCCATGCATCTGTTACGCAAAACAAAATCATTCACCCTCCATGCTTGGGAACAGACACTAGAGTTAGAGGAAAGAGATTTCTGTATAAGAACCTAAGAGCCGCCAACACCAAACTTGGGCCTCATGTAAATGAACTGTGAGGCTGTGCTCCTCTGAACAGGATGAAGCCCTTCTGTACCACCTTGTTTCCTCCAGGTCTTATAACCTGCGCCCGCCTCCTTTATCCAGAATGCCATGGCAGACTATGGGCAAGTCTCCTAACACAGTAGCTACCGCATTTCTCAAAGGGGAGGAGGGTCAGCCAACCATCCATAAATCTGTCGACAGTCTGTGAGAGCACGCTGAAATAGGCCATGTCTCAAAAACCTGACCCAAAAAAAGAAAAAAAATCTCTGTGTCCAGACCGGGGTAGAGGCAGGAGGAATCCCAGGGGAGACACCTGAACGTGGAGTCTGGGTGAAGAGCCGACCCAGCCCTTCCCGTTCCCCACTCCCCGCTACTCTGGTTCACTCAGCAGATAAAGTGGAGTCCATTTTTCTTCAGACTGTCCCCTTCTAGACTACAAGGTCCTTGTGGGTAAGGATACCAAATCTGTTCTGTTGTACTCTCCCAACTGCTATTACCATCCTCTGCACTGTAAGCACTCAATAAATACCACTGATGGATGTCCCTCTGTGACTTCTTGTTGGCTTTTTTTTTTTGATTATTAAATTGAGGTAATATTGCAGCATTTCTCGCTTTTACCCAAGGCAATTTCCCTAACGTTTGAGTTTTCCCTTCTGGGGAGCTCAACCACTACAGAGACTCTGGCCGTGCATGCGTCCATGTGTTTATGCGATCACAGACAGACAAACTCCTAGTTGGGTCGGACCCTTAGGAGGTTTCCTGGCACTGCCTTTCCAATTTGAAAAGCAAATGTTACTGCTACCTTTTTGCTTCCTCCTTTATTGATGACATGACGAGAGAAACTCTAAGTGTGGTGCTATGTTGCAAAAAAAAATCAAAGGTTTGGACTGAACAAAACTCAGTGTGTGTCTCTTGGCCAAGTGCATGCCCAGTGTTGAGATGTATGGACAACTGCATGGCCTTGAGGAATTAATGGGGATGGCACAATGGAATTAAGGAAGTTTTTGTTTGTTTTCAAATGGTATTTGTTAAGTGTTGACTATGTGCCAGGCACTGTGCTAAGCGTTACGGTAGATACAAGCTAGTCGGGTTGAACATAGTCCCTATCCCACATGAGGCTCAAGGTTTTCATTTCCATTTTATAGATGAGGTCTCTGGGGCCCAGAGACATAAAGTGACTTGCCCAAGATCACCCAGCAGATGAGTGGTGGAACCAGGATTAGAACCCAGGTCCTGCTAAATCCCAGTCCCATGCTCTAATCACTAGGCCAGGTTCCTTATCTATTTTATTGAGGCGAGCACCATGGATAATTAGGGTATTTACTAAGTGCTCTACTCTACGTCAAGCACTTTGCCAAGCATTGTGGTAGATACAAGATAACCAGGGCAGGCACGCAGAAAAGTTTATCTTCTCGAGAACTCAGTACAGTGGTCCACGCACAGGAAGCGCTCAAGAAATTTAATGAACTGATTCTTGAGCAAGTTACAATGTCGCGTTGAACAGAATTTACCCGTCAGTCTTTACTGAGTGTCTACTAGGTACAGAGCAACATAACTAGGAATTTTCAGCTGCTTTTGCGGGGCTTTCAGACACTGGCATGTCAAGACTATGGCACACCCCTTTTACTGCATCTGTAGAAAACCTTTCCAGCCTTAATGGTTTAAGGGGCCTTCAAAAATCACTGAGGGGAACTCAGTAGCCTCTTGAACACTCAAAGGAAAATCCTTAAGCTTAGAGTACCATAACTTTCAATAATTGCCAAAGGTATAGCAAAAAACACTAAAACTTAATGGGAATTCTATCTGGAAGGAGAACAAACGATCAGCTGAAGTTAAACAAGATTTTCAGCAAAGCGAAAGCCCACCATCATCAACAATGGTATGTACTGAGTGCTTACTGTAAGCAGAGCACTGTACTAAGTACTGGAGAGAGGACAAAACAGAAGAGTTGATAGAGGTTCCCCGCCCACAGCAAAAAGGAATGTACCATTTTTTCCTGCTCCTTATTATATAAGCTTTATTTTTTCACTTTTTAGGTTGCACCAAAACAAAAAAAAACATAACAAAACACACACAAAAAATACACAGCAGAGAGTTGACTGCTGTCTTGAAAGGACAATGCCTCTTTCAGCTCGCTTCATGTCTTTTGGCCCTTGCAAGTACTGTACAGTGTATCTCCTCTGTATTTACTGAAATGATACTGTGGGCCGTTGAAGAGAAACAAAGGGAGCACAGACATAAAGAACCACCATTTAGCCGAGCGAGAAGCGACAATTAGGCCGCTGGAAAAAAAATTAAATAAAAATCATTTCTCTGGCCTAAAGGATGAAACCTGCAATTTCTTTTCAAAACAGTTTGCCGGGAGCCCATCATTCGAAACCTTGCGTGATGAAACAATAATCTCCGGACAGCCACCTTCCTCTGGCTGCAATCGGACGAAACTAGTCGGGTGTATTAACAGGAATGAGTTACAGTGTGGTCAGCCCAAATTCACCCTTCAAAAACTGTGATTCACATCCCACAGAGGTTCAAGATTTAACATGTTGGGATCTTTCTCCTGACCTTTCTCTCCCCACCCCCTAAGAATGGGTTCCTACTTCAATCTTTCAACGACAACACTCCCATGAATCACTTTACACAACAGATTCTGAGCACTTTTCACAGGTACCATGCAGTTTTCCACGGTAGTTACGCAGACAAGAGTTTAAATTCGGAAACGCCTTGTAACCGGAGAAGTCTCCACACTGAAAGCAATCGCCGAAAGGAGTATAAATGCCCATTTCACGGCAAGGACTTACGTTTCTGACTCCGGTCTCGGTTTACAGTAGACAGAATGGGTACTCTCAGTGCTGAGAGGCCTAAGGAAGGCACAAAGGCATCGCATTCTGCAATCCTGGGGCGTCTTGAGTTGGCGAAATGGTTGTCTGGGGCTTTTTTTTAGTGGCTCTTAGTTCTCCGGGGCTGAAATGGCCCAGCTTCTTTCTCGAGGACTGCTGTCAGAATATGACATCAGCCTGTAGGCTCTGGGATGTAGTGAGTGGAGGAGGGACAAAGAGTGTTCTGACTCAGAAAACTATCTGTAGTCTACGCTCCAGTTGTTCCGAGTAAACGCTGTGTTTAAGTTGCAGAGATTTGTCAAAACAGCTATCCAAGAAACAGTACACTTGGATCAACTGACCTCATTCAAGTTATAAATGTTAAATTCTGAAGAAGTTTCAGATTTATATTTAAGAAAGATTTCTCTACACCTGTTAGTTTTTTTCCCTACCAGAATAGCTGGTTTACAGCTGTCAGATTTTCTCTCCTTTTTATTTCTTCTCATTTTCCAGAAATGATTTTAAACCAAGTAAATCTGGCATAAACTTTGCTTTTATGGAGACATTTTGTTCAATTTATAAAACTTTATGGGGGAGATGGTCCAATTCAACACACATTTCCTAACTGATCAAATTCTGGGTCATTTCATTTTAGTTCCAGAGCTCTGTTTTCAAATACTGCATCACCATTCCCAAGTTATTTTGAAGGCATTTTACCAGCAGTTTTTTCTTTCAAAGTAATATTAGTTATTGGCCCCAGGTGGGGCAGGGACTATATCTGACCTGATGATCTAGTATCTACCCCAAAGCTTGGCACATAGTAGAAGCTTAAAAAAAACACAATTATTATGCTTACTACATGCTAAGCACTGTACTAAGCACTGGAGTAGAGAGAGAACACTTAGATCAGACAAAATCCCTGTTTCACAAGGGCTCACAAACTAAGTCAGGCTAGAGAGATACAAAATCTGACAAGAATAGGTAACAAGCCACAAGTAACATCGTCAAGAAACCAAAATAACAATGCTGAAATAAGCAAAGGAGCACCACGGCCTAGTGGAAAGAGCACAGGTCTAGGAGTCAGAGGACCTGGGTTCTAATTCTGCTCTGCCACTTGCCTGCTGTGTGGCCCTGGGCAAGTCATTTCACTTCTCTGGGCCTCAGTTTCCTCAGCTGTAAAAGGGGAATGCGATATCGGATTTCTCTCCTACTGGGACTATGAGCCCCATGTAGGACAGGGACTACGTCCAACCTGATTAACCCCAGTGTTTAGAACACTGCCTGCACAAAGTAAGGGCTCAACAAATACCGTTTAAAAAAAAAAGCCTTGGAAGAAGGATGGGTTATTGTTGGACATAGTTTTACTTTTCTCGGAATACTGGAATACTAAGATAGTCTTAAAATTAATTCTCAACACTTTTTGACAGCTGAATGCAGGAAATAGGAAAAAAAAGGAGAATATAGGATAAGTCACTAGGGAAGCAGAGAAGAATGTTGAGAGAATAAAGCACGGTACAAAGTAATGGAAAAATTGATCATGTTAGAAAGACACCCCAGTAGTACAAAACACATTAGGGGGCTCCCCTGACAGAATATTTGCTGAGCCTAAAATACCTCCCCTCCCTAAGACTGTTAGCCCAAAATGAGAGGAGAAAAAAAAAAACTGTGCCTAATCTCATTAACTTGTCTCTACCCCAAGCCCAGTGTTTGACACACAGGTAAATGCTTAAGCAATGCCACAATTACTGTTATTAATATTTGTCACCACTGATTCAACAAAAAGACTTCTTCCTAAATGACACGTGTGTTGAATCCCTAATGAAGTGGCAAAAAACCAAGACATTTTCCCATTTCAACAGAACGGGTTTTGAGAAATAAACTTTCGCAGATTTACCAGTAGATCTCTGCGTGTTTCTCAAATCCCACAAATTTAGTAAAAAAAAAAAAAAAGAAAAAGAAAAAAGCTTCCTTTTACAAAGGACGGAACTCATTCTTTTCAAAGTAGCACCTTTTAAGTCACTCTTTAGAGCCTGCTTTTGTAACCAACAAGTTATTTCTCTTATTGCTACTGCTATACCCTGGCTAGTGAGTTATATTTTCACCTGGGCCCCCCGGGAGACAAGGATTGTATCTGATTTAAGCGTCTGCTCTGTACTCCAGGGCTTAGCACACATAATAAGCGTAATAATTGTGGTATTTTTTAAGTGTTTACAGGGTTTAGGCTTTACTGGTTTTGGAGTAGGCAGAGAAGGTACCTTTTCCAAGAGATAACAGCCACACAAAAGGAGATGGAAAAGAAAGGCGTCACAGAAATCAGGCTTTTAAACACTGGGCTAGTCTATTTGGGAAAGGAGAGATGGAACAGCGAGAGGTTCCTGATGGAGCTCATAAGAGCCCACTCCATCCACTCCAGAGAAGCTGGGAATACATCTGTTATACCGTGGTCTCCCAAGCGCTTACTACACTGCTCTGCACATGGTAAGCGCTCAGTAAATACAACTGACTGACAAGCAGAGCGGCCGAGTGGAAAGAGCTCGGGCCTTGGAGTCAGAGGACCTGGGTTCAAATCCCAGCTCTGCCAACTGGCTGCCGTGTGACCTTGGACGAGTCACTTCACTTCTCTGCACCTCAGTTTCCTCAGCTGTAAAATACCTGTTCTCCCGCCTATTCAGATTGTGAACTGCAAGTGGGGCAGCGACTGTGGCCAACCTGATGATTTTGAATCTATCCCAACGCTTAGAACAGTGTTTGACACATAGTAAGTGCTTCACAAATACCATAACAGCAAGAGTAGCAGTTCACCCAGGGTTTGTTCTAGGACAAGGGGGTAGGCCAATGAGCATACAGGATGGGCCTCCTTGGTAGTTGGAGATGGGAGAATGGGAGGAAGTTGTTGGACATGTTGGAGAACACCTGAACCCCATTTCACAGATGAGGCAATTGAGGCCCTGAGAAGTGACTTTCCCAAGGTCCCACAGCAGACAAGAATGGAGGGAGAATTAGAACCCAGATCCTCTGATCCCCAGGCCCATGCTCTTCCCCCAAGGCCATGCTGTTTCCCTAGGATGGTGTCAGAAAGTGAAGTGTGTGGAAGGTAGTTGGAAATGGGAGAAGTGAGGGAGGAGGGGGAGAGCTGATGAATACTCCTCTGCATACTCACCCCACAAACTCAGAAACAAGAACAAGAATGAACCACTTGCATAACACCATGGAAAAAAGGAAGACAACGGCCGCCCTCCCGGCAGCTCTGTCTCTCTTTCCCGCCCCCACAAGTCAAAGGTCTTTTAAAATTTGTCTCCTATTTATCCGGCGAAGACGCGGCCACTCCTCCCTCACCCCTTTTGAAGCTGAACGTAAAAGTTCGCTTACCTGTGTTCCGTGAGCACGTTTACCGCGGAAGGGTGGTTAGCACAGTACGCAAGATACAAGCTCTTCATCTGCGGCATCAGGTTGAGAAAACAGCCTCCGACCCTCTGCTGAGCTTCAGGCAGCCTAAGGAAGGACAGGCACGAAACAGGAAATGTCCATGTGGGCAGTTGTCAAAATAAAGATGACAAGAACACAAGCTCGGACCCTCTTTGGAGAAAGAGGTCTCCCTCACACCAGGTACTAAAACCACTCTCTCAGTAAGTTTTCTAACTCATGTAGTCACTCGAGACCAGGAGAATAATCCCCCACTGACTAGAAGGAGTCAGAAGGACCTGGCTTCTAATCCCTACTCCGTCACCTGTCCGCTGGGCGACCTAGGGCAAGTCACTTCACGTTTCTGCGCCTCAGTGGCCTCATCTGTAAAATGGGGGTTAAGACTGTGAGCTCCATGTGGGACATGGACTGTGTCCAACCTGAATAGCTTGTATTTATCCCAGTGCTTAGTACACAGTGCCTGGAACATTGTAACTCCTTAAATACCTTTAAAAAAAGAAAATAAAAAACCAATGTGGTCTAGCAGGAAGCCGTGCAATCTAGTGGAAAAGGCATGGGCCTGGGAGTCAGAGGACCTGGGTTCTAGTTCCGGCTCCACCACAGACCTGCTGTATGACCTCCAGTCTCTGTGGGTTCATATCCCACCACTACCATGACTCCTTCTATTCCCTTCTTGATTGTAAGCTCATAGTGGGCAGGGAATGTGCCTGTTGTATCCTCCCAAGCGCTTAGTACAGTATTCTGTACACAGTAAACACTCAATAAATATGACTAACCTTGGGCAAGTCCCTTCACTTCTATGTGCCTCAGTTCCCTCATCCGCAAAACGGGGAATCAACACCTCTCCTCCCTCCTACTTCGACTGCGAGCCCCATGTGGGACCTGATTATCTTGTATCTACCCCAGCACCTGGTACACGGTCGGCGCTTAACAGATACCACTCTTATTATCATTACCTCAGAACGGTAATAAAAAAATTAATCCTCCTCTGAAGAAAATTTAAATCTTACAGTCACCAAGTCAGGATGAGAGGACAAGATCTCTCTCTCACGGGAGGGATGGCAACATTTTAGTCAGAGTTTACTTCAGATGGCCACCAGACGGGTTAATCGCAGAACCACTCAAAGGACAAGAGCAGAGGCTTCTGCTTAACAGAAAATGAGAAAGAAGGCTCCTCTTTTTCAGCGGCAGCCAGACCCTTGGCTTTCCCATGCTGCTGCCTCCCTCGCCCACCACGGCTGGTATACTTTTTTTTCCGAGTCAAAGCCCTTGCTTTCATTCATTCAATAGTATTTATTGAGTGCTTACTATGTGCAGAGCACTGTACTAAGCGCTTGGAACATTTTGCAGCCCGGCACCAGACAGCAAGAGCCCGTTATTAAGGGGACTCACGGCTGCGTGACTTGGGTTTGTTAGGTGAATTCAATTGGCAGAGTCGGTCGGTTCCAGTAAGCGCTTACTGTGTGCAGAGCACTCTACAAAGCGCTTAGGAACAGAACAATATAGCAGACATCTCCTGTCCACAACAAGCTTACAATCTAGAGGGAGCTGCCATTCATTACGACCGAAATCATACCACTCCCCCTACCCCCGTCATATGGGATAATCATCCTAAGACAAACTGCTCCGAAAGAATCCGAAAATTCATTTTTCTTTTGACTTTTCTGGATTCCTCCAGTCCTCGGAATTTCTCGGGAACAATGAATATTTTATTCATTCTAATGAGCGTGTCATTACTAACTCCTTTAGCTGTCTTAGGAACAATAGTTAATATCCAACTGGCTCGTCGCAATTAACACGCTCGCACCTAATAAAAATGATTGCTAGTTCATTTAATTTATTCAGAAGTCGACATTCCAACAGAATCCTTGTATTTTAGACACGAGAATTAAAAAGCAATTATAGGAATTTCGAATGCTTAATGGACGTCTACATACAGAACAGAAACACAAATTACTTTAGTCATGACAGAATTATTCACGGCGCTGTAACTCCACGGTAGAAACAAGAAAAGTCCATGCTGAAGCAATGTCCCTGTATCAGATCAGAGGGTGGTTCCCACATCTCAGGAGAAGGTCACATTTTCTCAGCAAACTTTCTGGAGCAAAGTGGTATTAAGACAAATGCAGAGTATCTGGGGTTGGCTGCTGTGTCCAACACCATTTGCTTGTATCCACCCCAGCGCTTAGAGCAGTGTGTGGCATATAGTAAGCGCTTAACAAATACCGTAATTATTGGAGACGCAGCATGGCCGAGGGGATAGAGCTTTGGGCTGGCAGTCACAAGGTCATGGGTTCTAATCCCAGCTCGCCATTTATGTGCTGTGTGGTCTTGGGCAAATCACTTCACTTCTCTGGGTCTCAGGTGGCTCATCTGTCAAATGGGGATTGAGACTGTGGCCTAATGTGGCCTAGAGAAGGAGTGTGGCTTAGTGGAAAGAGCCCGGGCTTGGGAGTCAGAGGTCATGGGTTCTAATTTACATTACCCTATTTATTTTGTTAATGAAATGTACATCGCCTTGATTCTATTTAGTTGCCACTGTTTTTACGAGATGTTCCTCCCCTTGACTCTATTTATTGCCATTGTTCTTGTCTGTCTGTCTCCCCCGATTAGACTGTAAGCCCGTCAAACGGCAGGGACTGTCTCTATCTGTTGCCAACTTGTTCATTCCAAGCGCTTAGTACAGTGCTCTGCACATAGTAAGCGCTCAATAAATACTATTGAATGAATAATCCTGGCTCTGCCACTCGTCTGCTGTGTGACCTTGGTCAAGTCACTTAACTTCTCTGTGCCTCAGTCACCTCATCTGCAAAACTGGGGATTAAAAAATGTGAGCCCCACGTGGGACAATCTAATTATCCTGTATCTACACCAGCACTTAGAACAGTGTTCTGCATCTAGTAAGCGCTTAACAAATATCAACGTCATTATTATTATTATGTGGGACAGGGAATGCGTCCAACCAGATTTGCTTGTATCCACCCCAGCGCTTAGTACAGTGAGTAGCATATAGTTAGTGCTTAACAAATACCATCATTTCTATTAACCAAGACCATACAGAATACGAGGCCTGGAAATGAGTTTGAGGTCATTTGGTCCACCTCCCCGGCTCCAGACAAGTCTATATCTTAACCATCCAGATTGCTTCGGAAGCAAATAATGTCCAAGTTGAAACGGCAGTCTTAAAGGTCAAATGCTCTGAATTACAATTAGGATTCCTTGCGGGAGTAGCTTAAAGGGCTTTTTTCAGTTCATTCACTCATCCGTTCAATCATACTGATTGAATGTTTACTGTGTGCAGACCACAGTACTGAGCACTTGGGAGAGTACAAAGTAATAAAGAGACACATTCCCGCCCCAAAACAGCTCAATGTCTAGAAGACAGGGTATGATGCACTTGGGAGAGTACAACAGAGCCCACTGACTCCTTCCTAAGAAATAAGCTCGCTGTGGGCGGGGAACGTGTCAACCGGCTCCATTACACTGTCCTCTCCCAACCACTTAGTACAGTGCTCTGCGCGCAGTAAGCGCTCAATCAATACAGTCGATTAAGGATTTCCCCAGCTGGACTGTACTTTCTGAGTCCAGATCAAACCCTGCTGGTGGCCAACCACTTCTTCCTTGGCCGCTTTCCTCCCCGGGCTTTAGTACTTTCTGGTATGGCTGACCACAGACGGGACTGACGGTGGGATGATTACTGTTTCCCCAAAGAAACCGAAACCGACAGCGAGGCTGAAATGACAGGGCTGAGGGAAGCTTGAGGCGTTTGGCATCTGGGTTCGGTTTGGCGAGGAAGAGGACGATGGGGGCATTGGGCTGTTATTCTCGGCCTCCGCGGTCTGTCGCCTCCGGAGGGCGGGAAACCCGACCTTGGGCTCGTGGCCTGAGCTGGGATTCCCGTTCCGAGGATCGGCCACGGGCCCCACAGCCTCGGCCTCCACTGACACCCCGGCGTCCTGCTGCCCGACTGAACCGGGGACGGCAGACGTTGACGATACTGAGGTGTGGAGAACTGAAGTGACTTTCCCGAGATCCCTCGATCAACAGAGCGTTTACTGGACGCAGAGCTCTGTAATAATAATGATGGTATTTGTTAAACGCTTACTATGTGCCAAGCACCGTTCTAAGCGCTGTACTATGTGCTTGGGAGAGTACAATATAATGGAGTTGGTAGACGTATTCCCTGCCCATGATGACCTATAGTCTAGAGGGGGAGATAAGTGGCGGAGCGGGAATTAGAACCTCCACAGTCTCAGGTAGCCTGCAGCTCTATCCGAATAAGCATCATAAACTGGTCACTGGAAACATTCCTCCCATTCCCCATTATGGAAATATCCGTCATCCATATTGAAGAGGAAAGGAGATGTGGGGGAAGCCAATTTTTCCTCTTGTCTTCAGCTCTAGAATAATGATCAACGACCCACATTAGATTGGGAAAAGGAGGATAAACAGAAGGTACCACGAGGCTCCACGGCACAGATATGGTAACAGACTCAATTTAGGTCTCCCAAATCATGGAAACTTCACAACTCTAAGTCAGGTCACCTGACTCCTGGGTCGGCACTCCATCAACCCGACAGCTTAAGTGAAAGCCCCCCAAAAAGCCGAAACGGAAAACGTTTGTTGGTGAGGTACCCAATGTCTTTAGCGTAGACTTCGTCCAACCTGATTAGCTTGTTCGCCAGCACTTATACCAGCGCTAGACACAGAGTAAATGCTTAACAAATACCATCATTAGTAGTAACAGTTGTAGCAGGAAATGAGCTCCACTGTGCCATGAGAAGCAGCCTGGCTTAGTAGAAAGAGCACAGGCCTGGGAGTCAGAAGACCTGAGTTCTCATCCCGGCTCTGCCGACTACTGACTGTGGGACTCTGGGCAAGTCACTTTACTTCTCCATGCCTCAGTTACCTCATCTGTAAAATGGGGATTACACCCACCTCCCTCCAATTCAAGAATGTGAGCCCGGAACTGTGTCCAACTGATAAACTTGTTATCTACTCCACTGCTTAAACAAGTGCATGACCCACGGTACGTACTTAACAAATACCATAAAAAAAGAAAGTCAAATAACTGGACTGGTTCCATTCACTGGCCTGTCAGTACACCACATCGGGCATCAAGAGAATGCTCCCAGAGAAAAACAGATTTAAACTTCTGGTTGCAAGCCAGTGTTTAGGCATTTTGGCACGCTCCATCTTTTCACAATAGGTTCTGATACAAAGAGCTGCGATAAACCTTAGAACCTTGCCAGAAGTTTCAAGCGCTAAAACTTATTTTCAGCCTGGTAAGTTCTTAGCGGTTTTACAGGGAGGAATTGTCAGCCAAAATTCACGGCGACTGCCAACAGAGGGAAAGAGAAGAGATCAAAAGTTGAAGGTGAGCAAAGGGTGGGAAATGTGTTCTTCATGGAGAGAAGGTCGACTTGAAGGGGAGGGGGAGAGATGGGGAAGACCAATGACACGAGGAAGAAGAAGGACGAGACAGAAATCCAAGGGAGGGAAAGGTTATGTAGGGGATGGGTTAAAGAGATGTCACCGGGAGGCGGCCGGTGAACGTGGATTGAAAACTCCCAGGGCATCCTGGGAGATCTGAAGGAAAACATCCATGACACTGGAGGAAAACGATGAAGGCGGATGAGTGGGCTGATCTAATGGGGAAGTTGGCAGACGAGGGAATTGGCAAAAAAGCAAATCCCATACATTTAAACTCTTTAACGCTAATGCCAGCACACCCTAAGATGGCCGAAAGCTTCGCACTTCGCCCACGGTATCTGCGGCACCCCCGAGGCTTGACGGGGAGAAGACGACCCACAGGATAGCGATCTGTCAGGGCAGAAATTCAGGAACACCGAGCCTTCGATTATATTTACTGAGTGCTTACTGGGAGCCGAGCACTGTATGGAGCACTCGGGAGAGCATAATTCTCCAGAGTGGATGTAGACGAATACAAAGGAGTAGGTGTAGACGATCCCTGTCTATAAGGGGCTTATAGACTGGAGGGGCGACAGACATTACAAGGAACTACAGACGGATAGGTATGTGAGTGCTATGGGGCTGAGGGAGGGGTGAATATCAAAAGGTAAGAGGAGCAGCATGTCTTAGTGGCTAGAGCACAGGCCTGGGAGACGGTCGTGGGTTCTAATCCCGGCTCCGTCTCATGTCTGCTGTGTGACCCTGGCAAGTCACTGCACTTCTCTGTGCCTCCGTTAACGCATCTTTAAAATGGGGATTGAGACCGTGAGCCCTTTGTGGGACAGGGACTGTGTCCAACCAGGTTAATTTTTAACTACCTCAGCGCTTAAAACAGTACTTGGCACATAGTGGTTACCAAGTGCCATAATAATCAAGGGTTTAAGGGATACAGATTCAAGTGCACAGGTGATGCCGAAGGAAGAATTAAGACAGGGAAATGTTGACAGTTGGGAAAGGCCTCTTGGAACAGCTGCCATTTTAGGAGGGCCTTGAAGATGGAGAGAATGGTGGTCAGCTGGGGAGAGCGGTGGTCTATCAGGATGAACAGATCGACGGGCACATGACACTGGCTGTATGTGACAACGTAAAACCTTAAGAGACAAGTGGAGCCCATGGAATCCCTTTGGACATCAATTAAACTTACAAACATCATAGTCCTCTAGATTATGAGGCCTATCAACTCTATAGGTAAGCGCTGGGTCAACTGACTGACTGGCGGCATCATAGGTCACCTGACAGGATAAAGGAAAGTGATCTGGAAATGTTAGATGAGAGTAGAGAAGCCACAAAATTGGAACACAACACAACAGTGAGAGATCCCCATTACCCTCGCACCGGCCGGATGAATAATTTAACAAGAAGAAAAGTGGAGGTAAGGTTTCGGGTAGGACAAATGACTTTTCTGGAACAGCTAAATGCAGAGCCAATAAGGAAAGGGGATCCTCCGATTCAATTCTGAGCAGTGGACGCGAGCGGGTATTCAAGGTGTATATATGAGAAAGCTACCCCTGCAAGAATGACCACGAAATGACAAAATTGAGCATTCTGAGCTACTTTAACACAGCAGCAATCGAGCTATATTTCTAAGGCAAGCCGTACTTAGACATGCCAAAATCCTCTTCCGGGTGGAAAGTTGCAGTAATAACAAAAGCACTGGCAAGGCAGTTTGAGAAAAATCATAAAAGAAGAAATCTTATAGGTTAAAATACTCTTGGAAATGAAGACCAATTGGTTTATTTTGCTGGAAGAATTGAGCCAACCCTTGAAATTTCATAAAGTAACTCAGCCCTTTAATCTATATAAATAAGAATCTGGATGCAGTTTAAATAGATACAACCCCCCAAAAGACCGCTGGTGCCATCTGATGTTTACGATCGGATGGCGTTCTACTTACTTGGTGCATTCTTCTAAGGACTGTAAAAGCATCTGCTGGAAAGAACGTATCTCTTCTAGATTTCCCATTAAATATAAAGTATTTGTTGCGCTTAACCTGGAATTGAAAAAAAAATTAAAAAAAACTTATCAGTTTTAGCACGTCTCCCTTCTCACTAAAACTTTGCTCTACATATGCGATTCAAAACTAAGGAAACACAGCATATTACCTCAATTCCATAAACTGATTTTGCTTTGAAAGAGTTAAATTAAACATGGAAAAATGAGGAATGGGAATATTGGAGCAATGTTATTCGCTAGTAAAAACAAAAGGAATGTGTAATCCAACTTACTTTTCACTGGTCTGTAATGGTCGTAAATAGGTTGAAAGAATAGTTTGTAGTTCTTTAGCATACTCATTTTCTGTTTCTAAAATATTCTGTAGCACCTAAATGATAAATGATTGTTATTTGTTAGAGATTTGCATGACATCACTATTGCTAACAACAAATTCATGGCTACCTCAGTTCCCCCAAAATTAAAATTTATTCCTTCTTCAGGATTAATCTTCCTCCAAGACTAATTCCTCCAGTTACCACGAAGAACCGAAACCATCTCATCTAGGTTGCCGAGAACATTATTATGGGAACAAAAACCAGACGATCCAACTGTCTCCATAGTGACTGATCCCATAATGAACCAGACATTTCAAACACTGGATGAAAACTGCTAAGTCTGTGGAAGTCCTAGAGTATTCCCTATTTCTCAATATGGTTTTTATTAATACTCTTTGTTGAGGAACTTTAATAAACATAACAGTCAAAGCCATCTTCAAATGGAAAAAAAAGAAAGAGAAAACCTATATAATCACATGCTCAGGTTTCTGAACAGGTTCCAGGCAATGGACCCAAATTACAAGGGCTAATAGCCATCCTCCAGAAAGTGAGGTAGGTTTTTTTTTTCACAACACAAAAGAGAAACAGTGTTGTCTAGGGGTTAGAATGTGGGCATCAGAAGGACCTGGGCTCTAATCCCACAATCATGCTGCTTTTTTGCTGAGTGATCCTGGGCAAGTCACTTCACTTCTCTGGGCCTCTGTTCCCTCACCTGTAAAATGAGGATAAAAGACTGTGAGCTCCCTGTGGGATAAGTGACTGTATCCCTGATTACTTTGTATCTACCAGAATGATTAGTACAGTGCCTGGTATATAGTAAATGCTTATAAATACCATAAAAACAAAAAAGAGAGGCAATCCTGTATTCAAGTAACACACCTAGAATACTCTCCCTACTTCCTAACAAGCTTCCCCAGTTCAGACAGAGGGTAGGTCAAATAAACTTAGTCATTTTTCAAGCTGACAATACCACCCAACTAGGATACAGTGCCCCGTTCGTGGTACACTTCCACAGAGTCTTAACCTTAGACGTTGATTTGCTGATATTGAGAGCCTGGAGGCAGAGCATTTTACAAGGCTCTCGGGCAAGTATGATAAAAGCATGGGGCCTGATCCCAGCCTCTGTGGACAAAATTGAGTGTTAATAAATACGAAAAGCCTGTAGAAGGGATGGTCTATTCTTCTGTTCAAAATCCAGGAATGTTTGAATGACAGGGCAAAGACTCTACTTCACATATATAAAAACTGTCCAAAAGTGCTGAAATGGAATATTAACCAAATAGAGAAGCATCGTAGTCTAATTTATTCATTCAATCGTGGTTAGAGGATGGGCCTGGAGTCAGAAGGACCTGGGTACTAATCCCAGCTCTGCCACTTTCTGCTGAGTGACCTTGGGCGAGTCACTTCACTTCTCTGTGCCTCAGTTCCCTCACCTGCCAAACAGGGACTAAAACTGTGAGTCCTATATGGGACAAGGGACTGTGTCCAACCTGATTAGCTTGTACCTACCTCAGCGCTTAGTACGGTGCCTGGCACCTAGGAAGCGCTTAACAAATACCTTAAAAAAATTAAGTAAGGCTAGGCTATAGTGTTCACTGTTGGCCTTTGTATACAATTTTGAGATGAAACCATCATTCATGACTAAATGCAAACCTGACACAATAACTGACGTACTCAACTATTTAAAAATGAAAAATTCAGTTTTTGGCGGTGGTGACACTGAACTCCAGGTTATTCCCTGAATGGTTCCTTTCATTTGAAGGAGGACTGGGAGGAGGAGGAGGAGGAGGAGGAGAGGAGGAGGGAGGGAGGAGAATGGAGGGAAAGAAAGCCCATTTATGAGTTCATTCTTTTGTGAGCGTCTGAATCCTGACCCTAAGATTGTAATCTCTTCCTTCTATAAAACACGTAATACCCACAAATGTCAGAGAAAAATAGTGGCTATTAATGGGATGGAATGGAAAAACACAACCTCATATTAGTGCAAGGACTCACTAATCAGGAAGACACTAACAGACACTACCCAGGACGTGGATTACTGTCAGAGCACAGAGCCACAGAAGTTCACTGAGAATAATATGATTTGGGAAAGAGTAGTCCATCAACTATGGTTTGATCCACACATGCAAAAAGAACAAAAGTGCCTCTTTCTGATGCTCAAACAAAGGCCCACAACATGAACTAGCTTCCTAATTACAGGCATTAAGCCTGCGTGTAATAATGATGATCTGCGGATTTTAAAAAGCAACTGTCCCAGCATTATCCTAACCACATCATTTAAAAGACAGCATACAGTGAGACAACTGAGGTGACAAGTGAAATTCACGTAAACTAAATGTTCTACCTAGAAAATCCAACACCGTCATGTCGTAAACACCATCCAAAGAAAAAAAAAAAGCTTCCCCATCCAAAATCTCGGTTCGTTAAGATGGTGATGCATTTTCAACATATGCTAGTAGTCTTGAGTAGTGTTTCAAAATCAAAATCAACTCCGGTCACTACAAAGAGCGACTTCTCTAAATTTCAGATCTAGAAAAATCTCAACTGCCCAGACTCTCCTTAGCACTCGCCGACTGCTGCTCAATCTACTTTATTCACTTGTATTTATTGAGCGCTTACCGTGTGCAGAGCACTGTACTAAGCGCTTGGAAAGTACAATTCAGCAGAGAGCGACAATCCCTACCCAACAAGGGGCTCACAGTCGCTACCAACTTCCTCTAGCGGCAAAGCGATCCCAATTCGGTCCCGGGCCCCGCCCCTTCCTGAAAGCCAAAAAAATCACCTTTCTTCCCTTTCCTGCTTTCGGGATGTTTTGGCTGCTACAGGATCCCATGACACCTCACAGCCCCATCCCGGCCCCCGCTGAGAAGGCTGGATGCCGCTCTCGGTAAGTGAGTGATCTCTGCCACCCGATACTTCTGATGAATGGCCCAGAAAGCTGAGCTTTTCCTGAGTCACCAGGCGTGGAAAAATCAAGTTGCGCTGACAACTGTGTCACAGAGAACCCGGTCAGTTCCCTTTGGCTACATGTGAAGGGGATTTTTTTTTAAAGCATACCCAACATTGATCCCTTTCATCTACATAAGCAAGAACATTGTTCTCACAATCTTATCTGAGGAGGGATGAACTGTGTGGTCCATACAGCTGATTTGGTTAAGCTGACAGAAAAAAAAAAGGATTTCTCTCTCCGAAGCAAGCATTCGAAGGTTAGTGTTACTTCGGAAAAACAACCAGCGCTTACAATGTGCCGGGTGTTTTTACTAACCCCACGGGTAGATACAAACTAATCAGATTAGGCACAGTCCATGTCCCATATGGGGCTCCCAATCTTAATCCCCATTCAACAGATGAGGTAACAGACCCAGAGAAGTGAAGTGACTTGCCCCAGGTCAAACAGCAGACAAGTGGCGGAGGAGGAATTAGAACCCATAACCTTCTGACTCCCAGACCCGTGCTCTATCCGCTATGCCTTCTTAAGCGCTTACGATGTGCCAAGCACTGAACTAAGCACTGAGGAAGGCACAAAAGTAATCAGGATAGACACAATCCCCGCTTCGCCTGAGGCTCCCAAGCTAAGTCGAGAAGCAGCGTGGCCTCGCGGAGAGAGCATGGACCTGGGAGTCAGAAGGACCTGCGTTCTAATCCCGGCTCCGCTACTTGTCTGTTGTGTGACCTAGGGCGAGTCACCTCACTTCTCGGGGCCTCAGTTACCTCCTCTGGTACAGATGGGGATTAAGACCATGAGTCCCACATTGGGCAGGGACTGTGTCCAACTTAATTAGCTATTATCTACCTCGGGGCCTAGAACAGTGCCTGATGCATAGTAAGCACTTAGGAAGGGCGGGAGGGGAGGGGGAAAAAAAAGAATTATCTTTCTCTACTAGCAACTGTAGGTAATTCAGTTATTAACTCCTACTCTTAGATCCAAGACCCCCGCTTGTCTGCCATGTGACCTGGGGCAAGTCCTTTCATTTCTTTGGGCTTCATTTATCTCATCTGTAAAATGGGAATTAAGACTGTGAGCCCCATGAGGGACATGGACTGTGTCCAACCAGATAGCTCACCTATCCCAGTGCTTAGTACAGCGCCTGGCATTTGGTTAAGCGCTTAACAGATACCATAAAAAGATTAATAAATAAAAATAAGTATGAGGGAGAACAGGTATCGCATTCCTATTTTGCAGATGGAGAAACTGAGGCCCAGAGAAATCAAGGGATTTGGCTAGGATCAGCACCTGGTTCTTTGACTCCCGAGCCAGGGTTTCTCCGCCAGGCCACGCTGCTTCTCACACAGGGGTCCTACCAGTGGCCCACCCATTTGGAGCGAGATGAGCCTGGGGAAGCAAGTCATGATCTTAGCAATCTGCAGCTCCTACTCTTGACCCTTGGGAACACAGTGCTCTGCAGACAGTAAGCACTCAATAAATCCCATTGATTGACTGACCGGGGTGGAGATGAAAATAATTATGGTATCTAAGCGCTTACTATGTGCCAGGCAGGCACTGTACTAAGCGCTGGTGTGGGTACACGCAAAGTGGGTTGGATATGGTCCCTTGTCCCACGTGGGGCTCACAATCTCAATGCCCATTTTACAGATGAGGGAACTGAGGGACAGAGAAGTGAAGTGACTTGCCCGAAGTCACATAGGAGACAAGTGGCAGAGCCGGGATTAGAACCCATGACCTTCTGACTCCCAGGCCCAGGCTCTAGCCATTACGCCAAGCTGCTTCTCTATGGCAGCGGCAGTCTTGATTCAATCAATCAATGGTGCTTATAAAGCACTGTGTGCACAGCCCTGCACTAAGCACTTGGAAGAGTACCGTACAATAGAAGCTAGCCCAAACTCTCATTTGCCAACAACAAGCAGAAAATACTACAGCATATAGGCAATCTTCATGGCCACCGGGTATGAAAAGAGCCTTTTTCGCCTAGACTGCTATTTTTAGGTCCACTCTGGGGAGAAAGGCTAAAGTTCAAAGAACCAGAGAGGAGACTGTGGCCTAGAGAAGATAATTTTGTGTGTCGCACGTATCACATTTTTAAAACAGACCAGCTGTTTATTACCGATTTCTACTGTGTTGTGGCATTTAAAATAGTGATTTCAAGGGCTGAATTGTAGTACCTTCTGTGAAGTGGGACCTGCTTTGTACCTTTTGCTGATCACTGAATTCTGAGTGGGTGCTGCCAAGGACAAGCCAGGCTGACAGTACACAAGATAAGAGCACTCAGTCTGAAGAATACCTTTCTGCATACGAAAGCCATTGCAAGGACACTAGAGAGGCACCGATGGTCTCTCAACCTCAAAGTGGATTTACTACAGGAGGGAAAGAAAAATTACATTCGAGAACAGCTGACCACCTAAAAAGAAGCCTGAGTTTCCTGATGCGGGAAACAAACCCTAATGGTGCCAGGAGATGGGCCGGGGAAAGAAGGGGGAATCTACCTATCAATCAATTAATGGTATTTATTGAGCACTTACTGAGTGCAGAGCACTATACTAAGCACTCGGGAAAGTATAAAAAAAACAGAGCTGATAGATAACTGCCCTGCCCACAAGGATGGTAACACTCTAGTGAGGGAGATAGGCATTACTATAAATTAATAAATTACAGATGTACTCTCCCAAGCGCTTAGCACAGTGCTCTGCACATAGTAAGTACTCAAATACCACTAACTGATATGTACGTAAGTGCTACGGGGCTAAGGGAGGGTGAAAAATGGTGATTAAAGGGTACAGATCCAAATGCACAGGCAACTTTAAGCTCACTGATGGCAGAGAACGTGTCTATGCTCTATACTATACTCTCCCAAGTGCCCAGTACAGTGCTCCACACACAGGAAGAGATCAATAAACACTACTGACTGATTGATGCAGAAGGGAGGAGTAGGGGAGAAGGCTTAATTGGGAAAAGCCTCTTGGAGATGTGATTTTAATAAATCTCTGAAGATGGGGAGAGTAATCTGTCACATATAGAGTCTACCCACTTTATTGTTTCGGATTCTCCCAAGTGCTTAGTACGGTGTTCCGCAAACTGTACACACTCATAATGCCACTGACTGACTGAATGACTGACTTTGCTATCTGAACATCTCAAGAGTGGAAGGGCCAGCGCTTGGATGGAAATACAGGTTCAGTGGACACTGTCCCTGCTGTTCATAATCAAACAAGAAGGTTCAGTCAAACTAGAATTCATTTATCCAATCGTATTTATTGAGCACATTGTGCAAAGAACTGCACTAAGTGCTTGGGAGAGTACACTATAACAGTAAGCAGACACATTCCCTGCCCACAAGTTTACAGTCTAGAGGGGGCAAATATTCACTCTGCTAATTTCTAGTTCAGGCTAGCCCACAGAGGTTTATTTTTTATCATCACCTACTTGTTTTTTAAGATGTGGGAAAAATTTGTTTGTTTCTGCACAATAACTTGTCTAATTGCAGTTAAAAAAAATACTCTGACAAATTCACTCTGGGGAGATAGACTGGAAGGAAAAGAAAAATCCAAGTTTTGTTTTTCATAACCCCACTGCAGACATTTAAAACCCTCAAATCAGAACTCCACTGATATGGATACTGCAAGTGAAATTACTGCTACCAACAATTGGGCAAAATGGATTCCGGCCCTTTCTTTAACATGGCCTCGACCCTACGGCTCTAATGGGACTAAAGAATCGGAGGAGACCAAATGTCAGATACACAATGCCACTTTCAGTTGGGAACTGGATCAAAAGACGTGAATAAACTACGGATAGGACTATTGTACCCTCCAAGGCCACTATCTTCATCATCATCGATGGCATTGATTGAGTACTTTCTGGGTACAGAGCACTGTATTAAGTGCTTGGAAAAGTACAATACAACAGAGTTGGTACCTTATAGCTGATATTTTGGTGTCCATCTTTTATTAGGCAACCACATATATTTCTGCATCTCCGGCAAAACCTATAGGATCCTCTTCAGATCCATTTGGAAATTTAATATGGAGAAGTGAATTTGCCTTAATTCAAATGTAAACTGTCGCTTGTTTCCAGATAGTTAAATTGAGAAAGACCCACTTTACAGCCTTTAATATTTTGGTTTTCTCTATAAATTTAAAAATGCAGCCAGCTGTGGGGCTATGGAGGAGCCAAATATTAGAAGAACCGGGATGAGGCCAGCAACGTTCACTCTGGTTCCCAAGCTAAAATCTAATTTTAAAGTTTCTTGTTTAGGCTATAAATTTGTCAGATACTTAGGGAACGGCAGAAAGCACGCTATTTTAAGATGAGGAATGTCCAACAGACCGGAAACACCTGTTTTAGAAAATGCAATGCTTTTTTTTTTTTTTTTTAAAGTATTTGTCAAGCACTACGTGCCAGACACTGTACTATGCACCGGGTTTGAGACAAGCTAATCAGGTTGGATCCAATCCATGTGGTACATGGGGCTCAGTCTTCATCCCCATTTAATAGATAAGGTAACTGAGGCACAGAGAAGTGAAGCAGCTTGCCCAAAATTACATAGCAGGCCAGTGACTGAGCAGCGGTTAGAACCCAGGTCTGACTCCCAGGCCCAGGCTCTGGCCACTTGCAGGGATGGGCAAATCCTGCCTGCTTTATTGGCTTCGGATTCAGAATAGAAAACACTTACCACATTGTAATAGCTTTTGTTAATGGCAGACGTATCAAATCCTTTGGGAGGACTCTTCAGTGATCCTGACTTGGGGGACACGGGCTTCTCTGAAAAGAGGAGAGCAAAGCATCGTCAGTCTGAGGCAAATTTCCCGAAGAATTCTACAGGCCAAACACATTTTCATGCAAATGATCTCAAAATGAGTCTTAAACATTAGCAAATAATCAAACAAATTGACATAGACTCAACTGGCAAGATAGTTTACAAACTATTCCCTCCGAAACTTGATGGCTGATGAATACCAAGAGAGTCATATCCTCACTAGGTCTTCAGCCACTCAGTGGGAGTTAATATTCGTAGCATTTATTAAGTGCTTACTATAAGCCAAACACTGCACTAAGCACTGAGACTGATATATTATAAGCAAGCCGGATCCAGTCACCGCCCATGCTCAAACTGACTCATCGCCTCAGGGTTAATCCGATCCCATTCCCCAAATCACCTACCGCTCGGTAATCGGTCAATGGTACTAATTAATAATAATAATGACAGCATTTGTGAAGCGCTTACTATGTGCCAGGCACTGTTCTAAGTGCTGGGGTTGATACGAATAATCGGTTTGGACGCATTCCCTGTCCCAAATAGGACTGACGGTCTTAATCTCCATTTGACAAATGAGGGAACTGAGGTACAGAGAAGTGAAGTGACTTTGCCCAAGGTCACAAGGCAGACAGGTAGCGAAGCCGAGATTAGAACCTAGGTCCTCCTGACTCCCAGGCCCCTGCTCTGTCGATTAGGCCACACTGATTCTCTTGAGATGCCCCAGGCCCATTCCACACCCAGAAGGCATCTGAGTGATACCCTGGAAACGGATAACTGCCCACATCTTTCTCCCAAGTACACGACCGCGGTCCTCCCCGCTCCGATCCCAGACTACCTTTCCCTAGTCCCGGCCTCAGGATGAGCCCTCTGGCTCCCGGACGACTGGAGAACCCTCTCCAGCCCCTCGCTGTCGATGGGCTGGATGGCGGGGGGGACCCCGAAGGACAGTCCGTGAGGGTGAGCAGCCCCTTTCGGGAACCAATGGGCCAGGAGGTAAGTGTGAGGAGCCAGAGAGAGCACGGTTGGCGGATATTTCCAGCTCTTGACTCAGACAGACGTGCGGCCCAAGGCACGTAGACGAATAGGAGCGGGACAGGGAGATCCAGGTCAAAGGGCCCTGGGAAACGGGACTTCTTGGCTCCGGGAGCACATTCGGATTGTGGTTGGCACCCTACATCCAGGGGTCGGGACGAAATGTCCACAATACCCCTGATCGAGACCGCTTTTCCATGAATAGATCACTTAGTCACACCCCCCCCCCGCCCCACAATCGTCAGGCCACTTGCCCACAGCTGCCTGAGAACTGCATTTAACAGCTCTTCTGCTTCATCTCTCCCTCCCCACTCTGGATGATTTCATTTTTAATGAAGCAGCCTGGACTTGTGGCTGGAGCACGGGCCTGGGAGTCAGAAGGACCCGGGTTCTAATCCTGTCTCTCTCACTCGTCAGCTGTGGAAACACGGGCACGTCACTTCACTTCTCTGGGCCTCAATTACCTCATCTGCAAAATGGGGATTAAGATGGTGAGTCCCATGGGGGACAGGAACTGTGTCCAATGTGGCTCAGTGGAAAGAACACGGGCTTGGGAGTCAGAGGTCATGGGTTCGAATCCCGGCTCTGTCACTTGTCAGCTGTGTGACTGTGGGCAAGTCACAACTTCTCTGTGCCTCAGTTCCCTCATCTGTAAAGTGGGGATTAAGACTGTGAGCCTCATGTGGGACAACCTGATTACCCTGTATCTGCCCCGGCGCTTAGAACAGTGCTCTGCACATAGTAAGCGCTTAACAAATACCAACATTAGTGTTATTATCTACTCCAGTGCTTAGTGCAGTGTCTGGCACAAAGTAAGACCTTAAATACCATTTAAAAAAGAGAGCAAGAGAGACAAGATCCAGGATGACTTGTTCTCCCTTCTATGTCATCTATGAAATTGGATCTCTGACCTTTGGGCATTTGACATTGATTCGACCCACCCCTAATCCCATGACATTTACGTACATTTCTTGAAAATACATTTTATAAGTCTGTCTCCTCCTCTATACTGCAAGCTCGTTATGGGCAGGGATCATGTCTGCTTTCTCACTCATTCAATTGTATTTTTGAGCACTTCCTGTGTGTGGAGCTTTTTCTGTTGTATTGTACTCTCCCACATAGGAAGCGCTCAATAAATACCCTTGATTTATTGATGGACAGAAGCCATTTTTAATCTCCAAGGAGCTATACCACCAAACCAAAAGAAATCTGAACTTTTAAGCCTTCTGCAAAAAGAAAAAAATTAAAGCATCTCTATCTCTCACTGCCTCTCAGAGAAGCATAATATATTGCATTTAGCATCATCTTCCACAAGAATTCATACCGTTTTAAAATTCTCCTTGGGGATAGGAATATGAACCCAATTAAATATCATATTCTCCCTGGATTCATGACTAATGTTACTAAATAATGCAAGCAATGCTTCACACTGTAATTACAGTTTACATTACAATCTCTTTATAACAAATTACTGCCCTCCCTCCTGGCTTTGGCAAAATTCTCCATATAAAATAAATTTTATTCTGGAATCAGCAACCACTATGTCCTATGAAACCCTATTCAACTTCAAAAGCCCTCTGCATGCAAACCTTCCCTAAATGGAAGCTTTGCTGAAAGAATTAAGAACCAATGATACTTACTGAGCACTATGAGCAGAGCACTGTACTAAGTGGTTGGGAAAGTACAATGCATCAAAAATGTGTGAAATGTCCAGGAAGGCACAAACCGTACATTTTCGTTTCTAAAAGTAAATGTGGTCCATGACTAAAATGGCCACCTCAAGTTTCCCTACCATGACCTCACTGATATCACATCTCAAGCCTCTAAAAGAATCATTTTGCTTCTCTGGGCCTCAGTTCCCTCATCTGTAAAACGAGGATTAAGACTGTGAGTCCCATGTGGTACAGGTACTCTGCCCAACTTGAAGAGCTTTTTATCTACCCCAGTGCTTAGACCAGTGCCTGGCAGAGTAAGTACTTGACAAATACCATAAAAAAAAAGAGAACACTCCCATTTCTCCCATCTCAGACGACCAGAAGACGAGCTCCAAAACGGAAGAGAGGACACCCCTTTATCCAAATCTCCCGGCTCACAAGAGATCTGCTGTATCGATTAACATCCCGGAATCTCCCAACCCTTCAAAAAACACTGCTGTTTTGGTCAGTTTAAGGGGGATGGAAGACAGAAGGCAGTGTTGAAGAGGGATTTTGAGTACTCCCTGTTCATTCAATAGTATTTATTGAGCGCTTACTATGTGCAGAGCACTGTACTAAGCGCTTGGGATGAACAAGTCGGCAACAGATAGAGACAGTCCCTGCCGTTTGACGGGCTTACAGTCTAATTTCCAGCATGGTCTAGAGGATACAGCTTGGGCCTGGGAATCAGAAGGATCTGGGTTCTAATCGTAGCTCTGCCACTCGTCTGCGGTGTGACCTTGGGCAAGTTACTTCGCTTCTCTGGGCCCCAGTTACCTCATCTGTAAAATGGGGATAAGACTATAAACCCTAAGCAGGACAGGGACTGTGTCCAAACTAATTAACTTGTATGTACCCCAAACTGTACCACCCCAAGGTAGCACAGTGCCTGGCAATTTGAAAGCACTTAAATACAACAATTATTATTAGAATTTAACATTCATTCCTAAAGAACCACCCAGACCAGCTCGTCTCTAACATGAGATTCATTTGCTATAATCATGACATTGTCTGTAAAGCACATACGATAAGCACTGGGGTAAGATACAAGCTCATCACGTGGCACATTTTACCATGCTCTAGGTCTGCCTCTCTACTGGTATCTTTGTCTTCACTATTCCCGGGAAACTGATCGTTCTGAAAATGGAATTCACTTTAATTCACCAAGAAGTCTTAGTGAAATGCATTTTTTGGGCCCTTTGTCGGAAATCAATTCAACCATCAAATTTATTGGAAAGCACGTGGGAAAGTCACGATTAGGGTGAAAGCTAAACGTTCAGGCTACCCCCAGTGACAGAGACATATTAGCCATGGTCACTACATGAATTTTTGTTTTGTTTTGTTTTTTACTTGGGCCTACGGTCTGAAACTGCTTCATTAACTCATCTTCCAAGCCACTAGGCAGCAGAATCCAGCCTGGCTTGAAATCTGGCTTATGAGGTCCAAAATACATCAGAGAATATTAAAAAAAAAACAACCAGTTACAAATTTAGTAAGTGGCAGCATGAATGCTCATTAGAGATCTGTGGATAAGCAAATGACAATCACATGTAAGTTCTCACATCATCGCTAAGAATAGACTTCTTACTCATCAGCTCAAGTTAACCAGCTCCTAAAATAAAAGTCTCTAAATAATCTCCCTCTTTACTGTACAACAGACATGGCATTGTCTGTGCAACAGAAACCCCAGCACCCAAGACAATGCTTGGGAAAAACTCTTCTTGTAAAGTATTTTCTGAAAAGGACTCCAGCATTTTCTAATTACCTTCTTGCTCCATTCCTATCCCTAAATACTTGCAGCCCTCTACAAAAGAGAGAAGAAGGATACATCCAGTTTGTATTTTCCCTTCATTCCCATTTTGCACTTTGAAAATTTTTATATAATCCATTACATATGTCACTCAGTTTGTGAAGCAATCACTGCTATTTTTTTTTAAATACTTTTTGTTAAGCACTTACTATGTGCCAGACCCTGTGCTAAGTGCTGGGGAAGATACAAGCAAATCCGGTTGGGCACAGGCCGTGTCCCACAGGGGGCTCATAGTCTGAATCCCCATTTGACAAGTGAGGGAATTGAGGCCCAGAGAAGTTAAGTGACTTGACTAAGGTCACACAGCAGACAAGTGGCAGAGCCATAATTAGAACCCAGGTCCTTCTGATTCCCAAGCCTGTACTCTATCCGCTAGGCCACAATGCTTCTCTTTTACTAATACAAACTGATTGTCACTTAATCACATACCATCCAGGACCTTCTTTTAACATGTTAATAGTAATAGCGTACCTCATGCTCTTCTTGAATTGGTCATCTGTCATTCAGAAAATAAAGATACTGCATACCTGCATTTTGGTGGAGGGCCAGAATTAAATATGGTCCCCTCTAGATTGAAAGTCCCCTGTAGGCAGGGAACCTGTCTACCAACTCCGTTGTATTATACTCTCCCAAGCGCTCAGCAAACAGTAAGTGCTCTCCCAAGCACTCAGCACAGTGCTCTGTGCATAGTAAGCACTCAAATACGACAGACTGATTGTTAAATACCACTGATTGACTGATGCTTCGATCTAAATCCTGCAGGCTTTCTACAAACATTTCGGTGCCTAATGGTGCTTCACCCTGAGAAATCACAAAAGTAGAGGAAGTTTTCTCCTTCAACATGCTATTTTAAGAGCAACCCCTAAGGTAATTATCTTGAAAGAAGGTGTATTTCTAAGAGCAAATGACAAATATGATTGAATGAATGAATGAACCGCAATTAGACCCTCAGTGATAGATGCGAGGGGAACAGTTTAGTTGCCCTCTAGATGGCTAACAATTAATAGCTCTACTTTCTTCTTCAAATTTGTCAAAATAACGGGACAGTGGCATTTGCAAACACAGATCAGTTTTCAATAAAACCGAGGAAAAACACGTACACATATGTAAAACTACCTCCTCATAAAGAAAAATTCTGATTCCAATTCATCTGCCGCCCTGGGGTGTGGTGTATGTCCAAAGACAGGCTGAATAAATTTAGCCAGTTATAGAACAGAATTTCAACCCTAGGGTCCAGACAATTTGGATTTCCTGAAGCAACTCATTAGCACCATCTAAATGGTTCCTGACATTCGTTTAAGTTTAAAAGAGATGTTTTTTGTTCGGTTGGTTTCTTTATGGTATTTGTTAAGCGCCATATGCCAGACACTGTTCAAAGCACTGGGGCAGAAACAAGGTGATTAGGTTGGACATAGTGTATGTCCCACATGGGGTTCACAGTCATCATCCCCATTTTACGGATGAGGGAACTGAGACCCCAAGAAGTGAAGTGATTTGCCCAGGGTCGCAAAGCAGACGAGCCTACATTAGAACCCAGGTCCTACCACAGGCCAAGCTCGTTCTCCAGGTTATGTGAAATGAAAGCAGACAAAAGGTAACATTTAAAAACACAGTTCTGAAAATATCAAATTGGTGACCTGCCTTCAAAGGTCCAGTACAGTCCTAACAGGCACTCCTGACAACGCCTCCTCCTCCAGGAAGCCTTCCTCAAATCACCACGGCCCCTCGACCCTTAGATATTTTATTCCTACCTTCAACAGTTAAGTACATAAGCATCTTTATTGGACTTCCAATTACTTCTATTTCATCCTAATTATATTACTGTACTTTATAATAGTAATTGCCATAATTGCGGTATTTGGTAAGCGCTTCCTAAGTGCCACTCACAGAACTGAGGCACCTATGCAAGACAATCCAGCCAGACATAGTCTGTGTAAACAATTTTGCCCGGCTATCTTCCCTTTTAGATGGTAAGCTCCTTGGGGACATGGAATTTGTATGGCACTCTCATTGGACACTTTAGTAGGTAGTCAATTAACACCACTGACTGAACTCAACGGCTTAGTGAGACGGACACGTCTGTAATTACGGGCAAGGAATTAAAGGTTTGTACGGCTAAACATCAAAGCAGGAGCTTCTAGATGAAAGTCATGCTTTCCATTAACTTGCAAGTTCAAGAGTCACTCGGTGCTATTCACTGAGCTCTTAGGTGAACACAGCTCTGTACTGAGCCCCTGGGACAGTATAATAAAGCGAGATGAGATTCCAGCCCTCGGGGAGCATACGGTGGATATTAAAATCATTTACAGGTAGGGAAGGCGACCGACTCTAAGTATAAGGATATAACGGCTGTGGAGGCAGGGTATACTCCCTAAGTGCTTAAGGGAAAAGGACTTAAGTGAGGCAGTAGGGAGATGAGACATTAGTCATTCAATTCATTCAACCATATTAACTGGGTATTCCTATGTGGCGAGGACTGTACTAAGCACTAGTCAGTCAGAGAAGGCTTCCTAGGAGAGGAGGTTTTTAAAGCGTTATTTGAAAAGCTTGTCTTTTACTAGTTATGTCTACTGCTGCTACCTTCAAGCAAAGTAAATTGCAATACTGAGGAGAGATTAAGCAGTTACATATGAAACCAGGAAACCATAAAAAAAAAATATGGGGCAGACAGCTGGAATAAACATGTTTCCAGGGGAGGCAAACACTGGTTTATTGAAGCTAATTTTTAACTCTCGATGCATGGATGTAACCCACGCCTGCCTCTCCAGGCAAATCATGTCCCTCCTTGCTGACTCCCCTTGCCTCCTGTCTCTCCCCTCTCTTGTTCATACTTCACTCTGCTGCCTGGATCATTTTTCTTTAAAAAAAAATACATTAAAAAATCAGTCTGCATCTCTGCACTCCTCAAAAACTTCCAATGGTTACCGTCCATCTGTGCATTAGACTCCTTAGCCACTGGCTTTTAGGGTAGTACGGTCTAGTGGATAAAGCTCAGGCTTGGGACAGTCAGAAGGACACGGATTCCAATTCCAGCTCTACCACTTGTCGGCCGTGTGACCCTGAGCTCACTCCTCTGGGCCTCGGTTACCTCGTCTGTAAAATGGGGATTAAGCCCGAGTCCCATTTGAGATAGAGACTGTGTTCAACCTGATTTGCCTGCATCTAACCCAGTGCTTAGTAGAGTGCCGGGCACACAGTAAGTGCTTAATAAATACCACAGTTATTTAAGGCATTGAAACACCTTTCCCCTCTTCCACTTCACGTCATCGCTCTCCTATTACAACCGAGCCCGCACACTTCACTCCTCTAATGCCATCCAAATCACTGTAGCTCGACCTTGTCTATGTCACCGCCAACTCCTGGGCCAGAAGGAGGACACGCGCAAGGAACTATCTCTACTTTCTTATCCGAGAGATGACCTCTCTGCCACTTTCAAAGATTCCATTAAAATCACATCACCTCCAAGAACTCATCCCTAACTAACTCCATTTCTCCACCCTATTCGCTCACAACCTATACGTCGCCTGCGCTTGAGAAGCAGCATGGCTTAGTGGACGGCTTATGGGCTTGGGAGTCAGAGGTCGTGGGTTCTAATCCCGGCTCTGCCACTTGTCAGCTGTGTGACTTTGGGGAAGTCACTTCACTTCTCTTTGCCTTGGTCACCTCATCTGTAAAATGGGGATTAAGACTGTGAGCCCCATGTGGGACAACCTGATGACCTTATATCCACCCCAGCGCTTAGAACAGTGCTTCTAGACTGCGAGCCTGTTGTTGGGAAGGGACTGCCTCTATTTGTTGCCAAATTGTACTTTCCAAGCACTTAGAACAGTGCCCTGTACACAGTAAGCGCTCAATAAATACAACTGAATGAATGAATGAATGCTTGGCACATAAGTGTTTAACAAATACCATCATTTTCAGCGCTTAGAACAGTGCTTGGCACATAGTAAGCAATTGACAAATACCATCATTATTATTTATTATTCTCTGGACCTCAGTGACCTGATCTATAAAATGGGGATTAAGAGTGTCAGCTCCATATGGGACAGGGACTGTGTCCAACCTGACTTCCTTGGGCCTACTCCAGCAATTAGAACAGCACTTGGCACATAGTGTCTGTCTCCCCCGATTAGACTGTAAGCCCATCAAGGGCAGGGACTGTCTCTATCTGTTACCAATTTGTACATTCCAAGCGCTTAGTACAGTGCTCTACACATAGTAAACGCTCAATAAATACTATTGAATGAACATAGTAAGCGCTTAAGAAGTACCATAATTATTATCTACGCACTTGCGGGTATACGCCTTAAGCATTAGGATACCTACTCCACCTCTGGCCCCACAGCACTTATATCCATCCATGTCCTCATCTTCTGCCATTTCCAACTATCTTAGCTCGTTGTGGGCAGGGAATGTGTCTCTTTACTGTTATATTGTACTCTCCCAAGCGTTTGGAACAGTGCTTTCTACACAGTAAGAGCTCAATAAATATGACTGAATGAATGAATAACATCTGCCTTCCCCTCTAGATTGTAAGCTGCTTGTGGGCAGGGATCATCTCTACCAAGCCTATTTTATTATATTCTCCCAAATGCTAAGCACAGTGCTCTGCCCACAGTTAAGTGCTCAATAAATAGCACCGATTGATGGATCGGTAATCCTTATAAAATGCCTACCACAGAGACTCCCTGGGAGCTAGGAAGAGTTGGGTCTGATGATGCATATTTTGATAGGAAAACCTTTCGTTTTAAATGGGAGTAGAGAGATTTCACGGTTGGAATGCAGAGCTCCCAACCCATATAAGAACAAAGAACCAAGAAACTGCCCAAAACCCCATGGTCCCGAGGGACTCAAGCATCTATAAATAAATGCTGGAATATGGGAGATAAATCCATCTTCCTTCTGAAACTAAAGATGCTTTACTTTACTCTCCTTTCAAAGAACCATTTTTCCTCACTAGTAAGCTATAAAAATCAATATAACTCTTCATTTCATTCCCTCTTTCCAGAATGACTGCAATGTGTTATCGAGAGGCAGAACATGAACAGTTCAAAATGAAAGTTAAACACAACTGTGTCCCCTCTGACACCTAGATTATAAATGAAAGCACAAGTGAGGTTCTAGAGAAAAAAATACTCTTTGCTGCACACTTTAAATAAACTGATAATTCACACACTCTGTTCTCCCTCCTCAAACTGTCAGCCCCATGTGGGACAGGGACTGTGTCTGACCTGATTAACTAATCTACCTCAGAGCTTAGAATAGTGCTTGACACATACTTAATGCTTAATATAATAATTGTGGTTAAGCGCTTACTATGTACCAGGCACTGTACTAAGTGCTGGGGTGGATACAAGTAAATCGGGCTGGATACAGTCCCTGTCTCACATGGGGCTCACAGCCTTGAGCCCCATTTTACAGATGAGGTAACTGAGGCCCAGAGAAGTGAATGACCTGCCCAAGATCACACAGCAGACAAGTGCCAGAGCCAGGATTAGAACTCATGTAATGACAAATAGTAATAAATAGCTATTCCTAGTTTTTGGTCTTGCTGTTGGCATCAAAAATCTTTCAAGAATCAATAGTGACTGTGTTTATGCAGCTTAAAAATTGTGTCCTACGCAATGTCAAGGGCAGGAGTGCAAGCATTCTTTAAATAATTAACCGAAATAAGGTCATAGCAGGTTCTCGCTCTGTGGTACCACAGGCCTATCAAATTTTAAACTCTATTTTTTCCAGATAATCCAACTGACTTCTGCAGGGTAAACAGAAAAGGTTCTGCTTAGTGGAAGAAAAATGGTCTTCTCTGCCTCCAAGCAGAAGTCTCAGAATAGCTCAGCATGGGCATCTTTGGATAAATGAAAAATAAAGACAATCCCAAATTGAAATGTCCTCAGTTCTGCTCTAAATGCACGTTGTCACCCTGCCTTTGGGCGAGGATGCCATTAGGTTCTTGGGGGAGGACGTTTTTCCAACCACTAGCGCCTGATTAGGCAGAGGGCTGCTGGGGGTCGGAGGAGACGACAGTGAGCATGTGATCTCAGGGGTCGATATGGGTGAGTGCTACTGCTTGAGCTTTCCTGAATGCGGGATTAGGCCAGAAAACCACCCATTTGTTGGAGGAGAATTGGGGGTATCAAAAAACATACCTAACAACAACAACAAAAGATTAAATATCAGATTGGATGCATATAAAAAAGGTTTATTAAATTAGTGAGACTGCCTTATGTCTGGAACTGTCATTATAACGGTCTCCACAGCAACTGATAACAAATCGGGGCATTAGACTATAGTACCTAAACCTCCAAATTGGCTCTATCCTTTTTTTTTTTCCAGCTGGGTATCACCCATATTTGAAACGCTTATTTCTGTTCTCTTTAATAAGACCTCGGGCAAGTCACTACCTTCTCCACGCCTCAGTCTCCTCAACTGTAAAATGGGAATTCAGTACCTGTTCTCCCTCCTAGTTTGGACTGTGAGAACCACGCGGAACGGGGATTGCGTTCGACCTAACTGATTTGTATCTACCCCAGCGTTCAGAATGGTGTTTGACACACAGTAAGCGTTTAACAAGTACCATAAAACAAAGTTGTTGAGGGGGAGGGAGACAGGAAGAAATACAACTGAGTTGGCAGTCTTCGGCATGCAAAGGTGTTGCCTTCCAAGCCACGTAAAAATTGTGTCTTTTTCAGGTACTGCTAAGGGCAACAAGGCTCACTTCCGGGCTAGCACTTTGGACTTGAAATGATTGCTTCCGCACAGCTGGCCAACCAAATCACTCAAGCACCGTTCTCCGCTCCGTTTCCACCAGCGACGGAGGCAGTACAGAGCAGGCCTTGGGGATGGCAGAGTAAATCTATAGAGTGGCGGCTGAACCATCGCTGGCTCCAGAGGGGCCTAGCGACGGAGCTAACCCTGGCCACAAGTCAGCGCTTAGAACAGTGCCTGGCACACAGTAAGCGCTTATCAAATACCATTAAAAAAAAAGACACTCTAGCAATGCAGCATGGGGGTGACAGTGTCCTCTTGCTCCCAACTTGGTCAAGACTAACAATTTTAGTTGTTGACCTTGATCGTCCCCACAATACAACAACTAATACTGGGTTCGTTCAGCCCATGACAATAGGTCATTTCAAGATTTGCCCTAACACCCATCTTAATGCTGCATGGACAATCGAATGTCCCTGATTTTTTTTTATTCTCCCCACCCCAACCTGCATCCCTCTACTCCATTAATTAATCTGAGCCCTTCTTGACTCTGTTGGTACTTCTTGCCTGTAATAAGGAATCCCACCCACTTTGAAAAGAAATATCTTCTGCTGAACCTCCCACCTTCAGTCTTCGATGGAATGAAGCTTGAATTGAATTTTGCACGTATTAGTGAAGGCTTTTAAACCCACAACACTAACATTCTCTTATACGGTTTCCATAAATGGGGATTAAATGGTATTATTCCCATTTTACAGGATGGCACACTGAGGCCGGGGTGAAGTCACCTGACAAGGTCCCAAAGCGAGTCACTGGCAGAGACGAAAAGTCGTTTAGCTAAGTAGGTAGGCCGCCGGCTTCCTCCTTCAAAGGAAAGCCATTAGTCGGGTCTGGAAACATGAGGGGGAAAAAAAATAGGACACTTACCATTTGATTTGATTTCTCGCACGTAGTTGCTAGGAAACCAGCCTGTTTTGCCATTATGAGTGCCCTCCCACCAGCCCCCTTCTTCCACTCTTGTGACATGGATAATATCTCCTTTTGCAAATGAAAGTTCATCTTCATTGGTTTGTTGGAAATTAAATTTTGCTCTCACTACCAGTTGATGGTTGCTGTTATCCGTCATGTCCTAAGAAAAGAGAGGAAAAAAAGAATTACATGTCATGTAAAATGTGTCCACCTTTAACCAAGTATTTCCCACAAATGTGTCCAAATCGAATGCTCTTTTAACATTCTCTCTCAAAGAAAGAGGAAAAACCCCTTCTCAAATTGAACTGTTTATCGCCTTCTGCCTGGATTTTAAAAGGGCCTGGACACTCTTTCCCAAAGCTGCCTCAGCAAGTCATTATACCACACAGCAAGTTTCTATACAGTGAGTCCAAGCATGGGCCCGGGAGTCAGAAGGACCTGGGTTCTAATCTCAGCTCACAGAGACCAACACTCTACTAAGCCCCTGGGGTGGACAGGAGATCCCCATCCCACACGAGGCTCACATAGGAAGGGACCTTGAGACTTCCTTTTAGGATCAGTCTTGGTCACCTTCCCTTTCCCTCAGACTGTGAGCCCCAAGTGGGATAGCTGACTGTGTCTAGCCATCATCTCACATTTACCCTAGTGCTTAGTGCAGTGCTGAACACATAGCAAGACTTTAAATGCCATAGTCATTATCAACACCTTTGCAAAATCCCGCAAAGCGGAGTTGCGCTCGATCGATCTGTACTGGGCTCTAGTGCAATTACCAGACATAATCACCTCTACACTATAAACTTGTTATGGGCAGGGAATGTGTCTGTCTTGCACTCTCCCAAGTGCTTAGTACAGTGCTCTGCACACAATAAGTGCTCAATAAATACAACCGACTGTGACGTGATCACTGCCCTAGAGATGGTCACAATCTAACAGGGAAGGCAGATGGACAAATAAATTAACAGGCGTTGGGGGGAGGGGGGGAGAGGGGTTAATCAAGTATAGATAAGGTATGTGCTGCGGTGGTGGAGGTGGAAGGCCGGCGAGAGGTAGTCATGACTGCTCCTATCCCCGCCTGTTTCCGAGGAGCGGGGGGAACTAGGGTGATCGCTCCCGGGAAATGATACTGGTTAGAAGATATAAGAAATTAAGCGGTTTATTTTTGCCCCTCCAGGGTCCGGTGGTCATCTCTGCTGAGCAGCGCTTATAAATCCTGAGGAAATTGGGGCCTTTAAAAAAGATGGGAGAGGACACTGGAGATTTCAGACGAGAGAATGGACACAAAAGGGGAGTCCGCTTTAACATGGGGAGGGACTACCCTAAACAGAAAAAATGTCAACTGTGACTGTAAAAAGAAAAAAGCAGATTACAATATTATTTAATCTGATATCTGTCAATGTCTTAAAGGCATAACTTTTTGCTCTTCTTCAGCAGATCGCTCTGAGCAAGAGATAAATTTTTCTAGGAATGGCTGGAGCAGAGGGAAGTAATAAGATAAGTCCATCTAATGGACCTTTACTAAGAAGGCACATCTCCTCCAAGAGATGTCCCCTCCAACCTCTCCACCTTAAGCTTGTTATGGGCAGGGAAGGTATATGCTCATTCTGTTGTACTGTTCCCTCCCAGACGCTTAGTACAGCTGTGAATTATTGTCGAGTGAAACTCACCCTTCCAAAGGACAGAAATTTGGTTATCAAAAGGGGTTCGGTAAGAGGGGTGTTGATTTGGGGTTCGGGGGGAGAGAGAGAGCAAAAAAAGTGAAAAATGAATTTAAAATATATGCGGCCTAATCCAGGGCTAGGTCCAGGGAGTGTGTCTATTGTCCTTTATAGCCTCTCTGTTCCTCCATGATAGCCAGGAGGCAAGCTTTCCAGAAGTCCTCCTGTTCCTGGGGTAAGATTAGGGCCACGGAGCACAAAGGAAAAAGTACAGAGAGAGAAAGAGAGAGAGAGAGGCCTACCTTGCCTCCTGCCTTCCCGCAGCCTAACTCTGTTCTGGTTAGGATGAGGCTCAATGATATACTCTTCAATGATATACACTATAACTGCTACAGTCTCTGAAATAATGTCCCAGCAGCCTCATCAGAACAAGGAATCCTCATGAATACCACTGATTCATTGACGGATAGTACCATCCTTCCCCATCCCAGACCAACACTTCGCTCTAAGAGCCCAGTTTCTCCACAAGGTCCCAATAGTGACTGATGCTGACTGGTTGGGATGAAACCTAAGGTTCTGCAAGACAGTAAAGATGTTTGGGAAGGTTGTTTCCTCCTCCTCGATTCAAACAGGATACCTGGAACATCCAGGGTGACTTGTCTCACCTACTGAAAATCAACTGAGAGATCTTACTGACTAATGGGGAATTCAAGACCCTTGGCCCAAAATTGGAGGGGGGAGAGAAATGGTGTGTGAGTCAATGTGGGGAGGGTCCCTGTATATGCAGCTGTGACAGACGATGGAAGAGGGAGAAACCATACATCGAGTTGGGGGATTCCAGGGTTAACCTTTCCCACCTTTTAATCCACCGCCAATTTAAATAGAAGTACCCTGAATTTGGACAGACCTTTCAAAATTCCCCAACCACTTTCAGGTCAATAATCTCATTTTATCCTTCTGAAATGGCCTTCTGAGACAAGAAATGGGGATCATCCTCCCCACTTAAGAAGGGAGGCCCAGGGAGGATAAGCAACTTGCCAGCGGTCATAGAACAGGACAGGGGCCAAACCTGGACTAGAGTCTCCTGACACCCCAGTGCTCGACTCACTTTCACAATGCTGGAAGAGGTTCCCCCTCCACTCCTGGCAGCAGCTGGGGGCAGACAATAAAGGAGGAAGCAGGGTAAAGTAGGGTACTTAAAGGTATAACAGGTGGGACTAGAAGACGCTTCTGTAACTTGAAGAGCACAAATGTCGGGGAGATATGAGCAGAGGGGAAGAGGGAGCCAAATGATGGAGAGTCTTGAAGCGGATCACCACGGACAAATGAAATCCTGCTTCTTCAAGTCAAGGGGAAATAGAGGAGTGCGTTCTTGAGTAGGAGAGGGAGAGAAAAGGGAAGCTGTTGGGAGAGGGAGGAAGCGAGATGGTTTGAGGATCATAAGACCAAAAGCGACTGTCAAATATGACACTGGTTCCCTCAGAGAACAAGGAAAGGTGGTGAGCTACGGGCAAAAATAACCCTGATTTCATCCCCAATCCTTGGCCTGAGGAGAGTCAGGGTCTAATCAAATATTGCCTGAACAACTTGCCTTACCCCTGGGAATACTGGTGCGGCCTCTTTCTAAATCCACATCTTTTAGATATACGAAACTTATTCCACGTCTTCTTTAAGGGCGGTACTGGAGAGGAGAGTTGGGGGGTGGGTGTGCATGAGGGGAATAAGGAGGATTGGTCAAATGTTCAGAACTGCATCATCTGATTTGCTCTCTTTATTCACTCCTCTGTCACCTCAGCCCCGCAGCACTTATGTCCATGTCTATAATTTATTTATTTCTATTAATGTCCATCTCCCCCTCTAGACTTTAAGCTCACTTTGGGCAGGGAATGTGTCCACCAAGCATTGGTACAGTGCTCTGCATATGGTAAGCACGCAATAAATACCATTAATTGATTAAAACACAGAAAGGGTCAGATAATGTAGTGAGGGAATGAAGGATGGAGGTTGGTGGGAGATTTGTGAGCCACTGAGTGTCAAGAGAGCCTCGATTTTTGACCCCACAAATAGTTTGCCAGGTTGTCACTGTGTCCTGCTCTGGATTCAGGAATGGAGATGGAGGAGACACTAAAGAGATCAGGAGGGTGTACTAGGAAATGATGATCAAAGAAAAATCAAGTTTGATACGGTCTTCAAATGAAATAATCCATTTAAGGAGGATCAAATCAGGTGAAGACGGGGAAGGAGAGGAACAGAACAAGAGGAAATTAGAATAATCATTTTGGCTGGGAGTTAAAAAATATCACTGCCAATTTAGACCCTTGTTTTTGTTAAGACACTGAAAAACTGAGATACAATTTTAAGTACAGCTACTGCTGACCAACTGCTGTTCAATACATAAAGCCAAAGTGTTTAGTGGAAAGCTAAGTCAGATTTATCAAAGACCAAACCATCTCTGAAAACTTGGGGAATTTAAGTGTGAATTTCCCTAAATAGGTAGAACAGAAGCAGAGACGACTAGTGGGGAAAAAAACAAGCTTGGGAATCAGAGGACCTGAGTTCTATTTCGCCTCCGTCACTTCTCTGCTATGTGACCTTGTGCAAATCACTAACCCCTTCCAACCCTTCCAGTGATTCTGAAATTCTCCATCCTACTCTGTTACTCAAAACACTGTTAATATGTCTCCCTCTCTCTCCTCTCCTGGTTGATGCCACAAACATTTCTGCTTGCTTGTCTTCTCTCCATTTTTTCTTGACTTCATCCTCTCAAGATCCAAGAGTCCAAAAATCAAAATTTTGACAGCAGCTTCTGCTTCTGTGCGTTTGGAACCCTAATTCCCCCTGTGTCATTCCACCGGGTGATGTTGGAGGTCACTAGGCAATTTGCATTTTCTAAAAAGCAATCAGATTCAGAAACAGAGAAGCAGCTTCTAGGTTCTAGCTTCTAGAAGCAGTTTCTAGTGGAGAAAGCACAGCCTGGGAGTCAGAGGACCTGGGTTCTAATCTCAGCTCCGCCACCTGTCTGCTTTGTGATCTTGGGTAAATCACTTCTCTGTGACTCAGTTCCCTTATCTGTGAAATGGGGATTAAGACTGGGAGCCCCAAGTGGGACATGGTATATCAATCTTGTGTCTTGTGTCTGCCACAGTACTTAGTACAGTGTCTGGAACATAATAAGCGCTTAACAATACCATTAAAAAAAACACCAGACATGTAACTTCTCAAACACAGCCTAAATACTAAGGGTGGATGTATTTTTCTGGCTCCTCCCCATTTGCACCTCTGTGCAAGTCAGGAATTCCCTCAGACTTCCAATGCTGATAATGGCACAGGGAAAGTGGAGGATAAGAATTTAGATTTTCTGGGATTCCTTTAAATGAAAAGCACTGCAATGATCAAGCTGAGCTGGAGCTAAATTACTTGTTTCTCAGATACCTAAACCGCTTTGGATTCTGGACTTATATCGATTACCCTTCTTAAAAACAGAATGCTTGTGCTTCTATTCAGCTTATCTTTTCCTCCTCCATTATGTTTCAACCAATGTGGTTGTTGCCTGTTAAGTGAATAGCCCTGGGGAATTTCACCCTGACCTTCTCATCCTCCCAATTCAACACTGTTACGCTTGCTGGTTCTTTTCTCCCTGAGTCTGCATCTCACATGTCGCTGAAGTTATAAATTATCTGTCCTTATATCTTTCCTGTCCCTAAATTTAGGCTCTCCCTTTTCAGTCATCTGTGGGCTATTGAATTGGGTTTTTTTCCCTCTTTTAGTAAATACCAACAGCCAAGATCACTTATTTTCACAGAAACATTAAAAACTTTCTAGCCTTAGGGGTACCTTTAATTCAGAACTGCCCCACATGCCAGAAAGCCAGTATCTTACAGCCCAATTTTTTTCTATGGTATTTGTTAAGCGTTGACTATGTGCTACGTACTGTACCAAGCGCTGGGGTAGATACAAGTAAATCGTTTGGGGCACAGTTCCTGTCCCAGGTGAGGCTTACAGTCTTCCTCTCCGTTTTACAGGTGAGGGAACTGAGACCAGAAAAGCAAAGTCACTCACCCGAAGTCACCCAGCAGACAAGTGGCGGAGGCAGCATTAGAACCCAGGTCCTTCCCCAGGCCCGGGCTCTATCTGCTAGGCTACATTGCTTCACCTGCTGTGGTTTCGGGTGTTGTTGTCTAAGTCAGAGAAAGCAAAACCATCTAGCACGGCAACATGGTTTTCCTGCAGCTGGGAGGAAAGATGTTTAAGCCCGTTGAACTTACCAAGCTTCGATACTGGCCCTGGAACAATTTTGAACTCCGACTGAGCAAAGACTGGGATCCAAGGGAGTCAAAGGACTTGATTCGATGAGACGAGGGCCGAGTACATACGGAGTCGCTTCCCAGGCCGATGTCTGCAAAGGTCAGGGCACAAAGGAAAAGGGAAAAATGTAAGGCCACCAATCCCATGCACGCTCGCCACCAGCTACACTTGAAAAACAGGGTAGCAGAGAAACCCCTCAGAAGACCTCAACAAAGCAAGCCATTTATACGGTAGACAAAGAGGTTGTTCTCCATCTACTGTATAAATGACTTGCATTCATTCCCCAATTACCTTTTCAGAAATTATCTGGAGATAACCACTATCTGAGCTTCGCTGGGGTGACACTGCAGAGTATTTCATTGACTACGCTCATAAAACACATACACATTTCCCTTTATGTAGTTCCACACACCTGGGAAAAAGCAAACTAGTCCGACCGGATGACAGAGGAAGGGAAAAAGAGGTCAAGACGGTTCGGGAAATCTCACCTGCTGTATCTGCGCCTGCACTTAAAGGTGTTATTCTAAGACCAAAATAGCTTGAAAACGGGAGTTAAAGATGTGCGATGACCTGCAAAGATCTTTAAAATGGGGATTCAGTACCTGTCCTCCCTCCTCCTGAAGACTGTGATTCCCCAAGTGAGCCAGGGACTCTACCCGACTCAATAAGCATTTATCCACCCCAGCGCTTAGTGTACAAAAAGAGCTGAACAAATACTATAAATATGATAAAAGAATGAATCCTTGTTTAAACACACCTGGGATCCATGTGCACATTCAATCAATGGTATTTACTGAGCACTTCCTGTGTGCAGGGCACTGTACTAAGCATTTGGGTGAGGACAGTGTAATAAAGTTGGGAGACATGATCCTTGCCCACAAGAAGCTTCCAGTCCAGATGAGGAGACAGACATGAAAATAAATTAAGGATATGGATCTAAGTGCCGTGGGTGGGATGACCGGCAAGTTCCTAACAGGCACAGAGCCAAACACACTTTCCAAATCGTAAATCCAGATGCATTTCCGAGAACTTTCCTGGGGCGATGAGTTCCCCAGAAACTTCCAGTCCTCTAGACTGGAAGTTCATTGTGGGCAGGAAATGTGTCAGTTTATTGTTGTACTATAAATTATAGTACAGAGTTTTGCACACAGTAAGTGCTTGATAAATATGACTGAATTGAACTGAATTCCCCCTCCATCTCCCAGGGAAAGCTGCAGGCTACCTCAGTCCTCTCCTCCCATTGCATGTTCGTTGTGGGCAGGGAACGTGTTGGTTTACTGCTGTACTGTACTCTCCCAAGTGCTTACTACAGTGCTCCGCATACAGTAAGTGCTCAGTAAATACAACTAAATTGAATTGAGTAGAGAGGCCGTTTGGTTTGTGATTAAACAGAAGTGGCTCAGGTCCCAAAGAGTGGCTGGAGACTGAGAACAGGAAGAAGCCATTTTAAGTGACAGCTCAAAAATAGCCAAGAAGGAGGAGTAGGGAATCAACGCGGACAGATGACCCCGAGTGCTAACAGTAATAATGGTATTTGTTAACTACTTACTATGTGCCAGGCACTGTTCTAAGCGCTGTAATCAGGGTGGATACAGTTCCTGTCCCACACTGGGCTCAGAGTCTCAATCCCCATTTTACAGATGAGGTAACCATGGCACGGAGAAGTGAAATGACTTGCCCAAGGTCACAGAGCAGGCAAGTGGCAGAGTCAGGATCAGAACCCATGACCTTCTGACTCGCAGGCCTGTGTTCCAGCCACTAAGCCACGAGCGGAGTTGTCTCCAGGTAATGCAGGCCCTTGGCTAGCAGGGCCGCCCTTCGTCCCATAGCGAGGGATTAGAGGGAGAACAAAGTTGGGGATTGGAGCCACACATCTGCTGTGTGGCCTTAGGCAAGTCACTTCACTTCTCTGGGCCTCGGTTACCTCATCTGTCAAATGGGGATTAAGAGTGTGAGCCCTATGTGGGACGGGGACTTTGTCCAACCTAACATGTATCTACCCCAGCTCTTAGAACAGTGCTTGGCACATAGTAAGCCCTTAACAAGTACCATAATTATTATTAGTATGATTTCAGCCACAAAGGTCTCCCCTTCAGTATTGCAGAACGGCCATCTTTTTCTCTTCTCTCTATTGACTCAGTGACCGGGGTGTTCTAACATCGCTTAACCACCAGCTGTCTCTCCGGTCATATGGGAACATGTCTCCTCCCTACAAATATAACCTGTTTCGCGGAAACTAGGTACTACCCTTACATGCGTTTAAACAAAGATTGGCCAATCTGCAGAGAAGTTTGCATAATCAGTGGCATCTACTGAGCACTGAACTAAACGCTTGGGAGAGTACCATGTAGTTCGCAGACACGTTCCCTGCCCGCAACAAGCTTATGGTCTAGAAGGGGGGGAGACGGATGTTAATAGAAATAATTTATATATAATTTAAAGGTATGTACACAAATGCTAAGGGGTTGGTTGAGGGTGGGGCGAATTTCAGGTGCCCAAAGGGCACAGATCACACAGAAGGCCACAGACGACCAAAGTCTCTAACTTCTTTGAACAAAGAATCAAAAAGGGGAAGGTGGAAGAAATGTGAAGTTTGATATCCATAGAACCATACTGTTAAAAAAAAATAAATTTTCTCAATCCCTGTGACCTTTCCCACAGGGGAGAGATCCCTTGAAGCCAATGAGGAATTGCATCAGAATTCATCAGGTCCCCAAAATGGGAATGGGATTACCGATGTTGATCTCTTTGGAACAACTGAGGATACAGGTCAAATAGGAAGGTGTCCCGTCCCCTGGACACCAAACTCCCACTGCTGGGATTCAGTGAGCAAACCAGAATTGCACTACAACACTTTCAGGAGTGGACTCACTGATTTATTCATTCAATCACATTTACTGAGTGCTTACTGTGTGCAGAGCACTGTACTGAGCACTTGGGAGAGTACAATACGGGCAGGGAACAGGTCTAACCAACCCTATTGTATTGTCCTGTCCCAAGCGCTTATACAGTGCTCTGCACCGAGTAAGCACTCAATAAATACCACTGATGAGGACCTGAACCACATATAATAATAATAATTATGGTATTTGTTAGCACTTACTATGTGCTAGGCACTGTACTACGCGCTGATTTCTGAGAATCCACTTGGCCACCAATGTTACTGAATGGATAGTTACTTTCCAACACTCTAACCATTTCACCACCTTTTTAAATCACCCCGATCATCAGGTCAGGGCGGGATCAGTGCTATTTACTGAGTGGTCACTATGGGAAGGGCATTGTTCTGAGAGTTTGGGAGAGCAGAAGACAACATAATTAGCAGACATGTTCTCTGCCAATAATGAGCTTACAGTCTAGAAATACCCACTCCAACTCATAGAATGGGGGGGGGAAGCCCCGTAGGCCTCTCGTCTAAGTTGTTCTATTGTACTGCATTCTACCAAGTGCTTTGTACAGTGTTGTCCACATAGTAAGTGCTTAGTAAATACCACTGACCCACTGACGTTCCGGGATCCCTCTCATAAAACCTTGGACAGTTCGTTCAATAAAATGAGAAATCGGTACCTACTGTGACCAAAGGATCAGAGTTGAAATCTGCCCAACTCAAGAGGAAAATCTTGCTCAGTGGAAAAATATAAACGCATCCAAAAGACAACAGGGCTTCGGGAAAGCAAGAGAGGTTTATTCAAAGTAATACCTTGAGCCAATGTTTCTTTTACTTTCGACAGCATATCAAAGTGCATTGAGCTGAAACGCGACGGAGCGGTTTAAAGACGACCTTTTCCCCGCAGTTCGTCAAGGCAGAACAGGCCTTACCTGCTGTTACTTTATTGAGCGTGACTAGGGAGCTGAGGACTTTGTTAAAGTTCTGGCCCTGATATAAATCATTTGCATCAAAAGTCTGAAAGGGGAAAAAAAAAGAAAAAGAAAAGAAAAATTAGTCAGACGCTACGTACGAATGGCCAGTTGGCCATTTCTGCCAAGAATGCGAGAATAAGCACGCGGGGCATGAAACCTGTCGATGGACTAACAGAGCTGGCGAAGAGATTTTCCTTTCATTAATAAAATAAATCCCGATAAATCAGTGTTTACTACCTTTTAACATAGAGGATATATTTCATATCCCCCAGAGAGAGATGGAAACCAAGCTAGCCCTCTGAAATTTCCAACAGCTCTGACTGATCTCCCGTCTTAAACATCTGTTCAGTGATGTTCTCCAAAACTGTTTTAAGGGACCGTTTAAAAGAGTTAGAAACTAGCTCTAAAACCGTGGACATTTTTCGTGCTACTTATCAGACCATCATGGTTTTTGGGACTTCATAACTAGAATAGACTAGTACTAGCAAGTACTAGCAAGAAGTACTACAGAAGTACTAGCAAGATGCTATTTGATTGCCAAAACCTAGCAGGAAGCTTGATCTACTAACAATTTTCATTCAGTTGTATTTTTTGAGTGCTTACTGTGTGTGGAGCACTGTTCTAAGCACTTAGGAGAGTATGATATAACAACAGATATAATCCTAACAATTCGTGGTTAAAGAGTACTAAACAGCAGATTAAGCTGAAAGAAAAAAATGTTCACAGCTTTTTCACTAGATGAAAATCCAAATTTAACAGACAGGAGGGTGATTTGAGCTCCATGTGTGCCTTCGGGAAAAGTCTAATCCATGCCTAACTTCACATGAAGACAATTATGGAAGAGCCTAGCCTGTTATACAGATGAGAGATTCCACTGTCACTAGAGGTGTGTGTCAAGAGTCAGGCGGTCTAAAGTGAGAATAAAACTCCATCGTGCTTTTCATCCACTAACTTCAAGGAACTTTCCCCCACAATCAGGTTCTGAAAAGAGCACATTTCCACTCTACAAATGGCGGGGACGCCGGGAGAAAATGGCTTCCAGAAGACAAGGCCCGATCCGGCCCGATTCCAGGTTTATTTGTTGTTTTTCTGAATCCAGGCTCTGTCTGTTGGATCCCCCTACTCCATTTCCCATCTCCAGCAGCCGCCCTCCTCCCCGATCCTGTTTCCTTGGGGGATGTGGACTACTTCTTTCGTGAGTTCAATACAGGCCTGGTAAGATACAGGCACTCAAAAGCTCAGTGATTATTATAAAGTTTAGCGTTTCCGTGCTGTTAGAGTGGTGCAGAATATCTGGCACTGGGCCCGGGGCGTCTCAGCTAGAGAGAGGCTGTAGGGCAGGATACTCAGTTCTCTTTCCTGTTGAGAGGAAGGGAGGAAAATGACAGACAATTCCAGAACTAACAATGGCAGAGAGCCATATGCATTGGGTGGGGAGAGTGGGGGGAGGGGGAAGAGAATGATCTGGAAAAGGACACAAAGAAAAGTGCACTTGGGAAGAAAAAGTATAGTGACTCAGGAGAAGTAGATTTATCCACAGTGCAGAATAAGATGGAGATTGAAAAAATAATACTAAGGTCTTTCCCTTTACGGTCACTTCAGTTTCAAAACTAAAAATGACTTCCATAAGGATTGTGCCGACGAGGCTGGAGATGAAAAATAGTAAATCTGCTCCCAGGAGATGGAGCGATTAAGCAAACTCTGAGTTGGGGTGAGAAAGGGAAAGAGGAGAGGGGATAGGTTAGTTAACTAACCTCTACAAAGCGGAATAATGAACTAAGGCCGTTAGACAGCTGGAGTGCCACAATTAACCAAGCAACGCATAATCCCAAACAAGAAATAATATTGATTGATTCATAAATGACTAGTCAAGCAAAAAAGGCTCTCCATGTTTCATTTGCAGAAATATTGTATTTCACTGGAGAAAGAGTTCCAAAACTACAATGCTTAGTCACTCGAGTGTTGAAGCTAAAGAAAAAAATGGTATTTCATTCAATCATATTTACTGAGCGCTTACTGTGTGCAAAGCACTGTAGTAAGCACTTGGGAGAGTACAATATAACGACAGACACATTCCTGCCCACAACGAGCTCACAGCCTACAGGTATTTGCACCGATCTGCCCACGCACTCTTTGCACTGTATCTTTAGGCTTAACATGTGTATTCTGCACACAAAATCCCTATCTACCATACCCATTACTCTCTTTGAGGGCAAGGACTGTTTCTTTTACTTCTGAAACCCCACCCCACAGCCACCAGTTCGGTGCCACGGTTTTCCAATATATGACTCGCACAAAATCAAGTGAACTGAAAGAAGCAGAAGTCAGTCCTCTCATAAAAAACCACATGAGAAAAGATACCAGAACAGGTAATCAACCTATTCCCAACTAAAAATGTTGGGGACACACGATAAAGGGGACAGAGGATTGAGAAAAACTTAAAAATTACCTGCGAAGACTGTGGCATGCCCTCAGTTTCCCCAAAACATCGGTTTTCACTCTACATTTTGCGTAGAACACTCAGAAAATGAGGGAGCATGTTTTTCCGACAACTTGAGCGTTTTATAATTGGGGTTTTCTTTAATGCGGGATTTGTCAAGAATGTGACTCCCATTTTTAGGAGAACTGAGTGCCACTGTTCTTGCAGCCTTAAATATGGAGAAGCCAGAAACACGCTAAAATAGAAAGGGCAGCAGAGGCGCTGAGCAAAAGTGTAAAAAAATGAAATGATGAAACTATGGAATCAGAAGATAATAAGGATACAAGCATGGTCTTGAGGCACTATGAACATTTAACAATGACGTCTGTAACATGAAAAAGTCAAAAGAACACAGTAAGCGTTCCAGAGGGAAACGAACTAAGCAAAAGCACTTTTGGTTTAAGGACCTGCAGAGAGCTGGGTTTTTTTTTTAATTATCATGCAATATAGGGCATATAGGTAAAAATCTTTCCACTAAAAATTACTCTAAAACTTGATTTATTCTACTTTAAAATGATGCACAGGACACCAAGAAAAGCCTACTTTTCCTAAACACGCAGCCATTTCTAATCATGCAAATTGAATTTAAAGATTAGATATTTGAGCAGTCATATAGTTGCCTTAAAAATTACTTTTAAATTGTGACTTACAAGAAAATCAACAGAGATGAACATAGGGGGGAAGAAACCCACAAGAGTTATGGAAAATTATGTGAAAATATTCACAATTTCAACTAACCTTCATTGTGAAGCAGGCAGGCCAACCTTCCCAGTTGGACGTAAAGAATAACAGGATGTTAAAAACCTGAAGTTTCCTGTTGTTCTCAGACTATATCTTTCTTACTGGGATCCAGGGAACCATTTGATTGGCTGGAATTTCCCACTCTCAGCTCCCGCATGACGTAAGAAATTTAGTAATATAAATGAGACTGTTCAGGAAACTGAACAGTGAGATGAGACGGCTGCTGACTAAAAAACATGTATGTTAAAGCAGACGAAGAATACCCTGAACTATCTAATCAGGAAGCATAAAAAAAACCGATTCCCATGCCTGTTGTGACTTTTGTTGCAAATGAACCAGGAGATCATTAAAATGGCTCACCATAAACTGCACTGGCTGTAGTGAGGCGTGTTAAAGAGGCCTAGAATCTATATAAAGTAGTAAAGGCGTTCTGGGTTCTGGGGGCTGACGTAAGTGGCTGATGTAAGTGTTAACTTGAGGGGAAGCACAGCATAAAAGGATAGAAAATGTGAGAATGGGGGAGAGGATGAATGAATGGATGAGAGAGAGATGGGGGGGAGATAAGAACAAGAGATAGGAAGAGAACAGTTGCTGAAAAAGGGGAGGGAAGGGGCGAAGAGAAAGAGGAGGAGGAGGAAAAGGACAAAAGGAACAAGGAAAGATTATCAAGGTGCTAAAATAAGCTCATTGTGCACTGGGAATGTGTCTGTTTAATGTTATACTGCACTCTCCCAAGTGCTTAGTACAGTGCCCTGCATAAGGTAAGTGCTCAATAAATACGACTGATTGATGGATAGTCTGCGGGCTCCTTGGGGAGGGGTCGTATCTACCTACGACATAATAATAACGTTGGTATTTGTTAAGCGCTTACTATGTGCACAGCACTGTTCTAAGCGCTGGGGTAGATACAGGGTCATCAGGTTGTTCCACGTGAGGCTCAGAGTCTTCATCCCCATTTTACAGATGAGGGAACTGAGGCCCAGAGAAGTTAAGTGACTTGCCCACAGTCACACAGCTGACAAGTGGCAGAGCCGGGATTCAAACCCATGACCTCTGACTCCCCAGCCCGGGCTCTTTCCACTGAGCCACGCTATTGCTGTCTCCCAAACGTTTAGTTCAGTGCCCTGTACGCAGTAAGCACTCCAGAATTCCATCGACTGATTTAGACCAAACTTGTTGACAGTGCCCTGCACCCAGTAAGCGCTCAATAAGTACAACTGACTGACTGATTGGCTAAAGCCCTTTCACAACCTTTCCTTTCCAACCACCTAGGGAAACCGCGTTTGACTCTATTACACGACAGAGCCCTGTGAGAGGAAAGGGTGAAAACTAGAAGTTGGGGTCCAAGGGGATTCTTACTTCTCCTCCTCCTCCTCCCCCGGGGCAGCTATGGAGGAGACGGAGCGATCCCAGATGGCCCCGCTTGGGCGGCTTCTTGGCACAGTGCTTAGAACAGTGCTCTGCACATAGTAAGCACTTAAATACCAACATTATTATTATTATTCGCAGCAGCAGAAGTGCAGGGGTATGGGGTTTAGGACGGGGTGGAAGATAGGAAGGGTTTAAAGGCACCCACCGCTCACCAACGGTGAGCTTGGGCACGCAAGTGTCTACTCTGTAGTGAGGGGGCATCAGATGCAGAAGTAGCGTAGTCTAAAGAGCTCAGGCCTGGGAGTCAGAGGACCTGGGTTCCAAGCCCGGCACCGCCGCTTGAGTGCTGTGTGACTTGGGGCAAGTCGTTTCACTTCTCTGGGCCTCGGTTACTTCAAACGGAAAATGGGGATTAAGACTGCGGGTCCTTTGTGGGACAGGGATTGTATTCAACCTGACTACCTTGTATAATAATAATAATGTTGGTAATTGTTCAGCGCTTACTATGTGCAGAGCACTGTTCTAAGCGCCGGGGTAGATACAGGGTAATCAGGTCCCACGTGGGGCTCACAGTCTTAATCCCCATTTTCCAGATGAGGTAACTGAGGCCCAGGGAAGTTAAGTGACTTGCCCAAAGTCACACAGCTGGCAAGGGGCGGATCCGGCATTCGAACCCATGACCTCTGACTCCCAAGCCCAGGCTCTTTCCGCTGAGCCATACTGCTTATCTACCCCAGCACTTAATAGAGTGCCAAACATATAGTAAACACTTACATACCATTTTTTTATAAATTGCCATTTTAGATTACTACATATCCACTACTCCCTCATTCCCCTATAAGTAATTATTTTTATACCTGCCTCCTCCTCTAAACTATAAACGCCTTGAGAACAGGGAACCTATCTACCAAACTCTACTGAATTGTTCTTTTCCAAGTCCCTAGTGCAGTGCTCAGCACACACTCAAGTGCTCACTAAATACCACTGATCGATTCTCGGGTTAACATCATGGTAAACATATTCAAATTTAAATCAGTGTGGCTTAGCGGAAAGAGCATGGGCCTGTGCGTCAGAGGACCTGGGTTCTGATCCTAGCTCTGCCACTTGTCTCCTGTGTTACCCTGGGCAAGTCACTTCACTTCTCTGTGCTTCAGTTACCTCATTTGTAAAATGGGGATGAGGCTGTGAGCCCTATGTGGGTCACGGACTGTGCACTGTGTCTTATCTTACCTACTTAGTACTTAGTACCGATTATCTACTCAGTACTTAGTACAGTGTCTAGCATAGACAAAGTACTTAAATACCATTAAAAAAATATATTTCAATTTAAAAAAAGACCTGGGTTCTAATCACAAGTCTGCTATTTGCTTGCTATGTGACTTTGGACAAGTCACTTACCCTCTCCAGGCTGTAAACTCATCTCCAGACTGTAAACTCACAGTGGGCAAGGAATGTGCCTACCAACTCTGTTGGACTGTATCCTCTCAAGCGCTTAGTACAGTGCTCTGCACAAAGTCAGACGCTCAAGAAATACCATCTGTTGACTGATTGATTCTCTACGCCTCAGCTTCCTCATCTGTCCAAACAGGGATTAAATACCTGTTCTCCCTTCCCGATCTGGGCCAGGGATTGTGGATGATCTGATTATCCTGTTCCTTCGCCGGTAATGAGTACAGTGCTTGGCACGCAGTAAGCGCTTAACAAATACCCAAATTATTGTTATTAGGTCATACTGAAAGTCAGCCAAGTAAAAATTACTAAACAGAACAATCGTGTTTTATTTTGACACTCCACCTTCTTTGAAGCTACGAGGATGATCTAAGCAGCACAGGAGTCTTTTTAAAGAACCACCTCCTGTTACACAAACAGCAAAAGCCACTGACTTTCCTAACCTACCTAGCAACTGTTCCATCCATCAGTGGACTTGGTTTAATCAGTCAATTGTATTTATTGAGTGCTTAATATTTGCTGAACACCGTACTCACGCTTGGGAGAGTACAATTTCATCGAACTGGAAGGGCCGTTCCCTGCGCCTGACAAGCTTTCGGGCTAGAGGGGACTTACTTGCCGTCAGCCCAGCAAGCGCTCAATAAATACCACTTATTGATCCTCGGTGGCTTAGCGACCGGTTCCCCCTTAGGCTTTGAAATGTCTGAACGGAAGACCATTTATTTGTATTTATTGAGCATTTACTGTGTGCCGAGCACTGTACTGAGCGCTTGGAAGGGTACAACCATCAAGACACACTTTCCCCGGATGAACAAAGGGAGCAAGTGAGGATGATGCAGGAGGAATTGGGAGAGGAGGAAAGAGGGGCTTATACCTCAATGAAGAGGATGGAGGTCTCGGAGCTGGGGGCCACCAGGAGGAACACCCCAGATTCCCATCAGAGAGCCCACTGCTTTGAAACTATGGCCGTGATGGGGTTACTTCAGAGTGAACCAAGACTTAACCGGAAGGCCAACTAGTTCAGTGAGTCAACTGAATTTACTTTGTGCAGAGTATTGTACTAAACGCTTGGGAGAGTACAACAATAATAATGGGCACATTCCCTGCCCACAACTAGCTTTCAGTCTAGAGGGGGAGACAGACTTTAGAGACAGGTCAGTTCTCTAGACCTGATACTGATTCAGTCATCTAAATAATAATAATGATAATTGTGGCATTTAAGCACTTACTATGTGTCAGGCAGTGTACTAAGCACTGGGGTGGGAGGAAATAAAAGCAAATCGGGTGGGACGCAGTGTCTGTCCCACATTGGGCTCCCAGTTTACAGATGAAATAACCGAGGTCCAGAGAAGTGAAGTGACTTGCCCATGGTCACACAGCAGACACGCGGTAGAGCCAGGATCAGAACCCATGACGGACTCCCAGGCCCAGGCTCTATCCACTAGGCCATTCTGCTTCCCCAAACTGCTCCGGGAAAATCCTTGCTTAGGATCAAAAGCATACTGGTATCTTTATAAAGATCAAACCAAGTCTATTGTTTTCTTCTTAAAATTATTAGCAAACAGCAACTCGGAATATTTTCTCCAGAGAGCCTCTGTTTTTGTGCCCTAGCTTTGCTTTTCCCGTGATCTACATAATGCCCGACTACTTCTAGATCCCGGGCTAATGAATTCTGGAAGCGACATGTACTCTTTTCTGCTCTGAAAAGGCCCCCCTCACAGTGTCAGAGATGAGTTAAAACCAAGACCTGCTCCTCCGGAAAAATCCATTAATCCCGAATGGGCTTGATCGTGACTCATTCTGGATTAAAGGGATTTACCTGAAGGAGATTTTCCGATACTATTACATTTGGTGCATGTGAAAACAGAAAAATAGACCAAGAGCGCAATAAGCTGCAATGGATGACAGCAAATGTCAAAATGTAAGGAAGTTGAGAATACGAAGAAACCTGTTAGGTGTGCCAAGTGAATGAAGGGGCTGGAGAAATTTCTGAAAAGTTTTGGACTGTCTTAATTAAAAGCCACCTATAACATCTATTCCTCCTCAGAAGAATTTGATAAACCTATCTGGTTTACCTATTTGATAAACCTATCCTGCTGACATCCACAATTACTTGCATTGTCGGACCTCAAAAAGCACTCCATAAACATGCTACACTTACACAGGTAATTAGGACAATTGGTATCTTGGGTAAAATGCTGAAGGTTGGAACCAATTTTCTCATAAGAATAATATTATAAATGGAAGACTGATTCCTGACCTAAGGTTGGATACCCTTTTTTTAAACCAAAATTACCCCAAATTGTAGATTTAATCAATTATGGATAAGATAGCTATGTTAATATAGCTTTGTCATTTCATTATACAGAGGCTATCTCCTACTTCATCAAAAGAACAGATATGTCAACCACCCTGGCAATCAACTGATGGATCTTATTCATTGAGCTGTTCCCCTGTGCAAAGCCCTGGGGCTTAGTGGATAGCGACTGGGCCTGAGGGTCAGAAACACTTGCTTTCTAATCCCAACTCTGCCACCTGTCTGCCGTGTGACTTTGGGCAAGTTACTTCACTCTCTGGGCCTCAGTTTCCTCATCTGTCAAATGGAGCTGAAGACTGTGAGCCCTAAGGGGAGGCAGGAACTGTGTCCAACCTAATTTGCTGGTATCTACCCCAGTGCTTAACAATTACTATTATGATTGTGGTGCTTGTTAAGCACTTGTGAAGCACTGAGGTAGATACAAGTTAATCAGGTTGGACACAGTCCCTGCCCCATATGGGGCTCACACTCTTACCCCCATTTCACAGATGAGGTAACTGAGGCACAGAGAAGTGCCTTGCCCAAGGTCACAGGGCAGACAAGCGACAGAGCTGGGATTAGAGCCCAGGTCTTTCTGACTATCCATTAAGCCGCATTGCTTAATAAACTGTCTGGCGCATAGTAAATGCTTAAATATGATTTAAAAAATACAACCGGGCTAGGCGGGTGGTCTTCTTTTGGGCTTCTTTTTACCTTACCATACAGACGGTAGCTGGGAGAGGAAAGTAGGGAAGGGAGCTGGGGGGTGGCTTCGGCTTCCTTGGCAGCCCAGGGACCATAATAAGGCTCGCCAAGAGGCACAGGGAGCGCCCGGCTTCCACCTGAATCTCTGCAAACCAGAACGGCTCCTGCCTCGGGGTTCCAACCCCAAAGATTTGCATCACTCACACCTACCCCTGTGGCCTTTAAACATTTATCTTGACCGTTAAAATGATTTCATGGGGCTGATGGAAATTTCCCAGAAGTAACAGAAAAGCAACGGAGAGGCCAGGTCTCTGGCGGGATTATGTTTTCTGTTTGCATTATTAAAGGGATGTGACTTTTATTTTTTTTTAAAGGTATGCGACTTACTCAGAGTTGGATGGTATCTCTCTTAAAAGATCAGGTTGAAATGAAAGGTATAATCTCACCTTTCATTCCTCCGACCACCTCTATCGGTGGTATTTACTGAGTACTTACTGTGAGCTCGCTGTGGGCAGGAATGTAATAATGTTGGTATTTGTTAAGCGCTTACTATGTGCCGAGCACTGTTCTAAGCGCTGGGGTAGACACAGGGGAATCAGGTTGTCCCACGTGGGGCTCACAGTCTTAATCCCCATTTTACAGATGAGGTAACTGAGGAACCGAGATGTTAAGTGACTTGCCCAAAGTCACACAGCTGACAGGTGGCAGAGCGGGGATTCGAACCCATGACCTCTGACTCCAAAGCCCGTGCTCTTTCCATTGAGGCACGCTGTGTGCAGAGCACTGTACTAAGTACTGGGGAAAGGACAATAGAGCAGAGTTGGTGTGAGAGTTCCCTGCCCACAAGGAGCTTCCAGTCTAGAGGGATAAATTTTCACGGGGGAGAGCTGTATCAATCCAATCATATTTATTGAGTGCTGATTGTGAGCACAGCACTGTACTATGCACTTCGAACAGTCCGATATAACAGAGTTGGTGGACACGCTCCTGCTCACTACCAGCTTACAGTCTAGAGGGAGATCATCTAGACTTATCTAACCGCTTTGGATTTACCTGGCTAGGATTTATGGATATTGAAGAAATTTTACCAGCCCAACAGGAAGGAAGATTAATGAGACAATAACTCCATTTGAATGAGAAGCGGCAGGGCTCAACAAATGCTGACAGTTCACCAATCTAACAAAAATACTTTGGTCAGATCATCATCAGACGGTATTTAATGAGCACTTACCATGTGCAGAGCATGGTTCTGAGGGCTTAGGGGAGTCCGATACAACAAGGTTGGCAGACATATTTCCTACCCACCACACTCTCCACCTTTGTCTCTGTGGCTGTCTTGGGCTTATCTCTTCATTTGTTTTAATTTGTTTGAAGTCTTATCTCGGTACCTCTTACCTCCCCTGCTCTACTTGCTAATTACACATAAGATTCCCCCTCTTCCACCTTTAATTTCTCACTCTGCCAAAGGGGCTTATCTCTTGAGCCCTAAGACACTGTTTATTATTGTATATCTTGTCTCCAGAATCGGAACTTCTTTTCCACCCCTTCCCTTTTTACTGCTAACTGGAGTCCTCCAATAGACAAGATAAGTAAGAGGCTGGGTGGTTTTGCTCCTTTTCAATGCTTCTGGGACCTTAAGCTTTCACAAGGTTTCCCTTTCAGACAGTTTCCTTTAAACTAGATTTGCTCAACAGAGGTAAATCTCATTCAACTGAAAAGGGTTAGGATCAAAGTCATTCTGGGAAGGAAAAAAAAATGTGGATTTTCACAGAAAGAGAATTGCACTTGTACTCTTTTCAGAACATCTGGTAGGTCTTTTCTCTGAGCAGCCATGAACTCTGTGCCAACCCCTTCCACCCAGTTCAAGGGTCTTTCCAAGCAGGGGCAAGTTGCCGGGAACCAAGGCCTGGGTTCAGGGAGGGGAGGGAGCACAGATGGCCCTAACAAATACTCCTGTCCAAGGAAAGGAAACGGCCTGGAAAAAAGCAGTGAATTTCCTGGTTTGTGGAAACACACTCTTTAAACCCAAGATATCTGAAAAGGTTTAATTTTAAAGAGGGCTAGAACGCCAGCACGATCCAAGGCAGGTAGTGATGTCTAACAAAGAAGCAGCGTGGACTGGTGGAAAGAGCCCGGGCCTGGGAGTCAGAAGACCTGGTCTCTAAACCTGGCTCTGCCTATTCCTGGCTGTGTGGCCTTGGGCAAGTCACTTCACTTCTCCAGGCCTGTTTCCTCAACTGTAAAATGGGGATTCGATACCTGTTCTCCCTCCTACTTGAGACTATGAATCCCTACATGGGACAGGGACTGTGTCCGGCCTGACCTGTACCTACCCCAGCGCTTAGAAGAGTGTTTGAGATCCAGCGTGCTTGGAAGCGTATGATGCGACGGGCACCAAGAGGCCACCATGAGGGACCTCGAGACAGGCTCTTCCTTCTGCCCTTCATTTTTCTTGAAGAACAGAAGATAATGACCCCCCTGCAACCACAATGAGGTCACTTTGGTTTTCTAAGGAAGTGCCGGCTTCCACCAAATTTGGGAGACGGCTATTTTTGACCCGAGACATACGAGTCACTGATTTGGCAGGCGTCTGGAGCGGAGTTTTCCGGGTTTTAAAAATACAATTTTGTCCTCTCACGTTGTCAGGGGGAATTTATGACTTGCAAACTCATTCCTCCACCTCCCGAGACTTTCTTGTTCTAAACAAGTTGGGCTATTTAAGGTCTAATGCAAACAGGAATGCTCTGCCGGGGAAAGGAGAACAGGACTTGAGAGGTTTAATTTGGGTTCTCCTGGCTGTCTGTTTTGTCCTTTTAATTCCTCCCATTCCTTGCACCCTTGCTGTGAACTTAAGTTTCCTAGTGAGGGTGGGGGAAGGATGTCGGATGATAGCATGTGGCAAATACGAATCTTAGAGCAATTTAATGGCATTTTCCTGTCGGCTCAAACCTGAAATCTGTTGCAGTGCACCGATTTCGGAGCTCAGCGTGGCAGGGACAGACCGCAGACGGATGTGTGCAGCTTGGTGTAGTGGATAGAGTACAGGCCTGAGAGGCGGAAGGTCATGGGTTCTAATCCCAGATCTGCCACTTGTTTTCCGGGTAACTTTGGGCAAGTCACTTCACTTTGCCTCACTTCCCTCATCTGCAAAATGAGATTGTGATCCTCACGAGGGACAGGCACTGCGTCCAACCCGATTTGCTTGTAGCGACCCCAGTGCTTAGTACAGTGCCTGGTGCATAATAAGTGCTTAAATATCATTATTTTTATTATTAAGGGGACACAACTCCTCTCATAACGTTTAGGAGCCGAGTTGCTGCAAGGCACTTGAAATAAGATGGCTTGAGAGAGAAGCAGTGTGTTTTGTTTAGACAGATCTACCATCTTCCATGTGGCTTTATGAGGAGGGGAACTCTAGGGGTCTCAATGCAAGTCATTTATTTGTTCTCTCAGTCTTACAGACAAGAAGGTGGGGGGAGGGGGTGGTCCCCACCCCCAAACTGAGTCACAGGCTTAAGGAGCTCTATCCCTCTTCTGCCCTTTTCTTTGGCCCTTCCAGCTGGTAATCCTCTATTTCCATTACAAAGAACTCCAGCAGAGCCCAGCTGGGGGACTTTGGGGAAAAAAAAGCAGTCGGGCAATCCTATTTGAGTTTGCGCGTTTACTGTGTGCAGGGCACTATACTAAGCGCATGGGAAAGGGAGGTTTTTCAAGCCAGGGTCTTCTAATGCCCCATCGATGCAAAGATGTGCATATTACAACGTATTGAGAGGCTGTCTCACGGAATTGTATTGTATTGGAACAGTCCCGATTAGACTGTAAGCCTGTCAAAGGGCAGGGACTGTATCTGTTGCTGATTTGTACATTCCAAGCGCTTAGTACAGTGCTCTGCACATAGGAAGGGCTCAATAAATACTATTGAATGAATGAATGAATCTGTGTAGCTAGATCAATGACTGTAACTACATCATGAGCAAGAAATGTGTCTACCGACCCTTTTGCATCACACTTTCCCAGCTGCTTAGTTCAGTAAATGCTCAATAAATATCATTGATTAATTTTTCATCAGCAGCAGCAGGGGAAGCAGAAATGCTTTATGTGTTGCATCATTTGGACTCCTTTACTCTTGGGCACTGCTGAGTTAGTGCCTACCATGGGGATGAGGAAGGAGAGAAAGGGGATTCTTTGAGCTTTTTTTGATGGTAGTGATTAAGCTCTTACTTTGTGCCAAGCACTGTACTAAGTGCTGAAGTAGTCACAAATTAATCGGGTTGGACAGAGTCTATGTCCCACGTGGGGCTCCCAGTTTTAATCCCCATTTTACAGATGAGGAAACGGAGGCCCAGAGAAGCGAAGTGACTTACCCAAGGTCCTGCAGCAAACAAATGGCGGAGCCGGGATTAGAACCCAGGTCCTTCTGACTTCCAGGCCCGTGCTCTTTCCGTTAGGCCACGCTGCTTCTATTTAAGATGAGGCGTACAAGGTGATACCCAGCAAGTTGCTTCTTTTTCACCCTTCAGATCCCTCTCGCTGCAAGAGAGCTGCAGAATGGATGCCCAAAGTATTAAGGCTATATTCCTGACCTTTCTCTGTTAGTGCTTGATTTTTCAACAACCCCAACACGCTAAGAGCCCACAGTTAGCCTAGTGGAAGCAGTGAGGTCTAATGGAGAGGGCTGGGAGTCGAGGGACCTGGGTTCTAATCCCGGCTCTGCCCCCTGACGTCTACATGACCTTGGGCAACTGACCTAACTTCTCTGCCTCGGGTTTTTCATCTATAAAATGGGGGTATAATACCCCATAGACTGTGAGCCCCATAGGGGACGGGGACTATGTCCAGCCCGATGACTCTATCTTATATCTACCCTTTGTGAATCACTCGATTCACAAAGCCAAACGAGAAGATGGTTCATCTCAGTACAGTGTCTGGCGCAGAACGTGCCCTTAGATGGCATATTATTTTAATTCAATTAGCACTATATTTCTATTCCCAACAGGAACAGGTGCACTTATGCTCAATTCTCCCCACTTCCTTGATAGTTCTCCAAACCTTTTCCATCGTCAAAATAGATTACCAAGCTGGATGCAAGAGGCAGAACTGTGGGAAAGAAACTCAACTGAGAGGAGGCTCCGGAAAACCCACCAACGTCTTAGACACGGGGAATGAGACGAGGAGACAGAGCGAGAAGTCAGAAGGCAAGAGTGACCGCACACCTTCTCGCTGGCTGCAAGACGAGACGGTGGCGACGTGCCAAAGTTGTGGTGGTGGTGTTTTTTATGGTATTTGCTAAGTGCTTACTATGTGCCAGGTGCTGTACGGAGCGCCGGGGTAGATACGAGATAATCAGGTTGGACACGGCCCACGTCAGTCGTACTTATTGAGCACTTACTGTGGGCATGGAATTGTGCTAAGCGCTTGGCAGAGTGCAATGTAACAATAAACGGGCATGTTCCCTGCCCACAGCAAACTTAAGACCTAGAAGGGGAGGGAGATGGACGTTAATATAAGCTCTGTGGGGCTGGGAGTGGGGAGGAATAAAGGGGCTTCCAGTCTTAATCATCAGTGGTATTTATCGAGCAGTTACTCTGCAAACAGAGCATCGTACTATGCACTTAGGAGAGTACACTCCAACAGAGTTGGCAGACACTATGCTTATGGTCTAGAGACGACTTTACAAACTAGAGATCGTTGTCCCCAAGAAACGCTCAATAAATGCCACTGGTTGACTGAATGCTCTCCAGTCCCTGTTCAAATCAGAGAAAGAGGAAATGAGGGGTCAGGGAAAGGAGAGAGGAGTGACACTTTCTCCTAGAAGACAGGCAAGATGAAAGATGTCTGTTCCTCTTTTCCTGGACAGGTGGGGGGAATAATTTACAAAAAGTCACCTTACTCTACCCTGCTCTGATCTTATTGTAAAAGTGATACCCTGACCTAGTGGAAAGAGCACGGGCCTGGGAATCATGGGACCTGGTTTCTAATCCCAGTTCTGCCACTTACCTATTGTGTGACCTCAGACAAGTCACTTCACTTCTCTGTATATTAGTTTCCTCCCTGTAAAATGGGGATTAATACCTGTTCTCTCTCCTACGCAAGACTGTGAGCCCTGTGTGGGTTAAGGACTGTGTCCAACCTGATTACCTTTATCTACCCCAGCCCTCAGTATAGTGCCTCGCATGTAGTAAGCACCAAATACAATTATCATCATCATCGAAATTTAAAGTTAGAGCACCAGAGTCACCCAAGAGCCTATAATTCATCCTTTGGTCAGCTTTAGACCCCCTTTTTTTTTAAAAAAAAAAAAAAGGACATCACTCGATTCACAAAGCCAACAGAGAAGATGGTTCATCTTTCAAATCGCACTTTGACTGACAAAATCCAGTCAGAGCCCCCATGCCTACCGTTCCCAAATCTGACCTTCACCCCTTACTCTGGCTTTAGCTCAGGGGGAGGTTTTGAGTTCCGTTCTCCTGGTCGATGATTTGCCAATGATTAATTCATTTTGAACTTGGTCTTCTACGGAAGCTGTGAGAAGTACAAATGTAATCGAAAAATAAATACGGCCCAACCTTGGCTCTAAGTGTCATTACAAAGAGCTGAGCCCAAAATGCCTGCATAGGAACACGCCCGCAGATGCGAGCTCCAAATAAACGGCCCAGGATTTCATGTCACGCAGCTGCAACCTGTCGGGGCTCTCGTCCTTGATGGTGGTATCTGTTTAGCGCTTACTATGGGCCAGGTGCTGGACTAAGCGCTAGGGTGGATACAAGCAAACCGGGTTGAAGACCATCCCTGTCCCGCATGGGCCTCACGGTCTTAATCCCCATTTTCCTGAGGAGGGAACTGAGGCCCAGAGAAGTGACTTGTCCAAGGCCACACCGCAGATAAATAGGAGAGCCAGAATTAGAACCCATGACCTTCTGACTCCCAGGCCCGGGCTCTACCCACTACTAAGCTAATTCAGCTTCGTACCCAATATCGCTTCTCTGCCCCGAGCAACAAAACTGGCCAACTGATCTGCTCAGGGGAATGAGATGCCACCTTGGCAGAAGCTGACCGACTTCGGTCAGCCCGTCGTATTTACTGAGCGCTTCCTGTGCGCAGAAAACTAAGCGTTTGGAAAGTACAACACGGAGTTGGTCGAGGGGAACCCTTCCCACAAGGAGGCTATAGAGGGAGATGTTAAAATGGATTTGGGATAGGGGAAGTTATACCGGAAATTGTCTTGTTCTGAATGTGCACTTTGGGAGACGGTGGAATCTTTTTGTGACAGAACGACGTTAGCTTCCTCAGAAAATGGAAACTCGGGTATGCTGGAGCAAGTGTAGCCTAGTGATAGAGCCCGCGACCGGGAGTCAGAAGGATGCGGGTTTTAATCCCAGCTCCGCCACTTGCCAGCTACGTGACCTTGGGCAAGTCCCTTCGCTTCTGCTCTGTGCCTCAGTTCCCTCATGTAAAAGGGGGATTGAGACTGGGAGCCCCACGAGGAACAGGGACTATATCTACCCCAGCGCTTTGAACAGTGCCTGGTGTATAGCAAGCACTTAAATACCATACAAAAGTCAGTCCATCGACGGTATTTACTGGTGCTTCCTGTGCACAGAGCGCTGCACCGAGCGCTCGGGAGGGGATGATGTAGATCAGAAGATGAAGCTCTCCTGCACAGGCCAAAAATGGTCAGTCAACGAGGACGATGGGAGTCAGACCTGGCCCGGCGCCTGACTTTCCAACCCCTTCGGTTGCAGAGGGTGGGACAGCCTCCGTCCGAAGGTTCAGGCTGTAAAATAGGGAGGGTGGGGAGGGAAATGGGGGGAGGATGACCAGTGCCAGCCGAGAGCAGATAAGAGTGTGAGCCCCATGGGGGACAGGGACTGGGTCCACCCTCATTAACTTGCATCAGCCCCAGTGCTTAGGACAGTGCATGGCACATAGTAAGTGCTTACCAAGTACTACAATTATTATTATTAATTTAACATTAAAACAGCAGGAGAGCCAAGAACAATTACACCAAACCCAGAATAAAAGCAAGACTTTTTTCAGCGAACCCAAACCCTGAGTGTGGGGCTGAAGCAGAGACCTGCACCTCAAGGATGTTCGAAAGTGGGCAATCAGGATGAAATGGATAACCTGGAGAAGCAGTGTGGCTTCGTGGAAGGAGCCCGGGCTTGGGAGTCAGAGGACGTGGGTTCTAATCCTGCCTCCGCCACTTGTCAGCTGTGTGATTTTGGGCAAGCCACTTCACTTCTCTTGGCCTCAGTTACCCCATCTGTAAAATGGGGATTAAGACTGCGAGCTCCATGGGGGACAACCTGATTAGCTCGTATCTATCCCAGTGCTTAGAACAGTGCTTGGCACATAGTAAGGGCTTCACAAATTACATCATCATCATCAACTTGTGATGGAGGAAGTCACTAAAGGTGGTGATTTATCCTGAAATCTCCAACTTGCTCCATGTCCCTCATCCTGTACGTCCCCCGGAAATAAATAGGGAACTCCATTTTTCCTAATAAATTTTAATCCGTGCTCATGGATATACCGGCTACCAGTCAGGGGTCTGATAATCCTGCCATGGGTCTACCCACTCTCAGGATCCTGGATTGGATGCTAAGCAGGAGGAAATAGGGAAGCAGCATGGCCTAACAGATACAGCCCGGGGCCTGGGAGTCTGAAGGATTAGGTTCTAATCCCCATCTGCCACTTGTCTGCTGTGTGACCTTGGACAAGTTGCTTCACTTCTCTGGGCTTCAGTGACCTCACCTGTAAAATGGGAATTAAGACTGGGAGCCCCCTTGTGGGGCTTGGGCTGCGTCCAACCTGATTACCTGGTTAAACCCCACTGCTTAATGCAGTCCCTGGTACATACTAAGTGCTTAACAAATACCATTAAGAAAAAATGACTCTAAAGGGGAAAAATCCCACCTATCACCCTGATTTGCTCCTTTTACTCTTCTCCCTCCCAGCTCCACAGCACGTTTGCCCATATCTGTCATTTATATTAATGTCCGTCCATCCCTTCCCCCCACCCCCCATGGCTCTAAGTGTGCATTGTGGGCAGGGAATATGTTATATTGCCTTCTCCCAAGCACTTAGTACAGTGCTCTGCACACAGTAAACACTCAGCAAACATGACTGAGTTCTCTCCCACTGCCACCTTTTTGCTCACACCCTCACCCATGCCTGCAATTCTATCGTTCACATCTGACAGACCTCTACCTTCTACCCTCTACCTTCAAAGTACCAAGAGCTGGCATGATTCATTTCACACGGTTTCTTGGACTGGGTGCAAACTGTTCAAAAACAGAGGTTTAGTTTCCTGACAGAAGGCAAGTTGGGGCAAAAGGGAGGAATAAACCGATTTCCATAGTCAACCACTTCGGCCAGTAAGGCCAACTGGAGTAGCCACATCTTGCTGAGGCACACAGACACGAGAGGTGGCTCCTTCATAAAAATTGGAAGCCTCTCTTACCAGCCCACTTGCTCCTGAAAGCCTCATTGCGGAGTCTCTTAAAAATGAATAAACTGAATTGCTGGATGAATCAAAAGCCAGAGATAACACTTGGGTGACGCCTCACCCCTCCGGCGAAAGACAACAGAGATTTTTCTTTCTCCTGTTTTCACTTCACTTGGGTCTTAAACCTGCATCGACAAGTTTGGGTTAAGTTTCAGTCTGATTTCTATTTGCTTTTAAAAGTTGAAACATGCTCTGTCTTTAAAACAGATGAAAGCAAAGCCACTGCAGTTTGAATTTAAGGCAACGAGCATCAGTTTTCACCTGGGCCAAGCCAAAGAAGCAGCGTGGTCTAGTGGAAAAAGCACGGGTCTGGGAGTCAGAGGACCTGGGTTCTCAGCCCAGCTCTGCTACTTGCCCGCTATGTGACCTTGGGCGAATCACTTCACTTCTCTGTGCCTCAGTTTCCTCAACTGTAAAATGGGGACTTAACACCTGTTCTCCCTTCTGTGAGCCCCACGTGAGACCTGATTATCTTGTATCTACAGCAGTGCTTGACTCAGAGTAGGCACTTAAATGCCGTTTGAAGAAAAGACCAGAATAAAAGCAGATAATTAAATGTGCAAAAGAAAGTTTTAATCAATGTTCAAAAACATAAAGGCTTTATGAAAAAGCCTGCTCACCTGTTCTAATCCCCACTTGAAATTTACACTCTGTCCTCTTTCAGCTTTGAAGAGACAGACCCAATCACAGAAAGAGAAGGCCAGATATTAATGAGATTTTGAGGATTTCCATTATTCCATTACCATCTCTTTTTTAAGCAGTTCTCCAAACGGCTATTCTGCAAAACAGATTTCCCAGGAGTCTCTACTATCTGGCCTTTCTAGGACATCAGTGTTGACGATAAAGGAAGTCCACCGAAGAGCCATTTGTGTTTTCAGAATGGTCTAAAGGCTTTTACTGTCTAGCCTCCCGCAACAACAACAATAATGTCATTTGCTAAGTGCTCACTACATCCCAAGCACCGAACTTCTCAAGCACTGAGGTAGATACAAGATAATAGGTCCCACATGGGGCTCACTATCTAAGGAGGAGGGAGAACAGGTGGGGGATTCCCATTTTGCAGTTGAGGGAACTGAGGCACAGAGAAGTGCCTTGCCCCAGGACAGGCAGCAGGAAAGTGATGGAGCCGGGATTAGAATCCAGGTCCTCTGACTCCCAAACCCTTGTTCTTTTCACTAAGCCATGCTGCTTCTCAAGAACTTCAGGAGACTCAGTATTGGCCAAGAGCTTACTTATCTGGCTCCTTGTGGACAGGAAGTGTTTTCTCATAATGTGCTTTGATGGTACTTTTCCAAGAGATGAATTCAGTGCTCTGCCCCCAGTGAGTGCTCAGTAAACAGCATTACTCTCATCACACCCCACAGCTAGGCAAAAATCCCATTCAACAGCAGTTGCCTTAATCTTCTGCAAAACTGAAAGCCCCTCCACCCAAAGCAGAGGAATTCCAGGAGGGGACCATCTTTACCCGGGTTCCTAAAAGCACCCCTTAACCCTAAGCACCACATTAAAAAAATAACCCCAAAACTTGAATTCCAAAGCTCTGCACACCTCAGATCATCTTTTACGAGCCAATCGACCTGTTTCATTTCCAGTTCTAACCCCGAAAACCAGGTCCTTTAACCCTTTACACCAAACCACCTGTCTCCCTGCCCCTGGGAGCCCCACGTGGGACACGGACTGTGTCCAACCGCATCGAATTGTACATTCCAAGCGCTTAGTGCAATGCTCTGCACATAGTAAGCGCTCAATAAATACTATTGAAGGAATGAATTAGCTTGTATTTACCCCAGTGTTTAGTATCTGGCACATGGTAAGAGCTTAACAAGAACCATTAGGGAAAAAAAAAAGCAGTACTGACATTCATCTGCCCACACATCTAACTACTATTAAACATTTAAAGGTATTTATTGAGCGCTGTGTGCAGAGCACCATACTAAGCACTCATACTAAGTATCGACGGCAAATTGCAGGCACACCACATTGCTCGTTGTGGGCAGGGAGTGTGTCTTATACTGTACTCTCCCAGGCACTTAGTACAGTGCTCTGCACACAGTAAGCGTTCAATAAATATTTCAAGGGGCATTTCAAGGAAGGCTCCTGGAACCAGTATCAGCAGAAGACCCTTGGCAACCAGGACCCCAACAAAATGCCCTGAACCAGAGACAGATACCTTAGCTCGAAAACTATCATGCCTGATTCTGCTGCACATGTAAACTAGGACGATTCAGTCGCCACCGTTCAAGATGGCCAGAGTTTCCTGAAGCAAAGTCTCCCTAATGTTTGATCAAAATACACAGGTACCGACCAACCACTTACACCAGTAAAACTGACTTGATCCAGAGAACCACCATTATTAAATATTCAGAAATACAAAAGATTCATTTTGTTTCCCACGCCATCTTAGGTTTCGTTTATCTCTGATTGAGAAAAACGCTTTCCCTTGGTTTCAACGCTAGCCCACCTGGAAAAAGTCTTTCAGCTTTTTTGTCTCAGTTCTTCCTCGCTGACAGGATTCAAACTAACCTACTTAAAACTGCACCTTTTACCTTTCTCTTTTAGAGGATTTATTGGGCCAAAATACTGGCCTTTGTCTTAACTTTACCAGAAGGCTATGCAGAATACTAATCTGCCAACAACTTAAAATGTAATTATTTCTTCTGATGACCAACTCTTAGCCTTCAAGTTTCCAAATGGTCAAAAATACTCCTTTACCCCTCTCATTTCTCAGCTTTAAATTTTGTCATCTTGCTCTACAACTGCCAAAACAACTAGTTAGGTCTTTAAAGGCCTACACCAAAATGCTTTAGGACCAAGTGAAGCAGGCTACTGAATGTAAAATGCATTTTTTATTCATTTGCGGTTTCAATCGATCAGAAGAACGTATAGAGGACTTTAGTCTCAAAATGTGTGTGACCACAGCAAAGTAAAACTTCAATGTCACAAATCATGTGTTCGTTACTATTGCCATAACAATAACAAAAGTTCCTCAATAAAGGGCAAATTTAGTTAAACATTGCTGCAACACAAACACATTTGCACACAAACTCACTGACAACTGGCAGTGAAGTGGGAACCTGATTTTTAAGAGTTTTGTTGGGAAACAATCAATCACTAATATTTATTTTGATGCTTATTATGAGAATACTATACTAAGCGCTTGGGAATATACACGAGTTGGCAGGCAGATTCCTTGTCCCCAAAGACCTAACAGCCTAGAGGACTAGTTTCTCTTCATAATTTTGGAAGACCTAAAGGTCCATGTCATTATTTACCAACTTAGGTTTCACTTCTGCAGTAAACAACAGACACTCAAGTTTACATTCTCTTATTTTTTTTTCCTGAAGAACAGGAAGTTACCAATAAATGGAGAAACGAAGGAATTTATGAGGATCTTGGTTATCCAAAGTGAAAAGCAGCATTTTATTTTTGCCTCTGTTAATCCATTTCTACAGCCTGCTTCACCGCAGACTCCAAAAAATCAAAAGCGTGGTCTCAAAAGTGACGGATAAGCTAAATAAGAATTCACCTCAGGTATTTAAGTTTTGAATGTTGGTGAAGACGGTTCTCATCAAGAGCAGCCTTGGCTAGTGGTGAAAGAGCTAAGAGTTAGAGATTAATAGAGTGATTAGACTGTAAGCCCATCAAAGGGCAGGGACCGTCTCTGTTACCGATGTGTACATTCCAAGCGCTTAGTACAGTGCTCTGCACATAGTAAGCGCTCAATAAATACTACTGAATGAATGAATGCTGTTTCCTAGTTGTTGTTTCTTTTACTGGCTTTGCCAGGTTACTTCCACAACCTCCCTGACATGATATTTTAGATTGAAGGCACCAGGGCACAACACCCTGGTTCCTTTCCCCATCGCCGAGAACAGCGCTCATCACAACGCGATACACGACAATGTAAACCTTAAGAGGGAATCTCCTTAGAGAAATGGCACCGGTTAAGATTCCCCAGTGAAACGCTACCTTCCTTTCGAGCGGAAGCCATTCTACCAAGAGGGAGGGAAGCATCTCCTGAAAGACAATCAGAGCAGTAGGGTACAATGATTTGTTTCTGGTCGATCGCTGCTACTTTTTGGGCGCTTTCTGGGTGCAGCGCCGTGTACGGAAGGGAAGCGGCGTGGCTCAGTGGAAAGAGCCTGGGCTTCGGAGTCAGAGATCATGGGTTCGACTCCCGGCTCTGCCACTTGTCAGCTGGGTGACTGTGGGCAAGTCACCACTTCTCTGTGCCTCAGTTACCTCATCTGTAAAATGGGGATCAACTGTGAGCCTCACGTGGGACGACCTGATGACCCTGTATCTCCCCCAGCGCTTAGAACAGTGCTCTGCACATAGTAAGCGCTTAACAACTACTAACATTATTATTATTACGGAGCGCTTGGAAGAGTACAAGAGAGTTGGTAGAACACGTTCCCCGGCTACAAAATGTGATTTCCAGAGAAGGTGGCTCTTGGGGTCTGAAATTCAGACAGAGCTTCCACTTGAAAGGGCCTGAGCCATCCCTCGGTGGGGTTTATTGAGCACTTACCACGTGCAGCACCCTACGCTGGGTGCTCGGGAGGAAATAATCGAGCCGGTGGGCATGACGGACGCCCCCCAAATGACAAACCGTCTCGTGTGACCAAATCCTCGGGCCAATTTGGAATTCAGGACAAACCGCCAAGACTTAAAGGCTTCCATTCGGGAGACTGAGCGTCCCCAGGGGAGCCCGACGGATCTGGGAACGCTGGCAGGGGTCTGGAGGTGACTCTCGCCGGACCCCGGCCTATTTAAAGTCGTGCCCGTTTCGGTGCCGGACACCTCCCCTCGCTGGTGTTTCGGCCTGGCCCAAATCTCTCTCTTTTTACTGTGGTACACCCGAGCGGGGCTGGTAACCGGGTCACCCCGAAACGGGGAGGGCGGGGGGACGGTTTCTGCGGTGGCCGAATCCCACCCTGCCGGTGCAGCCCAAACTTTTGCCGACGGGAGTTGGGACTGGGGAGGGGCGAGGGAGCTTGGCGATTCACAGAGAAGCAGCGTGGCTCAGGGGCAAGAGCCCGGGCTTGGGAGTCAGAGGACGCGGGTCCTACCCCGGCTCTGCCACTTGTCTGCTGGGTGACCTTGGGCAAGTCACTTCACTTCCTTGTGCCTCAGTTACCTCATCTCTAAAGCGGGGATTAAGATTGTGAGCCCCACCTGGGACGACCTGATCATCTTATATCTCCCCAGTGCTCAGAACAGGGCTTGGCACATAGTAAGCGCTTAACAAATATTCATTCAATAGTATTTATTGAGCGCTTACTATGTGCAGGGCACTGTACTAAGCGCTCAGAATGAACAAGTCGGCAACAGATAGAGACAGTTCCAGCCGTCTGACGGGCTTACAGTCTAATATCATCATCATCCTCCACCACCTGTCTGCTGCGTGACGTTGGCAAGTCGCTTCACTTCTCTGGGCCTCAGTTCCCTCATCTGTAAAAAGGGGATGGAGACTGTGAGCCCCATGTGGGACATCCTGATTCCCCTGTGTCTACCCCAGCGCTTAGAACAGTGCTCGGCACAGAGTAAGCGCTTAACAAATACCAACACTATTATTCTTCTCTGTGCCCAGTGCTTCACACAGTGCTGGGCACATAGTACGTGCGGAAGACCTACCATTATTATGATTCTTCTCTGTGCCTCAGTGACCCCATCTGTAAAATGGGGATGGAGACTGTGCACCCCACGGGGGACCGCCTGATGACCTTGCATCGCCCCAGTGCTTCACACAGTGCTTGGCACATGGTAAGTGCTGAACAAATACCAACATTATTACTCTTCTCTGCGCCCAGCGCGTCACACAGCACTGGGCGCATAGTAAGTGCGGAAGAATTATCATTATTATGATTCTTCTCTGTGCCTCAGTTTCCTCATCTGTAAAATGGAATGGTAACTGTGAACCCACTGTGGGACCACCTGATGACCTGGTATCTCCCCCACTGCTCTGAACAGTGCTTGGCACATAGTAAGCCCTGAACGAATACCATTATTATTACTCTTCTCTGTGCCCAGCGCTTCACACAGTGCTGGGCACATAGTAAGTGCTCAAGAACTACCATCATTATTCTTCTTCTTCTCTGTGCCTCAGTGACCTCCTCTGTAAAATGGGGATGGAGACTGTGGGCCCCACGGGAGACCGCCTGATGACCTGGTATCTCCCCAGCGCTTCACACAGTGCTTGGCACATGAGTGCTCGACAAATATCATTATTATTACTCTTCTCTGTGCCCAGCGTTGCACACAGTGCTGGGCACATAGTAAGTGCTGAAGAACTACCATCATTATTCTTCTTCTCTGTGCCTCAGTGACCTCCTCTGTAAAATGGGGATGGAGACTGTGCGCCCCACGGAGGGCCGCCTGATGATCTGTTGCCGACTTGTTCATCCCAAGCGCTTAGTACAGTGCTCTGCACATAGTAAGCGCTCAATAAATACTACTGAATGAATGGTATCTCCCCCAGCGCTTCACACAGTGCTTGGCACATAAGTGCTCAACAAATACCATCATTCTTCTTCTTCTCTGTGCCCAGCGCTTCACACAGCGCTTGGCGCATAGTAAGTGCTGAACAAATACCATCATTATTATTACCCTTCTCTGTGCCCAGCGCTCCACACAGTGCTGGGCACATGGTAAGTGCTGAAGAGCTACCGTCCTTATTATGATCCTTCTCTGTGCCTCCGTTTCCTCCTCTGTAAAATGGGGATGGAGACTGTGAGCCCCACGGGGGACCGCCTGATGACCCGGGATCTCCCCCAGCGCTTCACACAGTGCTTGGCACACAGTAGGTGCTGTAGAGCTACCATCACTATCATGCTCCTTCTCCGTGCCTCAGTTTCCTCCTCTGTAAAATGGGGATGGAGACTGTGAGCCCCACGGGGGACCGCCTGATGACCCGGGATCTCCCCCAGCCCTTCACACAGTGCTTGGCACATAGTAGGTGCTGCAGAGCTACCATCACTATCATGCTCCTTCTCCGTGCCTCAGTTTCCTCCTCTGTAAAATGGGGATGGAGGCTGTGCGCCCCACGGGGGACCGCAGCAGCGTGGCTCAGTGGAAAAGAGCCTGGGCTTCGGTGTCAGCGGTCATGAGTTCGACTCCCGGATCTGCCCCTTGTCAGCTGGGTGACTGTGGGCAAGTCACTTCACTTCTCTGGGCCTCAGTGACCTCATCTGCGAAATGGGGGTGAAGACTGTGAGCCTCAGGTGGGCCCACCTGATGACCCTGTATTATCCCCAGCGCTTAGAACAGTGCTCAGCACATAGTAAGCGCTTAACAAATACCAACATTATTATTATTATTATTATTTCCTCCTCTGTAAAATGGGGATGGAGGCTGTGCGCCCCACGGGGGGCCGCCTGATGACCCGGGATCTCCCCCAGCGCTTCACACAGTGCTGGGCACACGGTAAGTGCTGAAGAGCTACCGTCGTCATTATGCTCCTTCTGTGTGCCTCAGTTTCCTCCTCTGTAAAAGGGGGGGGTGGAGGCTGTGCGCCCCACGGGGGTCCGCCTGACGAGCCGGGATCCCCCGCGAGCGCTTCTCACCGGGCTCGGCGCCTGGGAAGCGGTGCAGAAGGGCGGTTCCCGCAGGACGGGGCTGAGGAGGGAGGGAGGGAGGGAGGGAGGGAAGGCGGGCGGACTCACCTCGAGGCGGAGGGAGGCTCCGCAGCCCCGGAGGAACTGGCGGATGTTGCTGAGGCACTCGCTCTCGCCGCGGGGCTCCGGGTAGACCTGCAACACAGGGCGGGGCGGCGTCAGCCCGGACCGGGGAGGGGGGGCGGAGCGGGGGGGGGGGGGGGGTCGCCGTCCGTCCGTCCTCCTCCCGCCGCCGCCGCCCCTCCTCCTCCTCCCACCCTCCCGCCGGAAGGCCAGATGGACACCGGAAGTGACGTCACGCGCCGCCCGCCCGGGCCGCCCCTCCCACCCCGGGCCCCGCCCCCTCGAGCGCGCGCGTCACCCCCAGGCCCCGCCCCCGGGACGCGCCCTCCGAACGACGTCATCCGGAGGCCACGCCCCCCCCCCGGGCGCGCGTTATCGCGAGGTCAGACCCCGGTCACGCCCGTCGAACGACGTCATCCGGAGGCCACGCCCCCGAACGCGCGTTATCGTCCCGAGGTCACGCCCCCGGACACGCCCTTCGAATGGCGTCATCGAATGCCACGCCCCCCGGCGCGCGTTACATCACGAGGCCACGCCCCCAAGCCGCGCCCTTCTGGACGCGCGTCACCCTGAGGCCACGCCCCCAATTCACACCCCTCCTACGTCACGTCACCCTGAGGCCACGCCCATGTGCCACGCCCTCCGACATCGTGTCGTTCTGAGGCCACGCCCCCAAGTCACGCCCCCCTCCTCCTGGGGCCACACCCCGATCACGTGGCGTCCCGAGGCCACGCCCCCGTATCACCCCTTCGAATGACGTCATCCCAGGCCCCGCCCACCCTGACATTGCGTCACCCCGAGGCCCCGCCCCCAGTGCCACACCCTCCCTGGGCCCCGCCCTCCAATGTTACCTCCTTCGAGAGCCACGCCCTCTCCAGGGCCACGCCCTAATAATGATAATAATGATGATGATGAAGAAGATGATGATGATGATGTTGGTATTTGTTAAGCGCTTACTCTGTGCCGAGCACTGTTCTAAGCCCTGGGGTAGACACGGGAATCAGGTTGTCCCACGTGAGGCTCTCAGTCTTCATCCCCATTTTACAGATGAGGTCACTGAGGCCCAGAGAAGTGAAGTGACTCGCCCACAGTCCCCCAGCTGACAAGGGGCAGAGCCGGGATTCGGACCCATGACCTCTGACTCCCAAGCCCGGGCTCTTTCCACTGAGCCACGCTAATAATGATAATGGGGGTATTTGTGAAGCGCTTCCTATGTGCGGAGCACTGTTCTAAGCGCTGGTAGAGACAGGGTCATCAGGTTCGTCCCACGGGAGGCTCACGGTCTTCATCCCCATTTTACAGATGAGGTCACTGAGGCCCAGAGAAGTGAAGTGACTCGCCCACAGTCACCCAGCTGACAAGGGGCAGGGCCGGGATTCGAACCCATGACCTCTGACTCCCAAGGATATGCTCTTTCTACTGAGCCGCGCTGCTTCAGCGATGCCCTCCCGGTCCCCCCAGGGCCCGCCCCGCCCGCTAAACGGTGGTCGGGCCACATCCCCCCCCCCCCCCCCACGGCAGCTCCTTGGGGGGTGGGGGTGGGCTCCCCCAAGACCTCAGCACAGCACTCTGCACACTGTAGGCACTCCACAAATACCACTGATTGATTGAGCTTCCCCCCACTCAAAATCCACCCTGCTAGACTGGAAGCTCACTGTGGGCAGGGGACGTGCCCCCCCAACTCCACTGTCTTGGACTCTCCCAGGCGCTCAGTACAGTGGCCAGGCCCTGCCACTCTGGGCTAGTGGCCTTGGGGCACATCGGGCTGGGTTCGAATCAGGGCTCTGCTACTTGTCTCCTCTGTGACCTTCGCTTCTCTGGGCCCGTTACCTCCTCGGTAATTTCCTTTTTTATTTTTAGGGTAAGAGTTCGGCAACTGGGGTAGATACAAGCTAATAGGGTTGGACACAGGCCGTGTCCCTTATGGGGCTCGTGGTCTTAATCCCCATTTTACAGGTGAAACAACTGAGGCCCCGAGGAAGCACAATGACTTGTCCAAGATCACACAGCAGGCAAGTGGCAGAGACGGGATTAAAACCCAGGTCCCTCCGACTCCAAGGCGCGTTCTCTACCCACTGGACCACACCGCTTCCCCTGGGGATTAGTTTAATGGTGGTATTTGCTAAGCGCTTCCTAGGTGCCAGGCACTGTTCTAAGCGATTAAGACTGTGAGCCCTGTGTGGGATAGGGATAGGGATTGTGTCCAACCTGCTTATCTTCCATCTACTCCGGCGCTTAGTATTGACCCTGGCCCATAGTAAGAGCTTAACAAAGACCATTCAATAAAATAAAAATACATCTGACCATCTCCAAAATTGGGACCCTGCCCCGGGGGGGGGGGGGGGGGGGGCGGAGGGGGGGCCTTGCGACCTTCTCACCGGGGTCACTTCCAAACCTGAGTCGGGGCGGGGGGCGGATGGAACAGCTCAAAAACCATTCTGAGATCATAAACTCATAACTGCTCCAGTCAATGGCAGGAAAATGACTTCTCCACCTGACGGCCCTCAGCCTTATATTTCCGGTCCCACATTAAATTCTGCCTCACATCATTAAATAAGAGCCAGAATTCCAGCATACGCTGAACCTTAAACCTAATGCTAGAGGAAAACCATCACATCCCTTCCAGCCGTTTTGGGGGAACATTTCTAAGCACATAAGCCTTTCGAAACGTTAAAAATATATATATATATATAAAAACCAGGGTGTGTGGAGATGGGGTGGGATGGGAGATTTCAACCAAAACTTTGCTCCGACAACTAGAAGGATGCCTATTTCTTCTATGGTATTTGTTAAGTGCTTACTATGTAACTGGCACTTTACTAAGCGCCAGGGGAGATACACACTACTCAGGTAGGACACAGTCCCCGTCCCATTGCAATGATGCCCACATCTGTAATTTATTTATTTCTATTAGTGTCTGTCTCCCCCACCCTAAACTGTAAACTCCTTGTGGGCGGGGAATGTGTCTAACTGCTGTAATGTACTCTCCCAAGCGCTTATTAATGCTTAATAAATACAATCGAATGAATGAATGAACCCCCATTTTACAGATGAGGTAACTGAAGCCCACGGAAGTGAAGTGACTCGTCCAAGGTCACACAGCAGACAAGTGGCGGGGCTGGGATTAGAACCCAGGTCCTTCTGACTCCCAGTCTGATTAGACTGTAAGCCTGTCAATGGGCAGGGATGTCTCTATCTGTTGCCGAATTGTACATTCCAAGCGCTTAGTCCAGTGCTCTGCACATATTAAGCGCTCAACAAATACTTCTGAATGAATGAATGACTCCCAGGCCCGGGCTCTAGCCACTAGGCCACACTGCTTCTCCAAGATATCGCCAAAGGGGCTCGACGGGAGTCTGGCCCATGGCTTCGGGGTGGGCTCAGACTCCCTCTTTACAGCTGAATTTGGGGGGGGGGGGGGTTTCCCCCCAGGGGTACAGCTCTTGGGAAGCAGCGTGGCTCAGTGGAAAGAGCGCGGGCTTGGGAGTCAGAGGTCATGGGTTCGAATCCCGGCTCCGCCACTTATCGGCTGTGTGACTGTGGGCAAGTCACTTCACTTCTCTGGGCCTCAGTTCCCTCATCCGCAAAATAGGGATTAAGACTGTGAGCCCCAAGTGGGACAACCTGATTACCTTGTATCTCCCCCAGCGCTTGGCCCATAGGAAGCGCTTAACAAATACTATAATTATTATTCTTATTATTATTCAATCGGATTTATTGAGTGCTTACTCTGTGCAGAGCACTGTCCTAAGCGCTCGGGAGAGTACGACAGTAAACGGACAGATTCCCATACCTCACGAGCTTCGGCACCACAGCCCTTGATATCTCGGATCCGAAAAGGGAGCGGGGTTATTTCGTCCTCAAAGAAACGAAGGGCTGCATTGCAAATGGTTTTGCAGAAGGGGTTGGTAATCTTATTATAGCTACGCAACGTAACTTGCTAAAATTGAAATGGTTTGACTGCAGTGAGGACACTGTAGCGAGAGACCCATCAGCCGACGATCGATCAATGCTATGTATTGAGCGCTTAGCTGTCACCGACAAGGGCGCTTTTCGGGGTTCCAGCCGGCCATCTGGAGGTCAGGAGGAAGCCCCGTAGCCATAATTGGGGATGGTCACTGCAGGCACCAGGGAGTAAAACCAGTGCAAAGCTGAAGCGGGGTGGCCCAGTGGAAAGAGCCCAGGCCCGGGAGTCAGAAGACTTGGGTTCTAATCCCCGTTCCGTGTGCGATCTTGGGCAAATCAGTTCACTTCTCTGCGCCACAGTTCCCTCTTCTGTAAAATGGGGATTACATTTTACCTACGTGGACGAACACTGCGTCCAATCCGATTATCTTGTATCTCTCCCCGTGCCCGGCACATAGTAAGCGCATAACAGATATCATAAAAAATAGACGTCGTCCAGCCTCCTTCCCCACCTCCTTTTCGGTCCGTGGCTGACAATGCCCATGTGGGTCCGAGGTGGAAGTTTGCTCCCCGGAAACTCGGAAAAAATGGCCCCAGGAGGGGCCGGTTGGATCAGGGCGGGGATGGGAGCGCTGAGGCAACAAATGGCCCCCGAGGCGGCAACAGGGTATCTGACGGGGGAAGTCCCGGCTCAATGAGTTCCCATTATCTCCTCTCTCTCCCTTTTAATAATGTCGGTATTTGTTAAGCGCTTACTATGTGCCAAGCACTGTTCTAAGCGCTGGGGTAGACACAGGGGAATCAGGTCGTCCCATGTGGGGCTCACCGTCTTAATCCCCATTTTACAGATGAGGTAACTGAGGCACCGAGAAGTGAAGTGACTTGCCCAAAGTCACACAGCTGACAAGTGGCCGAGCCGGGATTTGAACCCATGACCGCTGACTCCAAAGCCCGTGCTCTTTCCACTGAGCCACGCTGCTTCTTTTCCCCGCCCTTCCATCCCTTGGCCTAGTGGCTAGAGCCCGGGACTGGGAGCCGGAAGGACCTGGGTTCTAATCCTGGCTCCTCCCCGGGTCTGCTGTGTGGCCTTGGGTGAGTCACTATCCCTCTCCGGCCCTCGGTTACCTCATCTGAAAAATGGGGATGAAGAACGTGAGCCCCACGAGCGACAGGGACTGGGTCCAACCTGATTAACTTGGACCTACCCGAGCGCTCAGAACAATATCTGGCACTTAGAAAGCGGCTTAACAAGAACCACCATTATTAATTATTATTTTCCTTGTTCCCATTTCTCCTTCTCCCTCGTTTTCCTTCTCTCTCTTCTCCCCTCCTACTCTGTCCCACTGCCCCCTCCTCTTTCCTTTAATCTTCTCCCCGCTTTCTACCGATCTCCATTCCCCTCTCTGCCCTCCTCTCAGTCTTTTCCCTTCGGGCCTCTCCTTGTATCTTCACACTCCGCCTGTCCTTTGGGCCTCCTGCTACCTCTCTTGCCCTCTCTCCTCTCCGTCCTCCTCTTTGCTCTCCCACCATCCCACCCAATCCTCTAACTGCTGGCTCCACCGGAGATGAAAACTAGGCCCGGAACAGGTGTGGCCTAGCGGGAAGAGCACGGGACCGGGAGGCAGGAGCTCAGTCGTTCCGCCACTTGGGCAGGTCACTTAACTTCTCCGGGCCTCAGTGTCCTCATCTGTGAAATGGGGATTCGAGCCCTCCCATTTAGACTGTGAGCCCATGTGGGACAGAGACCGTCTCCAATCCGGTTCCTCGCACCTACCCGAGAGTTTGGCACAAAACAAGCACTTAAAAGACACCACAATTATTATCATTCTATTATTATTCTTATTTGGGTTAAGCATGCTGCAGACACAAGTCAAAGACCTGATGGGATTCGGGACCAAGGGGAACAGTTATTTCTTCCTCGAAGAAACAAAGAGCTGCAGTGCAAATGGTTTTCAGAACGGTTTGGCCGTCTTATTATAGCTATGCAACGTAACTTGCTAAAATTGAAATGGTTTGACTGCAGTGAGGACGTTGTAGCGAGCGAACCTTCGGCCGACTCAATCGATCGATCTATGGCATTTATTGGGCCCTTACCTACCATCGACAAGAGAAAAGACCCAGAAACTCTTTGGGAAGGTTTCCTCCACCTGCTCTAGCTCTGCCCCAACCAATCATTCGATCGATGGTATTTAACGAACGCTTACTGTGTGCAGAGCACTGTATTAAGCGTTCGGGAGAGTCTACTACATGACCCCTGCCCACACGCATCTCCATCGTCTGTAATAGTGCAGGCCCGCACTCCATGCACTAGACCACGCTGCTTCTCCATTTCGACTGGGAGAAGATGGAACGGTGGCAACCAATCTCCAAAATCCCCGGGCGGCATCTCGGTGTGAGAACGCCAATGAAAAAGCAAGCTTCGCTTCCCCTCTGCGCCCCCCTCTCCCCTCCAAAAAAAAAGGAATTCTTTTGGCTTCTGACACAAACTCGCTTCCAAAAAGAAGTTTAGGTTATGGAAAAAATAGTGGGAGTTGGTGCGTTCCTTGCTGAACATGGCTGATCTTGAAAAATGCTCAAGTCTTGCAATTTCTGGGTCAAGCGCTAAACTGAAATCCAGACTCCAGGGAAACAGATCAGCAGCTGGACTATCCACCAGTTGTAAAGTTTTCAATTGGCCGGTTTAAGCTTAACCCCTTACACAGAAACTCTTTTACTTTCCCTGTGATGATCTTGGAAACACAGGGGGCTTTGCCAAAAAGAAAAAAAAAATAGCTTCAATTTACAGATTCCTCCTCAGACAGTTCTCAGGAGCCAGGTAGATTTTTTTTTTCCCTAGTGCTCACATGGGAATGATCATTGTGTTTTTCTATTTCTGTCTCCCCTTCACTGCCTCCATGCCAAGTGTTTCGTGCAGTGCTCTGCACTCGGTAAGCGCTCAATAAATACCACTGCTCGATGGGTCTGACAGTGAACATAGGTAGCCAGTCACCTTGGGACCACCCGCAGGGCTTGGTGCTCTGTGCACTTGTGTCCCGATTATTATTCTTATTTTATTTGTAAAAGCTTACTATGAGAAGCAGCGTGGCTCAGTGGAAAGAGCACAAGTTTAGGAGTCAGAGGTCAGGGGTTCTAATCCCAGCTCCGCCACTTGTCAGCTGTGTGACTGTGGGCAAGTCACTTAACTTCTCGGTGCCTCAGTTATCTCATCTGTAAAATGGGGATTAAGACTGTGAGCCTCACGTGGGACAACCTGATTACCCTGTATCTACCCCAGTGCTTAGAAGAGTGCTCGGCACCTAATAAGCGTTTAACAAATACCAACATTATTATCATTATTATTTGCTAGCACTGTTGTAAGCGCTGGGGCAGATACCAGCTAATCAGGTCGGAAGCAGTCCCTGTCCCACATGAGGCTCACAGTCTAAGTAGGAGGGAAAACAGGTACTGAATCTCCCCGTTTCACTGTTAAGAAAACTGAGGCCCAGAGAAGTGAAGTGACTTCCCCAGGATCACACGGCAGGCAAGCGCTAGAGCCGGGATTAAAACACAGATCTTCAGACCTCCAGGCCCAGGTTCTTTCCACTAGGACATGCTGCTACTCAAGTGACCTTTCTCTAACACAGCCCTTCCCATGTCAACTTGCTGCATCACCCAGGCAGTTTGACCTGACTGGCGACCTGATGATCTTGTATGTACCCCAGCGCTTAGTACAGTGCAGGGCACATAGCAAGCGCTTAACAAATACCATTAAAACAACAACGAATGGCAATTGGTTGAAATGGGGTTTCATTGGGTCTTTCTTTTGCCCGCTCCGCCACCTCTTTTTTTTTTAATGGTATTTGTTAAGCATTTACTATGTGACAGGCACTGTACTGAGCGCTGGGATAGATGCAGGCTGATCGGGTTGGTCACAGTCCGGGTCCTATATGGGACTCATAGTCTTACTCCCCCTTTACAGATGAAGAAACTGAGGCCCAGAGGAAGTAAAGTGACTTGCCCAAGGTCACCCAGCAGACAAGTGGAGGGGCGGGGATTAGAACCCAGGCCCGTGCTCTAACCACTAGACAGCCTTGCTTCACAATGCATTCAGAATTGCTTTCAAACTCCTCTTGAACCGTCTTTTGGCTGCCATAGCCTCTTGTAGTAATGAGATCCATATGCTTAACACCCACTGGGAGAAGAAGCATTTCCTTTGGTGTGTTTTGAATCTCCCATCTTCAAGCTTCAGTGCTATTTGTTGAGCGCTAACTGCGTGCGGGGCACTGTACTACGTGCTTTGGAGAGGAGTTGGTAGACACGTTCCCTAGGGTGGTGGAATCTGGCAAACAACAACCTCAGGTCGGCCTTGCCACGACTCTCCGTCACCGAGACGCAGCGTGGCTTAGTGGAAAGAGCACGTGCCTGGGTGAAGGAGGACGTGGGTTCTCATCCCAGCTCCACCACTTACCCGCTGGGTGACCGTGGGCAAGTCACGTTGCTTCTCTGTGCCTCAGTTTCCTCACCTGCCAAATGGATATTCAATACCCGTTGTCTTTCCTACTTAGACTGTGGTCCCACATGGGCATATCGTAAGCACTTTACCAATAGCATAATTATCAGACTGTAACTGGGGAGGGGGTGCAGGATCACTACACGTGGTCGAGGGCCTCAAAACCCACCACAGAGCAGGTGAAACCCAACGGCCGCCAAGAGTCTCAAAACCAAAGTCTGGCAACACTATCTAAGAAAACCACTAGTGGAAAACTGGGTCCAAAATGTTGGACAGGGCAGAAAGAGGGCTGGGAAGACAAATGAGAATGAGGGGAAATCAGATGTGACTTAAAGCTTAAAACTATTTGTGGGGGGGAACACTTTAGTTTAAGATGAGAGGAAGAGAATTATAGGGGTCAGAAAATTGGGGTTTCTTTCCATGGGTGTTTGTGCCTGTGGGTAAAACATTCCGAAAATGTTGAAAAGGAGACTAGTGCCAAGCCTACACTAGCAAATTACCAAATAATTCATGCCAAAAATCCACGTCTGAATGAACAGACCACTGAAATCAAAAGCTATTTTTAGCCCAAATTATCCAGATAATATGCTCATGTAGAGCTGCTTTGAGTGGAACCTCCTACCTCTCCAAACCCGTACCTTATGAAAAGGAAATAAAACCAAAAGAAAATATTGTAAAATGATAAGTAAGAGATATTTTCCAATGAAACTTCCTGTCTTCTGGGTGGCTAAGAAAATGATGCAGAAAAATTCAGAGCGAGAATTTCCCGTTCCCAATAACCGGGAAACTCTCGGGGCTCTAGGGCTCGGGGGGGCTGGTTGGAAACTAGTCAGTAACTCCGATCAAGGATTTTTCACTAAGGCCTACGGTACTGGCACCAGAAGCCAAGAGCAACTCTCAAGGAAAGCTCCTCCTCAGAGACTCCATCAAACCAAGCACCCCATTGATGAATCCCAACATAAAATTTCCACTTCCTCTAAACTGTAAACTCCCTCTGGACTGATCGCTTCTGGTGGGCAGGGACTACGTCTACCAATTCTACTGTACTGTACTCTCCCAAGCGTCCAGTACAGTGCTCCGCACATAGTCATTTTTTAATGGTATTTGTTTAGTGCTTACTATGTAATAATAATGTCAGTATTTGTTAAGTGCTTACTATGTGCAGAGCACTGTTCTAAGTGCTGGGGTAGATACAGGGTAATCAGGTTGTCCCACGTGAGGCTCACAGTTAATCCCCATTTTACAGATGAAGTAACTGAGGCACAGAGAAGTGAAGTGACTTGCCCACAGTCACACAGCTGACAAGTGGAAGAGCTGGGAGTCGAACCCATGACCTCTGACTCCCAAGCCCACGCTCTTTCCACCGAGCCATGCTATGTGCCAGGCACTGTCCTAAGCACTGGGGTAGATACAATCTAATCAGGTTGGACACAGTCCTTGTCCCACGGGGGCTCGCGGACTTAATCCCCGTTTTACAGATGAGGAAACTGAGGCATGGAGAAGTGAAGTGGCTTGCCCCGGTTCACACAGCAGACAAGTGGCGGAGCCGGGATGAGCACCCAGGCCCTTCGGACTCCCAGGCCCGGGCTCTATACTCTAGGCCACACCGCTTCTCTTAAAAAAATACCATTGCCTGACTGCTCTTCTGATAACTAAAATCAAAGTTTAGGGGCAGCCATTGAGAATCTTTAATAAACTGACCCCTCCATAAGATATTTCTTTATCAATCAATCGTATTTATGGAGCCCCTACTGTGTGCAAAGCACTGTATTAAGGTACCAGGTACAGTCTTTCATGATGTATGAAGCCCAATCCACTATCAACCCACCCCTCCACCAAAGGATTTACTCAGTGTATTTGGTTCAGACAAATCCCTACTTCAGAGCCAACTTTTAACAGTCAAATTCGAGTTAGAAATGGACACAGAGCAGGAAACCCCAGCGGGAAATGCATTCCCTGATCTTAATTCATGAGACAAAGAAAGTCAGTCAGTCACTTATTGAGTGCTTACTATGGGCACAGCATTGTACTGAGCGCTTGGGTGAGTAGGACAACGAAATAACAGACGCATTCCCTACCCACGACGAGCTTACAGTCTAGACAGACGGTAACTAAAAGTCAAAGTGAACACTGACAAAAATGAAAACTATGTCTGCTCGACCCATAAAAATCTGAGTAGCCAAATGACCATTCCTTCTTTATTGGTTTCATTTGACTCCCAAATTGCAGTTTGTTCCAAAAGCCTGATATGTAAATACTAGCCTCTGCACCTTGGAGGGAGCAGAACATAAGGTTTTACTGAAGTAAAGTCATAGTAAAGTCATTAAATATAGGAATTTGAGGTTGCCATTGCAACAGACAAATTGATTTGATGTTGGAATGCGTCCAGAGGAATCATTAGCCTAAACCAATGGGAGTGCAACTGTATATAGAAAGCCGCAAAAAAAAAAAAGGGCTCAGAATTTGATTTCTCGGCTAGATGGTTCTAGTGAAGAACGCTACTTGTTTGGAAGGCCATATTCTCTTGTCTCGGCTGTTGCTCATGGCGTAGCAGATAGAGCAAGAGCCTGGGAGTCAGAAGGTCCTGGGTTCTAATCCCGGCATCGTCACTTGTCTGCCGCGTGACTTTGGACAAGTCACCTCACTTCTCTGGCCCTGTTACCTCAAAATGGGGATTGAGACTGTGAGCCCCACCTGGGACAGGGACTGTGCCCAACCAAATTGCCTTGTGGCAAATTTCCAGTAGAGTGCCTGGCACATAGTAAGGGCTTCTTAACAAATACCACAATTATTTATCATTGTTATTATTATACTATAAAGGAAGGACAAACAAATAGAATTTGAAGACGGCCACTCTTGGAAAGTCCCCATTTTCAAGTCCTCTTCTATCATGTTGTGTACAACCAGTATTTTTAATTTAGTTGGCACCTTCCTTGAAGAAATGCACAGTGTTTGAACATGATGAACTCAGCAAAGACGGAGCAGGCAGAGAGAATACAGTTCTGGTTAAATAATAACTGTGATAATTATTAAGCGCTTATTACATCCCAAATACTGGGGTAGATACAACAGAGTCCCTGCATCTCATGGGACTCACGATCTAAAGGGGAAGAGGAGCATCTTTTTAAAACCCAACCGGGGAGATGGGACTCAAACCCGGGCCTTGAGCCTCCAACCTCTCGGGGTGTAACCTTTTCTCTAGGCTATGCGGTACCACTGATTGACTGATTGATTGATTGAAAGTACAACTTGTTTCCTATTGGGTTTTACAAATGCTGGGGAAATCGTAGTTATTCTCCTCTAGGGCTTGGGTTTCTTGTTTTCTTTGTTTTTCCATGGTATTTGTTAAGTGCTTACTGTGTGCCAAGCACCAGATTAAGTGCCCGAATCGTGATGGTGTTTTCTAAGGCAAGAACGCTATTAACAGCCTATTGACATACCAGTTTTACATTTCCAGTAATTTCTTAATATACTTTTACCATTCTCATGGCAATGTTCATCCCATTATTAAAGTTCTCTCCCTTAATTTCTCTACCTTCATCGATTTATTGAGGAATGTTTACGATCGATAGATCCTTTCCTCATCAATCTCTTGAACTGAATTGACTAAATCTTGACTCTAGGGTGGCTGCTGCCCAAAGTAGAAAATACACTCCCAAAAGCTAAGGGCCAAAATATCCTGCTTTGGAAGAGCACAAAAAGCATACAAAGGTCCTCTCTTGCTAATTCCCTTCCTCTCCCTTCAGCCCCACTGCCATTGTTTGGGGACTCTAAAATTAAACAGATGGGTGTGATTTGAAGAAATTCCCCCCCTCCATCCCGTGAAAGACAATCTTACATCTCACCTACTGATTTTTCTGAAATCTGCCCCTCTGCCATCCAGGGTGTGAGTTCATTTACAAGTGCTATTTTGTGACAAGTCAAAGTTAAACCGAGATGATTATCATTACTATAGGCACACCCATTCCACCAACACCACCCTGATCCCCAATGAAAGGAGAGAAATGCAATGTATTTTTCTAAAGGAAAATCTTTCTCCCGCTGCTATTCCACTTTCAAGCCACTTTCAAGCCGGAGTTACCTAATGGGACTTGGGTGTTCCTTGCCACACCTCGGTTTGCATCCTCACCAGCATTTGAAAGTTAAAATGGAACGAGTGGCAAAGCCAATCCTCTCCAATTACAGGGGCTGACACATTTCCCAGAAAGAACAACATCTAAAATGTTATTCTTCCTTGTCAAGTTTTATTTTCCTGTAGGGATTCCGGAGTGATCTTCCACCCTGGTCTTTGAGACTCCCCGAAACTGACTGAACTTCAAATTAACCCTGCTAGGGCTTTAGATTTGAAATCCTTGCTCGTTTAAAACAGAGCATGGGCTTCTCTATTCCAACAACTTAACCAGAGTTTTGAAATCGGGAATTTTTTTAACTTCTGTCTTTTTTTTTCTATTAGGAGGAAAGGACCTTGAAAATTTCCAAAGAAATCGTCTTTCCAGGATTCAAGAAGAACTACTGACTACTGGGGAGAGCGCGTTCGTTATGGAGAATCATTCAGTAAAATAACACTCCTCTTCGGCCCATTACGCGGGTTCCAACAAACGTTTTCTATCACAACCAAATATTTCCTAGTTAGACAGCTTTGCTCTTAGAAACTCTAAAGAATTTTCTTTAAGCATAACTCCAGTCATTTCTCACGCACTGTCAGGACTGCCAGCTATTTGCATTATTAGAGATAGCAAGATAACAACAAAGACTTTCTGTGTGGTTCTTAAATGTTAGCCAGCCCACTTTAAATCGCAATTCCATTGTGGCATCATGCTCATGTAAATGTGAAATGGAATATCACAAATGGGCCGGGGGAAAAACTTAGAAGGCAGTTTCTGTTTTTATGAAGTTGTTCATGATAAGAAAAAGAATTTTAAATGGCTGTATTTAGAATTGGCTATAAACCAAATGCTCTCCATACTCTAGCGTAAAGTTTAACGAGGGTGAGCAATTCCTCCGAACATGTGTTTAGCATTGATAAAGGGGTTATTCCCTTTCAACATTTATATAAACTAGAGTTGCAAATTCTTCACAACATTTTTTGTTACACTGCTAAATGATTTCTTTGCAGCTTTCAACGAAGGTCCTCGTCGACAAAGGATTTTTCTAAAAAAATTGTTTGTTTTGGGTGGTTTTTTTTTCGTTCAGGTGCTGACTGGGTTGGAGACAAAACATTTTCCCCACGTCGTTGAGGTCATACCAACCCGGGGACAGGTCTGAAGCCAATATTCCACCTAATCCGATTTACAATATGGCCCTGTACTCTTTAGACTCTTTTAAACTCCCTCATGCTTCCTCTCATCTTTCCGTACGCTATGATAACAGACTCTCCGCCGTCTCAGAAATCAGCAGGTCAGAGTTCACATGTGCACTTTAATGGGAAACAGTCGATTCCGCCCAGATTTGGGTTTGAAAATTTGCCCAAGCAGCCTCGGGTCCCAACGCAGTCCACCCCGCCAATTTGCCTGCCCCCCACCCCAGCGCTTAGACCAGCGCCTGGCACAAAGCGGGCGCCTAACGGATCCCACGATTCCTCATTTCCTTCGCCCCCTCTTTTATTTAGGAGGCGAAAGGGATTCCCATCGGGGCCCTCTTCTTTCACTGAATGGCCGGGGAATAAAAAGAGAATTGGCAATGCGGCTTTTGCCTCCTTTTTGGAGAGCGTGGGCTGTTGCGGGCATCCCGGCTGTGGCCCTCGCAAGGAGGGGGTACGGCAGCAATTGGAGGCGTTGGAAGGGGCATCACCCTCGGGCATCGGAGCCGCAACTCACGGGGTCTTAACGGGGAAATTAAAAATGCATTGTTTAAAAAAATGTCATTTCCCGTCCAGGGGGAAAGGGAGCAGAGGGGAAGATGTCCCCCTCCTTGCAGGGGGGTGGGGTGTCTCCCCCCAAACCTCCAACTGCGCCCCCCGCCCGGAGGGGGGGATGGGCGGAGGGCCACTTGGGCGACCGCGCTGAGCGGGGGACAGCGCTAACCGGGGGGGACAGCGCTATCCGGGGAACAGCAAGGCCGGGGAGAAAGCGCTGTGTGAAGAACGGCGTTAACCGGGGGGGCAGCCCCCCCCACCCCGGGGGGAGCGCTATCCGGGGAACAGCGTTGCTGGGTGGGGGGACGACGATGACACCGCTACGGGGGGAACCGCGCTATCCGGGGAGGGGGGGGGGGGGACAGCGCTATCCGGGGAACAACGCTGCTCGGGGCTGAGAGCGCTATCCGGGGAACCCTGCTATGGGGGGGGCGTTATGGGGGAAATAGCGCTATCCGGGGGGGACAGCGCTATCCGGAGGTGAAAGCGCTATCCGAGGAACCGCGCTAACCGGGGGGGGGGGCGGGGAGACAGCGCTATGCGGGGAACCGCGCTATGGGTGGGGCGTTATGGGGGAAATAGCGCTACTGGGGGGGGGGGGAGAGCGCTATCCGGGGAGGACAGCGCTATCCGGGGAACAACGCTATCCGGAGGTGAAAGCGCTATCCGAGGGGGGGGGTGACAGCGCTAAACGAGGAACCGCGCTAACCGGGGGAGGGACGACAGCGCTATGCGGGGAACGGCGCTACCGTGGAGGGGAGAGAAGAGACGCCGTTACCCGGGAAAGAGCGCTATGCGGGGGAGGGAGGGGGGGAGGACAACGACGCCGCAGCGTTATGCGGGGAAGCGCGCTCCCCGGGGGACGCTCCGTGTGCCCCGTTCGCCCTCCCTCGGGGCCAGAAGAATGGGCGGCTGAGCTGGGGGGGGGGGGGGAGGGTGTTGTGTGCATTTCCACGCGTGTATGTGGGGGTGGGTGGGGGGGGGATGGGGTCCGGCGGTGGGCCGGGCACTGACTTTGTCGATGGTTCCCGGGAGCAGGCGGTCGAGGAGCCTGCAGAGGACCACTCCATCCCTCAGCGACGCCTGCAGGAAGCCCTCCGGGTCCGAGATGCTCTTCTTGGGCGACTCCAGCACGCCCAGGGCGATCAGCCACGTAACCGTCTGCTCCGCCGAATTCATCGCCGCCGGGGACCCACACCCCCGGCCGGGCCCACCAGAACCGGGACCCAAACCGGGGGGCACCCGCACCGGGACCGGCCCGGAGCCGCCTCGCCTCCGTCTGGGCCGGGCGCGGGGGTGGGCGGGGGTGGGCCGGGGGTGGGCCGGGGGTGGGGGCTTCACACCGCCGCTGGACCCTCCTCCTCCTCCTCCTCCTCCTCGTCGCCGTCCTCCTCCTCCTCCTCCTCCTTCTTCTTCCCCATGGAGGGGCCCCGGCGGGCCCGGTGCGGTCCTGTCCGGTCCTGTCTGTCCGTGGGGCGCGGTGGGGTCCGGGGGAGGTCGGGTGGGGGTCGGGGTCGGGGTCGGGGTTGGGCCTGCTCCCCAATCAGCACCGCCGCCGCCGCCGCCGGCAGGGCAGGAGGAGGAGGAGGAGGAGGAGGAGGCAACGAACGGCGGGCAGACACCTCCTCCCCGCCCCCTCCTCCTCTTCCCTCGCCCCTTCCCCCCCTTTCTCGCCTCCTCCTCCCCCCCTTTCTCTATCCCCTTCTCCCCTTTCCCTCCCTCCTTCCCCCTTCTCCCCTTTCTTTCTGTCCCCTTTCCCCCCTTTCTCTCCTCCCCCACCTCCTTTCTCTATCTGCTTTTTCCCTTTCTTCCCTTCTCCTCCCCTCTCCCCTTGCTTCTTCCTCCCCTCCTTCCCTTCTTTCTCTCCTCCTTTCTCTACCCCTTCCCCCCTCTTTCTCTCCTCCTTTCCCACCCCCCTTCTCCCCTTTCTTCCCTCCTCCCCCCTTCTTTCTCTACCCCTCTTCCCCTTTCTCTCCTTTCTCTCTCCCCTTCTCCCCTTTCTCCCCCCTCCCCTTTCGCTCTTTTCTCCCCTCCCCTCTTTCTCTACCCCCTCCTCCCCTCCCCTCTCCCTTCCCTCCCCCCTTCTTTCTCTACCCCCTTCTCCCCTTTCGCTCTTTTCTCCCCCTCCCCTCTTTCTCTTCTCCCTCCCCTTCTTTCTCTGCCCCTTTCTTCCCTCCTCCTCCCCCCTTTTTCCCCCTCCCCAACCCCTTTCTTCCCTCCTTCTCCCTTCCTCCACCCTCCAACCCCCTTTCTTCTCTCCTCCTCCTCCTCCCTTCCTCCCCCTCCCCAACCTCCTCTCTTCCCTCCTCCTCCTCCCTTTCTCCCCCTCCCCAACCTCCTCCTCCCTTTCTCCCCCTCCCCAACCCCCTCTCTTCCCTCCTCCTCCCTTTCTCCCCTTCCCCAACCCCCTCTCTTCTCTCCTCCTCCTCCTCCCTTCCTCCCCCTCCCCAACCCCCTTTCTTCCCTCCCCCTCCCCTCCTTTCTCCTCTCTCCCCCCCTTTTCTCCTCCTCCCCCTCTCCCTCCTCCCCCCGCCCAATGCTCCTCCTCCTCCCCCCTCCCCTTCCCCTCTGTTTCCTCCCCCTCCCCCCCAGCAGCTGCTGAATGACGTCACTGGTTCCCAGGCCCCCTCCCCCCCCACTCCATCATCCCCGGGGTCGCCGACGGGGGTGGGGGGAGAGGTGGGCGGGGGGGGTCTCCTCCCCCACTCCCCGGGGCGCAGGATTCTTTCCTGCATCAGTCTGCGTTCATGTAGCTTCGCCCTTAAATCCGTGGTTGGGTTTTGGGGGGTTTGGGGGGGGGGGGTTGGCTCATCCTCTCTAGATTTGATCAGCAGACCCCCGACTCAGAGGTCCATCCGAACCCCGTTCGGAAGCCGGACCACCCCCCGCCCACCAAACGCCTGCCCAAAAATACAACTTTGCCCTCCAAATGTCCCCCCCCCCCCCCAACCAAAGGGAGATGCTTTACCACCAAATATCCCAAAAATGGAGCTCCACATGTCTCCCCAACCTAAGGGGGCTGATTTACGACCCAATATCCAAAAATGGAGCTCCACATGTCTCCCCAACCTAAGGGGGCTGATTTACGACCCAATATCCAAATTCGAGCTCCAAATGTCTCCCCACCCTAAGGGGACAGTTTTACCATCAAATATCTGAATTTGAGCTCCAAATATCTCTCCACCCTAAGGGGGCTGCTTTACCATCAAATATCTGAATTTGAGCTCCAAATATCTCCCCACTTAAGGGGGCTGTTTTACCACCACATATCCACATTTGAGCTCCAAATGTCGTCCCCCCCCCCCAAGGGGACAGTTTTACCATCAAATATCTAAATTTGAGCTCCAAATGTCCCCCCACCTTAAGGGGGCAATTTTACTGCCAAATATCCAACTTTGAGCTCCAAATTTCTCTCCACCCTAAGCGGGCAGTTTTACCACCAAATACCCCAAAATTTGAGCTCCAAATGTTCCCCCACCCTGAGGGGGCTGTTTTATCACCTAATATCCAAATTTGCACTCCAAATAACTCCCCATCCTAAGGAGGCAGTTTTACCACCCGTTCCCTCTCCCCCCCCACCAAAGACGTTTTCCCCTTGGCCTGCAAATTTGACCTTCTGCATGGGCAACCTGAAACCTACACCATCTGGAAGAGGCGGCCTCAGTGATCTCTCTCACATAAGCGTAAAAACTTAAGGTGGGGGGCGGCGGGGTGTCTCTTAGCTTGCCTTCTCCTTCTTAGACCGGGAGCCCCGTTTGGGACTTCATGATCTTGCATCTACCCCAGCGCTTAGTCCCGTGCTTGGCACCTAGCGCTTAACAAATACCGCACTTGTTTTGTATTGTACTCTCCATTCATTGAGTCCTATTGGTTAATAATAATAATAATAATAATGTTGGTATTTGTTAAGCGCTTACTATGTGCCGAGCACTGTTCTAAGCGCTGGGGTAGACATAGGGGAATCAGGTTGTCCCACATGGGGCTCACAGTCTTCATCCCCATTTTACAGATGAGGGAACTGAGGCACAGAGAAGTTAAGTGACTTGCCCACAGTCACACAGCCGACAAGTGGCAGAGCTGGGATTCGAACTCACGAGCTCTGACTCCAAAGCCCGTGCTCTTTCCACTGAGCCACGCTGCTACTGCGCGCAGAGCACTGGACTAAACGCTTGGGAAAGTACAATAATGACAATTAACGGATACATTCCCTGCCCACGACGAGCTTATGGTCTGGAGGATCTTAGAGTCTCCCAAGCGCTTGGTACAGTGCTGTGCACATAGTAAGGGCTCAATAAATGCCATCGACTATTAGCAGCAGCAGCAGCAGCAGCAGTCTCTCATTTCCATTTGGATTATTACCAAAATTCAAGGCGGCAGGAAGAGAAAACGCCTTGGATTCCTAACGGGGCCCTTGGCCATCTCTAATCAGGGAACGTGGCATTTTAAGTTCATTCATTCATTCATTCAATCATATTTATTGAGCCCTGACTGTGTGCAGAGTGCTGTACTAAGCGCTTGGAAGATACAATTCGGCAACAGATAGAGACAATCCCTACGAACAAGGGGCTCGGTCTAGAAGGGGGGACAGACAACAAAACAAGTAAACAGGCATCAATAGCATCAAAATACATAAATTTTAAATACATATGTAGCCCTGGAACACCTCCTCCAAGAGGCCTTCCTTGATTATACCCCCTTTCCTCTTCTCCCACTCCCTTCTGTGTCACCCTGACTTGCTCCCTTTATATTCATCCCCCCTTCCAGCCCCGCAGAACTTAGGCACAGAGCTGTCATTTATTTATTTATATTAATGTTTGTCTCCCGCTCCCCCCAACCCCGGGACTGTAAGCTCATTTTGGGCTGCGAATGTGCCTGTTTATTGTTATATTGTCCTCTTCCAAAAGCTTAGTACGGTGCTCTGACCACAGTAAGCGCTCAATAAATGCGATTGAATGAATGGATGGATGGATGGGTGAATGAAGGAATGAATGAATGGGAATGTGCCCCTACTCCCTCCCTCTGCTCTACCCCCTTCCCCTCCCCACAGCACTTGTGTATATTTGTACATATTTATTACTCTATTTATTTTATTAATGATGTGTATATATCTATGATTCTATCCCGTTTAGACTGTGAGCCCGTCATTGGGCAGGAATTGTCTCTATCTGTTGCCGAATTGTACATTCCAAGCGCTTAGTACAGTGCTCTACACATAGTAAGCACTCAATAAATACTACTGAATTCATCTATTTCGATGGTATTGATGCCTGTCTACTTGTTTTGTTTTGCTGTCTGTCTCCCTCTTTTAGACTGTGAGCCCGTTGTTGGGTAGGGATTGTCTCTATCTGTTGCCGAACTGTACTTCCCAAGTACTTAGTACAGTGCTCTGCACATAGTAAGCACTCAATAAATACTATTGAATTTATCTATTTCAATGCTATTGATGCCTGTCTACTTGCTTTGTTCTGCTGTCTCCCCCTTTTAGACTAGGAGCCCGTTCTTGGGTAGGGATTGTCTCTATCTTTTGCCGAATTGTACTTTCCAAGCGCTTAGTACAGTGCTCTGCACACAATAAGCGCTCAATAAATTGAATGAATGAATGAATGGGAATGAATGAATGGGAAGGGGACCAGCGATGGGAGGCGGCGCCCTCTAGAGGAGGGTTGGGTATTGCCGTTGGCTGGCTATGACGTCATCCCGGCTCAGTCCTGCATTCAGTCGTATTGATTGAGCGCTTCTTGTGTGCAAAGCACTGAACTAAGCGCTTGGGAGAGTACAATATAACAATAAATAGGAGAAGCTGCAGGCCTAGTGGCAAAAGCCTTGGGAGTCAGAGGGTGTGGGTTTTTCCTGGCTTAGTGGAAAGCGCATGGGCTTGGAAGTCAGAGGACCTGGGTTCTAATCCCTCCTCCGCCACTTGTCTGCTGGGTGATTCGGGCAAGTCACTTCACTTCTCTGGGCCTCGGTTACCTCATCTGCAAAATGGGGATTAAAACTGTGAGCCCCACGTGGGACAACCTGATCACTTTGCATCCCCCCAGCACTTAGAACAGTGCTTTGCACTGGGCTTTTCACTGCACAGCAGCAGCGTTTAACAAATTCCATCATTATTATTATTATTATACTGGCTCTGCCACTTGTCTGCTGTGTGACCTTGGGCAAGTCAGTTCACATCTCTGAGCCTCAGTGACCTTATCTGTAAAATGGGGATTAAGACTGTGAGCCCCATGGGGGACACAGACTGTGTCCAATCTAACTGATATCCTAGTACAGTGCTCTGCACAGAGTAAACGCTCAATAAATACTATTGAACGAAAGAATGAATCTGCCCCAGTGGGCAGAAATTGTCTCTATTTCTTGCTGAATTGTACTTCCCAGGCGCTTAGTACAGTGCTCCACATATAGTAAGAGCTCAATGAATGAATGAATGAATGAGAACGTGTTCGATGCATAGTAAGCACTTTAATACCATTTAAAAAAGCCAGAATGGACATCAGACACTGGATTCCATTTCAATCAGAGCATCAACTCTGCTTCTGATGTCCCTAGAACCACGAATCTACCATATAAAGAGTTAACTCCTGCGCTAACTCCTTTAATTTTCCGGAGGAGGCCAACGTCAGCTTCCAAAAGAAGCATGGAACAAAATAGCGGAATCCACCTAAACTCACCTGGATGTTTTTTATGGTATCTGCTGTTTACCCTTTGCCCAGCAGTGCACTACATGCTGGGATAGATACAAGGTAATAATAATATTAATTGAGGTATTTGTTAAGTGCTTACTATGCACCAAGTACTGTACTAAGCGCTGGGGTGGATACAAGCAAATCGGTTTGGACCCAGTCCCTGTCCCACATGGGTTTCACAGTCCCATGGGTCTCTGCTTAACAGAGAAGCAGGATGGCTTAGTGGAAAGAGGCTGGGCTTGGGAGTCAGTGGATGTGGGTTCTAATCCCGGCTCCGCCACTCGTCTGCTGTGTGACCTCGGGCAAGTCACTTCACTTCTCTGTGCCTCAGTTCCCTCATCTGTAAAATGGGGATTAAAAGTGTGAACCCCAGGCGGGACAACCTGATTACCCTGTATCTACCCCAGCGCTTAGAACAGTGCTTGGCACATAGTAAACACTTAACAAATACCATCATTATTATTATTATGTTAGATGAGAGCCCTGTTCCTCACTGAGCTCCCAGTCTTGGCCTCAGGTGGCCCCTTTTCCTGGCCTGATTTCATTTTACTATCAATCAATCAATCATACTTATTGAGCACTTACTATGTGCAGAACACTGATCTAAGCACTTGAGAGAATACAGTAGAACAGAATTAGCAGACAGGTTCCCAGGCACTATACTAAGCGGTGGGGTGGAAACAAGCAAATCAAGCTGGACCCAGTCCCTGTCCCATGTGGGGCTCACAGTCTCAACCCCCATTTTACAGATGAGGGAACTGAGGCCCAGAGAAGTGCAGTGACTTGGCCAGTGTCCCCCAGCAGCAGACAGGTGGTGGAGCCAGCATTAGAACCCAGGTCTTTCTGACCCCCAGGCTTAGTACAGTGCGCTGCACGTAGTATGCGCTCAGTAGATAGAACTGATGGGTTGATTGATCATTGTCGGTTTTGGAAAAGGTTCAGGAAAACAACGTGACCAAGTGACCTCATGACCTCGTGGCCTCCTTCCTCTGATCAAGACTCTGAACCCCATGTGGGACAAGCTAATTACCTTGTATCCCACCCCCAGCATTTAGAACAGGGCTAGATAGTAATCGATAGATACCATCGATTGATTGAAACTCCCCCATTTAGACTGTGAGCCCGTTGTTGGGTAGGGATTGTCTCTGTTACCGAATTGTACATTCCAAGCGCTTAGTACATTATTCTGCACAGAGTAAGAGTTCAATAAATACGACTGAATGAATGAATGAACAAATGCCATCATTATTATTATTATTATTACGATATGACAGATTTAGCCAGACACATTCTCTGCCCATAAGGTTAATGGTATTTATCCAGCATTTTGTGCACAGTAGCTAAGTATTTTGCGGGATTATAATTGCACAGTCTCCTGGCTGGAAAAACTTTCTAGAGAAATCATCTAGTCCATCCATCTGAACCCCAGTCAGAATTCTTTTTTTGAGGGAGGGTGAGGGAAGAGGGGCTCAGAATCAAGGTCTTCACTACCAAGTCCTGCTTAATGCTGGGAGATCACAAAATATGAGCTAATGAGGGTCTGGCAAGATTACTGTGGGAGCCTTCTGGGGCGGGGGTCTCATCTGAGGCAGATGGGTCCAGTCAATCAATTAATCAGTATGGGTATTCAGTGAAAATAATAATAATTGTAGTGTTTATTATGTGCCAGGCACTCTACTCGGCACCGGGGTGGATACAAGCAAATGGGGTTGGACACAGTCCCTGACCCACCTGGGGCTCACAGTCCCAATCCCCTTTTCACGGACGAGGAAAACGAGGCACAGAGAAGCGAAGCAACTTGCCGAAGGTTACAGAACAGACAAGTGGAGGAGGTGGGATTAGAACTCAGGTCCTTCCAACTCCCAGGCCTGTGCTCTAGCCACTAGGCCACGCTGGCACTTGGGAGAGTGTAATAGAGTTGGTAGGCATGATCCCTACCCTCAAGGAGTTTACAATCTAGTGAGAGAGACAGATATTACAGGTAGGAGAAAGTGATAAGAAGCCACGATCCCTGCCCTCAAAGAGCTTATGGTCTATAAGGGAGGCAAATATTAAAATATTACAGGTAGGAGAAGCACCTGCGCATAAAAATACGTATGTAAGTGTTGTGGGGTTTGGAGTGGGGTGGTATCAAAGTACTTAGGGACTTTGGATTTAAGTGTCTACGTGACAGAAGGGAAGGAGAATATGGTGGGGAGATGGGAGATTAGTCAGGGAAGGCTTCTTGGAGGAGATTTTTTTCCCCCTTTGAGTGTAAGCTCCTTATGTAATATCATGCTCTTCCAAGTGCTTAGTCCAGTGCCCTGCACACAGTAAGCATTCCATAAATATGATTGATTTTAGTAGGGCCTGGAAGACGGGGAAAGGGATAGTCCGTCGGATGTGACGGGGCAGAAGGGAGGAATTCCATGATGAGGATTCCTCCCTCCTCCCCACTTCCCCTCCCCTCAGCACTGTGCTCATTTGTATATATTACTTATTACCCTATTTATTTTGTTAATGAGGTGTACATCCCCTTGATTCTATTTATCATGATAATGTTATCTTGTTTTTGTTTCGTTCTGTTTTGCTCTGCCATCTGTCTCCCCCGATTAGACTGTGAGCCTGTCGTTGGGCAGGGATTGCCTCTATCTGTTGCCCAATTGTCCATACCAAGCGCTTACTACAGTGCTCTGCACATAGTAAGCGCTTAATAAATACTATTGAATTAATGAATGAATAATTCCATGGCAGAACCACATTGGAAATCAGAGGGCTGCAACCCCAGGGAGCCCTCAAAGGGGAAACGCAAAACTAGAAATTTCTCCACCCCGGCTTAGGGAAGGAAAATAAAACCAAGAAGCGTAAGTAATCAGATTCTTCTTGGGACATTTCCCTAGAAAAGTAAGTGATCCCAGGAGGCACTATGGCAATCTAGATGAAAAATCAAGTTTTACCGTTTTGAGGTGAGAGCATTTTCAATACAGAAGTGGAGACCAAAATAGATGGCTAACAGCTAACTGCCTCATTTTCATTTTTTGTTTCATTTCTGGTTTCAATGTGAAATATTACACCTTTCGGAAAATCGCCCCGGGCAGTGGTTTAAATATTAATTAAAACACACCACTTGTGAACTGCCTTTCAAGCTTTTAAGCTCTTAAACCCATTTGGAAGAGACTAACCTAAGACTATAGGTAGGTCAATAATTTATGACACCACCGATGTTGGGAAAACCAAGTTAGAAATTAATTCGAAATGAGGATGCAAACTGGAAATCTTCAGTTTCTACAGCCTGGCAATATAAAAGCCGAAGGGAAGCAGTGTGGTCTAAAGAACACAAACCTGGGAGTCGGAGGACCTGGATTCTAATCCCGTTCTGCCATTGGGTGAGTCACTTAACTTCTCTGTGCCTCAGTTCCCTCATCCACAAAATGGGGATTCAAAAACTGGTTCTCCCTCCTATTTGGACTGTGAGCTCCATATGGGATCTGATTATTTTGTATCTACCCCAGCATTTAGTACAGAGCTTGGCACAAAGTAAGTGATTAACCAATACCCCAATTTCTACTATTATTATGGTTAGCATTATTATTAATGAAGTAGCGTGGCTTAGGGAAAAGAGCCCGGGAGTCAGAGGTCGTGGGTTCTACTCCCAGTTCTGCCACTTGTCTGCTGCGTGACTTCAGGCAAGTCACTTAATTTCTCTGTGACTCAGTTCCCGCATCTGTAAAATGGGGATTAAGATTGTGAGCCCCACGTGGGACAACCTGATAACCTTGTTTCGACCCCAGCGCTTAGAATGGTGCTTGTCACATATAGTAAACGCTTAACAAATTGTACTTTCCAAGCATTTAGTACAGTGCTCTGCACATAGTAAGTGTTCAGTAAATACAATTGAATGAATTGAATGAATGAACAAATACCATCATTATTTTTATAATTATTATTATTAATAGTACCATTTATTATCATGGGTGGAAGTGATTATTATCTGGAGCCAAAGTAGAACGGGGGCAGGGTTTTGGGTAAGTGGAATTTCTTCAATCGACCAGGGACATTTTTTGAGCGCTTACTTTGTGCAAAGCGCCGTACTGAGCACTTCTGGATGGAGAATCCTGGAAAAGAGAGAAAATCCTGCCTCACCCTCAATCCCATCCTCATCCCCAAATTGAAAACTGCACTGGCGACTGAGCGCACAAGTGGCTGAGGGGGACGGGGGTGGTTCTTGGGACGGGAACCTGAAACTTCCCGAAAGAGTAATGAGTCAAGAATGTCGGTGGATGAGCAGCAGTCGGAGCAACTGCCGTTTAAAAAAAGAAAGATTGCCCAGACTCAGAAACAGGGTCACAGACACAGGCTCCATCAGATGCCGGTGTCTAAGGCAGCATTACTGAGGGAATGAGCCAAGATTAGAAAGCTTTTCAATGGGGATGGTCAATCAGTCAGTCTTTATTGAGTGCTTACTGTGTGCAGAGCACTGTACTGAGCACTCGGAGAATACAGGATTACAATATAATAGACACAATCCCTGCCCTCAACTACCTTCCAGTCTAGAGGACTGAATGGTCAGAACTAGAGCTTCTTTCCTGTCAGGCTGCAAACAGGGGACTTGAAAGCCATGACAAAAAGACCAGGGGCTTCTAAATGGTGTTTATCTATTATTATTATTATTATATAACAAAACGATAATAATAATAATAATAATCAGATCATTGCTCATTTTGTTGTATTGGACTCTCCCAAGTGTTTAATACAGTACTCTGCGCATAGTAAGCACTTAATAGGATTTGTTAAGTGCTTACTATGTGCTAGGTACTGAACTAAGTGCTGGGACAGATAAAATCAAATCGGGTTGAACACAGTTCCTGTTCCAGCGCTGGGGTAGATACAAGGTAATGAGGTTGTCCCACATGGACTCACAGTCTTAATCCCCATTTTACAGATGAGAGAACTGAGGCCCAGAGAGTACTCCTTCAGCATTTTGATACCACCCTCTCCAGCCCCACAGCACCTAAGTAAAAATCCTTTTACTCTTCTGTTTCCCCTCACTGTAATTGATTTTAATGAGAAGCTCTCTGTGGGCAGGGATCATGTCTACCAACTCTATTATGCTTTCCTAAGCACAAAGTACAATATTCTGCACATAGTAAGCGCTCAATAAGACACAGCATGGCCTAGTGGAAAGAGTCCGGGCTTGGGGGTTAGAAGGACCTGGGTTCTAATCCCACCACTTATCAGCTGTGTGACTTTGGGCAAGTCACTTCAGTTCTCTAGGCCTCAGTTCCCTCATCTGTAAAATGAGGATTAAGACTGTGAGTCCATGTGGGACAACCTCATTACCTTGTATCTACCCCAGCGCTTACTACAGTGCTTGACACATAGTAAGCACTTAACAAATACCATCATCATCATCATCATCTGACAATTGCTTGCTTTGTGATCTTGGGCAAGTTGCTTAACTTCTCTATGCCTCAGTTCTCCTGTTGTTCCTCATACTTTGACGACCCCCCCCCCCCCAGGACAGGGATCCTGTACAACCTAATCACCTTGTATCTACCCCAAGGCTTAGAACAGTGTTTGACACATAGTAAACACTTAACCACTCCAATGAATTAAGGCCTTCTCCTGGCAGGAAAGTTGGCCAGAGCTAATGAAGCATAAAGCTTCAGGAGGTATAAAGGAGAGGTATAAGGGACACATTACACATAATAGAAAGGTCTAAACCGAGGCATCAAAATTGATTCAAAGGCAGATGATCAAAGACAACAGCAGAGACTTAAGTTTTACTGAACAGAAGGAGGCAATGATAAACCACTTCCATATTTTACCAAGAAAACGCTATAGATAAAATCCATAAAGTCGCTATGAATCGGAAACGACTCCGACGCTTTTGATGACGATGAAGCGCTTAACAAATACCGCAAAAAATAAATCCCCTTGATGAAATGATTGATCCCTATTATTCAGATGAGAAATTAATGCTCAGGCCCAGACTCTTTCAACTCTAAACTGTCAGATCATTACAGACAGGGAATGTGTCTGCTCATTTTGTTGTATTGGACACTCCCAAGTGGTCAATACAGTGCTCTGCACAAAGTAAGCAGATTGATTGATTGATTAACCAGGCCACGCTGCTTGGGCGGCGTGGCTGAGTGGAAAGACCCCGGGTTTGGGAGTCAGAGGTCGTGGGGTTCTAATCCCGGCTCCGCCACCTGTCAGCTGTGTGACAACTTCTCTGTGCCTCAGTTCCCTCATCTGTAAAATGGGGATTAAGACTGTGAGCCCCATATGGGACAACCTCATTACCTTGGATCTCCCCCAGCACTTAGAACAGTGCTTGGCACATAGTAAGCGCTTAATAAATACCGTCGTTATTATTACGAGGAGTCACTTCAATATTCGATCTAAAAAGCCCACCTGAGACACATGCACAAATGCTCTCTCTCTCTCACAGACACACACACACACACACACACACACAGAGGATTTTGGCTTCCTGGCACTCGTCACTACTGGCCATCTGTTGCCCGGCACCTGCATCCTCTGGCGGCTTTGTGGAATCTCCATCTCAGGCCCACGCCAAGGGAAGGACTTAAAATGCAGTTGGCAGCAAAGACTCACTCAGTGGCAGCCTGAACAACACAATTGCTTTCTCTGCCCTGGCAGGGAGGGGAAGGTAGGGGCTTGGGAGTCAGAAGGGCCTGGGTTCTAATCCTGGCTCCGCCTCGTGTCTGCTGAGTGGCCTTGGGCAAGTCACGTCACTTCTATGGGCCTCAGTTACCTCATCTGGAAAATGGGGATTGTGACTGTGAGCCCCATGTGGGACAGGGATTTGATTAGCTAGGATAGACCCCAGTGTTTAGTACAGAGCCTGGTACATAGTAAGTGCTAAACAAATACCAGGAAAAAAAAGTTAATCAGATTGGACACAGTCCCTGTCCTACTTAGGGTTCAGGTCTAAGTCGGGAGAGTATGGCTGCAAAGGGCAAACTGAACTACAAAAGGTTAAATTCAGATGAACTCAGGGCAGCAGCTGGTCCCTGGCAGAGAGGCTTGGATGTTACTCCGCAACCCTGGGTGACAGGAAATGGGCAGTACCCTTCAGGAAGAGCCAGGATCCGGGTGTGAAGCCTGCACCTGTTTGGGGCAGCTACCTCAGGGGACTATAAGGTCTAAAATCCTTGGCTGACCAGAGCGGAATGCTCTAAGCTGAATATCCTGTCAAGGGTCAGTTAAGTACAGACCAGCAGAAGGGCACTGTGGTTTTCTAAGTGCTGAGGAGAAAGCAGGAAAGCAACAGTGAGGGCTCATGGAAGGAAAGTGGTTGGAAGAGTGAAGACATGGGGACATGGAAAGTGGAAACAATGAGGGACTGAATAATAACAAATGCCATATTCATTCATTCAGTCGTATTTATTGAGTGCCCGAAGGAACACCGTACCAACTGCTTCAGGAGACTATAATAGACTTAGTAGATATGATCAGTGAGCCCATTGTTGGGTAGTGACTGCCTCTATTTGTTGCTGAATTGTACTTTCCAAGCACTTAGTACAGTGCTCTGCATTCAGTAAGTGCTCAATAAAAACGAGATTGAATGAACGAATGAATGAATCTCTGCCCTTAAGGGATTTACAATTTAGTGGGGGAGTTGGGCAAGAGTAGATTAAGCTTTTTGATGATAACAGTGATGATAATGGTATTTGTTAAGTGCTTACTTTGGGACAAGCTCTGTTCTAAGCGCTGGGGGGAAATAGAAGAAAATCAGGTCAGACACAGTCCCTGTCCTACAAGGGCCTCACAGTCTAAGTAAGAAGGAGAACAGTTTCCAGATTGATGTCCTCTAGACTGTAAACTCATTGCCAGTGGGGAATGTGTCTGCCAACCCTGTTATATTGAACTATCCCAAGTGCTTAGAACAATGTTTTGCACACAGTGAGTACTCAATAAATACCACTGTTTGAGCGAATGCCTTGCAAACAGTAAGCGCTCATTAAATATGATCGATCAATTAAATACCACTGAATCCTGGCTCTGCCACTTGTCAGCTGTGTGACCATGGGCCAGTGACTTAACTTCTCTGTGCCTCAGTTACCTCATCTGTAAAATGGGGATTAAGACTATGAGCTTCATGTGGGACAACCTGATTACCCTCTATCTACCCCAGCCCTTAGAACAGTGCTCTGCACATAGTAAGTGCTTAACAAATACCAATATTATTGTTATTATTATTTACGGTTAAGCTTGTTGCAGGCAGGGAACGTGTCTACCAACTCTGTTCTGTTGTCCTCTCCCAAGTGCTTACTGCAGTGCTCTGCACACAGTAAGCACTCAATAACTACCATTGCTGGATTTCTGGCCACCATTCTGAGAGGCAGGGTTGTGTTTGTTTCCAGGGAATCCTAACTGGGCCCGTAAAGGCCCTCCCTGAAGAGCCGAGCCAAATATTTGGTAGCAACAGTTGTTCGGCTTTGCTTTTAGCTCTGAAATCCTAATGTGAAAAATTCATCATCATCATGGAGAACTTCTGTTTATGCTGAGGCTGAGTGGCAAGAACAAAGTGACTTTGGTGATGACATAGATTTTTTAAAATTTTTCCTCTTGATTTAGGATCTATGTTTTAATCCCCAGTCTGCTGGGGACAGTTGTCCTCCTTAATTGACTCTTTCTTACCCAAGTGAACACAAGTTTGTTTGTGGCAGAGAATGGGATCTATGAAGGGGCAGATTGACTCTGGAAATTCTGACTAAAATAAGTCAAACGGTGCTAACAAAACCCTAACTTGTTTCAACTGCAGATTAAACACTATCAAGCCAGTTACCACTTTAATGACTGGTAAGAATCAGATGAGTGGAAATTTTTTTCTAGTCACACAAAATGTCCCACATGGGGCTCACCATCTTAACCCCCCCTTTCCAGATGAAGGAACCGAGGCCAAGAGAAGTTTAGCGACTTGCCCAAAGTCACACAGCAGACATTTGGCAGAGTCAGGATTAGAAGCCAGGTCCTCGCGACTCCCAAGTCCGAGCTCTCTCCACTAGGCCACGTTGCTTCTCCAAACTTAATCCTGGTCCCAACCCTAACCCACTCTCTCTAGTTCTAGCCCGAACCCTAATCCTTGACCCAACTTTCCTCCTAGCCCTGGCCCTAACCTGAACCCAGACCAACCTTGTCCCAGGGATGCTCTTCGACGCTTGACACAGGTCGACATTTTCAGAAACATCAAGGGCCTGGAGAAAAACACCCACCATTCATTCATTCATTCATTCAGTCAGTCAGTCAGTCAGTCAGTCAGTCATATTTATTGAGCACTTACTGGGTGCAGAGCATTGTACTAAGTGCTTGGGAGAGGACAATACAAGAAGAAACAGACACATTCCCTGCCCACAATGAGTTTACAGTCTAGAGGAAGACTGGCCAGAAGACGTGAGTGGGTTTATGTGTGTTTAGCAGGAAAGAACCATCAAAATAAAGGACAATTGTTCAGAGGTACTGCAAAATGCTTTCCAGAGTGATTCAGTCACTATTGTCAGCCCCAGGGTCTGGGGAATTCTAGCAGAATCAGTGAGCAAACTAAGAAAATCCCTGATTTAATTCTGTCCACGTTCTAATGTCGTAGATGTGTGCTTTTTCGCCAGTTGTAGGAAAAAAAAAACCCAAAACCCCATTCCCTGTAGCCTAAAATACATTCAAAAGGCAGGGGAAGTATCAACAAAATGAAAACAGGATCTGTTGGCAGGAAATCGTTCTCCATTAAGAGGATTACACCTCAAAACAAATTTTAATAACTCTTCTTTCCTATAATAGAGATGTACAAGTTTTATTTAATTTTTTAATGGCATTTGTTAAGCACTTACTGTGTGCCAGACACTGTACTAAGCTCTGAGGTAAATACAAGATGATCAGATTAGACACAATCCCTGTCACACGTAGGGCTCACAATATTAATCCCCATTTTACAGCAGAGGCAACTGAGGCACAGAGAAGCTACGTGACTTGCCCAAGATCACACAGCCGACAGGTGGCAGAGCCTGGATTAGAACCCAGGTCCTTCTGACTCCCAGACCAGTGCTCTTTCCACTAGGTCACCCTACTTCTCACCAGGTCACCACGCTTTTTGCTATTTAATACTGAATTCTCCTTGAGAATCCATGAGCTCTGAAAAATGTGTACCTTATATAACCTTACATAAACCAGTCCACTGACTGGAGAAGGTATTCGCAGTGTGTTATTTCCCTGAAAGAGGTTTTTCTCGGCTACAACTACCCTTTCTTTACAACAAGGTGGTTGAAATAAGATTAGGGACATTCTGTCTTTGGACTTTTCATGAAGAGTTTCCTGACGGGCAAAATTCACTTTTGGAAGACAACTGGCTTGCCTTTAAAAATGAATTAGGACTCGAGTATTCACTTTTGGCCTCTTTTTTCTATGTTATTTTGTTAAGCGCTTAGTAGGTGTCAAGTACTGTTCTGAACACTGGGGTTGATAGAAACTAATCAGGGTGGATACCTACCAGGCGTTCACAGTCCAAGAAGGAGGGAGATCAGGAATTTAATCCCCATTTTATGGTTGAGGAAACTGAGGCCCACAGAAATTACCCAAGTGACTGGCAGACTAGGATTAGAACCCAGGTTGTCTGACTCCCAGACCGGTGGTCTTTCCACTGGGTTACGCTGCTTCTCCTGTTTCCCTTCACCACAAGAACATACCACCAACTCAACTAAGGTGTGCGTTTGGGTTGGGGAGAAACAGCCAGAGGTCGAAGAACGTATTTATTGCATGCAGAGCACTGACTAAGAAACAGCATGGCTCAGTGGAAAGAGCCCAGGCTTGGGAATCAGAGGTCATGGGTTATAATCCTGGCTCCACCGCTTGTTGGCTGTGTGACTTTGGGCAAGTCACTTCACTTCTCGATGCCTCAGTTACCTCATCTGTAAAATGGGGGTTAAGACTGTGAGCCCCACGTGGGACAACCTGATTTCGTTGTATCCCTCCCAGCCTTTAGAACAGTGTTTGGCTCATATTAAGTGCTTAACAAATATCATCATTACTCTTACTAAGAGCTCAGGAGAATATTATGTGGCAATATATCAGAGCTGGTAGACATGTTCCCTGCTCATCATGAGCTTTAAGGTGTCTGACAGGTAAAAACAAGTGGTGAATTGGGTGGCAAATAGGCAGCTACCTTGGCAACCTTCTGCTAGCCCAGGATTTTACAGCACAATAATTAGGGCCTGGGGGCAAGAGAATGGGCCTGGCACCTGGCTTCTAACTCCCACTCTGGCAAATCACTTCACTTCTCTGGACCTCACTTCCTCTTCTGTAAAATAGGGGTTAAAGAACTAATCTATTATTCTATTGTACTCTCCCAAACTCCAGGTACAGTGCTCTGCACAGAGTAGGGGCTAAATGAATACCACTGATTGATTTATGGGTAGTAATTAAATTTATTAAGCTTTGACTATGTGTAAAGCACATAATGAGGTGAAAACGCGGTCTCTGGTCCCCAGGAGGCTCAATCTATCCATCAATCTTATGTACTGAGGACTGTATTCAGCACTCATAATCAGCTGAAAACGAATTCCAGCTTATGATATAACATAACTGTTTTCTCACTCTACTCCCAAACCCTCAATTCAGGAACAGTTAGGTCTCCAAACTTCTACTTCCCCTCTAGGCTGTAAACTGGTTGTGGGCAAGGAACGTGTCTACCAACTCCATTGTATTGTACTCTTCCAAGTGCTTTGTACAGTGCTCTGCGCACCAGAAGTGCTTCTTAAATACCTTTGATTAATTGGCTGAGTGTGACAATTCATCCCTGCTTCACCTCCCCACCTCCCTTTCTGCAGGGAGAAAGGGCCGGGGTTTCAGTGCTACACTGGGTTTTTCCAGCTCTCATTCCAAGTCCCAACTGAGTGTCTATTCCCAATCCCATTCCCAAACGTCACCCAGACTTGCTCCCTTTTATTCACCACCTCCTCCCCCAGCCCCACAGTACTTATGTCCATATCCATAATTTATTATTTATTTTTTATTAATGCCCATCTCCCCCTCTACACTGTAAACTCACAATGGGCAGGTAATGTGCCTGCTATATTTTCTTGTACTCTCCCAAGTGCTTAGTACAGTGCCCTGCACAGCGTAAGCACTCAGTAAATCTGATTGATTGATTGATTCAAGCGGTGATAATCTCTTCTTCTCTAAGTGCCTAGAGTCGTTTGGGACTAAGCTAGCTTGTTTTCCTAGGGAAAAGTCTGATTCACTTTACTATGCTTTGTGGCCAGGATACTAGGGAAATATTATTTACGGAGAAAGCAACAGTGACAGAAAATAAGCAGTGTGGCATAGTGGATAAGGCCTGGGAATCAGAAGGACCTGGGTTCTAATCCTGGCTCCACCATTTGTCTGCTGCTGCGTAACCTTGGGCAAGTCACTTCACTTCTCTGGACCTCAGATACCTCATCTGTAAAATGGGGAGGGAGACTGTGAACCCCTATGTGGGACAGGGACTGTGTCCAACCTGTTTAACTTGTATCTACCCCAATGCTTAGTATAGTGACTAGCACATAATAAATACTTTACCCAATTATTATTATTATTATTACTGAGAAAGCATGATATGATCTTGTTGCTTTTCCTGTTTGCTCGCATGATTAACCCAAATAGTAATCTTTTTCTGGTGGGGATCATGAAGGTTTACATTAGTGAAATGAAGCCCTTCGAATTAATTGATTTCATTCAGTAACGTTACACTGCTCAGGAGAGTCATGAGACTGAACATTAGTAAAATTTTCTGAGATCTTCAAATAGAAGGTGGAATAATCTCCTAGAGTTTTAATATCTCGCTGTTTAACTGTTTAATTATAGCCATTTTTGCCTAAAGGTCTTTTCCCCGGTTTCATTTTCACTGAGCAAGACTCCATGTGGGACAGGGACTATGTCCGACCTGATTTAACTTGTATCCACCTCAGCATCTAGAACAGTGCTTCACACATAGTAAGCACTTAACAAATACCACAATCAATCTATTATACTTACTGAGGGCTTCTTAGGTGCAGAGTAAGTACTAAGCACTTGGGAGAGTACAATATAGCTGAGTTGGAAGACTCACAGTCTAGCAGGGGAGACAGACATTAATAGAAATAAACATTAACCTTGTGACATTCTGGTCCAGCAAGCGGGGGATTTCCATTTCAAAATAACAGCATTTCCACTGGAATCTATTCCCTTTTCTCAAGAGTGCTGAAACAACGCCTTTCAAAATTTCCAACTGCTTACCAGTCCATCAAGGGTATTAATTGAGCGCTGTACGCAGAACGCTGTACTAAGCACTTGGGAGAGTACGGTAAAAAGCTGTAAAGTCAAAGGGAGGTTATCATTTCAGGAAAACTCTCTGAGTCCGAAAGCCGGAATTTGATTTTCAGTTCTTCCTGTTTCCCTAGCTTCGAATTGTACATTCAAATAACTGAGTTTGCTTATTCATACGACTGCGTATTCAAATGATGACATAATGTCTTTTCCTAAGACGATATCAAGTCTGGAGAAGGGATAAGCAGTTGAACCGCCCGAGCGGGTGGTTTTGTGTTCCTTCCAGACCCTCACCCACTTATCCCCCTGCCGTCCCAGGGAGACTAAGGAACAAGCACTGGCCGTTATCCTTGGAGGGCAGAGCTGCTGGCAGTCTGGATCACCAGCTGTCACCTGGGCAGCTTTCCAGGTCGACCAGGAAGTGGGCAGAGAGATGCAAACTCATGATCAAAAACAGGCCTGTCTGGGCCACCTTGATGGCTATCGGCTCTTTGTTTCTCCCATCCATTTGACGCCCAGAAAACAATTTTGTTTCAAGAAATACGGGGCCGGGCTGAACCTGGATTCATTCATTCCTTCGTCCAATCCTACCACTTCAGCTCTTACTGTGTCGATTCATTCAATAGTATTTATTGAGCGCTTACTATGTGCCGAGCACCATACTAAGCGCTTGGAATGTACAAATCGGCAACAGATACAGTCCCTGCCCACTGACGGGCTTACAGTCTAATCACGGTCTTACAGTTTAATCACAGCACTGTACTAAGCGCTTGGGAGAGTACGCTACGGCAATAAACAGACACGCTCCCTGCCCACAATGAGCTTATGGTCTAAGGAAGCAGTGTGGCAGAGTGGCTGGAACATAGGCTGGAAGTCAGAAGGTCATGGGTTCTAATCCCGACCCGCCACTTGTCTGCTGTGGCCTTGGGCAAGTCACTTCACTATGCCTCAGTTACATCCCCTGTAAAATTCATTCATTCAATAGTATTTATTGAGTGCTTACTAGGTGCAGAGCACTGTCCTAAGCGCTTGGAATGGACAAATCGGCAACAGATAGAGACAGTCCCTGCCCATTGACGGGCTTACAGTCTAATCGGGGGAGAAAGATTGACAAAAACAATAGCAATAAAATGGAGATTAAGACTGTGAGCCCCAAGTGAGACAAGGACTGTGTCCGTCCTGATTAACTGGAATCCATCCCAGAACTTAGTACACAGTGCTTGGTACATAATAAGAGCTTAAATACCACAATTATTATTATTTCCCTTAAAACCTCTTGTGAGCCAGGAACATGTCTACCGACTCGGTTATATCGTATTCTCCCAAACACTTGGTACAGTGCTCTGCACACAGTAAATGCTCAATAAATACAATTGATTGATAAGGAATGATAGCATTTGAAGCTCTGGACAAACCTAACCGACACCCAGGCATTTCTTATAAACCTCATCCACTTGTTTTTCCCGGGAAATATTCTAACCCTTGCTTTCCTTCACTGTTGATGGAATTATTCTCCTGGATATGTTTCTAAACAATTATTTGATAAAGGTAACTTTGTTAGGTGCTTCCTAAATATACACTTATTTTTCATTATTCATAGAGAAGTAAAGTTGGACAGGGACTGTGTCCAACTTGATAACCTCGTATCTACCCCAGTGCTTAGAACCGTGCTTGACACATAGTAAGCGCTTAACAAATTCTATTTAAAAATGTAATCTGTTTTTCATGTCTGTCTCCCCATGTAAACTACAAGCTTCTTGTGGAAAGGAATTGTATCTACTAACTCTATTGTACCGTACTCTCCTAAGCGCTTAGTACAGCGCTCTGCATACAGCAAGCATTCATTCATTCACTATTTCTCTCAATTGTACTTATTGAGCACTTACGGTGCATTTGTTCCTGTATGCTTCTGGGAAACAGCCAAGTGTAGTGTCTAGAGCCCGGGCCTTGGAGTCAGAAGGTCATGGGTTCTAATCCTGCTCCACCAGTTGTCTGCTGTGTGGTTTGGGGCAAGTCACTTCACTTCTTTGTTCCCTCATCTGTAAAATGGGGATTAAGACTGTGAGCCCCACATGGGTCGGGGACTATGTCCAACCCGATTTGCTTGTTTCCACCCCAGCGCTTAGTACAGTATCTGGCACACAGTAAGCGCTTAACACATACCACAATTATTATTATTATTAGTCTCCCCAGTGCCAGTGTGGCCTAGCGGCTAGAGCCCGGGCCTGGGAGTCAGAAGGCTCTGGGTTCTAATCCCAGCTCCTCCACTGATCTGCTGTGTGGCCTTGGGCAAGTCACTTCCCTTCTTCGAGCCTCAGTTCCCTCACCTGTAAAATGGGGATTAAGACTGCGAGCCCCACGTGGGACGGGGACCGTGTCCAACTCGACAGGCTTGCATCCACCCCCAGCGCTTAGTCCGATGCCTGGGGTGTAGAAAAGGGCTTTAAGAGAAGCCGCCATCGTGATAATTGATCGATCGATCGATTGATCGCTTCCTGAAGAAGCAGCGTGCCTCAGTGGAAAGAGCCGGGGTTTGGGAGTCAGAGGTCATGGGTTCGAATCCCGGCTCTGCCGCTTGTCACCTGGGTGACTTTGGGCAAGTCACTTCACTTCTCTGGGCCTCAGTTCCCTCATCTGGAAAATGGGGATGAAAACTGCGAGCCCCACGTGGGACCACCTGATCACCCTGTATCTTCCCCAGCGCTTAGAACAGTGCTTTGCACACAGTAAGCGCTTAACAAGTACCACCGTTATTATTCCTGGAGAATTATTGATTGGGGGGCTTTTGGGGGGGGGGGGGCCTGGGCAGCTCGCTTCCTTGCAGATACCTTTTCCTCCAGCTCCAAGAGAGGGTTTGGGCCTGTCGGTCCTGGTGGCCGAGCGCCCTTTCCCTTCCCTGCACCGGGAGCGGGAAAAGCGGGATTTGGGGGGGAAAAGCGGGACTGGGGGAGCAGGATGACGTCACGGGGAGCCCCTCCCCCCGCTCAGGCCCCGCCCCTTAGCCCTGCCCCCCCCAGAAGCAGCGCGGCTCGGGGGGCCGGAGCCCGGGCTGGGGAGCCCGGGGTCGTGGGTTCGAATCCCGCCTCGGCCACGGAGGAGCCGGGGGACTCTGAGCCAGTCACTTGACTTCTCTGGGCCTCAGTGGCCTCGTCTGGAAAAGGGGGGTGGAGGCTGGGAGCCTCACGGGGGGGGCAAACCTCATCCCCGTGCGGGGCATGTAGGAAGCGCTTAACAAATGCCAACGTTAATCAATCAGGCCCCGCCCCCTCGCTTTACCTCAGAGGCCCCGCCCCTCCGCCCTGCCCTTTAGCCCTGTCAATCTCCAAAGCCCCACCCCCTCGCTCTGCCTCAAGCCCCCCTTCGCCCTGTCAATCACAGAAGCCCCGCCCCCAGCCCCGTCTATCTCCAAAGCCCCGCCCCCTTCCCTACCTCTAAACCCCTTCCTTTAGCCCTGTCAATCTCCAAGGCCCCACCCCCTCGCTCTACCTCAAGCCCCCCTTAGCCCTGTCAATCACAGAAGCCCCGCCCCCAGCCCCGTCTATCTCCAAAGCCCCGCCCCCTTCCCCACCTCTAAACCCCTTCCTTTAGCCCTGTCAATCTCCAAGCCCCCACCCCCTCGCTCTGCCTCAAGCCCCCCTTAGCCCTGTCAATCACAGAAGCCCCGCCCCTTAGCCCCGTCTATCTCCAAAGTCCCGCCCTTTATCCTTGTCAATCTCCAAAGCCCCACCCCCTCGCTCTGCCTCAAGCCCCCCTTCGCCCTGTCAATCACAGAAGCCCCGCCCCCAGCCCCCGTCTATCTCCAAAGCCCCGCCCCCTTCCCCACCTCTAAACCCCTTCCTTTAGCCCTGTCAATCTCCAAGCCCCCACCCCCTCGCTCTGCCTCAAGCCCCCCTTAGCCCCGTCAATCACAGAAGCCCCGCCCCCAGCCCCGTCTATCTCCAAAAGCCCCGCCCTTTATCCTTGTCAATCTCCAAAGCCCCGCCCCCTTCCCGCAATCTCCAAGGCTCCGCCCCTCTTTCCTGTCTCAAACCTCCCGCGCTTTAGCCCTGTCAATCTCCAAAGCCCCGCCCCTTAACCATAGCTATCTCCAAAGCCCCTCCCTTTAGCCCCGTCAATCTCCAAAGCCCCGCCCCTTCACGGCCTGTCAATCTCCAAGGCCCCGCCCCCTCCCCGTCTCAAAGCTCCGCCCTTTATCCCTGTCAATCTCCGAAGCCCCGCCCCCTCCCTCCAAACCCCCTTCCTTTCGCCCTGTCAATCTCCAAAGCCCCGCCCCCTTCCCCCGCCTCGAAAGCCCCGCCCCCTAGCGCTGTCAATCTCAAGGCCCCGCCCCTCAGCCCTGTCCATCTCCGAGGCCCCGCCCCCCGGCCGTGCCGCCTCCGAAGCCCCGCCCCCGGCCGCTCGGCTTTCTCCCCTCCGCTCCAGGCGGCGGCGGCGGCGCGCGCGGCGGGGCTCCTTTGTGCTGGGGGAGCGGTGCGGCTCCGCGCCTCCTCCTCCTCCTCCTCTACCGTCTCGCCCGCGCCTCCCCGATCCCTGCCCTCGTCCCGTCCGTGCGGCCGCCCCTGCAGCGGATGATGTCGGCGTTGGCGGCGGCGGGAGCGGGCGGCGTGGAGGCGGGCTTCTCCAGCGAGGAGCTGCTGACGCTCCGCTTCCCGCTGCACCGCGCCTGCCGGGACGGGGACCTGGCGGCGCTCTGCTCCCTGCTCCAGCACGCCTCCCGCGCCCACCTGGCCGCCGAGGACTCCTTCTACGGGTGGACGCCCGTGCACTGGGCCGCGCACTTCGGGAAGGTGAGCGGGGACTGGCGCGCCACCCGCACCCGGTCCCGGCCCGGAGGGGGGGCGCTGGCCCTTTAAGGCGCCATTTTGTGGCGCCTCGGGCGGGGGGAGGGAGAGGGAGAGCTGGCGCGCATGCGCGCGGGAGCCGGTGGAGGGAGAGCTGGCGCGCATGCGCGCGGGAGCCGGGGGGGAGGGGGAGCGGGGGCGTCCGGCGCGCATGCGCGGTGCGGCGGGCGGGAAGGGGGACCCCGGGGAGACCTTCATTCAGTCATTCAGTCGTATTTTCATTCATTCATTCAGCAGCATTTATTGAGCGCTTACTCCGTGCTGATTGCTTACCTGCCGAATTGTATATTCCAAGCGCTTAGGACAGTGCTCTGCACATATTCATTCGCTCAATATTGGGCGCTTACTATGTGCTTTCTACTTACTTGCCGAATTGTATATTCCAAGCGCTTAGTACAGTGCTCATATTCATTCAGTAGTATTTATTGAGCGCTTACTGTGTGCTTATTACTTGCCGCAGTGTATATTCCAAGCGCTTAGTACAGTGCTCTACACATATTCACTCAACAGTACTTATTGAGCGCTTACTATGTGCTGATTACTTGATTGCCGAATTGTATATTCCAAGCGCTTAGTACAGTGCTCTGCACATATTCATTCACTCACTAGTATTTATTGGGCGCTTACTATGTGCTTACTACTTACTTTCCAAATTGCATATTCCAAGCGCTTAGTACAGTGCTCATTCATTCAATAGTATTTATTGAGCGCTTACTGTGTGTTTATTACTTGCCGAATTGTATATTCCAAGCGCTTAGTACAGTGCTCTGCACATATTCATTCATTCAGTAGTATTTGTTGAGCGCTTACTATGTGCTTACTACTTGCCGAATTGTATATTCTAAGCGCTTAGTATAGAAGCAGCGTGGCTCAGTGGAAAGAGCCCGGGCTTGGGAGTCAGAGGTCATGGGTTCAAATGCCGACTCTGCCACTTGTCAGCTGGGTGACTGTGGGCAAGTCACTTCACTTCTCTGTGCCTCAGTGACCTCATCTGTAAAATGGGGATTAAGATTGTGAGCCTCATGTGGGACAACCTGATGACTCTGTATCTACCCCAGCGCTTAGAACAGTGCTCTGCACATAGTAAGCGCTCAATAAATACTATTGAATGAATGAATATGTGCAGAGCACTGTACTAAGCGCTTGGAATGGGCAATTCGGCAACAGATAGAGACCATCCCTGCCCCATGACGGGCTCACGGTCTAATCGGGGAAGGCAGACGGCAGAGCAAAACAGAATGAAACAAAAACAAGACATCATCAAGATAAATAGAATCAAGGGGATGGACACCTCATTAACAAAATAAATAGGGTAATAAATAATATATACAGATGAGCACAGTGCTGAGGGGAGGGGAGGAGCAGAGGGAAGGGGGGGAGGTCAGTCTGGGAAGGCCTACTGAAGGAGGTGAGCTCTCAGTAGGGCTTGGAAGAGAGTTTGGCGGATGTGAGGAGGGAATAATGACGATGGTATTGGTTAAGCGCTTACTATGTGACAAGCACTGTTCTAAGCGCTGGGGTAAAGACCCCCCCAGCCCTCCATTAAAAGCACACCTCCTCCAGGAGGCCTTCCCCCATTTAAGCCCTCTTCTCCCACTGCCTTCTGCGTGGCCCTTGCCTTGGGGTTCCCACCCTTTTTGTCCCCCTACTCCCATATCCTCACAGCGCTGATGTCTGCCCAGAGCGGGGCCCAGCGCTTAGAACAGTGCTTGGCGCATAGTAAGCAGTTAACAAATACCATTGTTATATCCTTAATTGGTTTATGTTAATGTCAGTCTCTTCCAGACTGTAAGATCCCTTTTCTTATGGTGCTAAGCACTTACTATGTGGCAGGCTCTGTACTAAGCGCTGGGGTCATAATACTAATGATGATGGCATTTGTTGAGCGCTTAGATTAGAACCCAGGTCCTTCTGACTCCGAGGCCCCTGCTTGTGGGCAGGGATTGTGTCTACCAACTCGGTTGTACTCTCCCAAGCGCTTATTACAGGGCTCTGCACGTAGTATGCGCTCAATAAATACCATCAGTTGATTGGAAAGGGACAGTGTCCACTGTCTGCCTCCTTGATCCGGCCTCGGGGGCAGCAGGCAGAACGGAGGGAGTGGATAATGGTCCACAGAAGCTCCCACCCGCCCACGGGCCTGGGCTTGGGGGAGCCAGAGGACCTGGGTTCTAATCCTGCCACTGCCCTGTGCCTGCTTTTTGACCTTGCAAAAATCACTTTGCTTCTGTACCTCAGTTTTCTCAACTATTAAATGGGAGTCCAATACCCGATATCCATCCTTTTTTATATTTGAAAAGCATTTACTATGTGCCAGGCACTGTACAGAGCACTGGGGTAGATTCATGATAATCAAGTTGGATGCAGCCCCTGTTCCACAGGGGTCTCACAGTCTTAATCCCATCGCACTGTGAATTTGTTAACTTGTATCCACCCGGGTGCTTAGAACAATGCTTGACACATAGGAAGCGTTTAAGAAATTCCATTAAAAAACGGGGGTCCCTGCACCCACCGGCCCAAGTGGAACCTCGGGGCCTAGTGGCAGCACCCGCTAGAAGGGCAGAGACTTGGGTTCTAATCCTGCTTGCCTGCTGGGTGACCTCAGGCAACTCACTTCACTGGGCCTCAGTTACCACATCTGTAAAAGGGGGATTAAGACTGAGCCCCACGCGGGACCGTATCCAATCTGATTCCTTTGCATTGATCCCAGTGTTTAGTGCAGTGCTTGGCTTATAGTAAGCACTTAACAGATACCCTTCAAAAAAGCTCACTTCAATGGGCTTCAGTTTCCTTACCTCTAAAATGGGAATTAAATCCTTGTTCTCGCCGCTTCAATTCCGAAGCCCAGGTGGGATCCGGATGGTGATCTGATTGTATTTACTCCACCACTTAGCACAGTGTTTGTCCCATAATAAACAAGCTTATTATGGGCAGGGGACGAGTCTGCTAATTCGGTTGGATTGGGCTCCCAAGCGTTTATGCTCAGCACACAGTAGACGCTCAGTAAATACCATTGATTGATTCTAAGAAATAACACAATAAAGCACGTTTTGAAGGCCCACGGTTTAGGCCCAGAAATCGGTGCAAATTTGAATCCCGGTCTCCAGTGGGAACAGCCCCAAGGCGGCTCTGTCCTCCTCATTTTGCAATTAGTGGTGTACGAGGCCCTTATATAAACCTTGTGGGCATTCGCCAAGGGACTTTTGCCAAAACCACAAAATGTGCATCTCCTTGGAAGGGCAGCTTCTCGGAGCCTTCTAAGCAGGAAGTCCTTTCCGCCTTCGTGCTGTTTGGCCTCTGAAAGGGGATTGTTTTTTCTCCGTTTTTTTTCTTTGTATTTATTTATTTTTAAACTCCCATTAGTCCGGTACCTCCAACTGCTACAGCCGTGTTTCCTCTTTTGTCTTGAACGCCCCGCCGAAACCTGCAAAGAGGAACTGTTTTTCTGTTATGGCAACGGAATGGTTAGGCGTTGCTCGGCCGTTGAAACTTGAGATTAGGCGCCAGGCGCCTTGGGTCTGTTTCTCTTTTATTGCACGTCTATTGGACAGTTTCACTTATAAATTTCCCTCCACGAAAATCCGGCCTTCTTGATGAATTCCCGTTCATCGCACTGTACCGGATTGCAACGGCGTTGAAAGCGGAACCCTCGACCCAAACTGATGTCCTTGGTGCTCCTGGGTAAACGTTAATCTGATACTGCACTGATGATGACAAATTGAACAACCCGGAATTATAATGGTTTGGTGAAACTGTGGTATCATCAGATCCACACGAACATTTTGATCAAGTGGCTTCGGTAGAAGCGTGTTTCCCAAGAAAGGCTAGGCTCTGTTCACATCAGAACAATGGAAAATGTGGTTTAAAACTTCAGGGCAAACGGTGAGGTGTGTCTTTAAATTCCATTTCGCTCCACTTTTCATTGGCGTAATAAGGCACTGAATTGGATTTTCCTTTTTTTAAAAAAAAAAAAAAATTGAAGTACATTGGAAATGTGCAGAGTATCTGCCCCGGAGCTGATTTGTCAGCTTGTTACTCATACATGTGTGTCTCCTCTCTGGTTCTTTGAAAGCTTTCCACAAGGATAAACAGCTATTTCTATGCTCTAGGGCACCCTCTTTACAAAAGAAAGACAAGGTTTTTTTGGGTTTTTTTTAACTCTTTTCCTTTAGCCAGTATGTACAGAAGCTATGGGGGGGAAGTCCTAGTTTTAAGAAAATGAAGAGTGGCTGTATTTGCCTTATGAAAGTATGGGAGGAGCAGAGATAAGGTTTTTAGGTGAGGCGGTTTGTATTGAAGGAGCATGCAGAAGAATGCTAGTGGTGAATATATGGAACATTAAGACTCAAGTCAGATAAAGCATTAAGCTGCTGTTCGACAGTATGGGCCAGCAAGTAATTTTTAATTGGAGGGGAAAAGGGTAATGAATAGAAAGCTGGTTTAAAAAATAAGAAATAAAGGGTTGTCCACAGCCATTTTCTGGATGGAAAAGTGTAAATAACCTCCCCCCACTCTCCTCCCAGGCTTTTTTTCTGGGACTTATTTTGTCGAGCGCTTTATACTTTGGAAGAGGACGAGTGCAGGGAAATATACACATTTGCCAATGATGCTCATTTCTTCTAGGGGAAAAATATCATGTAGATAGGAGTGAACTGCAGGAATGCCTTATTACTGTGTTTGGGAACGTAATTGACCGGGAACATTGGTAGGAGAACGTATCCAAGGAAAAATAATCCAAACTTTCAAACCCCTCTGTGGTGACTGGGCCTTGGACTGTTAGTTTTGAATCAGGGAAAGAGATCTGGGCTTCAGGCCACTAGGTGGAGGCAGCCAGAAAAGTGGACCAAATGCTAAGCATTGTCAGGAAGGAGATAGAAGTCAATCAATCAGTAGTATTTGAGTGCTTTGTATGTGCACAGTGCTTGGGAGAGAATGGTACAACAGTTGGTAGACACGTTCCTTGCCCACAAGGAGCAGTTGACTGACAGCGGGGAAACACATTAATCAAAAACAAAAAAGTTTAGTGGCCATATTTTAGTGTCCGCATAATAGAGGTTGGTGTTTTCCATGACGCACTTCCTCTCTTTCAGCGTCCATATTCAGTCTGTCCCCATCCTGTTCACCACATTTCCAAACTTGACCCATTCCTCTCCATTCAAGCTATCATTTGGCTCTTTACTGCCTACTTATTCCCACTCTTCTCCCACCACACTACTCCAGCCTGTGCACTTCTCTTATCAACATAATCCAAAGTGCCTCAGTCTTATCTCTCCCACCATTGACTTCTTGCTTACTCTCTCCCCATCTTCAAAGCCCTTTGGAAATCACAGCTCCAGAAAGCCTTCCCAATTAATACCTAATCTTTCCATTTTTTAATCCCCAACTATCACTTCATTTCTTCCAGTGCCGCTTCAGTACCATTGATTTGACCTAGGCGCTTGCAGGAATTGTGAGAATGCAGGTAGATGTGCTTTCTCCTAGAGTGTCTGGCCCTCCTGTTAGATTATTAGCTCTTGGAGGGCGGGGATAAAATATACTGATTTTATTGAACACTCCCAAAGGCTCTGAAGAGTGCTCTGCACATTAAACTCTGTGTTTGCGGTTGTTTGGGTCAGCCAGTATTTCCTGAGCTGGAAGCAGCCTACATATAAGGAGAGCATGGAAAAATTAGGACATGTGAATTTTGGGAGACGATGTGATTGAAGTTTTCAAAGCACGCCGAGAGGATGAACTTAGAATCATTTACCAAATTCCACACCCGAGACCTAGGCAGGGGGTGCATTTTGAAGTTTAAAAGAGATTTTTCTTGAATAATGATTATAATGGTATTTTTTTAATTAAGCACTTAAACGGTGTTAAGCACTGATATAAATCTGAAAAACCTGGCTGACGATCCTTGTCCCAAATGAGACTCACAAATCTGAAAGAGTGGGAGAGCAAGTGTTTTGTCTCCATTTTGCAGAACGAACTGAGGCTCAGAGCAGTTAAGTGACTTGCATATGGTCACACAGCAAAGCAGGTAGGAAGGCTGTTGTGTTCAAGGTAGTGAGGTTTTAGAAAGGCTTTGAAAGAGAAGTGACTCTAGTTTTGGCAAAGCTAACCTGAAAGAATTCAGGGGTGTGGCCAGTTGACTAAAAGAACGTTATGAGATTTGCTCCTATAACAGTAGAAGGAAGCAAATAAGAGAACCAGTTCATGAAGAACATGGAACCCCAGTGGGTAGAAGTTTTTCTTTCAGAAGAGAAGTACTAGAGACCTTATGGCGTTTACTGAGGATGGGAGTGTTATGCTCTGACTGGTGTTTTCGTTAGTAAAATGATAGATAAAATGGTTTAGAAGGTAGTCTGCGGAGTTGGGCAGAAAGAGAAGCAGCATGGCTTAATGGAAAGAGCCCGGCCTTGGGAGTCAGGGGTCGTGGGTTCTGATCCCAGCTCCACCACTTATCAGCTGTATGACTTTGGGGAAGTCACTTCACTTCTTTGCCTCAGTTACCTCACTGTAAAATGGGGATTAAGACTGTGAGCCCCACGTGGTAGACCCTGATTACCTTGTATCTACCCCAGTGCTTAGAACAGTGCTTGGCACATAGTAAGTGCTTAACAAATACCATTGTTATTATTATTATTATTAATGGGTAGAGCTGGGACTGGGAATCAGAAGGACCTGTGAAACCCGCTGGCCTCTTGAAGCCCCCCCCCCATCACTGAAAATCCTCTTGCCTTTTTGTGCCCACACTCCAAGTGATAAGTTGGCACCTTTGGAAGGTCCTCCCACTGAGAGGCAGTTAGGTCGTAAAAGTCCTATAAACCTGTATTGATGAAGCACTCTCAAAGATAAGGCATCCAGTTTTAACTGTATTATGTTTGAAGATGCCGGCAGGCAATTGTCCTCTAAATGAGGACAATGATTGCATTTGTTCCTGATTTTACTGCTTGTAGAGCAGCACTTAGCCCCTGTCCCACCTAGGGCTCACAGTATCTTGAATGCAGGGAGGAAGTAAAACTGAAGAAAGTAGTTGAGAGTCAGAGCTGGAGATTTGGCAGTCCTTGGTATAGAGGCACAACCATTTTAATGCATGAGCTTTCCAGGGAGTAGGTATGAAGAAAGAGCTGAATATCTATAGCTGACACTAACAGGATATCTACAGTTGAAGGAGCTTCCAGTCATGTAGTCCGGTGCCCTGTACATAGGAGGTGCTCACATTTTTGTGCTGTCAGGGTGACTTGGTTTAGCTGTGCAAGTGAGCTTAGTGGGGTGTATAACTTTCTAAGGACCCTTAGGCCAAGAAAAGGGGCAAAACTGGAAGCAGTGTGGACTAATGGAAAGAACAGGGGCCTGGGAGTCAGAGGTCCCGGTTTCTAATGCTGCGGCTCCACCATTTGTCCACTTTGTGATCTTCCTCCCTCCAATTTAGACCTTGAGTCCCATGGGGGACAGGCACTGTGTTCCATCTGGTCGTCATGTACCTACCTCAGCACTTAATATGTTCTTTGGAACATAGTAAGCACTTATAGGAGCCAAATTAAAAAAAAATGGATTGGGATCAGTGAAGCAACTAAAGACCATAGAGATTTATGTTGGTAGAGGACAAGTTTGTAAATTAGTTGTGGGCCAGAAATGTGTCTTATATTGTACTCTCCCCAGCACTTAGTACAGTGCTCTACACACCTGTAAACGCTTAATAAATACGATTGATTGACTGGTGGCAGAAGGTAGTTGAGGGGGAGTGGCATATTTGGAGCCTGAGGACTACTGATTCCGAGTTGGAGGTATAGAGAGGTAATGGGTTGGCAACAGAGTTCATTCTTGATGTGATCCTGTCTGGAATGGAGTTGGAAAGCAAAGGGGAGAGGTCCAGCCAGGAGTCAGGAAGGTAACCAGAGTAAATGTTAACACTGCTGAGGAGGAGTCTATGTAGTTAGGTGGAGAAGAGAATTGTGAGAATCAATCTATGGTATTCATTGAGTGCTTACTATATGCACAGCACTTGAGAATACAGGAGCACAGAATTAGCAGACACATTCCCTGCCCATCATGAGCTCACAGTCTAGAGTGTGAGGCAGACATTAAAGTCAACCAAGAATAAATTTATAAAGGCCCTAGGGCTGAAGGTGGGGTCAAAAGGTACAAAACCCAAGGGCGAGGGTGCAACAAAGGGAGAAGAAGGGGAATTGAAGGCTTAACCGGGGCAGGATTCTTGGTGGCAACGAGATTTTGAATAAGGCTTTAACGGGGGAGAGAGTTCCAGGTCAGAGGCGGGAACGTGGGCAAGCGGTACAGTGAGTAGGTTGGTGTTAGAGGAGCAGAGTGAACCTGCAGAGTTGTAGGAAATCATGTCTCGCTAGCTGTTTATTGGCAAATAGTCTGAAACAGGGCTGAGGCAGCTCAGACCATGTGGTCTGATGTGGTACTGGGGGATGACTGCACTAATGCCTGTGTGTGCTTACAATGAAGGGGCAATTCCCCGGGGCATCATGGAAGGGAGGGGAGCATGAGGGGATGGTTCCTTACACACATTGGATGGGTGTGTGAGGGTCTGCATGTCTGGATTGCCCTTTGTCATCAAGAAGAGAAGACGGATTGTCACGGACTCTGGGAAGAGCAGGCATCAGATGTCACCGCCAGGAAAAGCCCTTTGCTAATGCTTGGGGAAGCCCCTGTTGGCTGGCCCTGGATCCTGGTCAGGGTCCGGTGGTGGGGGGTGAGTCCCTCCAGGAGCCAACGCGACTCAGTCATCTCTCTCCTTGAGGGACTGTGGTCTGAGGGAAGGCCCAGGCCTGTCCATCTCCCGAGCGGAGGGAGAGGCAAGGTGTAAAAGACCGCCATCATGGTCCATAGGAACTTGACAGGGAAGCCCCAAGTCGGTAAAGGTACACAGCATGAATGCTGAGCATTGGTTTGTGTGACAAAGGACGAATGTTTGGCAAAGCCCGCTGGCACCCAGCTGAGGCTTTCGGCCTCTGCTCCACTCACCCACCTGGGAGCTTGCTACTGTTGCATTTTCCTCATCACGGGGCTCACTAGCCAGACGAGCCCTTCGTTTCTGGTCACATGATGTGGGTAGGAAGGTCTCACTTTAGGGGTTCCCTAGTTCGCAGGCCCATCCTCCTGGGAAACTCGGGCCAGTCACTCGGGGGGTTATTTTTTCACCCAGTAGGTTCTCTCAGTCCATGCTCCTCTCACCTCTCAGAATAGGGGCTTCTCTCCACTGGGCTGAGGTGAGAAGACGCTATTAAAGTCTACACCCTAAGGTGGGCTTTGACCAGGGAGTGAGTGCACTTGGGGGATGAAGTAGCTCGTCTGAGGAAGCAGAGGGCCGAAGGACTACCCGCCAAGTCCTGCCTGCCCGGACTTGCCCGGTCTGAGGTTTGAGTCGGAGGAATGGCTGTCTCGGCTAGACTGGAAGGGTACTGATATTTTTCTGTGTCTCTTCCCTGACCTCCACCGTTCTTTTTCAAGTTGGAGTGCTTGATACAGCTGGTGAGAGCCGGAGCCACGCTCAACGTCTGCACCACCCGGTTTGCCCAGACCCCGGCCCACATCGCCGCTTTTGGCGGACACCCGCAGTGCCTGATCTGGCTGATTCACGCAGGAGCCAACATTAACAAACAGGTACTCTGTCTTACTTGCCGGTGATTTTTGTTTATGAGCTGTGTCCCGAGTAGGATTACCCAAAAAAGTTCTCGTTTTCAGGGAGCTGATCTTTGAAAACTGGTTAACTACGCAAATAGGTGTCAAATAGGGCAAGGTCAAGAAACAAGTTAACTGGAAGTGATTGTATATCCGAAAGGGAAAAGAGCGAGATCAAGGCAACCACGGGAAGTTATCTCTGGGACAGCAGTCCAAACCAGAAAAACTTTCATTCAGTCATTTATTGAGCACTTACTATGTGCAAAGCACTGTACTAAGTGCCTGGGACAGTGCAGTATAACACTAAAAAGATACATTCCCCACCCACAATGAGTTTACAGTCTAGAGACTATAACTTTACCTAAATGGAGTGCGGGGCCACCCTAGTCCCCAGATATTGATCCAAAAGATGGTAGCTGTAAAACTGAGAGGCAGCATGGCCCAGTGGAGAGAGCACAGGCCTGGGAGTCGGAAGGACCCGGGTTCTAATTCCAGCTCCTCCACTTCTGCCATGTTATCTTGGGCAAGTCACTTCACTTCTGAACCGCAGTTCCCTCATCTGTAAAAATAGGTATTAAAACTGTGAGCCCCATGTCGGGCATGGACTGTGCCCAACCCGATTAGCTTGTATCTACTGTGCTTGGCACATGGTATTTGTTAAGCACTTACTAAAAAAAAAACCCCCAAAAAACAAACCAGAAAAAAAAAAAACCTTGTACGGGTGAAGTCTGAGTAAGCCAGGTGGCAAAGCCTTCTGGAACTGCTGCCTTGCTTGCTATTTCTCCCTCTCCGGACCATCAGGAGACTTCCTTGTGATGGCCTCTGCTCCTGACATAGCAAGTTTCTCTTCTGTGACCTGTTTTGCTGCTGTTGCTGCTAGATCCTTGAATGAGTTGGGCAGGTCAAAACTGAATTTATCTACTGTTCTCTCAAGTCTCCATTCCACGTGCTCCTTTATAGGGGTATTTAAGGATGGAAGGATCATGTTGTATGCCTTACTGGTCAGTCGCAGTTACCACAAGCACAATTGTTACAGTGGACTGTGTAGTAATAATAGTGGGTTTGGTTAAGCACTTACTATGTGCCAAGCACTGTACAAAGGGTTGGGATAGATACAGGATCATCAGGTTCCATATGAGGCTCACAGGCTAAGAAGGAGGGAGAACAGATATTGCATCCTCATTTTGCGGTTGAAGGAACTGAGGCAAGAGAAGTTGAGGGACTTGGCCCAAGGGCACACAGAAGGCAAGGAGCAGAACCAGGACTAGAACCCAAGTCCTCGAACTCCCAGGCCCATGTTCTTTCTACTAGCCCACGCTGATTCTCATTATGTATCCCAGTAGCCATTGGGCTACTCCACAAGGCATGGAAGCCTCCTGCAGATGTATGTGGATTTATAAAGCAGGGGCCAAGGTCCTGGGCTCTGCTTGGACTGCACGCTCCCAAGCAGGTTGGTGGAATTTTGATCTCTGTAGGGTTTGCTTAGAACAGTTTTTCCTTTCCTTCCCCTGACCATTGTAAACGGTTAAACCCTAATCCATCAAAGCCAAGCTGCAAACCTGCTGCAAGGAAGATGAGTGAGTGAATCAGATGGACCCAACTCAATAGTAGGGAAGTGGAAATGGCAAGATAAGACTTGAATTTAGGGCCTGAGACAAGACTGCCTTTTGTGCAGTGTGGTTTCAGTTAAACACCGTTAAAACTTATCCACCCAGTTCTTGAAAAGCATGACTCCCTTGCCATGGTTTCTGAGCCATCTATGTGGCCAGAGGGGATTTCCCTCCTTTTTCTTTATTCTGCCTGAAAAGGAGTTGAGGAAGGAGGGTTTTGTTCTTACTTGAACAAAGCCTCAGTCCTGGAAACCTGAGTGGCAGGAGAATATGTTAAGACATAGAATGTTGATCAGAAAAACTGGGACACTCCCTGTTTGTGGGAAATTACCAAAAAAAAGAAATACACTTAGAACCTTAAAGACATTCCTTTCTGTTGCTCATTTCAGTAGACATTTTCAAAGGTGTAAAAATTAGATCCTGTACTTCGAAACAGCATTCCAAATGAAAATTATATAAACTGTAGGATGTACTGTTAGGCATTCTTCAAAGTGCAAAGTGCCTGAGAGTTTGAGAACTAACCCCTTTATTCCCATTGACTCACTGATTTATGTCATATTTGCCATTGATATCCCAACCATCAGAGACCTTAAAAAAGAAAAGCACAAACCCAGGAAGTTGCGAGTTTTCTGATACTGTCACTTCTCTCTTCCCTCCCCCCCATCCCATTCAACTTTAAGCTCACATTCAAGAAAATGGGGTTCATATACTGACACTTTTACTCCATGGACTGCCACGGACTTGGGGTGACCTACACCAGGCCCTTTGGGAGCCCCAAACCAGAAATGGGCCTGACAGGAGAGATGGGGAGGTGAGGTTTGGTGTAAAGATGAAACAGTTTGAGAAGCATCACCTCAGAGTAGTTTATCTGTTTCTCATATACTTCTATACTTCTAGTGTAGGCCCATTCTGGTACGTCAAGGTTGGCGGTTATTTTTGCCAGAAATCCACCTAGGGGTTGGGTGGAGGGGTGGGGTTTGCCCCAGGCACCACCTGCCAAGCCCTCTCAGCCATCACTGGGGTGAGGGCGGGAGGGAGCTTTAAGTCAAAGTCTCCACAAGTACCTCATAAGCCGTGAGCCATCTGTGGTACCGGTAACCGGCCACTGCTGCTCTCGGTTGTGAGGGTTAGGGAATTGCCACTGGCCTTTATGGCAGAAACAGGTGGCCGGGAGCTGAGCCAGGTTGAATCTGCAGCCCCAAGGACCCACGTTGTTCATTTGTTTCGTAGTACTTATTAAAGCGGTTACTATGTGTCAAGCACAGTTTTTAGCACTGGGTAGGTACGGATTAATTAGGTCAGACACAGTCCCTGTCCCACATGGGGGCTCAGTCTTAAGTAGGAGGGAGAAAGGGTACTGAATCTCCATTTTGCATTTGAGGAAACTGAGGCCCAGAGAAGTGAAGAGATTTGCCCAAGGTCACACAGCAAGCATTTGGCTCCAAGGCCCGGTCTCTTTCCATTAGGCCACATTGCCTATCCCTAATATATTTTAGCACCCTGAACCCTTTCTGCTACATTGTGGCTAGCTGCAACCTGGAACTTCCTTTGCTTTTAAAAATGGATGGTTTCATATATGCAATATAGAAGCTGAACAAATTAATATCAGTGATATTTTTTGAGCACTGTACTAAGCGCTTGGGGAAGTACAGTACAAGAGTGTTGGGAGTCACGTTCCCTGCCAATCAGCTCAGTCTAAAAGGGAATATGGAGAGTAAAGATAGCCATTTTCATGTAGCTGCTCAGTCACTGATTTTTGTTTTGTTTTTTAAATATACCACTTTCCCTACTACTTCAAATTGGGATTTTTTTCAAATTAACGGTTGCATTTATTTTTTCCGAGATGGCATGAGGCTTCCGAGCTCTTTTGAGTGGTTGAAAATTATGAGGCTGTGCAATTCAAATTTGATAGGAAACTTTCATTCAAATCAGTCAGTTCTGTAACGTGGGGATGTTCTGATCAATCCATCAATCAATGGCATTTATTGAGCACTTACTGTGTGCAGAGCACTGTACTAAGCACTTGGCAGAGTACAGTCCTGTAGAGTTGGTGGACACGTTCTCTGCCCACAAAGAGCTCACAGTCTAGTGGGAAGGATGAAGGAAAACTCACACAACCATTTCCTCTGATTCTTTCCAGACACTAGTAAGAACGTTCCCTAATTCCCATACAGCATTCTATCCAAAATGGGCAGTAATAATGCACATTATGGGAAGACCAACTGTGTGGTTTGCCTGTGTGTGTCAATAGTGTATGCCAACTCCTATGTCTAATTTAATCTCTGCCAAATTTAATTGTCTCATTTAGTCTTACTGTAACCTCTTAGGACGCTTTGTTGAGATCTTTTAATCTATGTCCATTGTTGTAAATTATACTGTAGCTCAATTTTTAAACAAACTAGGTAATTATTCTAACTACCTCTGTCATAGTTTAATTAGCTTGGGATTTCTTTTCGAAGAAGATAGAAACTGGTTATGTGACATCACGTTCTAGAACAGGCAAATTGTAAATGCTGTTTGGTGAAGGGACAATGTAAATAAAAGATCTTGTCTAGGATGTGGGTCTTAGAACCTACAAACCTAGAATTGTGAAGTAACTCAAAGCTGCCCCAAGCAGGTGTGGGATTTGATTTCTCCGTTTCAATTTGAATAGTTACAGACTTTCATCTGCCACCTCTTGAATTCTCCTGAGTACTTAGTACTGTGCTCTGCACACAAGTGCTCAAACAATACCACGGATTGATAGATTTGAGCATTTGGTAAGTGAGGATGTTAGATTCGGTTAGGATTTTTCAGATTCTAGTACTACCACACAGAAAGGGAAGAGGCCCATGATAAGGCATATACTCAACTAAGTGTAAATGCAACTGTTCAGTTATTCACAGAGTAAAGATTTAGATTCTTTTGTGGGGAGCATTTAATGTCAGTTTTGGTTTTTTTGGATTATGGGGTCAAACCCAAGATACCCAGGTTATGTGTCTACCTGCAGAGTTCCCTGTAACTCTGTTCCGAGCTGGCTGCTTAACAACATGCACTCAAGGTTTCCTTCTGTAGGAAAGTACGAGCTGAAGCGGCCTCTGTCTCAGTACTGCCACCACCCTGATTCTTAACATCCTCTCCCCCTCATTACATGTACTCTACCCTATCCTATTTCCCAGGGAATCATCCCCTAAGGGGACTAAAAATCCAGAAAGATTTGGAATTTAAACCCTATTTATAACCAAACTTAACAAACAACCCAACCCCAAAATAGCTGAATTACCACCACTCCAAGTCATTTTAAAATTGTCTAATCCAGTTTTACAGTATCCGTATTGATTGAGAGCAATAGCACAGGTAATTAAAAATGCAGAATGCCAGGTGGTTGACTCAGTGGTATTTATTGAGTGCTTACTACGTGCGCAGAGCACTTGGGAGGGTACAGTACGAAGGAGAAACCCAGAAAGCCCTTCAAGTCCTCTCCTTTAGGAGCATCTGGTTTCCACTGATAGCTTGCTAGGTAGTTTACTCCCTCCTGGGGCAGTAGACTTTAAGGTAGGCATTGGTATAATTACCACCGATCCACTTCTTTCCCTTAGGGCCCTCAGTGCCCCAAGGAGCTTTCCAGGAAAGCTACCGCTGCTTAGAGTTTGGGCAGAAGAAGCAATGAAGGTGTCTTAGCTTCTCTGAGGCCAAGAAAACCCTGAAAAGGGGGTGTGGGGAGAGGAGGATCATCTCACCAAACTCTGAGCACCACCATTTCACATTTACTTTTCAAAACCTATAGCGGAAAGAACACGAGCCTGGGAGCCAGAGGACCTTGGTTCTAATCCCAGCTCTGCCACTTTTCCTGCTGTGTGACCTGGAACAAGTCGCTGAACTTCTCTGGGCCTCAGTTTCTCCATCTGTAAAATGGGGATCGCATAACTGTCTTCTCTCCTGCTTAGCCAGGGAGCCCCAGGTGGGACAGGGACTGGTCCAACCCGATTATCTTGGGTCCACCACAGCACGTAGTACAGTGCTTGGCGCAGAGTAAGCACTCAAGAGATAACACAGTTATTAAAGAGCGAAGCATTTTAAGCTGTGTTCCTGGTAAAGTGACTTTTCTGTTCTTGCAGGATTGTGAAGGGGAAACTCCTATTCACAAAGCAGCACGTTCTGGTAGCATGGATTCCATAAGTGCCCTTGTGGCTAATGGAGCTCAAATCGAGTAAGTGGTTTTTGACTTATTTTTAGCAATGAAATAAGGAGAGGGGCAGAATTATCAAAGTGGACATTTTATGTTAGGATTTTTTTTTTCATTCTGTTTTCTAAAAGTTTAGGAATACAATTTTTTTCCTTCTGAATTGAATCTTAGCATGGGTTGTGGGAAGGAGATCTCATATTCTAGTGGATTTTTGAGCACAAGCCAACAAATTCACCTCTTCAGCTCCACCAGTGACTGCTATTGAGCATGTCACTTAGCCTTACTGTCTCCCTAGTATCTTTATCAATGCCCAGAGATGGGTTTTTTATGATTATATAGCTGATATCTTCTAGTTTTCAGTTTCTGGGAGAAAGGAGCTCACTATACATTTAATCTATTCACAGTAGAATACACTTTAGGCTGACTATCGTAGTTCTCTAAGAATATATTTTTGTATCAACCTGTTTTAAAATGCACAAAAAACACTTTATGACTTTGAAGCACATTTATTCTTGATTTAATTGGAGTTTGAGTCTAATGTACTGTTTGTATTAACTTTTAAGGTTTACTGTAAAAAAAAAAAAACCAACAAATTTTTTTTGTAGTTCTCCAATTTACAGTATTAACAAAATGGATGCAGTTGGCTCTAAGCTCTTGCATAAAGCAGCAGAAATAACGGTCAGCTTTTGGTTTTGTTTTCTATTTAATGAATTAGTTATTTTTACCTAGTAAAAATGGTTTTTAAACTGTTATATCCTAATCTGAAATGTGAACATTTAGATTAAGTGAAGTAAAAGCCATATACAACTAACTTTGTTTAACCCTTTGGTTTCCATTTTTCTATTTAGTTTTGTCTGAAACAATTATCTGCTTTAAGAGCAGATTTTCAAAAAGTACTGTCCAAAAAGTGAAGCAACTTAAATTAGTAAGGTGGAGAAGAACACTATTGTCTGCTCATTCCTAGGTGACTTTAAACTAGAATCTCAAAACTTTATTTTTACCATGCTTAAATGAACAAGAAATCAACCTAGTATCTGAACTGGTATTCCTAGCCATGCTGCAGTTTTTTTATTCAGCCTTCATTTCCAGATGTTGGCAGAAATGGGAAGTCTGTAATGAGACTATGCTAAGATATTAAAAAGTGTTAAACAATTTTGAAAGTCATTTAAAATTAGGCTGCTATTCTTTCAAGTTAAGGGGAATAAATTTTATTGTATTTTTAAGTTTATAAGGATATTTAATTGACTTTGGATGGATGAGTTAATCCTCTGATCCAATAAAAGTCATTCATGTTTCTAGTAAATGATGCCACCATTGATTCAGTAAGTAATTTTTTTTTGCCCTCAATTTCAATGGATATGTCTGCTCTTAATCACAGTATTTTATTTACAATTCTGTCCTTGGTTACAGGGCCCTCAACTGTCTCTTTTCCTCCCACCACCACCATCACAATCTGATTGGGCTTGGCCTCAGTTTAAGAGCCACTCCCTCGAGACCCTGCACTCTGGTGATTTCCCTTGGTTAACTTTTTTTTTCTTAAGAAAAATATGTAATCTAAATGAGACACCTAACCAAAAATTAATTTTGGATTCTTTGGGAGGAGGGAAATATTTTAGTTTGCCAAAAGTAAATTGTGCTTGGCATCTTGATAGCTCTCTTAATTGACTTGTAGTTAAATTTTATACTGAGTTTAAAATCTGCTGGGATTCTAATTCAAAAAAGATTTTTCACCAATAATTGGAAAGGAAAATTTTGTCATTTTTGGGTTTCTGTATGCTTTTCTTTTAAAATTTACCCCTTGAAACCCATTATTATTAGCAACATTTAAATGCTTGCATTGTGCAGAGCACTGTACTAAGTGCAAGGAAGAAAATAGAAGAACACTGATTATGATGCCAAGAGTATGGGTTTCATAATTTGCTACCACCGAAGAGTTGAAATAATGGTTGCCTGATTTTACTCTTAATGGGCAATACAATTTTCAAGAGTTAAAATATGCAAAATATCCTTTTTGCTGCTCATTGATCTCTCTATTAATAGTAATATTGTGTTACTTCAGGAGAAGGTAAATTATTTAACTTAATATTTTCCTTAGTATGATATTAGTAGAGAGTAAACATTTTGACTTACCTCCATTCCATTATTTTTCATTATATTCTCAAATTCTTCCATTTTGCCTGACAGTTCTCTAAAAATGTCCATGACCATAAAGTATTGTTTACTAGCCATCAAAGTAGGTAACTCTCATGCTTCTGAATAGAATATTTTCACATATTATTTCCTCAGTGATATAACATGACTGGCTATTCTACAATCAAATTAAATTTTCAGTGTGTGATGTGAGTATATTAGTTTTCTTAACTAGGAGTTGGTGCCAAGTTTTCATTTCTCCCCTTTAGGATCATTTTTACAGTGACTTCGAGCCAAGTATTTTTTTTTTCCATCTAGAGTAAAAACAGTCCCATACCGATCGTGTATGGATACGCTAAATGTGTGTATCCCTCCTCTTTTCTCCCCATTTTTGGTGACCCTAATGATCTTTTCAGCTCTTACCGACTCTTGCTATTCACAATCTTCAGATGTTTGATATCACATCTAACACTTGTGCACACTAGTATGCAATTCTTAATTTTCTGCTTGTAGAGACAGTTTCAAATCTAAAAATTCATCAATCCCATCTTGTTTTATTTAGGTGGGTGTAGATTTACACGGAGAACCTCTTGATGTCTGACAGGATTTGGGGATTTTAGGAAGAGGTAATACGGACAATAATACAGACAATGCTAAGATTATACTTTGCTCTAAGGATCATGTGATTATAGGGAAAAAGTTGGCTTTAAAGGACCGTGTCTGTTGTACCTACCGGTACAGAAAATGAATGTTTTGGCTACCTTTTTATATAATAAAACCAGTAATACTGTTAGCACAGAGGGCCATGGTATTTGGTGACTTCTAGAGGTCCAGGAAAGAACTAATTTGTCTGGGAGTCCTTTAAGCAAATGGCAGAAATCTCTGGTTCCACTCTGCGGTCTAGACAGAGAAAACACAGGCCATCTGAACTTCAAATGGGGATGTGAAAAGGAGTAAAAATGGACTGCTGCTTCCCACCAACTTGTGTTCTGATTCGGGGGCATGAAACCTCCATCTTTCCTGAACTGTATTTCTGCCATTTGCATCTTGCTTAGGAGACTCGATCCAAATTAGAAGCTCGACCCAAGAGCTCTTCCTGTGAACTCTTTCAGCACAGATCATTCTGTCATTCTTTAGCAAGTGGCTATTCTTTTTTAAGACTAAAGGAATCATTCCCTTAGGTTATTAGCTCGTACAGAGAAGTGGTATATTTTCTTCCCGCTAGGATCAGACTATTGCATCCTAATTCATAATAGAGGCAACGTCATTTGCTAATGCCGTTTAGAATGCCACAGTGAGCATCATTCTTGTTTGCTTCTATGAGCTAATGATGTCCATCCATTGCTCGTCTATATCCCCTTCTTATGAAGGTAACTCCTCCCTGGAAAAAAAATTTGGCAATACTTGGGTTAGTTTCACAGTTTCTAAATTTTAAATAGATTTTGTTTTGTTCTCTAGCAGTTGTGGAAAAACTCCTGCAGCTTTTGTCTATAAGAGGAACTCTTGTTCTTCTGCTTGGGACAATTGATTGGATCCTTGGGTTTAAAAAAAAAAAAATGAGTCAGGTTTCAGTTAAAATGTGGCTTCTGAAAGGAGATGTGGCTCATATTTGAAATTCAAGGTTTCATTGGTTACAAGGAAGCAAATGTTCTTTACAAGTCATTCTGAAATCAGTGTCAGGATAAGTCCCCTGAATGGATTCATCTTTGAAATGGCCATAGTCGTCTTTAATGATAGATTTCATTTCCTGTAGAAGATACATTGAGGCAATGGCTTGAGAATAGATAATTCAGTGAGCCGAAAGGAGCCCCGAAATCTCTTTTCCGAAATTGGATACACCCTTCATTTTTAATCAGGACAAAAGTTTTTGAGAGTGGATTTTTTTCATGCTTCCTGAAGCAAAATGTTTATTTCTTCATGGAGGTCAAGCACACTTCTCTCCATAGACTCGTTTCATCTTCAAATTTAAAAAGCCCTGATAGACTTGGTCAACGTTAGAGAGTTTAGTGATTATCTCATGTGATTTCTCCTCTTTGGAGAGTGGTAAGTGATTTCTTTCTGGCTTTTATTATGGTCATTTTATTTAAGTATTGTGTCTTCTGTGTATCATATTGGTAGTAGGAACATTATTTTTAACTGCCAGTACCAAGCTGGGAACTTAAATCTTTCTTCATTGATCCCTTTTTTTCTCTGCTTACAGAACAAACACTCCCTCAGCTTTCTCTTGCCATGTTTATAAAACATAAACCAAAAGTTTAAGTAGCCCCTGAGGAGTGTTTTCCTTAAGATCAGTCAATCCTTGGGAGTATTCCTTGGAAAAACCTCTTAATAGTCAAGACTGGAGTATCTGGGCCAGATGGTACAATGTCATTTTTGCACGGATGTAATCGAACTCTCCTTTGAAACACCAGGCTTAAAAAGTGTGCATTTTTTATGTGCATATTCTTCGACACCTGGCACAGAGACGAGATTTTTTTTTTTTTTGCTATCTTGATAAGCATAACCCACGTCATGCTGAAGATCATCCATGATTTGACTCCACACTGTTGCAGTGCAAAACCCAATCGTTCCTGTATCCCCAACCCAAAATGAAAACCTGGCATCAACTCCTTTATCTTTAGGGAGAAATACCTTTAAAGTAGTTTCTTCTGATACGCTGTTCTCTGAAGAACAGGTGTGAAGGCAAATTTTCAGATTTATTTCCCAGTTTGCGAATGTGGATACCAAAGGGTTAACCTGTATTACACATATTTTTATAACTGAATTTATTGAAGAAATTTTAGGTCAGTCTGCCAAATGCTTCTAGAAAGTTGTTTTATCTCTGTACTTATGGACGTATAATAATGTTCTGATCCTTTTTCTTTTTTGATTGATTCCGTATATTTGCTTATTTTTATCTAGGCATAGTTACTAATGTATTTGAGATACAGCATACCAAATTTTAAAGTAACCAGAATCGTGAGTTGACTGATGGTTTTTAGTCCATACTGTTAACTTTTTATCGAAATATTGAAAGAATGAAATTTGGCTTCTCGCTTCAGATAATTTAAAGTAATGAAAAGGCAGTGCCTTAGCGCCTTAGCTCGTTAAGGTGGTCACATGATACTGGCCTGACTGCAGCGAATACTATGCTACTGCACTTTATGTATGTGTATGTATTTATCGAATTGTTGCCTGCAAATATGTGATCCCTTATGATATAAGTTTCCTGTTAATGAACCATTGCCCGTTTTAAATCAAACAGAAGATTCTGAAACTGTAAAAACTACACATGTCAATGTTTTCCAGCTACGTAATTCGAATTGACTTGATTTTTTCAAGTAATCCTAGAAAGGGGGAGCATTCCATATAGAAACTGCTGAAACTGCCACAGGTGCTTCTCCGAAAACCTTACAGTTGTGGCATTGAATGTTCAGTATCGCTTCCTTTCTGCACACAAGGCATACTGTTGAGGTATTTGTTGCGGTGATTGGTTTAATTGCTAATCTAGGAATTCAGATATAGACTCTTTTAGATTTGCATGCTTTGCTTACCCTAATTTATGGTATCTACCTTTTATTTGTAAACTAACAATAGATAAGTTGAGATCAGTATTTTTTAACAGAAGTATTACATTGATATACAAAATTGTGATTTATTATCTTACATTGTCACATGGCATTAACAAAAAGAAAAGGTGCGGAAGGTGTTTCTAAATTTAGTTTCAGGAGTTCCTGATGGATTTTATCATTTTTCCACATTAAAAAAATAATCATTGGGTTTTCTTTTCATAAAGACCCTTTGGAACCTTCCCTCAAATACTTGGTGTGACACTCTGAGTGGAAAATGTATGGAGAACTTGCCAAAAATACACTCTTCAACAGGTTCTTCTTAAAGTACTATTTTCAGTCACTTAGTTCCCCCCCATCTTAAGCAAGAAAACGTTGAGATCTTCTGGTTGACTAAATTCTTCTCAGAAAAGTCTTTTTTATTAATCTTCACTGTTAATCTTCAATGTAATGCAAGAGCCTTTTAGAAAAACAAGTGTCGAAGCATCTCTTTGTGATCCATAGTTAGTGAAAGGGATAGAGTCACCAATTTCATGTCTTGCAATCTGTTTACTCAAGCTCGTTAAAAGTAGTGGAAATTGAATTTCCCTGTAACTTAAGTGGCCCTGCTAGTCTGTCAAATGGTCTGAGAGTGGATAAAAATGATACCATAGCCATCTTGAAGTTTTAGCAAAGGAAAAGCTGGTTTGGATGTAGGCCATTCCATAAGCATTTTCCTCTGGTTAAGAGAAGTGCGGTTCATAATATCTGGAAAAATAAAATCAAGCTCACCATTCATCTTGGCTTTCAACACCTGCTCACCTGGCGTCTGGGTATCAAAGTCACTGCCCTGAAGCATCAGACCAGCTGCCGTTACTCCTCTCCAAACACCTGTGCCCGAAGATGCTGGGCGCGACTGGAATGAAGGATGTGAATTGAGACCCTGCATTGTCATGTACACCAATGTGTTTACTGAGTTCAAGTTTGACAAGAAGAAAAAACGGAAGAACAAGCAAGCCTTTCTTTTTTTTACCCTAGACAGAACCCAGCGGGAGGTTTGAGGCTTCTCTCAAGAAGACAGTGAAGAGAAGTAGACAGTCTTGCAACTCATCCTCTGTTAAAGGCCCCTGGAGTAGCCGATTAATTCATTTGCCTTAGAAATAGACTACAGCAGTTTTACTTGGAGTGTTAAGATACTCTTCGTCTACCACTTGATGGTAAGAATGGCAAGATACATCAATCAAAAAAGGATGGAGCTACGAACTGAAGAAAACCCTAGCAATCCAGGGATTTTTTTTTCCAAAAGTTCTGAAGACTCTTGCCCTGAAAATTAGCACCCCTAGAAGGTAGAAATGGCATTGAAGAAGCAGATCATTGAAAGTCCAGCTTTGAATTAAGACAAATATTCATGCACCAGAGGTCAGGTCCTTTTCATTCTGCATAGGAAAGTCTTCCACAATTAACTGGTGATTGATTAAATAGCCAAGAAAAATAACCAATAGCTACTTTTGTTGGCCTTAATCATATTAAATTGTTTTCTCAATAATTATCATAGGAATAAATTATGCACTGTGAAAGGTTAAACTGCTTTTAGGTGGCAAACACTCAAACTAAGCAATATACTTATGAGAATAGAAGAACAATTTTTCCTTGATCCATTTCAAAGTGAATTCTACCTTACCACAGAGTTTTTACCGGAAACATTTTTAACTATACTTTGCCTTTCCCCCTTGACCCTCCTTGGGTCAGACTCTGACCTGATAGACTTAGAAGACATGTGAAATTTATACCTGTAAATCATTTTGGCACTCATCTTTTTCTTGCTATCGTCTCCTGTGTTGGACAAATGGTCCAAAAAAGAAAGAATGATTAAGATTCTAGCTACCTGTCTAATTCTTTGTCTTCATTCAGCCTCTTAAAGTCAATAGATCTCATTTGATCCTGCTCCTTGACCAAAAAGAAAGTCTTTAGAGAAACACAGTGGTGCTAATTTAGTTCAACATTAGTGACATGCCTTGAGAATGTTGGTTAACTGACCTAGATTTACATTTATTTGGAAGGGCACGTTAAGGCACCCAGGCTGACAGCCTTCCCCTTTCCTCCCCCAGGCTTCTCGTTGAACTGATTTTGGAAATATATACTTGATAAAAAAAACTTCCTCCAAACAGAACAAAGACTAGAGCCTTCAAAGATCACCCAGTTCACAGCATCCACATTCTTTAATCTTGGGTCATTTCAGCTGCATTTTGCTTATATGCCTTGATTAACTGCTTTTCCATTTCATTTACTGCGAATCCCCATTAGCCTAGAGAAATTTGAAGTATGTGAGGTGGAGTGTTTTATTCTTTGTTCAGAACAGAGAGGCCATTTCTAATCTATCCATTTATTGACTTTCATGCAACATATATTAAAGGGAAGATCTTTCAGGGAGCTTGAAATCTAGCCATTGATGCTTTACAATCTCAAATTTATGAAATTGCACCATGTGCATAGGATTAAAAAAACAAAACAAAACTGGTTAAAGAGATGACTGATCCCACCTCTCATCTAGACTTTCTCTTGACATACTGAGACGGCTTTAGGGCACTGGAAGCAAGGTTAAGAATCCTAAGTATCACTGATTAATAATAATACTGTTGGTATTTGTTAAGCGCTTACTATGTGCAGAGCACTGTTCTAAGCGCTGGGGTAGACACAGGGGAATCAGGTTGTCCCACGTCGGGCTCACAGTCTTAATCCCCATTTTACAGATGAGGTAACTGAGGCACAGAGAAGTTAAGTGACTTGCCCACAGTCACACAGCTGACAAGTGGCAGTTTCAGATTCGAACCCATGACCTCTGACTCCAAAGCCCGTGCTCTTTCCACTGAGCAATGAGGGATTCTGACTCTTGAAGCGTTAGAGTAAAAACTGCTTGTTTTGATGGTGTTAAAGTTCAGTGTTGCTGCCAGCATAGATGCTTGCAGTACTTCCCTAATGGAAACTGTCAGTATCTTGGTGACCTCATTCTACAAATATAGAAAAAGATGACCTTTAAAAAAAAAAAACCCAAATTTTCTTGATCCCAAAAGCATACATGCATAGCTTGATCGCCTTGAATTTTCCTAACAGTTTGGTTAGGTTAGAATGAATAAAAGGAGATAATTGGGGAAGGATTTAGGAGCTTGACCACCCACTGTTTTATGCTGAGTTCGGTGGAACTATGCTTACAGTACCTTTTAAGGAAAACTTCTCCTGTTGATTTCCCTCCTGGATTTTGTCAGTGTATTCTGGACTGGAGAAAAGTGGTATCAATGTTATTTATTGAATGCTTACTGCGTGCAGAGCACTGTACTAAGCACTTGAGAATTGGGAGTAAGAGCTCAGATTGGGGGAATTTTCTTAGTGAACACTTTTCTTTTTTTAATGGTATTTGTTAAGCACCTACCATGTGCCAGACACTGTTCTAAGTATTGGAATAGATAGGGGCAAATCAGGTTGGACACCGTTCATGCCCCTTGCCAGTTAAAGATATTTCTGAAGTCTCAGGTCAAGCTGTCATGATTTTTCTAGTTATCCAGTTGCCCTCCCAGACTTGATCCAACCCCTATCCCAAATGAGACATTGCTGTGGTTGATTAGGAAAGACCATCCAATTAATATACCTAGTGAATGGGATTTCCCCATCATTATATCAAGCGTAACTTGTACATATGTGAAGGTTTGATTACCTAGAGCTGTAGTCTAGAATTCGGCAGATCACATTTTTTCCCCTAACACACTCTGCCTTTTTCAAATTGAACCAAACTAGGTCTGTCTTCTCTAAGTTACTCTAGGAAACATAACTTGATTAGTAATATAGTTCTTTATCACCTGATCTTTGTTCTAGGGTGCATCTCCTTAGAAGCTATGATTATTTGTGACATTTGCAGATATTATTGCTCTTTATACATATTTAAATGTGTGTGTATATATATCTACATATATTTGTAGATGGATAAAATGCAAGTGAATTTCTGACCTTGAGATTTTCTTGAAGCAGAAGATGAGCAGTGTAAATGCCAGCTCATGGTCTTCTATATAATTGAAGAATATCTCCTAAAACCGTGGGTTCTGAATGATTAACCTCAAGAGGCTTCTCCTTTTCATTTGTTTTTGCAAATGTGATTCCCTAGAGAGTTGCCTTGGGTAAAGGGTTTTTAGAATCTGTTGCTCAAAATACTTCAGGCTATAGCTCTTTTATTACTTTATTGTCTTATCCTTTCTGTTATATTGCAGGCAGTAGGGTGAATGAGTTCATTTGAAAATAAGCATTTTCTCTTATCAAGAGTTCAACTCCCCCAGTCTGTAGCTAACTGAATCTTTTGCTTTCTTACAGGTTTATTTACCGAACAAAATTTTCTTGTCTTCCAGGGAAGCTTCTACATGGAATAGTTTTGGCCCCTAAATTCTTCCTCATTTTATTCAGCTACTTGATCGACAGAGAAATTTAAGCAAAAATCGAGTTGACCCATTTAAAAATGATATGGTATTTTATTTTAGGTCTTCATTTTTCTTCTATCACTACTTCCCTGAGTTTGAGGAATCTTTTTTCTTTTCTTTTTTTTTTTTCATCCTTTTACTCAATACACACAGGCTCTCTCCAGGAAATAAAAGGGATTTTCAAAGGAAATACTCTTTAACAAGAATATAGGGCTAGCTTCTAACCCTCATCATCACAAGTAGTTATTGAATACTCACAGTAGACTGACATCATTTTCGGGGCTAGGATTACTGCCAGTGTTCCAAGAATATTAAAAATCTTATTTGCTTTACTCTGTCAAGTTGTCCAAGTGAAATGATCAGTCTTAAATTTAAATACCCTTCTTTGACAAGTTCTCACTCCACCTTTCCACTTAGTTGTGTCACATACATTAAATAAAATCTGCATTAAGCAGTGCTAATCAAGGCTTATTAGTAAGCCTACTTCACTTTTGAAATTAAAACTAGCAATTGTAATATGAATGCCATGGACAATTTATCTATACCTGTTAAGTTTGTTTTGATTACATAATTAACTTTTTTTGCTCAGGATAAAGCATTGGAATATTTAAGAATTGGAGGAAGATGCTAGAATTCAAGGTTTTGGGTGTAGTCTGAAGTTAACCTAAAGTACAGATTCTTCAGACTAATATAAAAAAGGAAGTTTAAATAGGAAGGTATTTTTAAAAGGAGCTTAGCCTAGTTTACTTAAAAAAAATTGTCTCCCAAATCTTGCTTAGAAGCCAGATATACATTTATATGTATATATATATATATATATATATTTATGACAGTGGAGTTAGTTTAAAAAAAGAAACCTAAGATGATTGACTAATTCTTTAACAGAAATTTGCTGTAAATTTTATATTCTCTCTCTCATATCACCTTCAGATAGTTAGTCAGTAAAAGCAGCAGGAACAGCAGCCAGCTAAGACAGCTAATGGAATGTAATTCAGTGTCTTTGTATCGTGCAGCTTAAGAAATGCCAGTGGCCTGACCGCAGCAGACATTGCACATGCCCAGGGTTTCCAAGATTGTGCACAGTTTCTCTTGAACCTCCAGAACTGTCACCTGAATCGTTTCTATAGTAACGGCACCTTAAATGGGGTTCAGCCGCATGCATTTCCCCATCACGGTAGTGTTGGGGCCAACCGAAAGAGATCCTTTGAAGAGGCGGAATCTGCTGGAATAAAGAAAGCTAGAACCGAAGGTGAGATTACGTTGGGGTGGAAAAGGAGGTGATTTCACTGAGCATATTCTCTCCGGGCGTATGTTTCCCTCGTGTCTAAAGAGCTCTCTCTGCAGCTAACGAGAGCCTCGCTTATCGAGAAGGTTATGTCTCAGGAGAATTTGTTGTATCGTTTCTATGGAGCTAACTCCATAGTAACCGTGAAGATTGGCCTATTACCCGAGGGAAACCGATATGGAAAGTTAGCAAGCAAAAATAATGCTGTAAAGCCGGTGTGAATAAAATCAACAAATGCCGGCACTCAGTATCCCGATTGCTGTGGACAGATAAACAGAGACTCCTTGATTTATTGTATATGTGTTTGAAATATAACTATTAAAAAAAAACCCTACCACTGTGCCTGATTTTTGTTTTTTATGTATGTGCGTGAGCACTTGGAAATTCTTGTGGTAGGTAGGTGTTCGTTCTTTCAGGTGTAAGAATACTTTTTTAAACCCATACCATAAATTAAAAGACTTTTCCAAATTGCCTGTTTGGCTTAACCTCAGTAAGACTGTAGGAGCACAACATTCCAGTTGAGTTCAAGTCTGTGTGTCCCAGCAGGGCAGAAAGTCACTGTGACTTTGGCAGATATGAAAGGAGTTAAGATATGTTCGTTTACTTAAATTGTAAACGTCGGTTGTAATGACTCAATGTTCAAGTCTCACTATAAAAAAAAGAGATAAAGGTGTGCTTCCATTGTAAATCTCCTCTTTCAAGAGTTCCAAAACAATCTGGCTTTCAACTCTCAGGTCTGGATTCCTTTGAAAAAGTGAAAATCTAATCTCTTCACTTAAACTTGACTTGTCCTTTTTTGCCTGTTTGAATGTCCAGGAGAGTGAGCCAAATGGCAAGAGATGTGGATAAAAGAACGACAGGACGGTGATCCATCTTTTCATGCAAAAAAGGATATCTGTGTTCACAGGGGTTACACATGAGGGGCTTGTTATGAACCATAACCCGGCAAATGGTGGTATTTGTAAAGCATCTACTATGTGTGGGGCACTAAGGTGGATACAAGAAAATCTGATGCCTATTCATTCAGTCATATTTACTGAGCGCTTACTGTGTGCAGAGCACTGTACTTAAGCGCTTGGAATGTACAGTTTGGCAACAGATAGAGACAATCCCTGCCCAACAGTAGGCTCCCTACATAGGGCTCACAGTTCAAGAAGGAGGGAGAGCGGTCGTTGAATCCCCCATTTTACAGATGAGGAAACCAAGGCACAGAGAAGTTGTGACTTGCTCCAGGTCACACAGCAAGCAGCTGCTAACAAGGCAAACAACTCAGGCAGAGTTCTTGCTGAAACTGATCTCACGCTTCCCAGTTGGTCACCTTTTTTAAGACACCCCAAAAGGAGATGCAGACCCTGGTAATGATAAGTAGCCAGTGTTACAACAGGAGTGAATTCTTCATCATTGAGTCCTACAGCTCACTTATGCTGCAAACTGTAGAGTATTGATGTGAACTACAAAGCGTTAAACAGCAGGGCTTCCCTGAAGATAAGATGCTAATTTGATGGGCAAACACAAATACTGTTTTCACAGCTTAAGCAGAAATAATTTCAATGATGTAATAAGGTGGGAGAGAAGCTATAGGACAGCATTACCATTATTTATTGGCCAGGGAGAGGGTCAGGTCAACCCCAACAGGTCTTCATTTTTTAGGGCAGGACTGTCCAGTGCCGCCCTTAGGAATCACCAGTTTATGGGCGTGCCTTGCCACTGCACTGTAAATAGTTCCGCTTCTTAAGCCTCCTTCCTACCTGACACCACAGCCGACAAATCTCCAGACATGCCATCTGGATGAGGCTCCAGGTACCTAGGTGATACCCTTGGGTGTGTAAATATAAGTAGCTGACAAGGAGGGCAATTTAGTGTTTTAGAAAAAGGATGGTGTGGCTTTGTATTGGAGTACATTTCTCTATTTTTAAAAATTTAGAATCCTCAGCTCCTGAGACCCCCCCCTTTTCTAGAAATTATTCCCCAAGATTTAAAACAGCATTATAAAGGGGTTTTTTTCCACTTCTTGTTGTCCCAACCCGACCAGAGAACCCAAGCACTTCTCTGCTCCAGAATGAATTGGGGTATCTTTTAAAAAGGGATCCTTCCCTTGATTTGTGCTGCTCATGAAAAGTGTCGCGTGTACCAGTAGACATTAATGCTTTGCCCTACATGTGGATCTTTGAATATGTGGGATCACAGCCACATTTTCTATTTCAACAGCTTGCAGACAAAAGAGAACATAATTTACACACCAAGGGCACATTAGAAAACTTGTAGGCTTCCCAGCTATAAAGTGGGATATTTGATCATTTGATTGGATATATCTACGGTTGCATGGTAGTCCATTGGAAAATTTGGGATTTGATATAGATATATCACAAAACCGAGTGTTACATTAGGCACAACTGTTCCTGATCTGGTATCAAAGTTGAGCCATTTTTCTTTCCTCTCAATTTCAATTTGTGTTCCATTGCTACAAACTCTATAATTTTTTTCTTGTAAGTTTAAAATTTACTTCTGCTTGTATTTGTAAATCTTTGTGGAGTCTTGAAAAACAGTTATATTCACCCACATGTAACTAATTTCTACCATTTTAAAGGAAGGAACACAGAAATCACAATTACATGTAATACTAAACTTTAAAAAGATCAAACTCCAGATTTTTTTTTTAAGCCACAGCATGGGGTTGAGAGATCATTAAAGGAGAGTTTATAAATTTTAGTACTGTAAAGATGCAATGGGTAAATTGCTGGTTTGGGGTGGTGTTTTTTTGTTTTTTTATAGAAACCTTGAAGGATGTGACCTGTGCAGTAAAAGAGTTTGTCGTATAGTCATTCTGTACAAAGGCAGTGCGGTCCTTTGGATTGAGCTCATTGTGGGCAGGGAATGTATCCATCAACTCTGTTGTACTGCACTCTTCCAAGCGCTTAGTATACTGTGCTGCATACGGTAAGCGCTCAGTAAATACTATAGATTGAAACAGCGACATTTGGAAATGTGGGCACTTCATAGACCATCTTCAGCACACATTTCTAAACCCATCTGATTTAGAAATCTCAAATAGAAAAAGGACTCATTTCAGTTAAGATTAAAAACCTAGTTTAGTCACATAGAGTGATTATCATTAGGTGCCCCAGTGATATACTGGTTTAGATTACAGTCCTATTATATAAAGTAATACACAGCTAGCCATATCTGTGTAAGAGATTACACAAGATTGAGCACCTTCTTTACTAGGCGCTTGGGAGAGTTACGATAGAGTCACTGGTCCTGGTACCTGCCCTCAAGGAGTTTATAATCTACCTGGGGAAGCAGAGGCTAAAGTAAAACGCAGATAATACTAAATGTCTGATACAGACTGGGAAACCAGCTCTCAAAAATTCCCTATTCCACAGCTTTCTAAAATAAAGCTAAGTCTCTACCTATGTACTCAGAGAGGTTCTGGATTTGGAAATGTTTACAGTCCTGAAACTGAATTTACCTTTTTGCCCAGTGGCCCCAGAAATTCTGTTACTGCAGAATTCCATTTCAGCTGCCATTTTGTTCGCCAAGATTTCCTTCATGGCACATTATGAAGGCTGAGATCTCATTTGACTACAGATGAATAGTTTTAAAGCCAAAGTGAAGGCCTCTTTCAGGGAAAGTAATGGGGGTCTACAAATCTGCAGTTCCAAGATATACACGATTTGATTTGATGTGTTTATGCTGCCGTTCTTTTAAATTCCACTTTACTACTTTTTAATAAATGCCTTGGAGGAGGAATGGAGACGAACCATTGACAAAGTAGGTTGGTCCCGGATACTACCACCTTTTCCCAGAAGATTTCTTGCATGTTATTTTCCTGACAAATGAAATAATTAAAATCTAGCTGTAATATTGAGGAGACTATCATCAGAAGTATTTTCCCTTGTGGAAGTATACTTAAACTAGAGTTAAATGGTTAAAGTGACTTTTTGTGTTTGAAAGTGGGAAGCATAATAAAGCCTCTTTGGTAGTGTCAAAGATGAACTGCTTGACCAAGATGCTGTAATAGACGGACCTCGGGATCACGGCTGAAGCACCCACATGGAGATGAATTTAGAATGTTTCTTTAGACAATCCTCAGAAATAAAAGGACATAAGCATGACCTGAAAGAAATATTTTATTTAATATAAATCCCTCTATGCTGACAGTTGTTTAAAAAAAAATTGGCACTGGTGTGTACATTTAGGAACCTCTGTAGTTAAAATTTTCCTTTGTGAAAGGAAACATCCCAACTTTTGGTATTGGTTTACGTAGACTCAATCTAGGCAGCAGGTAGCCAGTATTTTAATTTACATAGTCTCTGGAGACTAAAGTCAAGTATGAACAATAGTGTATTTGGACCTATTCCAGCCAGTGTTTTGTGGTAACAACCTTTTGGTCAATCAGTAGTACTGAGCGCTTACTGTGTGCAGAGCACTGTATTAAGCACTTGGGAAAGAACAAGAACAGATGTGGTAGATGTGTATTCTACAAAGGACGTTCCGGTATACAGGGGGAGACTGACATTAAAATAGATTACAGATAGGGGAAAAAGAGGATAATCTATTAGGTTCTTATTAAAATAGAAAAATAGTGATATTTCAGACAACTCTAAAACTAAATGACTTTAGGGTAGCTGTTAATATTCTCGCTCAGAACATGTTTTACCCGGAAGACACAGAGTGGAGCAACAGGTGCTCTAATTCATTTTGGTCTCATTTTTTTTTTCCAGTTGTAACCAGGGCAAGACAAGCTCTATTGGTTACATTAGGGTTTTGGCATAAGCACTAATTCTGTGAAATCTGCTCTATCATTGCCTCCAAACCTGGGTCCCAGGGCATGGACAGGTTTGACTTTTACTTAAAGGGCACGATCTCTCACATGTTCAGCGGGCGCCCAAGACATTCTTGCTGTCGAGATACCGTGAAGAGAAGAGGAGCAATATGTGTGTCTACCCTACTCCCCACACCCTGCCACAAGTCGGTAGGTGAGAAGGTGAAAAGAGGCAGGTGGTCGGGCATTTAATATAACCCCTGGGTATTGAGATTGGAAGGCACTCCAAGAATATTTTCCAACTACTAAGAAAAGTTGGTTAGAAGTTGCAATGAGGTGCTCAAAAAAGGCTTTCTTGAGAGAATGCATATCTTTCATGTACCCCAGAGTCAAAGATTATGGCTTCAGGGACTGGAGGTGTTCAGCTGATTGCTTGATCAGAACTAGTTTATTACTTGAAAATAGCCCCTTTTTATGGTACTGAAGATAGATGTCAGAGGGAGTGTATCAGCCAAAGGGTGCACCTTGCTATTAATATTGTTCAGAAGTTACAGTCATGTGCCAAATCAATTATAACACTGTAAAGTTCCTTTTGTCATTGTGCATATTGGCATTTCCTATGGCTACTTATATCCATTTCCTGGATTGTAAACTGTAGCTTTTGTAGCCCTGAAGAACATAAGGTTGTAGAAGAAGTTAACCAAGTTAACACTGTCCTTCAGCTTTTTGTAGGTAGAGTCCAATTTTTTCGAATGTCGTAAAAATACTACATTCCAGTGTCCTGCTGATAGTCCAAAACATAATGGAGAAGTCCTTAATAGATCCAGTTTATCAATAGCCCCTTAACTACCTAATGATGACTAAAAAATCAGCACTTAAAGGTTTAAAAATGTATTTTAAAAATTCAATTCCTTATTATCTACCCCCTATGTAACAATGACACTACCCTAGTTCCACTCTTAATTGGATTGAGGACAAACTCATATGCCAGACACCAAATCAACCAGAAAAAAAACACAAAAAATTAACAGGAAAGAATCACTGCAATGGGAAGAGATAAAGAGTCTGGTGGATTCTTCTTTCCCTGTTGCTAGTTTCATATGGTCCTTAAAAATGTTCTACTCTGCAAGAGAGCTTAATATTTACACTCCATAGGGTAAATGAAAAATTAGTGGCATAGTATGATTGCAACTTGTGGCCACCAGAAGTTACATCTCTGCAACTGCATTTAGCTCTCCTTTTTAAGTACCCTAAATTCAAGCTGTGGGTTCAGTTCCATTACAAGCATATCTCAGTTCAGGTTGGCACTGTAGCATTTATGTGCTCTTGGTGCATATCAATTGAAGGGGCACTAAGGTAAGCCATCAATTCACTCCTTACAGCGTGGCTCAGTAGGAAGAGCACGGGCTTGGGAGTCAGAGGTCATGGGTTCTAATCCCGGCTCTGCCGCCTGTCAGCTGTGTGACTTTGGGCAAGTACCTTAACTTCTCTGTGCCTCAGTTCCCTCATCTGTAAAAATGGGGATTAAGACTGTGAGCCCCACGTGGGACACACTGATCACCTTGTATTCCAGGGCTTAGAATAGTGCTTTGCACATATTAAGCACTTAACAAAGACCATCATTATTATTATTACTGCCCTACCTGCCTCGAGAAGACTGATGTTCTTTCCAAACCACCTTTTGAGAAGCCTTACCGATTAAGAATAATTCATTTTGACTGTGGTGCCCATCTGTAGCATAAATTCTTGCAAAAACCTGTATTTTCCCTCCCCGACCTTGCCTAGATTTAAAACAAAAGATAGCAAAGTGATTGATTACAGCGGAATCCTGCCTGATAGCCCTTTTGGGGAAGTATTCCTTAGGGCAACACAAAATAGATAGGGAATGGCCAGAGTGGATTGTGGTGTTTATTTTTCTTGTCAGAACGATAGTTGACTTTCAAAGCCGGTGCCCAGGGACCCAGTTGAGGAAAAATGAGTTGTGACACGCCTTTGGTTACCCTATGAATGACCTATGGAGGATGGATACTTAACACGCTCGTCTCTAGTTGAACTAAGTCTGGCTTCCTTGGGGTATTCAAGGTATTCAGTCCCAGGGTAATGTGCTCCATGTATTTATAGGCTTTGACCAAGAGACTGCTTAAGCAGTGAAAAACAGAAGAGCTCTAAAGTGAAGCTTGCATTTGAAATAATGCCATCTGCATAGAGCGGGTAGCATTTAAAAATAAACTTGTTTTTAAAGGAAGAACTTTGAAAAGAAAACATGGAGGTATTACAGCCAACTTTTTTAGTAGCCATCAAGGATAGCAGTAGGCTTTTAAAAGCTCCTCTAGAACTCAGAAAGGACCCATGGCAGTTGAAAGCATGCTAGTTTTCAAAAGTTATAAATTTTTCAAAGGAATACGGCCTACATGTAATTTCAAGATGCTTGCCAAATACTGATAGGATTGGGAAACAACGTCTGAGAGATTGTTTACCCAAGGTATTAGCTATCCCGGACAAGAGCAGGGTTTCTGTTTTTTCAGGCCTGTGCTCTCAATATTTAAGGTGTGCATTCCCGAGCTTAAATCACCCCCAATAAACTCTTAAGTAGGAAGGAGAGAAATGATTCCCAAAGATAAGAAAATTGGTTCAGAAAGTTGAGGGAGTTTGGGTTGATAGCATTCCAAGGTAAACATTTCTTGACTCCCTGAAGGCTGAAAGGAAGGCATCAGGTAAGACCATAAAAGGATTTTATTTTTCATTTTTTACCCTGTATCTAGGGTATATTGAAAGCTGAGCAAATGATAACAGGAAATAATGACTCTTTAGAACTGGTTCAGGCCCAGCTAAATTTTATTACGAGGTTATAATCTTATTTGAAGATCACTTACCATAAAGAAGGCAGCTTAATTTCCTTTCTGTGCTGTTTTAATTTTCAATTCCATTCCTCTGTTTTCCCTCATTTCTATCAAAGCTCACTAAACTTTAGACTTTTCTGCCCCCTAATGACTAAAGTTCCACCACCACCTCGGCTGTGATTTTGCTGCTGACAGAGGCAAATGTGGGGCAGGGACGAGCAACTTTGGCTTCTATTTTAATCAGGCAGCCAAGGGGGAGACATTTTCACAATTTCTTGCTTCAGGAAAATCCTTAGATTAGGCTGGTGTGACGTTTCCCCCGTTGTTTATCCCCACAGTCCATATGGGAAAGATGTAGACAACTCACCTGATACCAACTGGCTTGGTTCTGAGTCCCTGCCAGAAGTAAAGAAAATCTCGCTGCTGTCTCGTGCCCACTTTTTCTAAAATTTTTTTTTTTTAAGAAAAATCGCTTTTTGACTCAAAACTTAATGTTAACCTTGCAGATTAAAGTCTGTAAGTGACTTTTCTAAAGATGCTTTAGTAATTTCTGCCCATGAGGTTTTTTGAAGCCTTATGAGCACACTCAATAAATGTTGGCATCACTGAATTATTAAAATGCCTACTGGTTCTGCAGTATTCTCCTTTCCCCTCAATTTCACCCTTAGTTTAAATTCACCCACTTCAGGGACTACATACCCTGTTTTCTGTTCAAGCCTGCCTTCAAGAGTCATTTAACAGTGTAGAATAATATCTTGTATTTCTTATTGCACTTCTATTACACATTAGACTGCAAGTTCCTCATGAGCAGGGAAGGTCTACCTATACTGTTGTATTTTCCCAAGCGCTTAGTACAGTGCTTAGTACAGTACAGTAAATGATTGATCAGGACTGTGTTATAGTAGGACTCAATTCCCCATCTCCCCCAACTCCTGGCCCCTTGTAAAAACTATGGGTTAGTGCTTGTGGTTGTTAGGAAATACATTTTTGGAGATTGTTGGAATATATTTAAAAGACATTTGCTATTGTCTGGGCTCATCCATATCACCCAAGGGAGGGCCTGGACAGCCCCAACCTTGTAGTTTACTTTCACAAACGCAGTGTGGTGAGAAGATAAGGAATCTATTTTTAAATGAACACAAATTGAAATGGGTCATTGACCATAGCCTCGACTGACTGAATTGCTTTGAGTCTATCATTTGACCTCACTAGACCTCAGTTTCCCAATTTAGTTCAAAGATTCTTGGGGTAACTTTTTTTTTCTTCAGGCTTTTGGATTTAGGGAAAATGTGTTTTTCCACATTATCCCCCTGTAATCTGTCTTGCATGTAAAAAAAGAAAGGCTACTCAAATTGTAAAGAATCTTTCACAGGTTTGATACAATTACGGAAAGATGGAAACACTGTCTCAGCATCACTGATTTGAGGCTGCAGTTCTGAGAATGGGCCTTTATAACTTTGAATACTTGAACGATTGCCTTTCTGAATGTCCTGAAGTGATTAAGGGAAGCAAATGTATCCAGGTTTGCCTGGCCTGACCAACCAGTGGTGGGAGGTAGACAAGGGGGAGTCAGAAGAACAGCTGAGGTTATGTGCGAATTTTTATCACACATGTTACATTTTTGGAAGAGAAGTATTTCACGTTAAGGCTCCTGTTCTAATTCCAAACATCTCTGAAGTAAATTCTGAGAAACACAGCAAAGACATGGTGCGTGAGTTACTTGTCTGAAGGGATTAGTGCTTGTCCACCATTCCCTGCCTGGATCAAGGTTCTCTTTTTCCCAGCCCTCTCCTCATTACTCCCCCTACACAGTCTCCTCGCCACAGCCAAACAGGCCTTGGTCTCAGTGATGGAAGGACCAAGCCCAGCCTTGTTTTATGAAAATGGTGTTTTATGAAACCATTTGTGAAAAGCAGTGTGGGGCCTAGTGGAAAGAACACAGGCCTGGAAGTCAGAGAACCTGGGTTCTAATCCTGGCCCTGCCCACTTGGCAAGTCACTTCTCTGTGCCTCAGTTACCTCATCTGTAAAATGGAGATTAAATTAGCCTCCCTCCGACTTAGACTGAGCCCTACGTGGGACAGGGACTGTGTCCAACCTAATTTCCTTGTAATCTAGCCCGGCGCTTAGAACAGTGTCTGGCACATAGCAAGCGCTTAACAAATACCTTTTAGACTGTGAACTTGTTGTTGGGCAGGGATTATCTCATCTGTTGCCGAATTGTACATTCCAAGCGCTTGGTACAGTGCTCTGCACACAGTAAGCGCTCAATAAATACGATTGAATGAATGAAGGAAATACCATGAAGAAAAAAAAACAAACATGGACCAATACATACGTTCTTTGAACACTTTTCTTACTGCGAAAATGTAATGGAATATCTGCCTTGCAAGTGCTTTCCTGTATTGTGTACCTCTCATCCTAACAGTGTATTTTGTTTCCTGTACAGCCCAGGGCTTTACCTACTCCACATCCATACCGAACGGTGGAACGGAGGACGAAGCTGACAATATGCACATTGATAGAGAGTTTGCCATCGTACCAGGTGGGAGGGGACAGTTTCCTGTTAGCCTGAACGGCACCCAAATGTTTGAAGACCCCAAACAACACGGGAATGGTTCTGTCGGACCAAAAGAGATTGAAATCTATACCGTTTCAGCAATGCAAACCCCCTGTCGTTGCAAGAATCAATATGCATATTATTTCTAATATCCAGAAATCGCTCTTTCCTGGTTTTTTTGCACATTGTTGTCCTGTGTCTTGGAAACTTGTACTATTGTGACGCCGGTGGATGACACAAGGATACGTGTTTTTTAGAACCCATTGCACAGACATAAAGATTTAACCGATTAGGCAGCCATTTTAAATTTTATTTAGAGTTCTCTTTCATGTGCCTTGTTATTGTAGTGACCATTCTGGCAGTTTTAAGAGAGGTCCAGAGCTCTTTGTTTTTAAGATGCGTTTTGAGGCTTATTTTTATCGATACCAAATATTTTGCAATGCATACCTTTTTTGTGCGTAAGTGATTATTACTGCTAGTGTTTTTAAAGCAACATGTATGGAATGTGAACTAGTGTTAATGCTAGTTACATAAACAGCTAAAGATGGCTATCGTTTTGATGTGTTGGAACACTTCAGTAACGTAGTGAATATATTTAAGCATTAGCTCGGGCAAGGCAATATGGTTATCCAAAATCCCCTACTCAGAGCAAATGTTTTCTCTAGCTTCCTGGCATTGCATCTATTTTTGCCAAAGGATTTTTACGTGGTAAAAATGTTTAGCATCCAAACCAACCATTTCACAATATACAGCTAGAAAGTTAGAAGGTTTAAAGAATCTTGCAGAAAACACTGGGGTTTGCCTCTGAATTTATCCATTTTAGGCACTAGCAAAGTTTCCAAATTTGAATTGGCAAGGCAACCCACAGATTGAGCTCTTTCTAGCTTATGAAAGCTTTTTAACAACCCACAAGTGCATTGAGTTATATTGATTTAATTAAAAGCTCTTAGATCTGCTTCTCCTTGCACTTGGGATGGTAAGGCAGAATTGCATTCACGTCATGCATTATTATTCTCCATAGATGTGAATACTCATTTTTATCATCTTGCTTTATTGGACTCTCTTGTTCCTAAACGTCGACTTCATCGCTGATATAATGGGTTAGATGTTTTTTAAATTAAAAAATAACATTCGCTCAAGTCTAAAAGCAGAGGCACAGAGTGTGAAATTCTTTGAAGTGGACTGTTCCCCGAGTTTATAAAAAAAAATTGCCTTAGGGTAGAATGGGATTTGGAAAACAGTGGTAATGAAATGGACTCCACCCAAGATATATTTACCCCTAAATATTGGGTCATAAAAGTTGGAGAACAAGGGTGTGTACTTCCTGTAATAATAAACCACCCACCAGTTGGTCTCTTAGTCCTAGCCGAAAGCCTGTCAGAATAAACAGATCCAAAAATCTACCATCAAGTGATAGTTCAAAAGAATAATCTCTCAACTCTTTGCAGAGGACAGCAGTGTTCAAAATGATACCCACAGGCCAAACACAGCTTATATGGCAGCAAAAGTGTGGCCTACCTGAGATTTTCAGCCTATTTTTTTTTTTAATCTTTTAGGAAGCACACATTAATTATGAGGCCAGTAAGCCCCAGGCAGAGTTAAGATGTGCCCTGACTTAATCTTTGAAGCTAGTTCCCTCTGTCAAATACCCATGGCATTGTCATTGGTAACAATGCATCAGGGGTTAGGGCTAGTCTTGTAACTGTCCCCTTTAGTACTAATCAAGTTGATTAAACTGTTTCTTAAACTCTCGTATTGCTGCCAATAAATATCTGGTCGTGTGGCCCACTGCTGTAAATGCTCAGACGTCCGGGGCGTAGCTCTTCCAAAAGTCTTAGAAACAGGTGCAGATGGGCTATGCCTGGAGGTACTTTTGGAGCAAAAGCCAGTTCAGACTTAATGTCAGATAGAAAATCACCATCAGCAAGATATTAGTAGGCAAGTTGTCATGTGACTTAATGGGTGCAGGTCCTTCTTTGGTTTTAAGATATGAACTTCCAAAGCATGTGTTAGTGGGTTTTTTTTCACTCCTTTTCTTCAACAGATTGGCGGGCATGTATTTATTGATTTTTCCTTTTCCAGTTTCAGAATTTTGTGAGGTGTTGCTTAGCCCCCTAATAAAACTCCAACCTTTCATCAAGTTGTGGGTTATTCTTGGAGGTCCCCTATGTGCAGGTTGATAAAATGAGAAAATAATACAGAAACACTCAGTCAAGTTGTAGTAAATTATCCTTGATGGGCATTGTGAGGTTTAAAGGAGGAGCCTGATTTTTGAATACCGAGTAGCCACGCTTAAGACCTTTTGGAGAGTCATTTAGGGCATCCATTATTTGCACTACTGATAAATGTCCCAGTTAGAAATGCCTTATTACTGACCAGACCCCTCTGACTTACTGGGTTTGTGTCAGGGTCTTCTCATGGCCAAATTATCCTTAAGGAAAGGTCGTAGTTACTTTAAAATGTATGAATCCCATTTTCCCCTATGTACCTTCATTCAATCGTATTTATTGAGCGCTTACTGTGTGCAGAGCACTGTACTAGGCGCTTGGAAAGTACAATTCGGCAACAGATAGAGATGATCCCCACCCAACAATGGATGTGCTTATAAAGGATGGATGGACATTCTGCAGTGATCAAAAGAACCATAGAAATGATACGTTTTGACTTTGAAACCACCCACTGTTATCCACGCGATAACTTTAGTCCTGTTAGCCGATGCCACAGTAGTTTTGAAGTAGTTTATAAGCAGTGCGGCCTAGTGGAAAGAGCGTTGACTTGGGAGTCAGAAGGACCTGAGCTCGAATCCTGGCTCCACCACTTTTCTGCTGTGTGACCTTGGGCAAGTCTCTCAAATTCTCTGTGCCTCAGTTTCCTCTTCTGTAAAATGGGGATTAAATCTTACTCCCTCCTACTTAGACTGTGAGCTCCATGTGGGTCAGGGATTGTATCCAACCTGATTTTCTTGTATTTACCCCAGCGCCTAAGTATAGTGCTTGGTACATAGTAAGCACTTAACAAGTACCATTAAAAAAAGTAACTGTCTTTCATGATTCGTGTGTTCTTACCCTAAAGCGTTCTGATTTGTCATTGGATATGAATTGATGACTATTAAAAAGTTTTTAAACTCCCTTCCCAGTTCATTCACTGATTCAAATTAGGTTGTGGGCCTTCAGAATTTTTTGTGTTAAAAGTAGACCACAGGAACATTCAAGCCAGAGTTCATAGGTGGAAAACCCAGAAGAAGTATATGTTTGAGCACTAATGTAGTAACACACCAGAGTAACAGTAAGAGGATATGTATATAATTTATATTTTCTTAGATGGGGAGAGTGCATCTCTTCTTCGCCTTCAGTATTGTTAAGTGGTGTTCACTTTTATGACCCTCACTTAAACCAGCCCCTTTCTGTAACAGAGCAATATATTGATTGAAAATTTAACAGTATACTCTCAAGGAATAAAATTTTCCATCTTTTTATCCACTCTTAGGGATTTGTACACATGCATATATACATATGAAACCTTGAACTGCAGAATAGAGAGCTCCAGCCAATCAATGATATTTATTGAGGACTTATGTGCAGAGCACTGTACTAAGAGCTTGGGAGAACACAACACAACAGAATTAGTGGGACACGTTCCCTGCCCAAAATGAGCATGCGGTCTAGAGAGGGAGACAGACATTAAGGCTCTTTGGCTCTAGAATTTTTTCTTCCTCAGTAGGCAAGCACAATGAATAACATTTTTTTCCCTTCTGAAAGAGTTTTGAAACCAGCCAACGAAATTTAGTGCGACCTGCATAGAGTAATCATTGAAATAGCCGAATTCAAAAAAGAAGTGATTGAAAGGAAGGTCAGAGTGCATCTGGTTCTGGCTGGGACTTCCAAGTGTGTGTTTGGGGCAGGTGGTTTTCTGAGCATCCTGCCAATGTTGATTCTCACTTTATGTGAAGATTGGTTAGACTTGAGTTTCACCCCTTTTATGTTCTTGTATAACCTTGCTTAGATGATTATTTTGAAAAACCCTACATTTTATGCCATATTTTCATACTGGAGCGAAGAGCTGCCACCTTTGCTTCAGGTAAACAAAAGGCATTTTTCTCTGGGATATATCTCTCTGGAGCTTGATTCTACTGAAATTACCCCTTCTGAAATACCCTCATCAATTCCAGAAAGTTTAATGACCTTTTTTTCAGTTTCAGATGGTTCAGTTTGGACTAAATTTTTCAAGTAGATCATTTACCTCTGAGAATTGTCTAAGATGACATCAACAGCTTTTTAGACTCTCTCACAGAAAAGCTTGGAGGCGTGTTCATTTGCTACCCACCTCAATTGCGGGGGGAGGGGGGATGGAGGGAGGATGTTTTTAATGCTACCAAAATAACCGTCACCCAGAGAAGCAGTGTGGCCTAGTGGAAAGAGCATGGGCCTGGGAGTAAGCACCTGGGTTCTAATTCCGGCCCTGCCACTTGTCTGCTCTATGACCTTGGGCAAGTCTTGTAACTTCTCTGGGCCTCGGTTACCTCATCTACCAAATGGGGTTTTGATACCTGTGCTCCCTCCTTTTTAATCTGCGAGCCCCATTTGGGACCTGAGGATATTGTATCTTCCCCAGGGCTTAGTAAAGTACTTGGCACATACTGAGTGCTTAACAGATTCATTCATTCAATAGTATTTATTGAGCGCTTACTATGTGCAGAGCACTGTACTAAGCACTTGGAATGTACAATTCGGCAACAGATAGAGACAATCCCTGCCCAATGACGGGTTTACACAGATGCCATGATTAGTATTATTACTCCTCCAAAAGTTGAGCTAGTCTTCCAATCTTACCATTCAGATTCCCTGCTGCCCCAATATTTTATTATGATGATAATGATGTTATTTGTTAAGTGCTTACTATGTGCCAAACACTGTTCTAAGCATTGGGGTAGATACAAGATAATCAGGTTGTCCCCTGTGGGGCTCACAATCTTAATCCCCATTTTACAGATGAGGTAACTGAGGCACAGAGAAGTTAAGTGACTTGCTCAAAGTCATACAGCTGATAAGTGGCAGAGCCTGGATTAGAACCCACGATCTCTGAATCCCAAGCCCGTGTTCTTTCCACTAAGCCACGCTGCTTCTCATCCAATACAGCCAATACAGCCCTAAATTTATATCTCAGATACATCCCTGAAGTGATGTATTTAGCAAAACTTCTTCAGCACATTCCAAGGAAATAGATGGGGGTGGAGACACCAAAGGATAAAAGTTCTACCACAGTACGGAAGGAGTCTCTTTTTCTTAAGGTTTTGTTTCTTTTTTTCTTTCCCAATGATTCCGAGTTTGGTGACGGGTGTATTTCTTAATGCAGATATGACTAGCGGTAGCCCCGTTTTGAATACACTGACAAACATTGGCCTCGTCAATGGACATTCGGACTTCGGCCCCACGGCGCCTCTCAACGCGATGGAACAGAGGAATGGCGAAAGTTTAATCACGTCTAACGGGATCCACTGCCGGATGGCGCCAGGCCCGCCTTTCGCCAACGGTCAGAGAGTCTGCCCCGACCCTGGGCTCGAAGACCCGGAGAGGACCATGAACGTTTCTTCTGACATGTGCGGGTCCCTGCATTTGAACGGGAGCCCTAGCAATTGCGTCGCTAACAGACCGTCCTGGGTGGAAGATTTAGGCGATCACCTCCATTACGGGCATTACCATGGGTTTGGGGATACAGCGGAGAGCATCCCCGAACTCAATAGTGTGGTGGAGCACTCGAATTCCGTTCGAGTGGAAGAGAAATATGACGACACCGTCTTGGGCACGATGAACCTTTATCACGGCTCCTAAAACATCCACCGGCTGGCCGTGGAGCTCACACGGATGGATCTCTGCTACCGACTTTCCTCCAGAAATGTCCTCGTTAGCATTCACTTGGAGGCAGGAAAAAGTGCGGTTTTGGGGTTTTTTTATAAATATACTCTGTTTTCTCTGGAAAAAGTAACCCTTGCGTCCGACCCGCTTGCTAGATAGCCTTGTGGGGGGGTCTCAATCTGCAGCCCAAGCAGGGCGGGTGGTTAGTAAGGCACTGTTCGGTTGGACCTGCCGGTTCTTTCACAGAACGCCCCTGCCTGTTTGTCTGCTTTTTTTTTTTTGTCTTTTGTTTATAACTCCCGTGATTTTGGCGTTTTCCTGTTTGCGAAGCCCAAGACGAGGGCGACCGGGGAGCACTTCTAGGTCAAAAAATACGATGTTTTCAGTTGTCCCATCCGTGCAAAGCTTCTGTTTTCTCCATCCCTCTAAGGCTGTGGTAAAAGGTGTCTCTCGCTATGCAAGAATCGAAATGCGTTTCACCTTAATAATAGCTCTCTCCCTCTGCAGTGTTCCTGTGGATTACGGGACTTTGACTAAGGTCCAGAAAGATTTTAAATGACTCCAGGATTGGCGTTGACCTTGAAACCCATACAGAGCCTACTGTTTGGACTCCTTGCTTTCAGGAAGTAAAGCGGGCTGCTTGCCCGCCCCCCACCCCCATAAAATCGCAAACAGGTGCAGCCTGCTGTTCCTTGATTAATACTATTTTTCTTCTGCTTTTCTAGTGGATGTGCTTAGTACTTTACCATAGATCACCTACTAGACAGATGTTTGCACGGTTTCCTTTTTACTGTAACTCTAGGACTCGTCAGGTCAAAATATTTCAATTTAATGGTTTTGATATCTTTTTTTTTTCCCATATTTCGTTTGGTTTTATGTTTTGGTTTGGTTTCATACGATGCTTTTGAAAAATAGTGCTATGCATATCCTACCTTCCAAGCCCCCTTTCCCCGCGATTGTGTCGTGTTTATTAGTTTCACACGTCAGCCTTTACGCGACTTAGTGGCTTCACTGTGCAAGTATTGGAATAGAAGTTTTTACTTTTGTGACTGGCTCATAAAGACCGGTGGAGACTGAGTCTTAACCAACCAATGGCCTATGAACTGTACTAACTGTTTTGTTTAAAAAGGGACCTTTCCAAACTGAATCAAACGAATAAAACGTATACTCTCATTTGATTTTTGCCTGTTGTGGTGTTTTAATGGAAGGTTTTGTCCTGCCATCAATCTTAAACCTTGTGGCCTTCAGACTTCTTGATCTTGAGTTAATCTAGAACCCGGCAGCAGGCCTGATCTTGGGGGAGGGCCCGAGGAGGCCATAGAAATTGATCATTTGTACCTATTAAGCGCTTGCTATATGCAGAGCGGAGGCGAAATGAGTCGGCAAATCTTTGGATCATCAAATTGCTAATGGAAAAGGGGCGGTTTTAGGTTCCCCTAAAAGAAAAAAAAAGGTTGGTACTGAATATTCCTGACTCTCTGGTTCAATTGGAAAAACAGATCAGGAAATTAAAGTGGTTTCTCTGCTTGATCCTCTCTACTCCCTAGTGAACTCGAGATTGGAGATATCACAATGCCTTTAAGAGAGTTGACGAAATATTCAGGAGAATTCCAGAGGGTAATGATTCAACCGATTCCCTTAGCTTTTTTGCCTTTAGTATTCCAGAATCACTGTCCAAGCGTGGCCAGACAAATAATGATTTAAGGGAAAACTTCAGGACTGACATTTCTTAATCCTTGCCAGCCCCATTTCCAACACAAAGCTGTCGTCCCTCCTACTTAGACAGTGAACTCCAAGTGGGACCTGATTATCTTGTATCTAGCCCAGCATTTAAGCCCAGCATTTAGCACAGGGCTTGGCAGACAGTAAACGCTGAACCAATACCATAACAGAGATCAGCAAGATTTGAAGGGCCTGAATTTGGGGACCAATCTGAACTGCTCTTGGAGACGTCAGGCATAGAGAAGCGCCATGGCTTCGTGGATAGAGCACGGGCCTGACAGGTCAAAGGTAAATGGGTTCTAATGCCGGCCCTGCCGCTTGTCTGCTGTGTGACCTTAGGCAAGTCACTTCACTTCTCTGGGCCTCAGTTACCTCATCTGTAAAATGGGGATTGAGACTGTGAGCTCCATTTGGGACAGGGACTGTGTCCAACCCAATTTGCTTGTATCTACCCCAGCGCTTAGTATGTACCCTGGCACCCAGTAAGCACTTAAACAACATTGTTATTATTATTATTATTATTATTATTATTACATCCTTTGCTGCCCCCTGCTGGTATGGAGCCAGATCTAACTGCCAGCAATAAGTATAATAATAATTGAGTGTGTAGGTGCTTACTGTGCGCTAAACGCTGGGATAGATACTTGGTAATCAGATCACAGTCCCTGGACCACTTGGGGCTCACTGCCTAAGCGGGAGGGAGACCAAGTACTTAATTTCCATTTTTACACGAGGAAATGGAGGCACAGAGAAGTTAAGCGACTTGCCCAAAATCACACAGCAGATAATAATAATAATTATGGTATTTGTTAAGCGCTTATGATGTGCCAAGCACTGGAGTAGAGTAGATACAAGTTAAGCAGTTGGTGCCACGTGGGGCTCACAGTCTTAATCCCCATTTTACAGATGAGGTAACTGAGGCACAGAGAAGCTAAGGGACTTGCCCAAAGTCACACAGCAGACAAGTGGCGGAGTCAGGATTGGAACCTATGACCTCTGGCTCCCAGGCCCTGCTCTTTCCACTAGATCACGCTGCTTCTCCTGAGGCCTTTTCCCAGAGCTGCCTCCCTCAGAGCAGGGGGAATACCTCAACTTGTTTGACCCCTTCCCTCCACCTCCCCCCATCTCTGTCCCCAGCAGTTAAGCTCATTAGCTGGAGACTCCTTGAACTGTACTCTCCCAAGCACTTAGTAGAGAGCCCTGCACATAGCACTCAACAGATACCATTGATTAAGGAAGCAGCATGGCCTGGGCCTGGAAATCAGAAGGTCAGGGGTTCTAATCCCCGTTCAGCCACTTGCCTGCTGTGTGACCTTCCCTAGGTCCCAGTTCCCTCATCTGTAAAATGGGGATGAAGACTGTGAGCCCTACGTGGGACCTCCTGATGACCTTGTATCACCCCCGGCACAGAGAACACTGCTTGGCACATAGTAAGTGCTTAACAGGTGCCATCATCATTATTATTATTTATTATTATTGCTACTTCAGTGTGTGGCATGTTGTAAGTGCTTAACAGATACCACAACTATTATAGATTGAGAGCCAGGTTAGAGCACATCCTTGTTCTACACAGGATTCACAGCCCAAGTAGAATGAAAAATAGGTACTGAATCCCATTTTACAGACGAGGAACCTGAGGGACAGAGAAGTAAATTGCCCGAGAGCTATTCAGCGGAATTGCAATTAGAACCCAGGCCCTGGGTTCCCAAGCCACTGCTCTTTCCAGTGAGACTGTCAACCTCACATGGGGCGGGGACTGTGTCCAACCCCTATTGCTTGTATCCACCCCAGTGCTTAGGACAGGGCCCGGCACCTAAGTAGGCGCTTAACAAATACCCCAATTAGGGCTGTAGGGATTCAGTCCATGGAGGGATTGAGAGAAGCAGCGTGGCTCAGTGGAAAGAGCCCGGGCTTGGGAGTCAGAAGTCATGGGTTCGAATCCCGCCTCTGCCACCTGTCAGCGGGGTGACTGTGGGCAAGTCACTTCACTTCTCTGTGCCTCAGTTACCTCATCTGTAAAATGGAGATTAAGACTGTGAGCCCCACGTGGGCAACCTGATTACCCTGTATCTGCCCCAGCGTTTAGAACAGTGCTCTGCACAGAGTAAGCGCTTAACAAATACCATTATTATTGAGGTCGGTCGCTAGATGGCAGCATGAAACCCCTCTAAAATCCCTATCGTCAACTCGAAAGGGAGAGGGAGGTTTTCTCTGCACTGGACGTACACAAAGCAGCTTAGTCCAGCAGCAAAATACTGGGTTTGGGCAAGGAGAAAACATTAAATCAACAAATACCACAATTAGGGATGTAGGGATTCAGTCCATGGAGGGATTGCGAGAAGCAGCGTGGCTCAGTGGAAAGAGCCCGGGCTTGGGAGTCAGAAGTCATGGGATCGAATTCCGGCTCTGACACTTGTCAGCTGGGTGACTGTGGGCTAGTCACTTCACTTCTCTGTGCCTCAGTTCCCTCATCTGTAAATGGGGATGAAGACTGTGAGCCCCACGTGGGACAACCTGATTCCCCTGTGTCTACCCCAGCGCTTAGAACAGTGCTCGGCACATAGTAAGCGCTTAACAAATACCAACATTAATACCACATTTACTATACGATAACGGCGCAGCCTGGGGTAGTGGACAGAGCCCGGGCTTAGGAGTCATAAGGTCGTGGGTTCTAATCCCGCCTCCGCCACTTCTCTGCTTGGGTGGCCTTTGGCGAGTCACTTCGCTTCTTTGGGCCTCAGTTGCCTCATCTGTCAAATGAGACTGTGAGTTGTCTCCCCCGATTAGACTGTAAGCCTGTCAAACGGCAGGGACTGTATCTGTTGCCGACTTGTACATTCCAAGCGCTTAGTACAGTGCTCTGCACATAGTAAGCACTCAATAAATACTATTGAATGAATGAATGAGTCTCATGAGGGGCAGGGACCGCGTCCAACCCGATTTGCTTGAATCCACACCAGCGCTTAGTATGGTGCTTGGCACATAGGGAGCCCTTAACAAATGCCACCATTATTATTATTATCAGAGAAGCAGCGTGGTGCAGTGGAAAGAGCACGGGCTTTGGAGTCAGGGCTCATGAGTTCGAATCCCAGCTCTGCCACTTGTCAGCTGTGTGACTGTGGGCAAGTCACTTAACCTCTCTGTGCCTCAGTTCCCTCATCTGTAAAATGGGGATTAAGACTGTGAGCCCCACGTGGGACAGCCTGATTCCCCTGTGTTTACCCCAGCGCTTAGAACAGTGCTCTGCACATAGTAAGCGCTTAACAAATACCAACATTATTATTATTATTATTAATAATCCAATCAGATAAAGTCCTGTTCTGGCAGACAGCAGGTTTTCGTGGCTCAGTGGAAAGAGCCCGGGCTTGGGAGTCGGTCATGGGTTCAAATCCCAGCCCCGCCACTTGTCAGCTGTGTGACCATGGGCAAGTCACTTAACTTCTCTGTGCCTCAGTTCACTCATCTGTAAAATGGGGATTAAAACTGTGAGCCCCACGTGGGACAACCTGATCACCCTGTATCTATCCCAGCACTTAGAACAGTTCTCTGCACATAGTAAGCGCTTAACAAATGCCATTATTATTATTATTATTAACCCCTATTTTACAGACTGTAAACTTGTGGGAGGGGAATGTGTCTACCAGTTCTTTATTATATTGTCTTCTCCTAAGAGCTTAGTACAGTGCTCTGCACACAGTAAGTGCTCAATGAATACGATTGATGGATTGATCGAGGTGAGGAAAAGGCACAGAGAAGTTAAATGACTTGCCCAAGGTCACAAAGCAGCTGGGATTAAACTCTAGGTCTCCTAACTCCCAGGTCCAGGCTCTCTGCATTAGAAGCACCATTTTTACTCTTTTCCTTGCAGTTGGAGGGCATTTGTCTGCTGCCTCCCCCCCCCCCCCCCAAGTCAGACTGTCAGCTCATTGTGGACAGTAAATATGTCAATTTATTGTTATATTGTACTCTCCCAAGCACTTAGTACAGTGTTCTGCACACAGTAAGCACTCAATAAATACAATTGATTGATATGTGGAAATAGGGCCCATCTCTCCCTTCTTTAGTGACAAGGGCACAGAAGGGTCACATTCTGGGGAAACTGACTCTTTCTCTGACCAGGGACCACTCTCAAAAAGCACTTGATTATAATGTTCCCGAAATGTTCTCACCAGCGGCCGGGGGGCCAAGGATTTCACAATGAGAATGGATTGAAAACCCCTGGCAAGAAGAGAGACACCCGACTGTGTTGTAAAAACGTATCTCCTTGAGAAAGAATTACCTTTATTACCCACTCACAGGCTTCGCCTTCTGTGCTTCTCCCTGCAGCAGAAAGGCACGGAAATCTGTCCATGAAGCCGGGGAAAGAAAGCAGGTGGCCACCTTTGCTTACCTACTTCTCTGAGTAATTAAAGCAGTGGAAACAAGAAAGAGGATGAAATGGAAAAGAAAAGGCCACAGGAGAAAGGTAGAGAAGGCGAGAACGGATGGGTGAGTGGCAGAAGATGATAGGAAAAAGAGAAGGATGTTGTGTGAGATGGTTGAAAAAAGGACAAGATGGTTGAGCATTGTGAGGAAAAAAAGTCAGGGGAATTAAGCGCTTACTTGTGTGTCAGGCCTTGTCCTAAGCACTGCGGCAGATACAAGCAAATAGGGTTGGACACAGTCCCCGCCCCATGTGAGGGTGACAATCTCAGTGGAAAAAGCAATGGCCTGGGAACCAGGGGGCCTGGGTTCCAATTCCAGTGAATGTTCTCGGGCAATTTACTTAACTCTCTGTCCCTCAGGTTCCTCATCTGTAAAATGGGATTCAGTACTTATTTTCCATTCTACTTGGTCTGTGAACCTCTGTAGAACAAGGATGTGTCCGACCTATTTATCTTGTATCTCCCCCACTGGTTAGTTCAGTGCTTGACCTAGAGTTAGCACTTAACTACTATTGTTATTATTATTAATTGTAATAATAAAGTATGGATGAGATTGGTAAGTGAGAACAGCTAAATGGTCTGCAGCCGGTAAGCGCTCAATACATATAACTGATTTACAATAAATACAATCAACAAATATAATTAAGACTGCCTGGAGCAAAGAGAGGAAGACCAAAAGGGTGAAAATGTGACAACAAGCAGATGAGATCTAAGATTAAGATTAAGATTAGATCATTGAGTGCTATATTGTCCTCTCCCAAGTGCTCAGTACAGTGTTTTGCATACAATAAGTGCTCAATAAATACGACTGAATGAATGGACTACCTATTGGAATACATATGTTAAGTGCTTTAATCGGTGCCAAGCATTATGCTAAGTAGTGGGGTAGATGCAAGATCATCAGTCCTTGTCACACATGAGGCTCACAGTCCATTGCCCGGGACAACACTTCATTCATTCAGGCAATCGTATTTGAGCGCTTATTGTGTGCAGACCACTCTGCTAAACACTTGGGAGAGTACAACACAACAATAAGCAGACAAGCAGTCGCATTCCCTGCCAACAATGAGCTTACAGTCTAGAGTGGGGGCTCTGCGCTTCCTTGTACGACTTAAAGTAAGTTACTTAACTTTCCTGTGCCTCACTTTACTCATCCCCTCTGCCCCAGATCACTCTGGACATCAGGGTGGAAAAAAAAATGGGATGCAAAATTCATTTGAATGTTTGGGGATGTTTTTGTCTTAGAAAGGAAGAGGTTTTACATACATGATCTGTGGTAGGAAAAAAGGCAGAGAGCTTGGCTCGAGAGAGATTTATAGCTACCTGGAGAATCCAGTCATTTAAATAATATTCATTCTTCCTAGAGTGAATGTGAGAAATGACTCCATCTGCCCGAATCCCTTTCTTCTAAAATTCAAGATGGATCTGAGGCATTTGTTTTAAATGCCTTAATATGTCTTTTACCCCAAACGATAGAGCGGCCTTAGATATTTAACCCTTTAGAGACCTATCTGAGTTTCAGTCAGGCTTCAGTTATAATCCAATTTCCTTTATAGCCTCATAATTTCCCAAAGGCATCAATCAGGAGCAGAAATTTAGGCCCAATTCTGTTGGGATCCGTGATGAACGCTGACAAGATCTCACCGTAAAAACCTCCACATTCTCAGTCCCCAATCTCGATTCCCTTAATGTACCTTCTCACTTTGCCTCGCTTATGGCTCTCCTCTCGCCGACCCCTTGGCCTGGCTCCAACTCCCTCACACTTCCAATTCACCAAACAGCTTTCCCCATCTTCAATCAGTCACTCAATCAGTGATATTTATTGGGTGCTTACTCAATGCAGACCATTGTACGAAGTGATTGGAAACCCTTAATACTTCCCCTCGGAAAGAGCAAAGTCCTGCGAGGCGGAGGACCTGGGTTCTAATCCCGCCTCCGCCACTTGTCTGCCATGTGACCTTGGGTAAGTCACTTCACTTCTCCGGGCCTCAGTTCCCTCATCTGTAAATGGGGATAAAGACTGAGCCCCAAGTGGGACAGGGACTGTGTCCAACCCGATTATCTTGTACCTACTCCAGTGCTTCATATAGTGCCTGGCTCATAGGAGGGGCTTAAACAATATCATAAAAAAAAAAACAAACAGTGAGGGTGGGTGAGACGAGTCCAAAGATGGACACGTTTAGCACAGTGGTCCGCACACCGTAAGCACTCGGTAATTAACACTGGTGATCAGAGGGAGGACGGGCCAGTCGGTCTAGGACCTCTAGTCAATTTAGGAAGAGTGACTTTGGCCAAGTCACAACTTCTCTGTGCCTCAGTTATCTCATCCGTAAAATGGGGATTAAGACTGTGAGTCCTAAGTGTTCAACGTGATTAACTTGTATCTACCCCATTGCTTTTAGTACAGTGCCTGGAGCATAGTAAGTGTTTAACAAATACCATTAAAAAAAAAAGAGTAATTGAGCCCCGACTGGGGTATTGTCCTAATGCAGATTTTCAAATCAGTCAGCCATTTCCCGGTTACACCACTTGACCTCGGGCAAGTCACCACTTAATTTCTAAGTACCTCAGTTCCCTCATCTGTAAAATGGAGACTAAGATTGTGAGCCCCACGTGGGATAACCTGATTACCTTTTATCTACCCAGGTATTTAGAACAGTGCTTGGCACACAGTAAGCGCTTAACAAAGACCATACTAATTTATTGAGCGCATACCTATAAGGCACAGTCCTTGCTCACAATGAGTTTACGGCCTAGAAGGGGAAACAGTGATATAAAGAAATAAATTACCGATATGGACAGGAGAGCTGTGGGGCCGGGCTGGGTGAATAAAGGGAGCGAGCCAGGCTCTCTTTCCTGCTATATGGAAGCACACGCTCCAGGAGGCCATAGAGAACTGCTTTGATTCCCTTTCTGTCTTGGTCATCCCACACTGCTTTCCGGGTACCTGATTCTCGGCAATTTCTTTGTGGTGTTCAGTCTGTCTCTCGTGCTCGGGGAACCACCGGCTCGGCCTCCCGGGGCTCATTTTCCATCTGTAAGTTGGGACAGCTGTTAACCTAAGACTCTGAGGCCTCATGGGAAAACCCTTCACTTCCTAATTCAAAGCTGGAAAGTTTAGATCTCGTCAAAGTCAAACTTTTCATTAAAATTTCTATTAACCTTTTCCCACCAGCGTGAATATAAATTAATTAGTTCTTCTCCTGCCGTGAATGCCACGATAAAGGGGAAATGTTTTGCATTTTAAATTCCCCTTCCCTGTCGTGAGCACACACACAAACACTCTCACTCTCTCTCATACAGAAGCTTAACTACGAAAAAAGTGAGTTTTATTGTGTCTAGTGTGTAGAGCACTGTACTAAGCACTAGGGAGAGTAATAATAATAATGTTGGTATTTGTTAAGCGCTTACTATGTGCAGAGCACTGTTCTAAGGGCTGGGGTAGATACAGGGTAATCAGGTTGTCCCATGTGAGGCTCACAGTTAATCCCCATTTTACAGATGAGGTAACTGAGGCACAGAGAAGTTAAGTGACTTGCCCACAGTCACACAGCTGACAAGTGGCAGATCCAGGATTCAAACCCATGACCTCTGACTCCGAAGCCCAGGCTCTTTCCACTGAGCCACGCTGCTTCTCTCCAACAGAGCTAGTAGAATCATTCCCTGCCCACAAGTTTACAACCTAGAGAGGTGACCCTCAAGGTTGCTTCCTACTCAAAGGTTCTCCAATTCTAGTTGAGCCCAAGAACATCTTAGAACGGTCACCTACACCATGCAGGTAACTAAAGAATGACTGTATTTGGCAGTTATGATCTTTGCAATGAGCACCTCCTCTTTAATAGAAAAGAATTCATTTTTAATGGACCCCTGGATGCCTTCAGAATACTCTTTAACTTATGCTGTTTTGTCATTTATGTCATTTAATCTTGCCTGTTTTGCCTGGAGGAGCTTCTCTTTCCAATCAGTTTTCAAATGGGAAACACCAGCTCTATCCTTAAAAACAAGCCACTGTGGCAAGGATGGAGACAATGGGAGACTGCAAATGAAAAGCAACCAAACCTTTGACTGTTTTCATAAAAAATGATCCACTGACTCGATCTGCTTTTGTCACTGGCCAAACAAGTCACGGGATAAAAGTGTGAGCCACTGTGAATTCCGCTTGGTTTGGAAATCATTTCTCTGGGTCCTGATTTCAGCAGCCCGGCCTTGTGGAAAGAGCTCGGGCCTGGGTTCTAATTCCCGCCCCACCACTTGTCTGCTGTGTAATCTTGTCAAATCACTTCACTTCTATGTGCCTCAGTTCCCTCATCTATAGAATAGGGATTCAGTTTCTGTTCTCCCTCCTACTTAGACTGTGAGTCCCACGGTCAGCCTAATTAGCTTCATTCAATAGTATTAATTGAGTGCTTACTATGTGCAGAGCACTATACTAAGCGTTTGGAATGTACAATTTGGCAACAGATAATCCACCCCAGCGCTTAGTACAGTGCTTGACCCATAGTAAGCGCTTAATAGACATCAAAAATTATTGTATCCTAAAGGAGCAATACTCTAAAATCTGCACAAGCCTGAATTCACTTGTAATAAAATGTATCATGGCAGCCCAATGATATATGCTAGATAGTCCAATACATGTGCACTTCTAGCTGAGGAACGAAACCCCTCCGGGCATGAAGAGTTAAGGGCGGCAGTAGAAACCAAACCAACAAGAACAAAAGGAGCAGGCAATCTTCCCCCATCACAGAGGAGCAGCTATTCATCGAGAACAGACCAAAAAAACAAACAAATAAACTCAAGAAGGCAGATACTGGCCTGGCTCCTATTAAGGTAGACCCATTTAAGGAGGTTCTCCACAAAGCATCATTTAGATTTGGCATGAACACGAAACAACGCATAGCACACCCTCTTGAAACCCAGAAAGACTGAGAAACAGACACCCAAAGAGCAAGCGATCAAAATATAGACAGAGGTCATTGGAGAGACAGAGAGAAAGAGTCAAAGACAAGAGAGACAGAAAAAGAGACGGACCGTGCGAAAAGGCCACGCGTAAAGCCGGAAAAACGGAGAGAAAAATAGATTGTTAGGTGCATGGTGACATGAAGAGACAAAGATCGGAGTCAGGGGGAAGGTTCTACGGTGGCAGAGACGCAAATACAGAAAGACGGAGGCGGAAAGGTACGACAATCATCTATTAACTCTATTGTGCTCTCCCAAACACTTAGTACAGTGTTCTGCAAAAAGCGCTCAGGAAGTACTACCGAATGATCGATGGAAACAAAGGAAACCAAACTGAAAAATGGAAACGGAGAGACACTGAGGTATCAATTTTGGAGGACCCTGGTGTGTGTGTGTGTGTGTGTGTGTGTGTGTATCTGGGGGGTGGGGGGGCGTTGTTGCTAGTCTTCTGAGCCCTGTATTCCCAATATTGACCACCAACCTCCAAGCAGAATCGAGAGTTTCCTAATGGAGCTGAAAATACACCCAAGTTTTCTATCTTGTTGGTTCTTGGTAGCCTATCTCCTCCATTCCTCACCCTCTTTCTTGACCCTGCTCTTAAAGTGAAAACGTGGTGCCTAGGATTAAAATACAAACAACAACGCACAGTGCAGAGTCACACCAATCTACAGAGAGGCCAAGGTACAAACGGGAAAGAAGCCAGAGGGAGAGACAGATTTAATGACAAAATGGACCAAAATTAAGTCAAAAATAGGATGAGAGATCTGCAAGAGAGCAATGCTATGCACTGAGCACTTTCCGGATGCAGAGCATTGTACTAAGCACTTGAGAGAGTGCAAGACAGAGGTACAGAGGTCAGGAGGTCTTCCTGAGTGGAAGTGGAAAGGTGGGGAACTCTTTTCAATACACCCATCGCTAGAACAAATTCAAGGAATGTGTATAAAATGGGTCTGCAATCTGCATAGGTTTCGCTCAAAGAAGGTTTCTTGATCGTTGATTCCACATCTTACTAACCAGTGAGTGGCCTTTTCTCGGGTCTTCAATACCACTGGACCCACACATTTTTGCATGATAGAGGATGGGGGTGCACGCTTGAATAGGGCTCATTTCTCATACCGAGGAGTTCCTGTTGCCCTTCACCACAGTAGCAGCACGATGTAGTGGTTAGAGCACGGGCCAGGGAGTCAGAGGACGTGGGTTCTAATCCCAGCTCCGCCACTTGCCTGCTGCGTGACCTGAGGCACGTCCCTTAACTTCTCTGCCTCAGTCGCCTCATCTGTAAAAGGGGATCGATACAGTGAGCCCCAAGTCCAGCCTGATTTGCTTGTATCCACCCCAGCGCTTAGAACGGTACATAATAAGCCCTTAACAAATACCGTAATTATTATTAGTCTAGATATCACTACCTTTCATAAGAATATTTTAGGTTCTTGAATTTTCAACATTTGGTCTTCAGATTTAGAGTATTATCGCCAATTGCTAGTCCACAGCACTGGTCTGTTTTGCATACATTTTTAAGACGGGATCCAAATACAAACACCACTTTAAAAAAATCTCTAATCCAGACCAGTGGTTAATGAGAGGAAGAATAATTGTTTCTGAAATAGACTTCTAAATGCTCAGGTAGTCCCAAGCCTGATTTAGAGTCTGTTCCCTGCGTTTTTTTTTTTTTTCCCCTGAAAAAATTCAATGTAGCAACAAGACTGTAATGAGTTACCTAAATGGCTTTTGAGGCTGTTAAATGATTTGCTTCAACCTGGCACACCGAAACCACCTATTACAGCTTTCATCACAGAGAATACGGTTTTTTATCACTCTAAAAACTGTCCAGATTTTCACAGGTAAGTAGGCAACAGAGTTTAAAATGATGTATTCGCACTCTTCTGAAAATAGCATGTTTTCAGATCCTCGAAATGAACAGTGTCTCTATCAACCATTCAGCTCGAAATGATTGCGTACCAGAACGAATATGAAAACACATTTGGTTTTGACATAAGATTCTGAAAGGAAAACTTTGTTTTTCATAAATATGCCTTTAAGACTTTTCTCTTTAAAGAAGTGAAACCAAGGACAGTTGTACCTGAGTCATTGGGATAAATTTTATTTTGATTGCTTTCCTGTTTATCAGCAATCTTCCAAGTCCTGCAGATCAATCAAATCAATGGGATTTATTCAGCGCTTACTACAGGCAGAACACTGTACTAAGCACTTGAGGGAGTACAATAGAATGAGCAGACTGGTCTCCTGTCCATAACGAGCTTACAGTCTAGCAGATATTTGCTAGATTTACCTGCGAAGAATTTACAGCTTTCCTCTAACTGCTTTGTACAATTTTAACAGGATGAGATGCCTCTCGCAATTCCATATTCCCCTTGGGACAAAAGCTGGTAGATGCATCACCTCCTAGGTTAAAAACTCAGCTTATCTTTTCAGCCCGTTTTAGCTTTATACAATACTTTTTTGCCATTTAAGTCATTATTACCCTAGTGCAGACTCCTGAGAAAGTGTGAAATGGTTTTCAATTGTTTCTCTGGGCTAAAGGATTGTTATGTGACTAGGAGTTACTAGTAGCAGGTAGTACTAGTAATTCATTCAATAGTATTTATTGAGCGCTTACTGTGTGCAGAGCACTGTACTAAGCGCTTGGAAAGTACAATTCAGCAACAAATAGAGACAATCCCTATCCAACAACGGGTTCACAGTCTAGAAAGGGCTCGCAGCAGCGAAATATCTTTCCCACGCCCAAGTTATATGAATCCTCTTCTTTTCCCCTCTAGACTGGGAGCTCGTTGTGAGCAGGGAACCTACCAACTCTGTTGTCTTGTCCTCTCTCAAGCGCTGAGTACAGTGCTCTGCACACAGTAAAGCGCTCAGCACTCGATTCTTTTCCTCCTCCTATTTCCTTTTCTTTCCAAGTCCGTTCCTGCCAATCTCTCATCTCCCCGCCATTCTCCCTCTAACGACCTCAAATAGTAATAAGAATAACTGAGGTCATTAAGTGCTTACTACAAGCCAAACATTGTACTAAGCCCTGGGATAGATACGACACCACCAGGTCCCATATGGGGCTCACAGGCCTAGCCCTAGGCCCATAGAAGGGAGAACAGGTATTAAATTCCCATTTTGTAGATGAGGGAACTGAGGCGCAGAGAAGTGAAGTGACTTACCCAAGGTTACACAGCAGGCAAAGGGCAGTGCTGGGATTAGAACCCAGTTCCTCTGACTCTCTGGCCTGTGCTACCTCCGCTAGGCCACACTACTTCAATTGTTGTTAGCCTGTTTCTTCCTCTTGTACTTGACCCGTCTCTACGTTTGCCCCTGTCTTAATGTCTCACTCCTCCCGGACCCACAGGTTTAATTTCCCTCTTACTAGGCTGTAAACTCACCGTGAGCAAGGAATGTCCCTGCCAACTCTGTTGTGTTGTACTCTCCCAAATGCTTAGTACAGTGCTCTGCATATAGTAAGCACTCGATAAATACCATTGTTTGACTGCTCTCCCAAATGCACAGAATAGTGTCTGCACACAGTAAAAGCTCAATACTGCTGAAGGACGGATTGTTTTGCCTGCCATTATATTTTCTCTTTGTCAGCTTGGTATCAGTGTCCCGCTCCTCTTCTGATGGTTTCGGAAGACTTTCCATTCTTCTGATGGTCCTGGAAGAGTTCTCATTCCCTTCCTGTCCCTTTTTTACTCTGACGAGTCACCCAAAGACAACAATAATAATTGTGGAACTTGTTAAGCACCTCTTATGTGCCAGGCAATATACTAAGCTCTGGGGTAGATTCAAGATAATTGGGTTGGACACAGTCCCTGTCCTCATTTTACAGTTGAGGGAACCGAGGCCCAGGGAAGTTTAGTGACTTTCCCAAGATTCACAGAGCAGACAAGTGGCAGAGCCGGGTCCTTCTGATGCCCAGGCCTGGGCTCTTTCCACTTTGTGTCACAAGTAGCTTCAAGAAGATCAGGTAAGACAGTCTCTGTCCCACAGGGCGCTCAGTCTAAGGGGAAGGAAGAGCAGATGTAGTCAATCCTCATTTTACAGAGGAGGAAACCAAGGCATGGAAAAGTTAAATGACTTCCCCAAGGTCACACTGCAGCCAAGTGGCAGAGCTGGGAGTGGAAATCAGATCATCCGATTCCCGGGCCGCCCTCTCTGCTAGCCCTTTTTCAGGCTTTGGTTCATGGAAGGGACACCTGATTCGTTTGCTACGGTTTGGTAACTTCCCTAGCGGGTGGAACGGTAGGACTGAAAACTGGGCTCTCCTTTCTCCACTTTTTGGCCACGTTAGTCTGAGGGGCCACAACTTGGCGGCTGAGGGTAGAAGACCAGCGAGAAGAGGGATCTAATGGCTAATGGCCATCTCAGGAGAACTGTAATTCACATCGGATCGCCCAATCGGAGCAAAACCACGACTAGGTTATTTCATTTCCCTTTGTTTTAAGACTGCTGGCGTTTGAAGAGTCTACATGCCCGAGTAACTTTCAAAATTTTCCCCAAATCTCTCTCCCTTTGCTTCTGTCTTGTGACTGAAAATTTCAATGGAGAAACTGAATTCTACGGACTTTAATTTTACCTTTTTAAAAAAAAGTATCTGGAAGGCCTGAGGATGAGTCAGAAGAAAGCCTTTATTTCCCCCGCTTCCCCAAGTCAAATTTTAGCCAGAGCTAAAGTAGGCAGCCGTTAGTTGTTCAGAAATGTGAATGATTTAGTCACGCCGTGAAATATTTGAACCCCGAGTAGGACTATTTTTATATTGCTAAAAAGTTAAATAAAACGCAGCATGTAAAAAGTGTTAATGAACCATATTCCCTAGCCAGAAAAGAAGCGGTTCTATTATCTCTAAATGTGCGGATGGCTCTCAGAGAAAGCTCAAGTGCCGAAGTTTTTTATTTGCGGATTTTTCTGTTTTAAATGGCATCTGTTCATGCCCCGGGTGCTGTACTAAGTGCTGGGGGAGACACAAGCTAATCCGACCGGACGCACGGGTCGTTCACGGTCTTTACTCTCGCTTTAGACGAGGTATAACTGAGGCCCGGAGAAGCGAAGTGACTTACCCAAGGTCACGCGCAGCAGACAAGTGGCGGAGCCGGGCTTAGAACCCAGGAGCTCTGACGCCCAGGCCCGTGCTCTTTCCACTAGGCCGCGGTTGCTTCTCTATTCGCAATGGTTTGGAAGATTTACCCGCTACCTGGATGTTCACTTTGCTGTAATTTGGATGATCGCTGACGGTCAGTCACCCGGATTTCCCCTCCACAGCCATACACTCTTAAGTTGCTGGCCCTGTTTTGCTTTTAAAAGACACGTTATGATATTTTAAGTGACCGGAATATACTCCCAGAAGCAAACTGTCCAAGTTTCATTTATTTAATATCACGGCTGTACAACTTTCATACATAGAGAGGGAAATGCTCACTGGTTTTGCAATGGCATTTGGCTGCATTTCCGATTATAATACAGTTAAGTGCAAGTCGACTTAAAAATTTACATTTATACAACTTCTACAAATTAAAGATTGCTACACTTATCTGTGACAGTATAAAGCTTGATTTGTGTTAAGTTTCTCGGCTAAACCACTTTTTGGTTAAATATAAAACGAACTCGATCATTTTTAAAATGGCCCTTGGGGGTCCGGGCCAGTATATAAAATATTCGTCATGTAAAATTTAGCCAGTAACGGTTTTAAAAAATAACATCTGAATCCTAAACCTTTGTGACAACGTTTATACTGACACCGGCTGTAGCAGGAACCAACCGCGTTTCACCTTTTCTCGTTCGGTGCCGCCTCGATCTCCGTCCGAACAAATTCCAGTTTGCGACCTGCGGTATCTTAATTCAGATACGCCTGGCGAGCGAAACTGTTTTTCAAATTTCCGGAAAGGAAAAACCATCTCCTCCTATGAAATTAAAAGGTATGAAGCCGCATTTAGAGAATTCCCTCTCGCCTGCGTTTATTCGGGGTTTTAAGTGCTTGCGGGGGCGGGCGGGGTGGGGGAGGGCGGGAGGGGGTTAATACGAGATATTTGAGCCCCAATCGATGGACGGCTAAATTTAAACCAGATTCTGGGACCTTTTTTTTTCTTTTATTTTAGGGAAAAAAAAAAAAATTTCTTTTCTTTAAATGCCGATTCCACAGACCACGTTGTTACGGATGTACCAAATGAATCGAAAACAACGGCTATACGGGGAGGGGGTGGGGAGGAAGGGGGAGGAGCCCGAAACATGCAGTCCCTCCCGACGGGAATGGTTCGTTTTCTTGTCTCCTTTTAAAAAAATAAACATTGTGCGATCCTTCCACCTCAACGGCGATGGGGTCGATGGCAATAAATACACCGGCTTGCTTTAGGTTTTCCTTGCCGTTAAAACAACGGGGCGGGGCGGGGGCGTGGGGGGGATGTTTTCAACAGACTACCTATTGTACGCCCGCTCTTTTTTGGACTTTTCCAAGGCCTTGTCCATCGTCTTCTCGTTCTCCCCCCGGCATTTCGGACAGTACCATTTGCCCTTGGGTTTGTGGTTGAGTCCCACGCACGAGAAATGGAACCATTCGATGGGGCACTCGTCGTTGTCGCAGCCGATCATTTCTCCGTAGGAGACCTGGTTGCACAGGCAGTAGGTGGGCTCGTTGGGGTCGATGGGGAGGTCGGCCGGGGAGGGCTCCCTCTCCGCCTTGGCCTTGGACCTCTTCTTCTTCTTGGACGTCTTCGCCTTCTTCTCCTTGGGCGTCCCCGAGGTGAGGTCGTCGTGGTCGTGGTTGTTGGAGGCGTTCTCCCGGTTCTCGTTGTTGCGCTGCCGCCTGGACCGCTTGTTGTTCGGCTTTTCCGCCTGGCCCATCGTCTCGTTCTTGGCCTTCTCCGGCCCGGCCTTGCCGCCGTTGCCCGTCGGATCGTTGGCCTCCTGGCGGGTCTCGAAGAGCTCCACGTGGCTGTCCACTTGCCGGGTCCGGTTCTCCACCAGCTCCACCATCTGACTGACGATCTGGATTTTCTCGTCGCCCAGTTCCTGGCTCCGGATCAGCGCTCTCTGGATGCAGTGGAGGACTCTCCGCTTCTGGCCCGGGTCGGTCTCGCGTTTGAACTTCTCGTAGTAGTCATCCAGCTCTTTCAGGATATCTGCGACAGAAGGAACCGATACGGATTACGCTCCCTCCGCCGGGCTTCCCCCGACCCCGCGAGCACGCCCTCCCGCCCCAGCGTCCCACGAGGGAGAGTTACCGCCAGAGACCCAAAGCCATTCCCGGGAGGTTTCCCCCTGCTGAGCCCTGGCTGGCGACTCGTCTTTCTCCCTTCCACAGGGGACCCGACCCCAGCCCCGCTCAGATCCAGCACGCCGCCACTCCAAATGCCCAAAAAGGAGCTCGGGGAAATGCCCGAGCCAAGGATGAGCGGACCCTTTGGCTCCGAGGGGAAAGCTGATGAGGAGAACTGGGGTGAACGGGTAAACCGCGACCCCCCGCCCCCGCCCTTAACTTCATTCTTATCGTTCGCCCGGGGCTAAGTTGTCCATCTGGGGCCTGGTTCGGTTTATACAGAAATTTCCAACTTGGGCGGCGACGGCGTTACTGAACGAAGGGAATTTTCACGGCCCACAACCTGATGCGGTAATTTTCTCATCGGCACCGAGGCGCTGAAACGAGCAACGGGGTCGGGGGTGCGGCCGGGAGGGGAATCCCCGCCCCGCAAAATGATGCTCTGTCATTCCCTACCCCCACGCCAGAAACTCTTTTCATCATTTATAGGATGAGAAACTCATTAATTAGAGCCTTGACGCCCCCGCCCCCCCCCCCAAATTTAAAAGGGAAACCAACCTCACGATTTCAGCTTTTTCTGCCCTCAACACGAAGGATAACTCGGCGGCCTTCGTTTTGGTGAAACCTTTTCTGGTCAGGCCAATGGGAACAGTTAAGTGAACTATTAGGCTTAAATGTTTCAAGAGACAGAGGCAGGGTCTGAAAAAGCGTTTGAGGCTGCCAACTTCTTTTTAAGAGAGCCTGAAACCGTCACGCTATTTTTTTTTTTTATGGACTTGAAACCGTCTTCTACTTGGACAGATGGCCATTTGGGAAGCCGGGTCTCAGCACTTATGAATTCCTTTTCCTCCCTAGCACTTCCAGCACTGAAACATACACTTTTTTGGAGGAAAAAAAATCAGATAGAAGATCAAATGATTCAACCCAGATCCCAGAGAGCTCGGCTTCACTCACAACTTTAGATGCCAGTTAAAAAAAACCCCAAAACACCACCAACCAAAAAAAAAAAAAAAAAAAACGGAGCCAAAAGTTTTAGCTCTTCCTAACTTCCACCTTTCTATTCCACTCCCAGAGGCCCTATTCCCAAACTCTTTTTTTTCCTTTGCTCCCCAGGATCCTTCCGACACAAATCATCCTCACAACCTCCTCCAAGTGGTATTACTCATGCACACAGAGATGAGAAAAATGAGACAGGTTAAAAAAGCCACAGTTTACAAGTAGACATGAGGACAATTTCTCAGTTTTGAGTTGCTTTCAGGCCATGACAGATGGGGATAAAAACTTTTTGGACAGCAAACCAGATAATGTATTTGATTTAGTGGTTTTTTAAAAAATATACCTAATATACGTTTTCCACTTGGGAGAAATAGCCATTTTCAATGGCCTAGATGGTCCAAGGAAAGAAACGGAGAATCAAAACCAAAAATGTGCTCAGTACAGTGCTTCGAGTTTCGAGATCGCTGATTTTTTTTTTAAGCTAATGACATTAAATTGTGCCTCCTCGATCTCCGTCTCAAGATAATGGCTATGGGATATTGTTTTCCCCCCACAAGACTGCTGGGGTGACGTTTGCGGATCACTTTTGCTGATGAATGCGTCGTCTTCACCGGTGGGTCAGTATGGTTCTTGGCACCCAGGCTGTGCTGAAAGAATGCCGTAACTACTGTGAAGTTGCCAAAAGGGGCCTTTTGGGTGTGAAAAGGAAAATTTTCAACAGCAGCGACAGTACTGGCATTTATTAGGTGGACGCCACGGGCCGATTGCTAAGGTGGATCCGAGGCTTTCACACCGAGTACAGTCTCTGTTCCACTTGGGTTAAGCGACTCTGCCTAAGGTGACACCGGGAAGCAGGCTGGACACGGCCCGGGACTGGGAGTCAGAGGACCTGGGTCCTAATCCCGGCTCCAGCACTCGTCTGCTGTGTGGCACTTCTCTGGGCCTCGGTTTCCTCAACCGTAAAATGGGGATGCGGCAGCCATCCTCCCTCCTACTTCTCTTGGGAGTCTCATGTGGGACAGGGACTGTGTGCGACCTACTTAACCTGTAGGGACCCCAGAGCTTAGAGCAGTGGTGGACACGCCTGAAGCATTTAATTTCCATTTATTAAAAAAAAAAAAAAAAAGAGGCAGTGTGACTTGAATCCAGTTCTCCTCTCAGTTGGGTGCTGTTTTCACTAGGCCACGCTGAGCACTACCAACTTAAAAAGAGATGCAGTTTTTAAAAGAATTCCAAAAATACAATTATTTTACATGCCTGGTCAGCCTTTTCTTAATACAGAGAAATGACTTTACCGTTATTGGTTTAGCCTGGAGAAGGGATTCTCTTACCTAGAGAGGCTCATATATTTTACAGGTCCTAGACGCACCAAGTAAAATTCCACCTCCACGCTACGGTCCTCAACTGCTGAGCCTCTTTAATTCGGATTCTCGGAAAATTAAACTCGTGGTCACGTCAGCCCACCAGCCCGTTCACGATTCACGGCGCATTTAATGCCGACCGATAGAATCCGGCTAATTGCCCAACAGAAAAATCAATCATTTTGCACAAATTGGAGCGTCTACCTTTCTCAAATTTTACACTGCATCCACGCAAACCGGCTAAACCGGTCCCTGGGATTGATTTATCCCGGACACGATATTAAGGATGTTTCGAAGCTTTTAATGTCGACACTCGGAAGCCAAACCCTTCTACCCTATCCCACCGCGCTCATGTCCACATCTGTAATTTATTTATATTAATGTCCATCTCCCCTTCTAGGCCCTTGACAAGGCTGGTTGTGGGCAGGGAATGAGCCTGACGTACCGTCGCAGTGAGCTCTCCCAAGTGCCTCGCACAGTGCTTTGCACACAGTAACTGCTCAATAAACACCACTTATTGATTGGTATCTTTGTTGTTTTGCCCAGGGAGAATTTACAGTCCCGTGGGGATCGATAGGATATCAGTACCCTCACGATATTACACCGGATAATAACGTTTAGATTGGGGGATTTCAAACTGCTGGCCCAGAGGGTTAAGAAACGTCATCATCGACGGTGTTGATTGAGGGCTTGCGATGTGCAGAGCACTGTCCCGGAGCTTCATCTGTGTGTGGAGCACTGTTTCGACCGCTTTAAACTGTGTGTAGAGCACTGTCCCGAGTCCTTACCGTGTGCAGAGCACTGTCCCAACCGCTAGAAGCAGCTTGCCTTAGTGGAAAGAGCCCGGGCTTGGGCGTCAGAGGTCGTGGGTTCTAATCCGGGCTCCGCCACTTGTCAGCTGTGTGACCTTGGGCAAGCCGCCTAACTTCTCTGTGCCTCAGTTACCTCACCCATAAAATGGGGATGAAGATTGTGAGCCCCATGCGGGACGACCTCATGACGCTGTATCTACCCCAGTGTTTAGAACAGTGCTTGGCACATAGTAAGCGCTTATCGAATCCCATTATCATTATTACCTGTGCACAGAGCACAGTCCCAACTGCTTTAACTCTGTGCAGAGCATTATACCGGGCACTTACATTCATTCATTCGTATTTATTAAGCACTTACTGTGTGCCAAGCACTGTAGTAAGCGCTTGGAACGTAGCAAGAGATAGACACGATCCCTACCTAACAAAGTGCTCACTTACCCTGTGCAGAGCACTGTCCCGAGCACCTTCTCTGTGCAGAGTACTAGAGAAGTAGCATGGCTCAGTGGAAAGAGCTCGGGCTTGGGAGTCAGAGGTCACGGGTTCGAATCCCCGCTCTGCCACCTGTCAGCTGGGTGACTGTGGGCAAGTCACTTCACTTCTCTGTGCCTCAGTCCCCTCATCTGGAAAATGGGGATTAACTGTGAGCCTCACGCGGGAAAACCTGATGACCCCGTATCTCCCGTAGCGCTTAGAACAGTGCTCTGCACAGAGTAAGTGCTTAACAAATACCAACATTATTATACCGAGCACCTACTCTGTGCAGAGCACTAGAGAACCAGCGTGGCTCAGTGGAAAGAGCCCGGGCTTGGGAGTCAGAGGTCACGGGTTCGAATCCCCGCTCTGCCACCTGTCAGCTGGGTGACTGTGGGCAAGTCACTTCACTTCTCTGTGCCTCAGTCCCCTCATCTGGAAAATGGGGGTTAACTGTGAGCCTCACGCGGGAAAACCTGATGACCCCGTATCTCCCGTAGCGCTTAGAACAGTGCTCTGCACAGAGTAAGTGCTTAACAAATACCAACATTATTTTACTGAGCACCTACTCTGTGCAGAGCACTATGCCGAGCACCTACTCTGTGCAGCGCACTATACCGAGCACCTACTCTGTGCAGCGCACTATACTGAGCACCTACTCTGTGCAGCGCACTATACTGAGCACCTACTCTGTGCAGTGCACTGTCCTGGGCACCTACTCTGTGCAGTGCTGTATACTGAGCACCTAATCTGTGCAGTGCACTATACTGAGCACCTAACTCTGTGCAGTGCAGTATACCGAGCACCTAACTCTGTGCAGTGCACTGTCCCGAGCACCTACTCTGTGCGGTGCACGGTCCTGAGCACCTACTCCGTGCAGAGCACCGCCCCGGTCACCTACCCTGTGCAGAACCCTCTTCCGCGCACTTCGTGCAGCGCACAGACCCGAGCATTTCGCGCAGAGCAGCGTCCCGAGCACCCAGCCTGCGCAGACCACTGCCCGGAGCACGTGGTGCGTGCAGAGCGTTGCGCGGAGCACCAGAGCCGTCGCAGCCCCGCCCCGCAGGCCGCCGTTTCTCGGGCAGGCGCAGAGCGCGGTTGTCAGGGGGAGGGGCGGGCCCGGAAACGGGGCCGCCGCCCCCATTGGCCCGCGGGACGCTCAGGCCCCGCCCCTCCCCGGCGCTCCCGCCAATGGCCAGCGAGACGGGAGGCCCGGGCCCCGCCCCCGCCCGTGGGAGGCGGGGCCCGGCCCGGCCCGCCAATCGCCGCCGGCGCCCGGAGAGCGAGACCTCCGGATATTCAAATGAGGCCGGCAACGGAAAACCCGCGAGGGGGCGGGGCCTCCGGCGCCCGCGCGGCCCGCCCTCTCCGCCAATGAGGCCGCGGGGGCGGGGCCGGCCGGGGCCGGCGGGCCAATGGGCGGGCGCGGCCTCGGGCACTATGCTAATGACGCCCCCTATAAAACCCGCGGCCGGAGGGAGTGCGGGGCAGAGCGCGCAGGGCGCCCGCGGGGACGGGAGGGGGGCGCGCTGCGCCTGCGCGGCGTCCGGAGCCCCCCGCAGCCCCGCCGGGCCTCCCGGGGGGCAGCCTTCGTCTCCCAAAGTTTCCCCTTCCCGCTGCCGGGGGAGCCCGCGGGCCGCCCCCTCCGGCACGCCGGGCAGCACCAAGCCGTGCGGAACAGTCACGTCGTCCCCCCCCGCCCCCCGCTCACACTTTACATAAGGGGCTCCGCTTTAAAGCCCGCTTGGGGGGCGGGTTGGGGGTCGCTTTTTGCAGTTGGGGGGGGGGGAGGGGGACGACGACGACACCTCAAGGGGAACGCGTCCCCCCTCCCCCACCCGGGGGACACAACCTTGCCCTGCACGCCGAGCCCGGCTCCAGCCCCACCGGAGCCCCCTTCCCCGGGACCCCCGCCCCCCCAAAAGGGGGGGGGGCTTTCGCGGGGGTCGAGACGCCCCCCCCCGGCTTTTCCCTCTCTTTATTATCTTTTTTTCCTCCCCTTCCTCCTGGGTCCCGGGGTTTTGCAGGGCGAGGGGAGCCGGAGAGACCTTTTGTTCCGCCGCGGAGCCCCCCCCCCCGCCCCCTCTCTCCCCGCCACCGGCCAACTCGCCCCCTTGCAAGCGGGGGGAAGGGAGGGCGCGCCCCCCCCCCAACACCCCCCCCCTCCATCTCCATTCCCTCCCTCTCCGATTTTTTGTGTGTGTGTGTGTGTGTGTGTGCGCGCGCGGTCGTACCTTGGTATTTGGCGTCGATCTCCCTCATCAGGGAGACGTTCCTCTGCAGGTCGAAAGGCAGGGACTCGATGGAGTCCAGATAATCCTCCACATAGTTGACCAGGTGAAGCTGCTCCCCGTTCGCGGGACTCAACATGGTTCATCCGAAAGCTTCCCCCGGCGGCTCCGCGCTGCTTTCCGCTTCCTCCGCCCCTTCCTCCAGAAAAAAAAAAAAAAAAAAAACCCCGAGCCCTGCAAAACGCACGGCTTTCTCTCGCTCCACGCCCCGGCGCGGGGGGGGGGAGAGGAGAGGAAAATAATAATTTTTTTTTTTAAAAAAAAAAAAGAGCTGGAGCTGCCGCAGCCGCCCCTCTCCTCCGGGGCGGAGCCGCAAGGACCGGCTCCGGGGAGGAGGGGAGGGAAGAGAGGGCCGGCGGGCTGGCGAGCGGGGGGTGGGGGGATGAAGCCACCGCACAGGCCGCCCCCCCCCTCCCCCCCACCTCCCGGAGGCGGGGGGAGCAAGCCGGGAGGACGGGGCGGCGCGCACACACACTCGCACACACGCTCCGTGCAGGGGGAGCGTGCGGGAGCCCCCGGGAGGAGGAGGACGACGACGAGGAGGGCAGGGGACGAGCGCTCAGCGCAGCCTCCGCGCCGCACTTCTCCAACGTGGAAAACCCAAATAGCAGTTTCAAACACTTGGGAAACATTCAGCCGCGCACGGCGCATGCGCCGCCGCCGCCCGTCCTCTCCCGCCCCGCCCCCCCTCCGGGCCCCGCCCCCTCCCGCTCCGGCAGGGCGGGGCGCCGGAAGCGGGGGGGAGGGGGGAGGCAGCGCGGCGGCCCCGCCCCCGCCCGACGCACAAACTTTATGGCCACTTTGGTGCGGGCGGAGCCGGGCCCGCTCCTCTCTGGCCCCTCCCCGGGAGCGGTGGCCCGGGGCGGCCGGACGGGCGGCGGCCCGCGGCCAATGGGAGCGCGGCCCGCCCCGCCGGCGGCCAATGGGAGGGAGGCGCGGCGGCGGGGGGGGCGGGGCTTCGGGGCGGCCAATGGGCGCGAGGGGCTCGGCGGGCGGACTACGAGTCCCGGCGGCCTCCGCGGCGGGGCGCGCGTGCGCGGTGCGGCGCCGGCCTCTCCCGCCTCCCCTTTGTGTGGCGGCGGTGCGGGGGCGGCGGTGCGGGGCCGGCCCGAGGACAAAGGGGACCCGGGACCCTCCGCCGACCCCCGCCCGACCCGCTCTCTGTCCGTCCGTCCGTCCGTCGGTCGTCGGGGCTGTGGAAAAGCGCGGCACCGACCCACCCGGTTGCCAAGGCAACGGGCGCGCGGGGGCCGCCCTCGGCCCGCCTCCCTCCCCTCCCCCTTCATTCATTCATTCATTCGTTCATTCGTTCACTCGGCTTTGCTGGGGGCAGAGCCCTGGGCTAAGCGCTTGCCCCACGGCACAGCCGAAAAGAGACGCTCCCGTCCTTTCATTGGTTCCTTCATGCAATCGTCTTTGTGGAGCGCTGACTGGGTGCAGAGCCCTGGGCCAAGCGCTTGGAAAGGGCAATTCGGCAAAAAAATGAGACACTCCCTTTCCCCTCGCACGCATTCCTTCATTTAATCGTCTTTATGGAGCGCTGACTGGGTGCAGAGCCCTGGACTAAGCGCTTGGAAAGGGAAATTTAGCAAAAATGACACACTCCCTTTCCCCTCTCATTCATTCCTTCATTTACTCGTATTTTATGGAGCGCTGACTGGGTGCAGAGCACTGGACTAAGCGCTTGGAAAGGGCAATTTAGCAAAAATGACACACTCCCTCTCCCCTCTCATTCATTCCTTCATTTACTCGTATTTTATGGAGCGCTGACTGGGTGCAGAGCACTGGACTAAGCGCTTGGAAAGGGCAATTTAGCAAAAATGACACACTCCCTCTCCCCTCTCATTCATTCCTTCTTTCAATCGTATTTATTGAGAGCTTACTGGGTGCAGAGCACTGGACTACGCGCTTGGAAAGGGCAATTCAGCAAAACAGAGACAATCCCTTTCCCCTCTCATGCATTCCTTCATTCCGTCGTATTTATGGAGCGCTGACTGGGTGCAGAGCACTGGACTAAGCGCTTGGAAAATACAGTACAGCAAAAAAAGAGACACTTCCTCTCCCCTCTCATTCATTCCTTCTTTCAATCGTATTTATCGAGAGCTTACTGGGTGCAGAGCACTGGACTAAGCGCTTGGAAAGGGCAATTCAGCAAGAAGGAGACAATCCCCTTCCCTCCTCTCCCCTCTCATTCATGCATTCAATCGTACTTGAGAGCTTTCTGTGTGCAAAACACTGGACTAAGCCCTAAAAGATCATCTCCTCCCCTCTCCTCCTCTCATTCCTTCATCCAGTCGTACTTACTGAGCGCTTACTGTGTGCCCAGCCCTGTACTAAGCGTTTGGAAGAAGTACAGTACATCAAAAGAGACAATCCCTGCCCACCCCCTTTACCCATGGAAACTCTGAGGTCCCCAGGAAACTTGAAACTTTTTCAGGAGCTGCTAATGACACCAGAACACTTAGAGGCTTTGCAGAAAAAGTCGCAGACTCTGCCCCTAAATGCACCCAAAATTCAACTCAGAGATTGCTCGCTTGCCTCCCTTGACAGCACCGGGCCATGCGGCCGAAAACCACGGCGGCCTTCGTTAACACATGTTTGCAGGAGGTACTTACTTCGGGGTGTGGAGGCTATACAGATGCTAAACGGATTGCGACCGAAACCAATGTCTGCGGGCATATTTGATAATGCCCCCATTTATATTTGATAATGCCCCCATTTGGAAGCTTCCAAACTCCTTGTGAAGCAACTCCAACTGTGGCGTTTACTGGGGGTGCTGTTTGCAAAGCACTGGGGCAAAGTAGGAGGACTGCAGATTAAACCCTTGCCCTCAGGAGTTTGCAATATAGCTGGGGAGACAGGCATTTAAATTAGAGATGGGCGGGAGTAAGAATAATAATACTAATTGTGCCACTTGTTTAGCACTAATTATGTGCCGGGCACTGAAGCAAATGGGGTGGGACACGGTTGCCTTGCTGTACCTGGCGCTCACAGCCTTCCCATTTTGCAGAGGAGGTAACTGAGGCACAGAAAAGTTGAGGAACTTGCCCCAGGTTACACAGCAGACAAGGGGCAGGCCTAGTGGCTAAAGCACAGGCCTGGGAGTCCAAAGGGACCTGGGTTCGAATCCCGGCTCTGCCACTTGTCAGCTGGGTGACTGTGGGCAAGTCACTTCACTTCTTGGTGCCTCAGTTCCCTCCTCTGGAAAATGGGGATTAAGACTGTGAGCCTCATGTGGGACAACCTCATTACCCTGTAGCTACCCCAGTGCTTAGAACAGTGCCCTGCACATAGTAAGCGCTTAAAAACCAACATTATTACTATTATGATGTCTGCTGCGGGACCTTGGGGAAGTCACTTCACTTCTCCGGGCCTCTGTTACCTCAGCTGTAAAATGGGGATTAAGACTGTGAGTCCTAGGTGGGACAGCGACTGTGTCCAACCTCATTCACTTGTATCTACCCCAGTGCTTAGAAGAGTGCTTGGCACAGAGTAAGCGCTTACCAAGTACCGTAAAACAATAATAATGAACAAATGCCACAATTATTAATTTTTATTATTAATGGCAACCATGATGTTGGGTGGGGACCGGGATCCGGTCAATCTGAGAATGACCTGACAGGTGGTTTAACCAAACAGGGATCCGAAAAGGACCCGACAGCCATTCTAGTCAATCGGGGCTGGGAAAATTGTGACTGCCTCAGTGGCCTTGAAACTTTCTTGGAATTTTTCTTAAATCGATAATGGTATTTATTAAGTGCTTACTCCATGGTAAGTCCTCGGGTAAAGACACAGTAATCAGATCAGAGTCTAATTCATTGAATCAATTACTCGTTTGGCCCTTGCCAAACCATCCAGTGTGAAGGTTGATTCATTATTTAAATACAAAATAATTTCCCTGGATGTGATTTTTTTTTTTTTAGTCATAGTTTATTTGTACAACGTTGGAAGCTCAAGAGATGATGCCAGTTAGCCGTCGTCAGTCTTGGACCGAAACAAAAAAAAACACACCCCAACGTTGCCAGCTTAAAGAAATTCAAAATGCTTGAAAGTTCACTGGGAAACTTGATTCCAAGGCCTATTTTCCTTCCGCTGTCGTGTGGTGTGCAAGTATGCGGTCAAGGTTTCTGAAACTTTATCTTCAAACGTAAAAACGCCATGCATCGGTCAAATTCCCATACTGCTTTTAAAAGCATTTGCCAGAAGGAAGATGTAGATGTCAAAGGTAAATGACTTGCCTACATTCACATTTATTGTTTTCCTTGAATACAATAGGGAAAATGAAATTCTACAATAATGACAGAGAAAAAGTGTCATCCTCTCAACCTCGGTATTGGTATTTATAAAACGCTTCTAAAGCCCTCAACTGCCTTGAATGATCGACGTAATTGGCTATGCCCTTTCTTTTGGCTCAGGTCCTGCAGGGATTTTGATTAGAAATCAGATGGACAAAGATTTGTGTGAGGAGATTTTCTTTCTGAACTCTTTTTAACCACATGAAAAACATAAAGAGGTATTTTAAAACACCAGACGTGTCCCTCCAGTTCTAACAACCTCTGGGATCACTTCACATGTTTTATCCCTCCATGAAAATCAGTTTGAGGGCATCACCTGCCATTCGTTTTATTATTCACTTCCTATTTATCGTAAGGTTTGGACAACTGTGTATCATTGCTAGACTATAAGCTCCTGGTGGGCAAGGAATGTGTCTACCCAACTCCGTCGTGTTGTATTCTCCCAAGTGTTTAGTTCAGTACCCTGTCCCCGGTAAGCGCTTAAGAAATACCACTGATTCAATCGATCAATCATATTTATTATCTTATTGTAATCATATATTATTATTAAAGTGTCTGCTAATTCTGTTGTATTCTCCCCGGTGCTCAGCGCGCTGCCCTGAACATAGTGAACGCTCAATAAGTGACCCATCTAATGGCTTGATTTTAGTCGTGGAGGGATCTGGCCCGTGCAACAACGGGGCGCCGAGAAGTGTGTGTGACAGAATACAGTTTGGGTATTTAAGCACTTACTAATAATAATGTTGGCATTTGCTAAGCGCTTACTACGTGCAGAGCACTGTTCTAAGCGCTGGGGTAGATCCAGGGTCATCAGATTGTCCCACGTGAGGCTCAAAGTCTTCGTCCCCATTTTACGGATGAGGTAACGGAGGCACAGAGAAGTGAAGTGACTTGCCCACAGTCACCCAGCTGACAAGTGGCTGGGATTCGAACCCATGACCTCTGACTCCTTCCACTAAGCCACACTGCTTCTCATGCTATACAATATAGTATACTATAGGCCAAGAACTGTACTAAGCGCTGGGGAAGGCCCAAATTATTCAAGTTGCATACAGGCCTTGTTCCGCACGGGACTCACTCGCAGTCGGAGGTGGAGGACGAGGTGCTTCATCCCCATTTTATAAGAAGAAGAAACTGAGGCTCAGGGAAGTGGAGAGGTGCTGCAGCGGGCAAGTGGAGGAGCATGACTTGAACACAGGCCCGGGTTCTTTTCACTAGGAGACATGGGGGGAGGGGGACAGAGAGAAGATGGAGAGACAGGGAGAGAGATGACAGTGGCAGAGACAGAGAGAGACAGTGGCAGAGAGAGACAGAGAGATAGAGGCAGAGACAAAAAGACAAGAGACGTGGAGGCAGAAAGGCAGAGACAGAAAAATGACCGCAAGAGACGGGGACAAAGAGAGACCTAAAAAGACAACGAGACAGAAAAAAGAAAGGCCGAAAGAGACGGGGGCAGAGACACACAAGGGGAAACTGAGGCAGGGAGAGACACAGAAGAAGCGTGGGGGGGCGCGCATGCGCACGGGACTGGGCAGGTGCGCATGCGCGCAGGGCTGAGCGGGGGCGCGCAGTCGCGCATGCGCGCGGGGCTGGGGGGGGGGCCGCGCATGCGCGCGAGGCTGAACGGGAGCGCCCGCCCTCCCGCGCGCTTCCTATTGTTGCCCCGCTTGGAAAGCGGGGATCCCCGTCCCGCCATCGCCCCGCCATCGCCCCTCCCCGCCGAGAGGGCGTGAAGAGGAGCCTCCGGCCGCCCCCTCCCGTCGCGCGCACAGGCCCCGCCCCCTCCTTCCGGCCTTACGTCATCCGGGCCCAGGCCCCGCCCTCCCCCTCCCCCCGGCCGGCTCCCCTCAGGCCGGGCCCGGCCGGGCGCCGCCATCGTCGGGTCCCGCGCGGCGGCGGGAGCCCGTTTCCCCGTGGGCGGGAGGCCCATGGCGCCGCCCGTCGGGCTGGGCGCGTGGGGGCGGGGCGGGCCGGGCCTCGGGGTCCTGTCGGCGGCCCGGCGGGCGCTGGGCGGGGAGGCGGGGGACGGCTGGGTCCGGCCCGCCGGCTGCGACACCGGCGTCCGCCTCCACAACAGCCGCACCCGCCGCAAGCAGCCCCTCGTCCTCCCGCGCCCGGAAGCCGCTTCCTGGTAACCGCCCGGGCGGGGGAGGGGCGGGGGAGGGGGGGAGGCGGTCACGTGGGCGGGCGGGGTCACGTGGGCGCCGGAGGGCGGGAAGGGAGGGTCACGTGGGCGGGGCGGGTCACGTGGGCGCCTGCCCGCTGTCTGCCTCTGCGCATGCGCGCGGAAGGTGGGGGGGGGGGGGGGAAAGGAGGGAAGGAGGGAAGGATAGTCCTTATTAATATTAACAGTTATGATGATGAGCGCGGCCTGGCTCAGTGGCGACAGCCCGGGTTTAGGAGTCCGAGGACGCGGGTTCTCGTGATAATAATAATGCTGATGATAGTATTTGCTATTATTATCAATAATGATGATCATAAGGGCGGTAATTGCTATTAAAGATGAGAATAATGATGGTGAGGATGATCGCAGCCCGGATTAGTGGCAAGAGCCCCGGGTCGGGTCTCAGAGGGTGTCTAGTGAGAGTCATAATAATGATGGTATTTGTTGTTATTATTATTATTCATAATGGTATTTACTATGATTAGTAATAATGATGGCATTTGTTATTATCAATCATGGTATTTGCTATTATTGTTAACAGTGATGATGGCATCTGTTATTATCGATCATAGTATTTGCTATTATTGTTAATAGTCATGATGGCATCTGTTATTAGCAATAATGGTATTTGCTATTATTGTTCATAGTCATGATGGCCTCTGTTATTATCAATAATGGTATTTGCTATTATGGTTAATAGTCATGATGGCGTTTGTTATCAATAATGGTATTTGCTATTATTGTTAATAGTCATGATGACATTTGTTATTATCAGTAATGGTATTTGCTATTATTGTTAATAGTCATGATGGCATCTGTTATTATCAATCATGGTATTTGCTATTATTGTTAATAGTCATGATGGCGTTGGTTATTATCAATAATGGTATTTGCTATTATTGTTAATAGTCATGATGGTGTTGGTTATTATCAATAATGGTATGTGCTATTATTGTTAATAGTCATGATGGCATCTGTTATTATCAATAATGGTATGTGCTATTATTGTTAATAGTGATGATGGCATTTGTTATTATCAATAATGGTGTTTGCTATTATAGTTAATAGTAATGATGACATTTGTTATTAATAGTGGTATTTGCTATTATTGTTAATAGTAATGATGGCATCTGTAATAACATTATTAATAATAATGGTATTTGCTCTTATTATGAATAGTGATGATATTTGTTATTAGACTGTCAGCCCGTCAAAGGGCAGGGACTGTCTCTATCTGTTGCCGATTTGTACATTCCAAGCACTTAGTCCAGTGCTCTGCACATAGTAAGCGCTCAATGAATACTATTGAATGAATGAATATTATTATTAATAATAATGGTATTGCTATTGTTAATAATAGTAATGATGGTATTTGCTATTAATGGTAATGATGGTGATAATCGCATTGTGGACTAGTGGCAAGAGCCCAGGTTTGGGTGTCAGAGGACCTAGGAGAATGATAATAGTGGTGGTATTTGCTATTATTATTATTATTAATAATAATAATAATAATAATGGATTAGTGGCAAGTTTTCGGGTATCAGAGGACTTGAGGATGTGAGTTCTAGTGAGAATGCTAATAATGGTGGTATTTGCTATTATTATTATTAATAATGGTATTTGCTATTAATGATAAGAATGGTGATAATCACATTGTGGACTAGTGGCAAGAGCCCAGGTTTAGGTGTAAGAGGACGTGGGTTCTAGTGAGAGTCATAAAATGATGGTATTTGCTATTATTATTGATAATAACGATGGTATTGGTTATTAATGATAATAATAATTATAATAGTGGCGTGGATTAGTGGCAAGAACCCGGGTTTAGGAATCAGAGGACGAGGGTTCTAATAATAATAATAATAATGATGTTATTTGCTGCTGTTAATGGTAATGATGGTGATAATAGCAACGTGGATTAGTGGCAAGAGCCCCGGTTTAGGAGTCAGGGGATATGGGTTCTAATGATAATAACAATAATAATGATTGTATTTGTTCATAATGATAATAACGATGATGATAATTTCAGTGTGGATTAGTGGAAAGAGCCTGGGTTTAGGTGTCAGAGGACGTGGGTTCTAATGATGATAATGATGATGATGGTATTTGTTATTAATGATAATAATGACGATGATGATAATTGCACCGTGGATTAGTGGAAGATCCCGGGTTTAGGTGTCAGGGGTCGTGGATTCTAGTGATAATACTAAAGTTGATGGTATTTGTTAATGATAGTAATAATCATAATACAGCATGGATTAGTGGCAAGAGCCCGGGTTTAGGAGTCAGAGAACATGGGTTCTAATGGTGATAATAATAATAATTGTATTTGTTATTAATAATAATATTGAGCCCCACGTTGGATAACCTTGTATCTACCCCAGCACTTACAACAGTGCTTGGCCCATAGCACTTAACAGATACCATCATTATTAATAATAATAGCAGCATGGCCTAGGGGCAAGAGCCCGGGTTTAGGGGGTCAGAGGACGTGGGTTCTAGTGATAATGCCTCAACTTGGATTAGCGTATTTTGGAGGAATAATCTTCTGGAGAAGGCACTGATGCTAGGAAAAGTCCGGGGAAAACGAGGAAGAGGGAGACCAGCAGCTAGACGGATGGAGACCCTAACAACGGTAACGGGAGAACCGTTAGCAAGGTTGCCGATTGTGGCAGAGGACGGGACGTTCTGGAGAAAGTATAGCCGTGGAGTCGCTGTGAGTCGGAAATGATTCGACAGCATTTAATAATAATGATACGATAAGCGTTGGGGTAAGTCAGACGCAGCCCCTGCCCCACACCAGTCTCCCAGGGTACTAATGATAATCAGCGTTGTATCTGTTAAGCGCTTACTATGTGCCAGGCACTGTACTGAGCGCTGGAGTAGATGCATATTCATCAGGTCGGACACAGCCCCTGTCCCACACGGGTCTCAGGGGCTAGTGATCATCACTGTGGTATCTATTAAGCACTTACTCTGTGCTAGGCGCTCTACTGAGTGTTGCGGTTGATAAACAATTATGGGGTTGGGCCCAGTCCCTGTCCCGCATGGGGCTCACAGTCTAATAATAATAATTGTGGCATTTCTCAAGTGCTAGCCGGGTGCCGGGTACTGTACCAATCTCTGGGGAAGATCCAAAATCATGGAGTCTCTGTATTTTTATTCCCAGGTACAGCTGTGGGCCAACGGTCTACGATCACGCGCACCTCGGGCACGCTTGGTAAGTCGTCTGGGAAGAGCGGGGGCTCTGCCCCCTCTCTGCCCCTGGGGCCGTGGGCAAGGAACTTCTCTGGGCCTCAGTTTCTCCATCTGGAAAATGGGGATTGAGGACCTATCCTCTCTCCCCCTTATACTGGCAGCCCCTGTGGGACGGGGGTTGTGAACTCTTGGCGGTCAGGGAACGGGCCTTCCAACCCTGTCGTGTCGGACTCTCCCAGGCGCCAAGACCGTAAGCTAGCGCTGCGGGCAGGGAATGAGTCTGCTTGTTGTATTGGACGCTCCCAAGCGCTCAGTACAATGCTCGGCACAGAGTAAAAACTCAGAAGCTCTTTTCCTTTTTTTTTAATGGTATTTCTTAAACGTTTACTACGTGCCAGGCCCTGTTCTAAGCGCTGGAGTAGATGCAAGGTCATCAGGTTGGACCCGTCCCACGTGGCGTTCGCCGTCTCAATCCCCGTTTCGCAGATGAGGGAACTGAGGCCCAGAGAAGTGAAGCGACTCCTCAGAGGTCACACCGCAGATAAGTGGCGGAGCCGCGATTAGAACCCAGGTCCTTCTGACTCCCAGGCCCGGGTTCTGGCCACTAAGCAACGCTGCTGCTTTTTCATGGTTTCCTCTAAGATAAGCGTGACTCACAGTCTTAGCGGTTTGGTTTTACAGTTGACTAGGGGAAGCAGTGTGGCCTAGTTGGAAAGGACACCGGACTGGACGTTGGGAGACCTGGGTTCTAATCCCGGTTCCACCACTTGTAAAAGTCACTTATCCTCTCTCTGCCTCAATTTTCTCATCTGTAAAAATGGGGATAAGAATCCAGTCCTCTCTCTCCCTTAGTCCGGAAGCCCCCTGTGAGACAGGGACGCTGTCCAACCCTTGTTGTCTTGTACCTACCCCAGCGCTTAGTACAGAGCTTGGCACCTAGTAAGTGCTTAAAATACTACGTGTTTTTATTATCATCAGAGCTGCTGAGATCTGGTGTTAATTCATGAATCGTGCGCACTATTTCCTCAAGGTAATAAGTAAAGTAGTTATTTTTGTTAAGCACTTGCAACGTGCCAAGCACTGTACTGAGCCCGGGGTAGAGAACAGTTAAACTGGTTAGTCACAGCCCCTATCCTTCATCGGGTTCACAATCTCATTAGATACACTTCACTGTGTAAATATTCTCATACCCCTATCGGTTTGTAAGCTCCTCGTGGGCGGGGAATGCATCCACTAACTCTGTTGCGTTTTGTTTTCTCCCAAGCGCTCAGTTCAGTGTTCTGCAAACAGCAAGCGCTCAGTAAATGCTATTGATTGGCGAGAGAGAGAGGAAGGAGGAGAAAGAGAGAAAGGGAGTATTTTTTCCACCGTATGCTTTGGTTAGAACCTGATGGCCAGGTGAGAGACTGTTGTTTGGGCAAAGCGAGCCTTCCTAGATTCAGTAGTACAGTGCTAAGCGCTTAGTACAGTGCTTTGCACAGAGTAAACGCTCAGTAAATACGACTGAATGAGTTCAGCAGGTCGGTCGCGTTGGAGGAAGCGGCTGTATGGGCACGCGTGGTTTTGGATGCAGTGCTTACCACAGTGTTCCGTGATACGGCGTTTTGCAAAAAAGCAACCCGCCGTGGTAGAAGGCACGCGAAGGTGGCGAGGTCCAGTCAGGTCAGGTGGAGAGATGTGGCAGGCAGTACAGTGTCTGGCACATGGGAAGTGGTTAACAAATGCCCTATAAAAAAAAAGGGGCCTGTTCTCCCTCCCATTTAATAGTGAGGCTCACATGGGTCAGAGGAGGCTGTGATAATCAGGTTGGACACAGTCCCCTGTCCCGTACGGGGCTCCCTGTTCAAATAGGAGGGTGAACGGGTTCCGAGTCCCCATTTTACAGAGGAGGAAACTGAGGCACAGAGAAGTGAGGTGTCCCACCCAAGGTCACACAGCAGGCTAAGCGGTGGAGCCGGGATTAGGACCCGGGTCCCCCGACTCTCAGCCCTGTGTTCTTTCTACTTCCCAACCTCACGCCGTTGGGTTATCAGGACCTAGGGAACTAGCCACAGCGCTTAGTAGTCTGGATATTTGGGGTCAGTCGTGTGGACTGAAGCTGGTTTTGGGTGAGGGATGCTGTGGTCCGTGCTAAGGAAGAGCTCAGTATAAAGACCGCTGATCGATCGATGGATCGGTTATTGGCTGGTGGTTGGAGTTCATTTCCCAATACTCTTCTCTGACTGATGATCCCTCCAGGAGAAGTACCTCGTATTTATTAAGCATTAACTGTGTGCGGAGCGCTGTGCAAAGTGTCGGGAGAGTAGAATACACAGGTGGGAATTAGATATGGTCCCTCACAACCTATTCATTCAGTCTTATTTATTAAATGCTAACCGTGTGCAGAGCACTATTCTAAACGCTTGGGAGAGCGCAAGACAAAAAACAGACACATTTCCTGCCCGGTAAGGAACAGAACTCCTTTTTAAGAAATTGTTCATGTTTATATTCTTTCCATTGCCTTCTGCTTTTTTTTTTTCCTTTTTAAGAGTTCTTTCAATCGTATTTATTGAGCGCTTACTGTGGGCAGAGCACTGTCCTAAGCGCTTGGAATATACAGTTCAGCGACAGAGACAGACAATCCCTGCCCAACAACGGGCTCACAGAGTTCTTCCCAAAAGAACAAGAGTAGTCCTGCAGAACGTTTTTAGGTAGAATCTGAGGAAGGCCATTTTTGAGGAGAACCTGAAACGGGATTTTCAGTTTTCCAAAACTCAGGCCTTCATGTAAAATCAGTCGCCTGAGGTTTTTTTGTTGTTTTTTTTTTTTTTTAATGGATTGGCTACCAGATTATTCCAGCCGTCAGCAAGACCCACTGTAGTGTAAGTAAACAGATTTGTGGGGCAAACTTGAAAAGAGCTAATCCCGTGTTAGATTTAAATTAATCCGTATCTGTTTCTGCATTGCAGCATTGAGGAAAACACAGTTTGAAACATGAGCAGGAGGTACTTAGGTTTTCAAGGTTGTCAGGACCCATAAGAGTTAACCTAAGAGATGCCGACTCATTTTCTTGTTACTTTAAGGAAAGAGAATCATCACCAAGAATGTGTTAAAATACAGAATTTGTGCTAATTCATTGTAATATACTACTTAGACCAGAAGAGGGTAGATTGCTTTCGGATCCATTTCTGGTTTTACAAACCGCAGTGCTGAACAGACTTAAAGGATCAGTTTTGTACAACATATTTCTTGTTGGAGCTTGTGCTTTAAAAAAAAAACAACAAAAAAACTATTTGGACTCATTTCTCAATCCATTTAAAAAAAGAAAATCACTTTTCTCTTTCAGTTCCTATGTGAGATTCGATATAATTCGCAGAATCCTGACCAAGATTTTTGGAATCAACCTTGTCACGGTGATGGGGATTACCGACATAGATGATAAAATAATTAAAAGAGCCAATGAGGTAAATGAGATTATTAATATGTACTGATAAACATTCATCTCTTTCCGTCTCAAAAGCAACACCGTATTGTTCTTTACAAACTCTTTGTAGCGTTATGCAGAGGTGGATCAATTGCTGAAAATGAAAGTAATCACGTGGTATTTGTTAAGCACATACCAGGTGCCAGGAACTGTATCAAGCGTTGGAGTGGACACAAGCTAATCGGGTTGGACACAGTCCCTGTCCCACATGGGGCTCGCAGTTTCAATCTCCATTTTCTAGCGAAGTAACTGAGGCACAGAGAAGTGAAGTGACTTGCCCAGGACACCCAGCAGACAGGTGACAGAGTCGAGGTTAGACCCCAGGTCCCTCCAACCTCCAGGCCCCGGGCTCTATCCACTAGTCCATGCTACTTCTAATGGGGGAACCTTCAATGATGACAGGTTGCCCCCATCAAATCAGTCACACGGTGGTACTTATTGAGCGCTTACTGTGTGCTGAGCACTGTACTGAGCCCTTGGGAGAGTACAGTGCAGTAGAGTCAGTCGAAATGTTCCCTGCTTTTAGGGAGTTTAATGACTAACAGGGGAAAACAGATACCGAAATAAATTTCAACATGAGAGAAACGACCAACTATAAGGATATGTACGTAAGTGCTGTGGGGATGGGTGGAATGCCTATTCGCTTGGTCAGTCGATTCAATTGTTGGTATTTATTGAGTGCTAACTTTTTTTTTTAACAATAGTTGTTAAGCGCTTACTATGCGCCAGACCCTCTACTAAGAGCCGGGGTAGATAAGCTAGTAATAATAATAATAATAATAATTATTATTATTATTATTATTATGGTATTTGTTAAGCGCTTCAAGCACTCTTCTAAGTGCCGAAGTGGCAACAAGCAAATCAGGATTGGACACAGTCCACTCCCCACGTGGAGCTCCCAGTCTTAATTCCCATTTTCCAGGGAGGGGACAGAGGAGCAGAGAAGTAGAGTGACTTGGGCAAGGTCCCACAGACGAGTGGCAGAGCTGGGATTCGAACCCCGGTCCTCTGACTCCCAGGTCCACGCTCCATCTTCTAGGCCACACGGCTCCCGATCTCTGCCTGGCCAGGACAGACCCAGTTCTTTTAAGAACTCGTTCTTGCCAGCCTGCCTGACCTCTCCCTTTTGTTTCAATTCCTGCCAATGTAGACATAAATTCCCATCAGGCAAAACCCCAGAAGCAAGCAGGGCGGGAGAAGGAAAGTTTGGGGCTCCGTTCCTTGATTTCCATTCACTGCGCAGCTCTTTTAACTGGCCCTGGGCAAGGAGTTATTACAGAATCATCATCACCGAGAGCATTCACTAGATGCCCTCTCTGGGAAGGGCAGTGTACTGGACACCTAGCTTTGGCAGGGCACTGAAGAAGGGTGTGGAAGCATAGCATAGCAGCAAAACTGGCTGGGCCTTTCGAAAAGTTTAAAAATCTATTGGATGCCATCCAGACCGATCCATATATGCTTATGGAGAATGAACCAGCAGGATTTTCCCAGGATCTCAGAGGGATAATGCTATCTTGGAATTCTGCCTTTCTCCTCCTCTTCCCCCCACCGTACACCATTTGAAACCAGTTCTCTCCCCTCTTGGGTAACCACCCACTCATATATTTGAGAACCGACAGGCTATCCCTTCACTTTCCTCCCTTCACGTTCCTTCACTTTCGCAATTTAATCTGTTCCCATTTAGTCCCTTTAGTTGCTGAATTCCGCTGACCGTTTCCCGGGTCGTCTTGGGTTGTGTTCCTTTGAATGACGGCCCAGGATCATCCGTGGGAATGGGAGCAGGAAGGGCATGGGTGATAGAAGCCAAAAACAATATGGGGACCTAATTTTATCTGAGTTTTGAGTCTCTTTTCCCACCAGCCGTTCCACCAGCACCGCTAGCCTAGTCGAAGGGACTGATGTGAGGTTTTATACTTCCTTTATTTCTCTTGGTCCTTCCTTCGGCAGAGGAGGTTTTGAACAGTTGGTCTGCAGGCAGGCAGCTGGATAGAAGAGGGAGAAGTAAAACACCTTGGATTTTTCCCAAAACACGTGATCGTTGTCTGAATAATCAGGCGTCATTGATCAAAACTTTTCTGCTAAAAAGGTCCAGGATCGTATGATGCAAGTGTTGCTCCACCGAATGGGAGGAGAGATTATGTATCCCCTTTCATCGGTCTTTGCTTTCCTATATCATCCATTGCAGTGGGTAAGCCACTTGTCACTGGTGGTTCATAAGTAGATAATAACGATAATAGCAGTCATGATGATTATGGCATTGTTAAGCGCTTACTATCTGCCAAGCACAGGCCTAAGCGGTGGGCTGGGTACGAGCTAATCGGTTGGACAAGAAGTCCCCGTCCCTCATGAGGCTCACGGTCTAAATAGGAGAGAGTAGGAATTAATCTCCATTTTACAGATGAGGAAACTGAAGCACAGAGAAGTGGAGCGACTTGCTCCAAGTCCCACAGCAGACAGATGGCAGAGCCGGGATTAGAACCCAGGTCTTCTGACTGGCAGACCCGTGCTCTTTCCTGTAGGCCACGCCACGCTCTGCTTCTTGACTGGTCTCTTGTCATTTTGGAGAGCTTTCCTGCAAGGATCTTTTCTTTTCTGCTTTCCAGGAACTGTTTTTAGTCTGGTTTCTGTTAATTATTGTCTTCTCTCATTGTCAGACTCCTCTTTGTGATAGCACATCGGCAGAGCCTTCTAATTTATCACTGCCCAGCGAGGAACTTGGAGTGGCTGCCTATTCCCTAGTCCACTGAGGTAGTAGAGGAGTCCATCTTCCAATAAAATGGCCAATTGGCATTCTCTTTTATCCTGGTCTTGAACCCAGCTGACAATCCGAGGCCCTAGACCATTTTTCCAACCAATTAAGAGTGCATTTTCCTTGCAGTCTTTTATGGTTCCAAATGAAATTCGTCTTGGAAGTCCCAGAAGAGTATATCTCTAGCTCCCCACAGCCTTTGTGGGGTGGGTTTGTTAATTTTGGACTTTATTTTCCAGAGTGACATGCAGACCCCACATGCACAACAAATGAATGAAAACACACTCGTTCTCTAGTTTTTCTCTAGGATGATTCCCTTCGGTAATCTATGTGGTCAAATTACTGGTGGGATTGACTAGAGCTGAGAGAGAGCAGGTCACTTAATTAGGCAGTGTTACTTCCTCAGAGTTCACAGTCTATCTTCATCAATAGAGAAGCAGCATGGCTCAGTGGAAAGAGCCCGGACTTGGGAGTTAGAGGTCATGGTTCGAATCCCGGCTCTGCCACTTGTCAGGTGGGTGACTGTGGGCAAGTCACTTCACTTCTCTGTGCCTCAGTTCCCTCATCTGTAAAATGGGGATGAAGACTGTGAGCCTCACGTGGGACAACCTGATTACCCTGTATCTCCCACAGCGCTTAGAACAGTGCTTTGCACGTAGTAAGTGCTTAACTAATACCAACATGATTATTATCAGTGACAGCACTTATCGAGCCTCTTCTGTATACAGAGCATGGCACTAGGGACTTGGGAGCATACAATAAAAAAACATAGAAGACGGCGTTCCTTGCTGTCATGGAGTTTGCAGTTTAGTAAAGCAGACAACCATTGATGATGATACCATGGATTGATAATAAATTCGAGTCCTGATAGCTCTTTCAGTTGGTCAACAAAATTAAAGCACTGATTATGGATTCGTTTAATGCAGCCAGGTAGGTAATTGTAAACAACAACAAAAAAATCCATCTTTTTTTAATGGTATTTATTAAGCGCTTACTATGGGCCAGGCACTCTGCTAAGCACTTGGGGTAGATACAAGGTAGGCTGGTTGGACACAGTCCATCACCCACAGGAAGCTCACACTCTTAATCCCCATTTTATAGATGAGATAATTGAGGCCCAGAGAAGTGAAGTGAGTTTTCCAAGGTCACACAGGAGACAGGTGGCGGAGCTGGGATTAGAATCCAGGTCCTTCTTACTCCTCAGGCCCAGGCTCTAGTCCACACTGCTTCACTGTTAGCAGATTTGGGATAGCAGCGATCCTAAAAATGTCAGGTCAGGTTGGAGCCAAGTGACCCAGGCCTGGCTCTTCTTTGATAGCCAAAAAAAAAAAAAAACCAACCCAAAAAACATCACCTTTAGAAGCAGAATAATAATAATATCTATGGTATTTGTTAAACACTATGTGCCAGGCACTGTACTAAGCACTGGGGTGGATTCAAATAAATTGGGTTGGATACAGTCCCTGTCCCATGTGGGGCTCCCAATCTCAATTCCCATTTTATAGATGAGATAGCTGAGGTACAGAGAAGTGTCTTGCCCAAGGCCACGCAGCAGACAAGTGGCAGAGCTGGGATGATCATAATTTGGTGGTTCTCCTTTGATGCGCACTCTCTGCAGCTGAATGTTAATTATGCTTTCTGTTGACCAAAGGTGGTTTTGTTTTGCAGTTGAATATATCCCCAATTGCTCTCGCCCGCCTTTATGAAGAGGATTTTAAAGAAGATATGGCCGCCCTAAAGGTAATGGCAAAGTTGGTGGTTATTATTATTAATACTAATAGTGATAATATCGTATTTAAGTGCTTACTATGTGCCAAGCACTGTACTGAATCACTGGGGTAGATACAAGATAATCAGATCCCTCCCGAGGGGCTCACAGTCTAAGCAGGGAGAAGAGGTAGTGAATTCCCCTCTCTCCCCCATTTCACAGATAAGGGAACTGAGACACAGAGAAGTGACTGGCCCAAGGTCCCACAGCAGACAGGTGTCAGAGCTGGAATTAGAACCCAGGACCTCGAACTCCCAGGCCTGTGCTCTTTCCACTAGACCACGTTGCTTCTCAGTGTGCTTTGAATTTTTTCCCTCTTGAGGGTGGCAAGTCCCCGGGACTGTCAAATCCAACCATGCCGCCAAAGGCAACTAGTATATTTTCAGGCACAATTTAATTCATAACCATTTCTTCTTCGCTTCAGGTACTGCCACCCACAGTGTATATGAGAGTGACTGAAAATATTCCTCAGATCATTTCTTTTATCGAGAGAATAATTGCTAACGGCCATGCTTATTCAACCAATCAAGGTAAGAGTGAAAACCTTCAAACCCAGTACTGGTTTTGTGTGAAAGGGATTTTTGAGGGACTAAACAATTGTGTCACCAGAGTCCATGACAAGCGTTTTCATCAAGCTCTTGCTATAGTGACTAATTTGAAAAACATCCTTAGCTCGTATATTTTTAGTCCTTTCTGAACCATGTGTTCCCTTGCAGTGTCAATACTGTTTCAGCTGTCCAAACTGATGTTTTTTGTTTTGGGTTTTTTGGGTTTTTTTGGTCTTCTCTAGTGTTTTGATTGCAGTAATGCCAGAGGGGCAGTATGGCTGAGTGTATAGAGCATGGGCCTGGGAATCTGAAGGATGTGGGTTCTAATTCCGGCTCCACCACTTGTCTGCTTGGTGACCTTGAGCACACCACTTCACTTCCCTGGGGCTTAGTTACCTCACCTGTAAAATGGGCATTAAGACCGTGAGCCCCACGTGTGACAGAGACTGTATCTAACCCAATTTGCTTGTATCCACCCCAACGCGTAGTACAGAGCCTGGCACATAGTAAGCATTTCAGAGATACCACGATGAATTAATAAACTCTCCTCCACGATGGTTAGGTCCTAGGTAGGTAGGAACGACGTGATTTGCAAGGTGGCACTGAGTACAAAATTATTTCTGCAGGGATCGTCTTGTTAATGTCCAAGATCTTGGTTCCCCTTATTTCTGAGGGGCTCACCATCTTCGGAATGGAGAGCAGAGTATAAGGTTTTGGGAACTGCCTGGGTTAGTCAGAGGTGATTGTTTCCCCCTTGACAGGGTTTTTTCCTTTGAGCTGCCCTCACTTCTCAGCTATGCTCTTAGGTAATTTTATAGCCAGAAGAGCACCACCATTAAAAGTAAGGACTCGGAGGACAAAATGTTTCTTGGACCATTTCTCCCGACTGATTTGTAGACAGTGGTATGCGAGCGTATCTGTGAACGTTCTGTCAAAATACAAAAGCCTCGGCCCTCCTTTGGAAAAGAAAATCTTTATGCCTAGGCGCCATCAGCATGAAGGTGGGCAGTGAGGTTTGTTTCTGTTTTTAGTTTGGGGTTGTTTTTATAACTGATTGTTATGAAACTGGAAAGCCTGCAGGCCATTTTCATCTTGAAGCATTGCATGAAGAATTTTTCTGTTTTCTCCCACTGACATATCCTGTATATGTGTGCACACTGTGAACAGAAACCTTTTGTGAAGTTTGGAAAGTCTCAGGTTTTAATGTCCAGGGGGAGGTTTTAGACTCCTGGCGTGGTGAGGTTGATGGGGTCTGCTTGGCCGATTTAAACTGAGCGAGGATTAAAAGTAATAATAATATGATTCCTTTATTTAGCGCACTCCAGAGGAGTGGGTAGGGAGGCTGGCTCTACAAAAGCCCAGGTGACTTGGGCTGAAACATTTCTCAACCAGATTAATGGCCAAAGTCAACGTTTAATCGGTGGAGTACAACTGGACCCTCAGATGGAGATTTGAACCACCTAAGGTTTAAGGCCACTAATGCAAAGATTGATTGCCTGCTTACAGCGACCCTTAAGGCTTTCGTATGTGTTGGTGGGGGTGGGGGAGGGTGGAATCTTGCCTCCTAAAAACAAGCCTTACATTCATGGTCTCTATCATCCGAAATAGTGGCTGAAGTGGAGAGACAAACAAGATCTCCAGATCATCATTTTTTTAATGGTATTTGTGAAGCGCTTACTATGTATCTGGCACTGTACTGATCGCTGGAGTAGATACAAGCTAATCAGGTTAGACACAGTCCCCGTCCTACATGGGGCTCACAGTCTTAATCCCCCTTTGCAGATGAGGCAACCGAGGCCCAGAGAAATTAGGTGAGTTGCCCGGGATCACACAGCTGACAAGTGGCAGAGCTGGGATTAGAACCCAGGTCCTTCTGACTCCCAGGCCTGTGCTCTGTCCACTAGGCCTCGCTGGCTCTCGGTTCACTTATTCCCTCTTTCCTATCATGGCTCTTCTCCCAGCGCACCTCAGCTCAACGCTTATCCTCTTGACCTCTACGAGCCTCTCAACTGCCCCCGTTTTTCCACATCCTCTAAAAAGCCACTTCCTTCACGGCGAGTGAGTTCCGTCATTTTTCCCCAATAGTCCACAGTATTTATTGAGCATCTGCTCTGTGTAGGGCACTGAATTAAGCGCTTGGAAGAGTAATAATAGAGTTAGTGGACGTGACCCCTGCCCTCAGGAAGCTTCCAGTGTAGCAGGTCATTGTACACTTGGTGCTAAGCGTTGGGGGAATACAAGATGCTCAACTTGGAGACAGTCCCTGTTCCACAAAAGTGTCCCAGACTAAGGATGGGAAAACAGGTATTTTTTTTCCCAATTCCATTTGAGAAAGCAGGCTCCAAGAAGGTAAGTGACTTAGCCAGGATCACACAGCAGGCAAATGGTGAGATTAGGTCTCCCAGCACGACACCCTGTTAGCCACCTCAGCACTCTTGAACCTCCGTCTGTACTTATCTTTTTATTTGCTGTTGATTTATATATCCACTTGTGGTTTTTAATCCTTTCTCATACACGTCTCATCTTATGGGAAATTGCCTTCCTCATTGACCCAGCAGTTATGCAGATACCTTTGATGATGACGAATTATAGTCTACAATTCATGACAGATTTCTTGCGTCCCAACTTGGATGTCGCTCACCTCATTGTTATTTCTTTTGTTCTAAACAGGTAATGTTTATTTTGATCTTAAGGCTAGAGGAGACAAGTATGGAACATTAGTCGGCATGACCTCTGACCCAAGGGAAGAGCCAGGTAGGTGAATCAACCCTTGTAATAGAAGGTAACTTGACTCTGAGGGCTTTTTTAAAAAAATTTTTTTAAGGTATTTGTTAAGTGCTTACTATGTGCCGGACACTGTTCTAAGTGCTGGGGCAGATACAAACTAGTCATGTTGGACACAGTCCCTATTCCATGGGGCTCACAGACTTGAGTTGTGCTTAGTGGTTTATTGTGGGAGAAGGGATAATCAACAGACGTTGTTCAAGCAGAAAACAAGACCTACAAGAGGGAAAAGTGGAGGCTGCTATAAGAAACCTTTAAGTCAGATTATCCCAAGTTAGGGTAGTTATGTTGCTTTTAACCTGTGACTTAAAACAAGTCAAAGACAGAGATACAAATTGTAGCTCTGCAGAGTTTGTTTCTCAAGTGCTATCTGCTCTAATAGGTCTTGCTTGTCATTATTAATAATAATAATAATAATAATAGTAATAATGATTGTGGCATTTAAGCGCTTACCATGTGCCAGGCACTGTACTAAGCACTGGAGTGGATACAGGCAAATCGGATTGGACACAATCTGTGTCCCACATGGGGCTCACAGTCTTTATCCCCATTTTTACAGACGAGGGAACTCAGGCCCAGAGAACCGAAGCTACTTGCCCAAAGTCACACAGCAGGCGGCAGGTGGTGGAGCCGGGATTAGAACCCAAGTCTCTCTGACTCCCAGGCCCGGGCTCTATCCATGAGGTCACGCTGCTTCTTGTGTTCAAAGCTCTGAATAACGCAAAGAGAAGAATAGATGAATCTTTTGGGTGGAAGGGAAGGTCGATGAATTCATAAAACAAAAAAGGTTTGGCCCCCAGCGAAGGGTGAGCTGAGTCCCTGGAAGGCCGGCTGGCCTGTGGTTTCGTCGTGTTCTTATTCTTCTTATTCTTCCCCTCTTGTATTCGGCAGCCGATAGCGACAAGCGGCACCCCAGCGATTTTGCGCTGTGGAAGGCAGCCAAGCCTCAGGAAATATTCTGGACGTCTCCCTGGGGAAATGGCAGACCCGGCTGGCACATCGAGTGCTCTACGATATCCAGGTTCATTTCTTGGTCGCCGCCGGCTGGGGGGTGCAGAGGGTTCTCCGATCAACCAGTGGGGTTTATTTATTTCATTCAGTCATTTCATTCTGTCGTATTTGAGTGCTTACCGTATGCAAAGCACTGTACTGAGCACTTGGGAGAGTACAACATAACAGACACATTCCTTGCCCACAACGAGCTCACAGTCTAGAGGGGGAGACAGACGTTAATATAAATAAATGAATAGATAAATTACAGATATATACATATATCTTGAGCATTTGCTGCAGGCCAAGCATAATTCTAACCATTCAGGAACCAGGAGGGTAAATCTTTTCTCTACATTGACTGGGGGAGACTGCCAATTTTTTATTTTTTAGCAGACTTAGCCAAAAGGCCACTAAATTAGAGCCTGGGCAGTGAAGCTGGAAACGTCCCATTTGAATGTCTGTTTATCATTGTAATTCTCCCATGTGCTTCATACAGTGCTCTGCACACAGTATGCGCTCAATAAGTGCGATTGACTGCTGAGGTAGCTGAGAGGAAAACATTTTTAATAATAATAATAATAATCATGGAACCTGTTAAGCGCCCTTTGGTTCCGTGTCAGGATGATGCTCGCTGATGCTTTGAATGTCTTTTCGTGCATTCTGACTTTTGGCAGTGTGCTTACTGCCAAGAAAAGTCGGGATAGAATTACCTTAGTGGGGCTGCGGAGACCAAAATATGTTAGACTCCGCATCCTCCAGGGTCTCCGTCACTGCAAGAAAGCTATGCTCTGGAGGAAGCAACGGGGCCTAGTGGAAAGAGCACAGACCTGAGAACCAGAGGTCCCGGGTTCAAATGCCAGCTCTGCCACTCGCTGCGTGAACTTGGGCAAGTCATTTAACGTCTCTGTGCCTCAGTTGCCTCATCTAGAAAATGGGGTGTCAATACCCATTCTCCTTCATACTTAGACCCATGCTGGTTGACTGATTTTTTTTTTTCATGCTCAGTTGTAGCTTTGTCACAGATTCATTCGGTCGTATTTATTGAGCGCCTTCTGTGTGCAGAGCACCTCTCTGCTCTGTGACCTTGGGCAAGTCACTTAAATTCTCTGTGCCTCAGTTACCTCATCTGCAAAATAGGGATTAAAAGTGCGAGCCCCACGTGGGACAATCTGATTACCTTATATCTACCCCAGCACTTAGAAGAGTGCTTGGCACATAGTAACCGCTTAACAAATACCATGATTGTTATTATTATTACTAAGTGTTTAGGAGAGTACAATGCAGCAATAAGGAGACACCTTCCCTTTCCACCACACGCTTACAATCTAGAGGAGTTTCTACTGTATAAAAACAATCCTATCTTCAAGGAATATGAGTTCTACCTAGCTCACCCTGGCTTGTAGATTATGGAAACATTTGGACGTTTTTTGGGAATGCTACCAACCAGCGTCGACCGATAGGGAAAGGGCACCTAAAAAGAATTCTAGCTAGTCCTGCTGTAACCCAAGTCCACGGCACCACCGTTGGGTGGTACTTACCGAGTGCTCACAGCGTGCAGAGCAGTGAACTGACTGCTTGGGAAAGTACATTACAGTAGAGTTGGCATATGCAGCCTCTGCCCACAGGGAGTTTACAGTTTACAGGAAATTTATACTCATTTTCAACATTGCCTTAAACAGGAGCACAGGACTCGCCAGGATACCTGCGCTCTAATTTCGGTTCCACTGTTTATTAAGCATCTGCTATATTCCAGGCACTGCTCTAAGTGCTGGGGTAGATGCAAGCTAATCAAGATGGACACTGTTCCCGTTCCCCATGGGGCTCACAGTCTCAATCTTCGTGGTCAACGAGGCCCAGAGAAGCGAAGCCTGAGGTCAGACAGCTGACAAGTGGTGGAGCCGAAACTAGAAGCCAGGTCCCTCTTACTCCCAGGCCCGGGCTCTGTCCACTAGGCCACGTGGCTTCTCTAGTTCGCGTCCTGTTTTCCATTTTCTGTATCACCTGGGAGCCATCAGAGGATTCCCATGGATAAATTCTGTCGAAGGGGGACTTGACAGTAACTGGCCCTGCTACCCAAGAGCAGCAGTGGTTGGAATGGGGGAAAAAGGATTTTCAGACACCGAAAGTAGCCGCAAAACGATCCCATAACATACTGCTCTTCCTGTTGGTTGCTGGCTCTGCACTCCCCTGGAATTTGAGCGGATAAAGCCCCGCTGTGGAAATCCGCATTGATCCTGGCAACCGGGAGGGTAGTAAATAGTAAAATTGGGCATTGGAAAATGCGGGGCTTGTTGGATGTCAGTGAACACATCTCCTTTTAGAACAGAGCGAGTCATTCAATATTTTATTTGGATGGGCAGGTATGGCAGTTGAAGAATATGAGGAGTGAAGGTGCCACTAAACCCGAAGGGATAATGTAGCAGAACTGTGTGCCTTTGAATCCAAATGAACTGTTTGCCGATTAGAGGGAAGTTTTTCATAGCTCTGATTCCTATCGGGAAGGGAGAAGAGGAGGTTATTTTCAGGAGCTCTTGCATGAAAGAAAATGAATTTCCTAAGACTCTGTTTCTCCGAGCAAACAGTTTAAGACAACGTAGGAAGGTGACAGAATTGTATTATTTGAGGATCAGCTGCCTCCTTTTCCCATAGATAAGAATTTGTGTTTTGGCAAAAGTGATTACAAGTTTGCACGTGTCGTTCTTTTCATTGTAGGGCTGATGAGGGGAGTGAATTTTTATGAATAGTCTGGAGGAAAAGAAAGATGCCGAAGAAGGGTATTAAAGTGGAATTTGTTTTGCAGTTTGATATTCGGAAGTCAGCTGGATATCCATTCAGGTGGAATAGATTTAGCTTTTCCACATCACGAGAACGAAATTGCCCAGTGTGAGGTGTATCATCAGTGCAGTCAGTGGGGCAACTATTTTCTACATTCTGGTAAGTAACAGTTCCCATTCAGGGTCTTCTTTTTCTGATGCGCCCCTGTAGAAACAGACAGACAAATGTATATCGCCGCAGTGGACTGGAATAAATCGAAATCCTGAATTCGCTTGGCTTGTAGATGGTAAGCCCCTTGGGGACGGGAATCTCGTCCTCCAACTTTAACTACAACCTAATTAAGTTGTATCTACCCAGCACTTAGAGCAGTGTTTGACACAAAATAAGCATTTAACAGATACCATAAAAAAACCCAATAAGTATCTGAGGCCCTAAGAAATGCCCTGGTTGGGATCGCTGGGCAATTAGGGCAGTCCCCTGCCCACACTCCTCAATAGTTGGTGAAGGGATCCAAGGAACTAGGGCAGGTCCCTGATTCTCATCTTCCTGTTTCCTGCCACCCCCACATCCAACCAGTGAAATCGGCCCACATAATCTCAGAGAGTCGGGTCCAATTAATTTTTTATGTCAGGCACTGTACTAAACACTGGGGTTGATACGAGGTAATCAGGTTGAACACAGCCCATGTCCCACCTGGGGCTCACGGTCTTCATCCCCATTTTACAGATGGAGTCACTGAGGCTCAGAGGAGTGAAGCGACTCACCCAAGGTCACAGAGCAGACAAGGGGAGGGGCCGAGATTTGAACCCGGGTCCTTCGGCCTCCCCGGTTGGAGCTCAGTCCACTAGGTCAAGTTGCTTCTATGTGGCTTCGAGGCCAGGATCGTTTTGGAGAAAGATAGCCAAGTGCTGCGGTCGTGGGGGAGAAGCTCACGGGCGAGGGAAGGGTGCTCTCGGGACTGCTGACGGAAGGAAGAACGCTTGTTCCCTGGAATCAAAGGACTTCCAAATCATACGGGGTACTGCCAGGTAATGGCAGCAAAGTTCAGAAATTGCCCATTGTGCTCCAAAAAGTGACTATTAGAAATTCCCCAAGGATGTTATAGTCAGCCAGAGGTGCATCCCCTTAACCCCAGAGACCAGAAGTAGGGAGAGGCAGGGAAGAGGCCCCTACTTTTTGAGGAAGATGAGGCCTAGAAAAGTGAGGTGACTTGCCCAGAGTTGCACAAGAGACAAGTGGCAGAGCCGGGATTAGAACCAGCCTTAATACAGTGCCTGGCACCTAATGAGCGCTTAACAAATACCATTTAAAAAAAAAGCAAAACAAAATACAGGCCCTTTTGACACCGAGGCCCGTGTCCTACCCATTAGGCCACAAAGCTCCGCACACAGTGAACGCTCAAAAAATAAATTGACTCCCAGGCCTGTGCTCTGTGCACTAGGCCACGCTGCTTCTACTCTGGGGCGTCGATAGGAAATTTCAGCAAATTGGTTTTCAAGGACTGCATAATGCATATTTCTGTAAGTCAGGTGCCTAAACTGTACCTTCGGGACCACGGGGAGTGGAAAATAGCTATTAGTCCTTTTGTAGGAAGCCTCATTTTTCGTCTACCCCGAACAGAGCACCATGGCTGGAGTCAGAAGGTCGTAAACACCGCAGCTTCGGTCTGGAAATCATTTTTGGCCTCTGGTTTCCTTGGCTCCGCTCCAGGAGGTTTTATAGGGAGGTTTAAGGGTTTCAACTCCAATTCGGTCCCTTTCTGTCTGACCTCCCCTTGACTCCTGGGAAAGCTAACCCTCTAATCATAGCATTAAGCATGTTGCACCCGGCTCAGGGGTTCCTCTGGGTGGTCTCTGGGCTGGCAAGTGGTGTTGTCCGATCAGGCGTTGGGGTTGATTCTGCCAGCAAGAGGATTCCTTTTTTTCTCGGCAGAGTACTCGTCAAGCACACGCTATCTGCCAAGTACTGAACTAAGCGTTTACGATAGGTACGAGATAATCAGGTGAGTCCCAGTCCCTGTCCCACACGGGGCTCCCAGCTTAAGGAGGAGGGAGAACAGGGGTTGAATCCCCCTTTTTTGGATGAGGAAACTGAGGCCCAGAGAAGTAAAGTGAGTTGCCCGCGGTCACGTGGCAGACGGGCGGTTGAGCCGAGGCCCCGGCCGGCCCAGTCTGGGACTCTTCCCATCCTGGAAGAGCCCCACCTCCCTCCTGCCGCCTCCCTCCTGCCAGTTTTCCCTTCCCTTCCCTGGTAGGGTAGGGCTGTAGGGAAGCAACTTTCTCTTAAGGAAACAGCACGGCCCAGTAGAAAGAGCCCAGGCCTGGGAATCGAGGGACCTGGGTTCTAATCCCGGCTCCACCACTTGCCTGTTGTGTGATCTTGGGCAAGTCACTTCACTTCTCTGGGCATCTGTAAAATGAGGATTAAATCCTACTCCCCTCTTTCTTAATACTTTGAGCCCTGGATGGGAAAGGGACTGGGTCCAACCGGTTTAGCTTGTATCTCCCCCAGCACTTAGTACAGTGCTTGGCACATGGTAGTTAAGTGTTTACTATTAAACCAACAACAACAACAAAAGGTTCTCCCTGTTACTAAGTCTGTGAGCTTCATATAGGACAGGGAGTATGTCTGACCTGATTAACTCGTATCCAGTGCTTAGTACAGTGCCTGGCACGTAGTTAAGCGCTTAACAAATGCCATCATTATTATTATTATCTACCTCAGTGCTTAGAACAGTGTTTGGCACAATGTAAGCACTTAGCAAATATAGTAATAATAATAACAACAACAATAATCTTAGTTTAGAAAACAAACTTCCTTATCAATTTCCTACAGGCATGACCTCCATTTCAGAGACTGCCTTTTAAACCTCTTTCTTTTATTCCAGGGCATTTGCATGTTAAAGGAAAAGAAGAGAAAATGTCTAAATCACTAAAGAACTACATTACCATTAAGGTAAAAAGCCCGTTCAAGTCGTCTCAGTCCGTGACAGTTTTAATAAACCGGTTTTCTTATTTGTGTGCACCATCAGCCTAGCCCGGGTTCCACACACGTTGGCTTATTTTACTAATCAGAGGCAAATATCATCATCTGGTGTTCTCTAGATTTGTTTTTTCCTCTCATTCAATCCGTGGTATTTATTGTGTGCTTACTTTGTGCGGATCACCGTGCTTCCTGGCATGCTTATATTACTACTCTCTATCATATAGCGGTTGGATTATTTTCCAGCCCCTCGGCCTTGATTTTTTACCTTCCTGAAAATAAGAATATTGGAGTAACTCCTCGAGCCCCGGGAGTGGGCGTAAAAGGCCTGAAGCAATTTTGGATCAACTCAGTAGTCCCTCCCATCCAGGAAATCCGTAGGATTTATTGCACACCTGCCTTGTGCAGAGCACTCTACCTAAAACACTTGGGAGAGGACCATATAATGGAGTTGGTAGACATAATCCCTGGCCTCAAGGAGTTTACATTCTCGGGGGAGGCGGACCCAGAGGAATCTACTGCACCCTCCCTATTCCCTCCCTTCTGCATCGCCTCTGCACTTAGATCTGTACCGTTTCAGTATTTGCTAGTCACACCAACCCCCGCAGCGTGTGTCGCCATAATCTTATACTCTCCCATTTCCCCTATTTGTAATTTACTTTAATGCATATCTCCCCCTATAGCCCGGAAACTTGTGGTGGGCAGGAATCGATGTCCACCAACTCCATTGCTTGGTACCCTACCAAGGACAGCAATCTCAATACGACTGACTGACTGATCTCCCCAGCTGCGATCATTTGTTTCGCGCTGTGAGTGCCTACAAAGAAAGAAGCAGCACGGCGTAATGGATAGAGCCCGGGCCCGGGAGTCAGAAGGTCTTGGGTTCTAATCCCGACTCCGCCACTTGGCTGCTGTGTGATCTTGGGCAAGTCGCTTCACTTCTCTGGGCCTCAGTTAACTCATCTGTAAAGGAAAGATTGAAACTGAGCCCCCTGTGGGACAGGGACTGTGTCCAACTCGATTTGCTCATATCCACCCTAATGCTTAGTACAGTGCCTGGCACGTAGTAAGCACTTAACAAATACCACAGATACCAAAGTGAGTGTTGAGCGCTTACTGTGTGCAAAGCACTGTACTAAGTGCTTGGGAGAGTACAATATAACAACTAATAGACACATTCCTGCCCACAACGAGTTCACAGTACAGAGGGTCTGTCAGTCCACAGGGTCTGAAGTCAAAATTAGGCATGCTTCATGGAAGATGGGCCTGAATGCTAAACAGGAAGCCTGGGTGTGAAGCATTCATTTTGCATCTATATCATTTGCAGTCCTAGAAGGGACTAATGACTAAAAATTAATTTACATACAGGTGATTTATAGAAATAAAAAATGTAAAAGCAAAAAATAACCCAAATGAAAAATAAAAAACTTTAACCACTGGAATTTGGCGATATTTTAGACATCGGGAGTTTGGCTTGAAGCTTTCCTGATGCCCCATAGGATGAATGCCCCTGTCGGTGTGAGGACACCTGTTTAGACTTTCTTTGGTTAATTCTCGCTGCTCTGAGGTTCTGGCCAGCCTGATTGATCGATCGATACGGCAACGGGCAGAGAGCGGAAGCATGGACCAAATCTGTCCTTCTTTGAAGCCGGAAAGTCTGCATCCCCAATTCAGTCCATCAGTGGTATTTGTTGAGCACTTACTATGTGCAGAGCACCGTACTGAGCCCTTGAGAGAAGACAAAACAGGTGGCGGGAGTTCAGCCTCCCCGAGGAGAGCTCCCAAGTGTAATTTCTCTTTCATGACTGTCATGTTTCTGCCCTACCACAGATATCTAACTAGTCTAGAAGTCCAGGGGATCCTGAAACACAGCACATTTTGAACATTGAAGACAAAGAGCTTCAGTAGTTGGAGAGGGTGGAGGTGGACTGATGCGAAACTCCCTTCTAGAAGGAGCTTTTGGGAGGGAGGAAAAGACTGTGGAGTAAATGACACTTCAAAAAAACAAGAACTCCACTAAAGTCTCATGCTCAAGTCAGTCATGTTTTGGAGATTCTTCAGGTCCACTTGGTAATATCCCATCGACTCACTGTTTCAGAAGAAATTTAGCCGAAGAGGGAATTGATGCTAATCCAGTCTTTCAATTTTTCACTGTGTAGTTAATTTTGATCCAATGACAGACCTTTCCCAGCTCCCGTCCTGCATTCAGGCTCAAGAACTGAATTGAAGGTGCAGTATGGCACCCCTGAAGAAGAATAATAATAATAGTAAGAACCGGGGTATTGGTCTGGCGCTTCCTCTGTTTCAGGCCCTGTGCTGAGCCCTGGGATTAGGTACAAGATCCATCGGATCGGACGTAATCCCCTTCCACTCGTAGGGCTCCCGATCTAAGGAGGGAGAATGGGGATTAAGGTACAGAATTAGTTCCACGAAGGTCTTTTGTGGCGTAAAGTCAATCAGTCACTATGTGCAGAGCACTGTACTAAGCATATGCGAGAGTCCAACACAGCAGAATGAGCAGACACGTTCCCTGCCTATAATGATTTTATAGTCTACAGCATCGGGGGATATGAAATAACTGACATATCTGCAGTGAATAATGCAGGGTAATATAGCATCCTTGAACTCGTTGTGGGCAGGAAACTCATCTACCAACTCTGTTGCACTGTACTCTCCCAAGCGTCTAGTACAGTGCTCTGCATACGGTAAGCGCTCAACAAGTATACCTTTGACTGATTAACCTGTGATCCTTTATAAGAGAAAACACAGAAATGACCGGCTAATTATTTTTGTATTTCATTAGGACTTTCTGAAAAAATTCTCTCCAGATGAATTCCGCCTCTTTTGTATGCGTGGCAGTTATAGATCAGGTAAGGAAACATTTGACTTTGTTTGCGCTTTTCTTTTCCAACCTGTTTTCCTACTCTTTTGGGATTTCACTTTGAAGTGGCTTCAGTTGCTTCCAGCTCATATTTCCAAAATGCTGTTTCTCGGTTCCTTTTTGAGGTGAGGGAAACTTTGTGCTTAAAGTTCAAGGGAAACATTATGTTGTTGAAATTAAACCTTCTCTGCTGATGTCAGTAAACACCTAAGGATACGTGTAAGAGCCGATGGATTGTTATAATATTCTAACTAGAGAAGCAGTGTGGCTTAGTGGATAGAGCACAGGTCTGGGAATCAGAAGGCCCTGAGTTTAAATCCAGGCTCTGCCACTTGTCTGCTGTGTGACTTTGGGAGAGTCAGTTAACACCTCTGGGCCTCAGTTTCCTCATCTGGAAAATGGGGATTAAGATTGTGAGCCCCATGTGGGACATGGACCATGTCCAACTTAATTTGCTCATATCTACCCCCAGCGCTTAGTACAATGCCTGGCACATAATGAGCACTTGAGAAATATCATTTTTATTTTTTAAAATAGAAAACAGCTAGATCATAAGCCTGCCACATATTTGGAATTTGAAATAGGACAGACTTCTCGGAGCAGGTGAGGCAGAGACCCAGGATACTAAGGAGAAGCAGCATGGCCTAGTGGAAAGAGCCTGGGCCAGGGAGTCGGGGAACTGGGTTCCAATCCCGGCTGTACTACTTGTCTTCATTTCACTTCATTTCTCTGACCCTCAGTTTCCTCATCAGAAAAATGGGGAGTCAATCCCCATTCTCCCTCCCCCTTAGTGAGCCCCTGTGGGACAAGGACTGTGTCCAACCTGATTAGCTGGTATCTTTTCCAGGGATTTAGTACACAGTGCTTGGCACATAGTAAGCCATTAACAAATGCAGTGATTATTGTTGTCATCAGGAACCACTCTGGAACATAAAAGACCAGGGCTGTTTTGAGGGCCAGCCCTTATCCGTCCCTCAAAAGGCTCAGACTAGACTACGAAGCCATCAGTGATGCTAAGCTAACTGGCCCTTGAGCACAAGTTGTTGGATTTTTTTTTTCCTTCCTGGCTTCCTCTTGAAATGGAAAATCAGTTTCTAGGTCCCCTGGCCTGTGAGCTTCTGCCAGATTTTCCTTTAATGTCCTGCTCTAATAGACTTGAAAAAATTTAGTTTTTTAGTACAGCCTCATGGGAAGGATAAAAGTTATATTTTGCTTTTTTAGACTTCGGGTTTTTTTTTTTAACCACTTAGCTTTAGTGGGTAATCGAGCCTCCCTTGGTTAATAAGGGTTAGGAAGTTCATATGTTGGCTCCTGATGAAGAGTTCATTTTCAATTGCTCTTGCATCTTGATTAGGATAATTTACTCTTGTTCACTGTACTCCCACAACCTATAGGATAGATGCTAAATTGTCCTTTAATGCATATTTCCCCCCATTTTCTCCTCATTTCCTCTTCATTGCGACTATATTTTCATCTCTATGTTCCTGCGGCCTTTCAGGATGGCTCTCTTGGAAATTCACGATCATTTTCTCTTCCCCCTTTGAGGCACTCACGAAATAATAGCTTAAAAGCGACAGCCCTAACTAGATTTTAGTTTCAACTTTCCCTCGTTTGCTTCTTTCCGATTTTCTCGCTGCTTCTTCAGCCAGAGGCTCTCGGCTGGGTTTCTGGACAAAGGGGAATTGGGGTGTTTCCTTGGTGTGCAGTCCGCCCTCGTCATCTGGCTAAGAAGAAGGTTCGTCAGTCAGTCATGTTTATCGAGCGCTAGCTGTGTGCAGAGCACTGGGCTAAGCGCTTGGGAGAGTACAGCAGAAGGTAGGCAGCGTGGCTTAGTGGATAGAGCATGGGCCTGGGAGTCGGAAGGACCTGGGTTCTTATTCCGGCTCCGTACCTTGTCTGCTGGGAGACCTCGGACAAGTCACTTCACTTCTCTGCACCTCAGTTACTCATCTGTAAAACGGGAATTAAAAGCGTGAGCCCCAAGTAGGACAAGGGACTGTGTCCAACCTGATTAACTTGTATTGTACCCCAGAGCTTAGAACAGTGCTTGGTACATAGTAAGCACTTAATAAGTACCATAATTATTATCATCTAGAAGTGTATCTGTGATTCTATCTGATTAGCTTCTATCTACCCCAGCGCTTTAGTGTTTAATAAATACAATGGTAATAATAATAATTTTATTATTAGGCACATCACCACTTTGTGCCTTAGTGACTTCATCTATAAAATGGGGATTAAGAATGTGAGCCCCATATGGAACATTGACCGTGTCCAACCCGATTAGCTTGTATCTACCCCAGCGCTCTGAAGAGTGCCTGGAACAGTGAGTGCTTAACCACTACTGTTAAAAAAAAATAATAATAATGATTAGGCGTGTGTTTGAGAGCCAAGGTCAAGTGAACAGTCCCGATGAGGATGTGATTCTGTCCCTAGTTGGCTGCAAGGGGCCTTGCAGCCCACCTCCGCTAGTTGTGACTGAATGAACGTCAAAGTCATCACTTCTCTAAGGTGACAGTTGGATTTTTAAAGAGCCTTATATCAAGGAGAAAGTGCTTTAGAGCATCCGTGTCCTGACCCCAGCACAGCGTGTTGCGGGCAGGGAACGTGTCATATTTGTCATCTTGCACTCTCCCAAGTGCTCAGTACAGTGGCCTGCACCCAGGAAGCACTCAGTAAGTACGACCGAACGACTGGCTGACGGGCGTTCCTTCCAGTGTTCTCTCTAGACAGGTGGGCCAGGTGGAAGAAGGAGCCCGAATTCTTCTGTCGTGTTCTCTCCTGGTAGTCTGGTGGAGATGGGCAGACCTGACTATCCTGAACTGTGCTTTGGAGAAAGCAACAGTCGAGGCCCTGTAAAATGCATTCAGGAAATTGACACATCTTTTTCAAAGCAGCTTACCCTCTCAAATAGGTGGTGCATTAGAAAGGGTGTATAACCATTTGAAAAATCTGTGGGTTTCAAAAAAATATCTCCAGGTATAGGGAGGGTGGAAGAAAGGAGGAGTTGGGATTAGAACCTGGGTCCACTGACTCCCAAGCCCATGCTCTTTCCACTAGGCCTCCCTGCGTCTCAGAAAGTAACTGGTGGGATTCCCTCCCACTCTCTGTTCTCCTGTGGCTTCTGCAGCTGTCAGACAGAGGAGGTCAGAGGAGCTGGAGATCTTTTCCCAGGCTTCGCTTCCCTTCCTTCCTCCCTTCAGAGCAGGGGCCTGTCCTTACTCAGAAAGCATGATATCTTCACGGGCCACGTAGCCAACCGTGCACAATCCTTCCTATTTCGGCAATCCGGGAATCAGAGGGACGTGGGTTCTGATCCCTGCTCCGCTGCTTTCTGCTGTGTGACCTTAGGCGAGTCACTCCTGTGTGCCTCAGTTCCCTCATCTGTCAAATGGTAATTAAAACCATGCGCCCCATTTGGGACATGGTCTGACCCCAACCTGATGGTCTTATATCTACCCCAGCACTCAGTACAGGGCCTGTTTATATTTATTTATATCATTGTCTATCTCCCCCTCTATAGTTTGTTGTGGGCAGGCAGTGTCTATTGTTGAATGTCTGTTCATCGTTGTACTCTCCCAAGGGCTTAGTACCATGCTGTGCACACTGCAAGCGCTCAATAAATATGACTGACTGGCACATAGTAAGCAAAATGCCAACAAAAAACCCACTCTGTGTTTTCCTAGCAATAGAATACAGCGAGGACAGCATGCAGGAAGCAAAGCACCTCCTCCTGGGAATGTCCTCTTTCATCAGTGATGCGAGGGATTATATGAGAGGGCAGCTTCTCTGCAATCCCATCCGGGAAGATATCCTGTGGGAAAGGTAAGATCCGGCCACTACGGAGAAGCCCCGTCAACTCAGCGTAGGAAGACCACACTACTTTCCTTCCTAATGCTAATCGTCATCATTGTCGAGCGCTTAGTACAATGCTCCGCACCCAGAAAGTGCTCCAGCAAGCTCCCTCGAAAGGAGACGGTAAGGCTGTGGACGGGGAACGTGTCTAAGGTAAATGAGAATAATGATAGTATTACGTGCCTACTATGTGTCAAGCACTGTACTAGATTCAGCCCTCCACCACTTGCCGTTGGATGATCTCGGGCAAGTCACTTCTTCTTCTCTGGGCCTCAGTTACCTCATCGGTAAAATGGGGATTAAGACAGGGAGCGGGTCCAAACTGCTGAGCTTGTGTCTACTTTGGCAGACCGTAAGTTCACTGGGGGCAGGGAGTGTGTTTGTTTATTGTTCTACTCTTCCAAGCGCTTAGTACAGTGCTCTGCAAATAGTAAATGCTCAATAAATTTGATTGACCAACTTAGCACAGTGCCTGGCATATCGTAAGCACTTAAGAGATACTATTAAATAGCAGAACACAATGCCATTTAAAAAAAAATGACTGCAGCATACACAACCGGAAACCACTCTATGGAAAAGAGACTGTATGTTACCTCTCCAGGAAGTTCATATTCCTGGTAGCGCGGCCTAGTGGATAGAGCATGGGCCTGGGAATCGGAAGGTCATGGGTTCTAATTCCACCCTGCTGAGTCGCTGCACTTCTCTCTGTAAAATGGGGATTAAGACCATGAGCTCTACGTGGGACAGGGACCGTGTCCAACCCGATTTGCTTGTATCCACCCCAGCGCTTACTATAGTCCCTGGCATAGTAAGCACTTAACAAATACCATTATTATTATTATCCTGATACTACTGCCCTAACCCTGTACTTTATATCTCCCTAAATTAGAGAATGACTGTCACTTTTATAGTTCTTAGAAAGGCGCCTTTTGTCGTGTAGTCGAAAAGCCCATTACACCTGTGTTCTCTGAATTCTGCCTATTTCTCCCTCCTCCAAGACTAGCCAGCACCAAAGTGAATATAAAGGCCGCACTTGCAGATGACTTTGACACCCGCAGGGCTGTGGATGCCATTATGGACCTCATTCGCCATGGCAACAGCCAGCTTACGGCTGTTACTAAGGTAACCCATTAGGATGTAGAGAAAACGGCAGCCGTCCACGAGGCCCCTCCTTCCACACAGAGATTGGTTGAATGGTGTTTCTTAGAAGAAGGGAGCGGGAGCAGACCACCTCCCCACTTGGCCAAAGCCCCGGTCACGGTCTGGCCCGGCCCTGGTTTTGTTCGTGGCTCAGAAACAGAGAGATAAACTAAATCGTAATCTAAGGAGGAGGCGACCCGTGTCTTGGGAGGGGAGTCCCGAGGGAGCAATCGGGTGGTTTCTGGAATTAAACTTTCCGGCGGGGTGCAGGGAACGGCTCAGAACTTGAGTTCTAGTCCGGAGGGCGGACGTGAGCCGGGAGACAGACAAAACGGAGGTGCCCCGAGAAGGTCGGCGGTAGAGGGGCGGCATGTGCGAGCTGGGGTGTGGTGGGAGAGGAATGAGGTGAGGCCGGAGGGGGGAAAGCCCATCGAGGGGCGGCGAGGGGGTTTCCATATGATAGGGAGATGGATGGGCAAGCAGTCAGGGTTTAGGCTGCCTTCCGGACAGCCGGGGTGGGGAGAGGGGGTCAGGCAGCCAATTAAAGTGTCCTGACCTGGGAGAGGCTGACTATTAAGACGCTTCATCATGTGGTTTGCCACAGGAAACAGGTTCACCCAGAAGCCCCGCCGTCTACGGCTCTATCGTCTCCTTCATCCAAGAGTTTTGCGACACGTTTGGGATCTCTCTGGCCGGCGGCCAGGTAAGGAAGACCGTGGCTCCCTAGAAGCCGAGTTGCGGGGGTGACGGGGCGCCTCTGCCCCGTTTGAGCCCCCCAACCGTTCCACCAAGGGGAAGGAATCCAGATGGACCACTTGGGAAGCGAGCCGGGGCTGCGCGGTTGGGCAGCGGTCCAAGAGGTGGGGACACAGAGCCAAAAGGAAACGGGTTTGGAAACCCTCGTGTGTGCTCACATATGCAGACGGAGCAGGGTGTTAATCATCTTGTTAGTGTAATTATGGTCCTGGTGGAGGAGAAAGGCCTGGTTTTTTCTAGCCGCGGGGAGATGCCCTGGCTCAATCAGTGGTATTTAGCGAGTGCTTAGTATGGGAGAGTGCTGTAACTGCTTCGGAGAGAACAATAGAGCACAACGAGCAGACGCGTTCTGTGCCCGCCCTGGATGCAAGGACAACTGCGGGAGGGAGAAAGTGGGCTGATTAGGAGAAGAGGGAGACAGGGACTAGGCCAGGACCCCCACGGCCACCACCCCCACACAGAGTCCATCAGGCTGGTGAAGTGGGTCTCCTCAACACCCACATCTTTGCTGTCAGTGGGCACTTTCCCAGGTAAACGCAAAGGCAGTGGGAATGGGGAATGGGGGCTGGGGGGAGATAGGGGGCATCCAGGGGAGCTGCAGGCTGGGCAACCGCCTCTCCCGCTTCCGGCTCAGCCTCCATCACTGAAATTTAATCCCTTTCTGTGCGCAGGGCACTGTACTGAGCTACTTGGGAGGACAGAGTTCGATAGACATGATCCCCACGCTCATGAAGCTCAGGGGCAGGAAGGTGGGCTGGGGGAAAGCCCGAGGACCAGGAAGAGTCTGAAATCCGCATTCACCACCAAAAAACAGGAGTTCTGACTATCAAAATCTCCCAACTTTCCGGTGCTGGTGTCTTGCGACTCTCACCCCAGAGCCACCTGGTGTCTTGCGACTCTCACCCCAGAGCCACCTGGGGAGGGGGGACGAGTGAAAGGGAGCGAGTTAGGGCAACACAGAGGGGAGTGGGAGAAGAGGAAAGGAGGGCTCAGTCAAGGAACGTGTCGCCCCACTCTGGATCAGACTCTCCCGAGCGCCTAGGACAGTGCCCCACCTCCAGTAAGCCCTTCGGGCACCGTTGGCGGTTAGCGGGAGGAGACACTCCCTTTCTTAGAGAGTCGCTTTCTTAGAGAGTCGACCCCCACCGGCCTCCGAGTCGAGCGTTCGGGCCCGTGTCTAGTTTGTCTCAGAACAGAGGAGCTCGGCCACGCTCCAGCGGGTGGTAGACGAGCTGGTCCAGTTCCGGCTCCAGGTGCGGACGTACGCCCTGGCACTGCCCGAGGCCCCTCCCGGTGGACCCGACGCCCTCTCGCCCGACGCCGAGCGGCAACGGAAAGAACGAAGGCGCCAGCTGCTGCGGGAGAGGACCCCGCTGCTCCAGGCTTGCGACGCCCTCCGCCGGGACCTGGCCCTTTGTGGAATCAACATCAAGGTGGGTTTGGCCCCGCCAAGGCGGCCCCCCCGCTCTCCTCCCCACCCCCGGCTCCGCGGTTCTGGATCCTCCGCCGCCCGGGACCGCGGAGGTGGTGGACTGGCTCCAGCACCCCACTGCCACTGGGGCAAGGGAGGGCCAGGCCGATCCCCGTAGGGCCGGGCGGCTCGGTGGAACACTCGGCGGTGGGGTGACCGCCCTCTTAGCTCGCTCATCTAGGGGCCCGTAGCCGTCGCCGGGCCAAGCGGAAACCCGGCTGGGTCCTGGCAGGAAGGGAAACCGAGAACAGAGGGCCCCAAGACATTCAAGGTCTGTCCAGAGGTGGAAACCGGCTGGCGGCTTGAACGGAGAGATAAAGTGGGGTTTGGGTGCCCCCTGAAAGGTCACTGCGACCAGGCCCTTCCTGGTCGGGTGGGGGAACGGACCCCAAGAAGCGGTGTGGCTTAGTGGAAAGAGCACAGGCCTGGGAGGCGGGGGACCAGAGTTCTCCTCCCGCCTCCCCCTCTTGCCTGCTGTAGGACCTTAGGCAAGTCACTGAGCATCCCTCTGCCTCAGTTTTTCCTCATCTGGAAACTGGGAAACGAACGAATCCCTCTCCTCCCTTACCGTCAGACTGAAAGCCTCCCCGAGAGACAGGGACTGTGTCCACTCTGTCTTCTACCTGCCCCAGGATAGCACGATTATCTTCATCTTATACTCTTAATTTTCCCAACGATACTACATTTCAACCTGCCACATCCTTCTTGAATCTGACGTTTTTGGCTGCACAGGTTCCTGTGGGAACAAATTCCATGTCTTATCTCACACTGTGCGAAGAAGAATTTCCTTCTGTTTTGAGTTTCCGCATGACTGGGGTGGCCAGAGAGGGCTAAGTGGAGCAAGGTCACATCTTACATGCTTAACTCGGACAAGAAACGGGGGTGGGAGGGACCTAAGCCTTTTCCTACCAACTGGAGCTGGTATGTGGGATCATGAGCCTCAAGCAACCTGGGCTTCTCATCACCTTTCTGGTTTGTGATCAGCCCTGGATTACTTATCACTGTTACTACTGTTAATAATAATAATAGTATTTGTTAAGTGCATGCTATATGACAAGCAGGACACAGCGTCACTAAGGGAAGGAGAGGACACATATTTAGCCCCCATTCTACAGCTGAGGAAACTGAGGCAGAGGGAAGCTAAGTGACTTCTCCAAGGTCACACAGCAGGCAAGTGGCAGAGCTGAGATCAGCGCTCCCATCCCGATCCCCAGGCCTCGACCGCTTCTCTTATTTATGGTTACCTCACATAGCTCAAGGCCACGGCGGTAACTGAAGTGAGTTTCCCAGCGTGGAGACCTCAGGGAGGGGAGTCATTCTGTTAATATATTAAGTCATTCTGTTAAAATATATATTAATATATCCTGTATATATATTTTATATATTAAAATACCAGCATTTTGGGATGTGACACCAATGCACTTCATCTGTTTTGACGACATGGCAAATAGACTTGACCTATAAAATTAAGCAAGGCCTAGAATACTTGGCCATCTCCCGTTTGCATTATCTGTATTTCAGGACAGAAGCAATACTACTTCAACATGGGAAATGCAGGATCAAAGACCCGACCCACCACCTGGAAAAGAGCTGGATTTTAAGAAGCACTTGGAGGGTGCCAAGAACTGAAGCTATTTTAACCCCACAACTTGCCATTAAAGTTCCTGTCGGCATCGAAGACAAAGTTAGTGCCTCAGTCGTTTCTTCCGTTATAAAGCAAATGTCTGTTGTTCCCCTTTTTCTCTTGAATTCATGTCATAATTCAAATCAAGAGAAAAATGGGAACAAAAAATGTATGTACGGCCCATGAAACCCTCCCATTTAGCAACTAGTGGTTTGTTTTTTTTGTTGTCGAGCGGTGAGAGTTTCTGCTTGCCTTTGTAACCAAAAGTTCAGTTGCCTTGGGATTTTTTGGTTCAGAGGGAAATCTCCCTGCCTCTGTGGAGAGCACTCCCTTCGAGTGCTCTAAGGCTGAGGGTAAAGGTGAATGTGTCTGTTATATTGTCCTCTCCCAAACACTTAGTACGGTTCTCTGCGTACAGTAAGTGCTCAAATATGATTGATTGACTGACTTAAATGCGTAAATGAGAAGTGTGGGTCTCCAGCTTCTCTCCAAATGAAATTTAGACTAGGACATCAATTCATTCTCTCAAAAGAAGTGTCTGTCCCCATCCCAGTCGATGGGCCGGAGCCAGGATTTCAATTAAACGTAAGAGGGCTATGGCGTAGGGCCAGGAGTCATAGGGAGAAAAGGGGTGGGAATTTATACACTGTAGTTTTTACACACAGGCTGAAAGTCATCCAGATCTCCAAAATGAACCATCTTTGTTCCAGCCTCTCCAGGGAAGGCTCTTGTGGTGTTCCTGTAGCAGGTGGTAGTAGCTTTATAAGGAAAGTGTCTGGAAAAAGGCAGGAAAAATATAGGTTGCCCACCCCCACCATCCTTCCCCCAACAAACTTTTCAATTTCAACAGAGAACAACTTCATTTCCAATAACATAGAAGCCCTTTTTCACTGGATTCACTATACTTTATTTTCCTAGGGAAAGAAGCTGCTATATTTCCCAGTTTTAGTCTTTAAAATCACAACTGGAACAAGGTGTTTGCAATGGTGAATAAGAGGATTTACAACTTTGGAATACGTGTAAAACCGAGGCATATTAGAAACTTGTATTGATCATTATTACCTGGCAATTTCACTCTGAGAAATCAAAGGGATTATTTTGGCTTGACCCCCAGCTTTAATTTAAAAACAAACACAGAGATCTACTTTGAACCAAATGCAACAGCTGGTTTAAACAAGGTTTTACCTTTAAGGATATTAGAAGGAGCCAAGGGATCTGCGTGACCTAGTGGAAAGAGCACAGGCTCGGGAATCAGATTACTTTGGTTCTGATTTCGGCTCTGCCACGTCTGCTGTGTGCCCTCGGGGAAGTTACTTCACTTCTCTGTGCCTCCATTAACTTGTCTGTAAAATGGGGACTGTGAACCCCTTTGGGACATGGATGGTGTCCATCCTGATTAGCCTGTATCAACCCCAGTGCTTAGTAGAGTGTCTGGCGCATGGTAAGTGCTTAAATACCATTTAAAAAAAAAACCCCAAGATGCAAATCATTTGTTTTCCTCCAGAGAAGTTCATAAAATAGGCTAAACGGGAAGCTTATAAAGGTAGAACCTTGATTAAGGCTTGTGTCAAGGTGTTTAAAAACCCAGTTTGAAAATTGATTTCCAGCTTCAAAGAAAACCGGCGGATGGCTTGGGGGTGAGGCAGTAGTCAAGTGCAGCCAAAAGGTTGAGATTAGTTCCCAAGAGGGGACCAAAAAAAGGGGGGATTATTTTGCCAGGAACCTTACTCTTTTGTGCTTTCTGCGGGAAGGAATTATAAGATAAAAAGTGCAAAGGAACTCATATTAAGTTACCAAACTTGCCCCGTAAGATGACTACAGGAATTCCACGAGGCATCAAATAATCAAACACTAAGCGGCAGGCTCGCAGAACCCAGGCTGCCGTTGCCGTTTTCTCCTCTGCAAATGCGTGCGCTCCACTGATCGGACGAGGTCCCTGCACCGGTGAAAGCTGCACGAGAGACTTCAAGTAAATATAAAAACTCTGTCCAAATTCTCCGAGACAGCGTCCGAGTGGAAGGTAACTGCGGCTGTGGGACGACGCAATGCCAAACGCTCCTTTGATGACGAGCAGGGCGTAGCTGGAATCACAGGTTTAAAAGGGTGATTTCAGAAACTCTCTTTCCTCCCCTGCTCTCTCTCCCCCGACTATTACTTTCAGCTCTAAGTACCGTCCTGTTAAATGCCTCGACTCTGGCTGCTCTGACCATTTCTGTTCCCTTCTGTCCCAGGCTAGGCCGTGTTGGCTTTAATTCTCAAATGCTTTAGTGGAGAGTTGGTCATTTTAGCCCAGTGCTCATTTCGAGTTGTAGGACTGAGCGTTGAACATCTGGATTGCCTTTTGCTAGTTGTTCCAAAGGGCAAGTGACTCTGGTTTTATGGGGACCGAGGGCCAGATTTTCCAGATTTCAGTGGACCACAGGGCTGAGAAATCACATTCAAAACTGCCAGTAACTTGGATAACATTCCCTTAGTAAAGGAGCTAGGCCAAGTAGGAGAAAATACTGACATAAAAGCCCAGACCCAAAGGATGGTTCGGAAGGGCTAAGCCTTACCGAGAGACCAGAAACCAAATTTATGGCCCCGGTGTGCCGACCAAGCAGTCCGGAGAGGCTGGTGGTGGGAGGATTTTATTTTCTTATTCACGTCCAGTGCGAATTTCCAGGCCTCACCCTTCTGTTACCGCTAAATAACACTAAAAAGGACAAGAATACTTGGGCTGTAGTTTTATTACCTCTGCAACAACATCTTATTTCACCCACTATTCTGAGTTCCAGACTCCTAGGTTGATCAATTTTTCTCATCTTAAAAATCAAAAGGCTACTTCCAGCAGATCTGTCCTGCTACCGCACTTACAGGAGGCCCGTCGTTTGTACGGAGTCCACGGTTCCTCCCGCGGCCGGGCCTTTTGTCTTCTCTTCCCCTCCGTCCTTTTAGCTTCAGGTTTCAAAGAGTTTGTTGAAGGCTGTCCCGATTTGGGCGATCATGTCGGTGGCGGTCATGGAGCGCCCGTGTTTCTGGAAGGCCTGGCTGTTACACTGCCTCGTCAGAGAGCAGGCTCCGAAGGCGGCCACCAGGAAAGGATTCTGACTGCAAGGAGGGAGAGAGAGGGCGTCAGGGGAAAGAGGCTCAACTCGGACGGCGGCAATCAAATATCCAGAAACCATCAAGTAAGAGCTAATGATAATTATAAGAATTATGGTATTGGTTGAGCGCTTACAGTATGCCATGCACTGTACTAAGCGCCGGGCCTCTGTCGTAATCCCCATTTTACAGATGGACAGGGAGGCACAGAGAAGTGAAGTGACTTGCCGGAGCGTCACACAGCAGGCGGAGCCAGAATTAGAACCCAGGTCCTTCCGACTCCCAGGCCCGGGCTCTTCCCACTAGGCCACGCTGCTTCAACCTGCATGTAGCAGACTGAATCCTTCCTGGCAGCCTTTCTAGCTAGCTAGGGCCCTAACCATCCTTCCCTCCTTATTTCTCGTCGCCCGAGCGGCAAATTGGCAGGCAGTGCCACCTTTTAAAAATCTACAAATGACTACGGACTGGGTCCAATATGATTGTCTGCTATCTACCCAAGATATGAATGAGTGCTTCATTCACTCAATCGTATTTATTGAGCACTTGCCGTGTGCAAAGCACTGTACTAAGCGCTTGGGAGAGTATAGCATAACAGACATTCCCTGCCCTTGAGCAGGTGCTTAAATACCATTAAAAAACTGCAAAGGAACCAGTGATACTCAAAGGAAAGGATAGGGCACCGTACCCGTTGGTTTTTTCCGGCCCGGCAAGGAAGGCCCAGTGGGCGAAGACGCCCAGAGAACCCGCCAGGAGGTCTCCTTGGCCCCCGCAACGCCGATTGCTCCCTTCGTGACTGCATACGAGGACTGAAATCAAAAACAGGCGTTACCGTCCACGTCATCCTCCACGGTCCCCTCCGCCCCGCCGGTCCCGGGGGAAGACCGATCCCACAAAAAACCCGGAGTCTCCTTCACTGTCGACTGCTGAGAGGTGGCGATCAAAGAGAGATGGTTCTATTGGTCGACTGCTTCAAAAGTCGAGGCTCCCTTCGAAGTCTTGAGAAGCTCTGGGGTTTTCCACCCCCACATTTCAGGGGTGGTAACTCAGCTTGGATGCTTCTAAGTACAGACAGGCCCTTCGGCAACACAACACATACACACCCGCAAACGCCCCCCCCACACACACTCCCACTCACCCACCAGTTCTCTCAATACCGCCAGAACTGGAGCGACCCCAACCCCAGATAACTGGTTCTAATTTGGAACTCTGGCCCCAGGATCGTTCTCAGCCTGAGACCCGTCTTGCCCTTGCGGTCCGAGGGGTCACCCCGGTATAACTCACTTCTTTTTGATCACTCTTTTGCCAGAATTTAATGCAGCTTTTAGATTTCCTTCTATTAAGAACTTGGCTTCAATCCCGGGGCGTTCAAAAGAGATCCAAATACGATAGAAGCTCATTCTACAAAAGACGCCAAACCACCACCCCGAAAACATGATTTGGGTCCCACACCCAGTCTCTTATTATTCCTTTCACTCAGGCGAGGAGAAAATGCATTATCCACTTTTCTCTATCGGGTATGCTCGTGTTGATTTTAGAGGTAAATTCAATACAAAGAACTTTTCCCTCTACAAGCAGTTTGCATTTGACACAAGTGACATTTCTGAAGATGAAAAGAGCCTTTCAAAAGGAACCTTTTTCAGAGAACATTTACTCTGGAATTTTTTTCCACAGCTATTGCACAAGTGCAGAGGACTGACAAGAGTTGGCTTCAACTCCTCAAACAATAATAAACCTTGGCTTTTTCATGGCACTTTGGTTCCTAATTCTTTGGGAATGTTTTTGTTTTCTTTAGCATTTTTCTTCACAAGCTGGATATTATATATTCCTTTTGTGTCAACTATTGGAAGGACAAAGCTTTCTTTGATGTTTCCCTACCTCTGTCTCACAATTTGGATTTAAGAAAAATGGGCTTTGATTCTTTTAACCGAAACAGAATTTGTCTAGGAGTCTGACTGTTTTAAGCTTTGGTCTCTTTCATACCCACCTGGAATTCTTCCCTAAGGAAAAAACCCCTTCCTTCAGAGAAAGCAGCAAGGCCTAATGGATAGGGAATGAGGCCTAGGAGTCAGAAGAATCTACGTTCTAAGCCAAGCGCTCACTTGTAAAATAGGGATTAGAACCCGTGACCTCCTGACTTGCAGGCCCAGGCTCTATCCACTACACCATGCTGAAAAGCAATGGTCTGTTCCTCTACCAAACTTCTGATGTGGGACTACAAACCAAACCTTTAAAGGTTAAGAGCTTAAAGGCTTGATTTATCTAGTCCCAGCTCCACCACGTCTGCTGTGGGACCCTGGGCCAGTCACTTCAACTTTTCTGAGCCTCATCTGTAAAATGGGGATGAAGACTGAGAGCCCCACGTAGGATAAGGACTATGTCCATCCTGATTACCTTGTATCTACCCCGGTGCCTGGCACATAGTAAGTGCTTAACAAATTCCATTATTATGATTATTACGACTACATCAAGAGCTCAATACCATTGATTGTGAAGCCAACCTAGGGACAACTAGGAAAGAGTGGGGCAGGAGACGTTGCTCTTTAAAAAGTAAAATACATCTCCTAATTTCTAATTAAGCCCAGCATTCCCAAAAAGTTGATGGCTGCAGGTCAGCGAACAAGGCACTGAGCCAGAGATTTGAAACGAACAAGAGCTCAATCTGTAGAATCCCATTAGATCCTATCGCTGGCTGGCCAGAATGGCAAAGAGCAAAGAGAAGGTTTGTTCGTGAGGCAAAGAGTCCCAACAGTCCGTCCGAATTAGTCCCCGGGTCTTTTTTAGATGGATTAACATCGACCATCTGCCCTACGGAATCATTCACAGCTCTCACCCTTCCTCCTTTGCAGTGACGTACGGCTGTAACTAGAAATTTACTCCTAGGAGAGTTTAGAAATCGATGAAGTATGTTTATCCAGTAACCATGTTACACGTTCCCCAAAGGAGATACCACCGGCAGCCTCACTTACCCTTTTGACCATCTGAAAGAAGATCTCTCTCTCCTTTCTGGACAATTGTCAGGTTTCCAAAGGCTCGGCTGAGTCTTAACACGCATCCGTGGTGATCGTCACCGTCTACGGGATCTTTAACCTGTGATTCGAGAAGGGAAAGGGAGTTTCGACCTTGACCACTGTGGGCGGCAAATGTGTCTACCAACTCTGTTGCACTGGTCTCACCCAAGGGCTTAGTCCAGTGCTCTCCGTACGGTAATTGCTCAATAAATATTACGACTGTTGGGCTGAGCAACAGAGTTAGTAGTAAAAATAAAACCGACTCTAAATGGAAAGGGGGGTGGGGGACATTTAAAGGTGCCTGATGGGACTGGGGGGTTGTGCACTGGGGGGACAGGAAGAAGGAGAGGGGAAGAAGAAGAGGAGGGGGAGGAAAGGGAGGGAGAGGAAGAAGGATGAGGAGGAAAGGGGAGGAGGAGGGGAAGAGGAGGAAACAGGAGGAGGTGGAGAGAGGAAGGGAGCAGGAGGAGGAAAGGGGAGGGGAGAAGGAAAGGAAGGGGAGGAGGAGAAGGGGAGAAGCAAAGCATTTCACTACGAGGAGGTGACCCTCTACTGACCGCAAAGCCCAGTGTAGATGAGGGAAAGGAAGACGCACCTAATACCACAATCATTATTATTACTATTTTATTATCATTAACAACTCACCACGCTTTCATAAAGTCTGCTAAACTCCATAAAGTTTGGCGTCAAGATTGCTCTCTGATAGCCCTGGATGAGGGATGGGTGTTGAGTAACGAGCCACAATCCATCCTGCAACAAAATATAAGGGCAGTAAGTGACACGATCCACTCATCGGAATGTTCATGGCTCAGCGAAGAAATGAGAGGAAACGTAATACTCACTGCATCGATGACGATAGGAATACCCTTGGCCTTTGCCTTTTCTATGATGCCCTATGAAAAAAGGCAGATTAGATGAAGAAACTAAAAAAATGCCGATTTGCAAAGAACCTGAAAGAAAATCTGGAATCACCAGACAAAGTAAGAGTGCTGAACAATGAATGTAGCTGGGGAGCCCCCCTTCTCAAAAAGGGAGCAATCGTGAGATAAATACTTGCATAAAACAGAGTCCACCTGACACCTTACACCTTAAAACTACTTGATACTGAAAAATACTCCATTATTTCATTGTGGAGAATAGAATATACTTTACATACAATGTATGTATATGTGTGGGGAGTGGAGGGGTGTGGGGAGTGGAGGGATGTGAGGGGGAGGACGATGGACAGAGCAAAGATTCTACAGTTTCAACCAATATGACATGCTTCTAAGAATACAGTCACAGCAAAAGCAGTTGAGGACCACTTTCCCCCTTGAGATTTCCTCCAGAGACAACCACCTTAACTCAAAAGAAATGGCATTTTAAAAATGAACAGGCTTGGCCTCGATTAGTCCCCAGTTTCTCACACATCAAAAACCTTCCCATAATAGTACAGTCCTGGCAGATTTAGTTTCACTGCCCTCAACCCATAAGGACCTCAAAAATGCTCTACTTGTAAGACATCAGGAAGGGGGAGAGAGGGAATGACTTAGAATATAGGTTACCTTGGCATTCCCTAGTAGAACATCATCTCTCCCTAAACCAGGTCCTATGACAATGGCGTGCAACCTCGGTAACCATTTTTCCACTTCATGAACAGCATCGGGGCTGTCACTAAATAGAGAAAACAAGCACAAGTGGATTTACTGACAATACTCGATCACAATGAAGGTCAGGCCCAGAAGTTACTCGTACTTCTGCAAGGAACCTGGTTTGCTTTCACTTGTAAAAATGTCATCTGATGAACTATTAAAATTCATACTTGTAAACACGAACCACGTGATCGTAGGAATTAGTCTAACGAAAGGGATGATGGCTTTATATAGTCTTCATCCTCATCTATGTCTCCCCCTCTAGACTCTAAGTGTGTTGTGGGCAGGAACGTGCCCGTGATACGTTATATTGCACTCTCCCAAGTGCTTAGTACAGTGCTCTAGGCACTGTAAGTATTCAACGAATACTATTGGTTGATTCTTCCTTTCATAACGGCTTTTGTTTTTCTTATGGAAATTATTTTCCCCAAGAACACAACCGAATGAAAACCAATGTACTTATTTGAATATTTTAGTCAGTTTCTGAGTGCCCAAAAATTACAAAAAAATTCTGGCTAAAATGACAAAATATTCTGCAGGAATTGTGTATATCATTTGGGAAATATCTGTAGGAATTATGTATGTCATTTTGGAAATACAGCATTTGAGTAAAATTTCCAAATCATACACATGCTATTAATAGTCAGTAAAATAAACGAATACTTTTTCCCTTGCTGCTGCACTTTCCGGACTGATTATTTAGAAGCTGAAATTGAATCACTTTATATATTTTCCTTGGTTTAAATCGTAGAATATTTTAAAGATAGGTGAAATGAAATTGAACCAAATATCTAATCCCTTATTTCAAAAAAGAGAGAGCTCCGGCACAGACAGTGGTACCCACAGAAACCAAATGTTACACCTGAGAAAATATCCCGAATTGAAGAAGTACCATTCCAGCTCTAATTTGTAAAAATCCAATTACAAGCATGACAAAAAACAGAAAAGTTGCTTAATTTGAATACTATTTTGAGATGATAATACAGAAAGGTCTTTTACAACCCATGTTACAGAACACTACTGTTAAATTATGACATTCATTTCTTCATTCAATTGTATTTACTGGGCCCTTACTGTGTGCACAGCACTGTTCTAAGCGCTTGGAAAGTACAATTTGGCAACAAATATTCTTCCCCTAATGCCCTCTTTCCGGATACAATGGGAAGTGGGGTCAGAAGATACAATTTTGCTCATGAACAGGGCACTGATCAAGGCAAGAGTTTTCTATACCATCAGGAACACAAGGCCCTCATTCTAGAATGGAGCGATTCATTCATTCAATCTTATTTACTCAGCGCTTACTGTGTGCAGAGCACTCTACTGAGCGCTTGCAAGAGTACGATATACCAATAAATAGGCACTTGGATCCCTATGCTTTGGACATTTGGTATTCACCCCACAGCACCTATATACATATCTGTAAATTATTTATGTTAATATTGACTCCTCCAGACTGCAGCTCATTGTGGGCAGGGAATGTGTCTCCCTACTCTGTTGTATCGTACTCTCCTGAGCGCTTAGGACAGGGCTCTGCACATAATAAATGCTCAATAAATACCACAGACTGACTGAAGAGAGAGGAACGAGTAGTGCGCCTATACCCGGATCTCCAGTTCCTAGCTCCGGGGCACGGACAACCTAGAGAGGAGGTTATAGCTTGCAAGAAGTTGAAAGGAAAGAAATAAGAAAACAAAAACAATTTATAAGGCCCAGCCAAATATTTTATGTATAAAGGTAGCCAGAATCCTTAATGCCAGTAAGTTCATGAATCAGGAAGTAGCATTTATTTTCTCTGTGACTTTAGATGAGGGACTCTGAAAGATCTCAGTGAACTGTTTTACAAGGAATAAACACATTTTAGGAATGTAAACTCACAGTGAATATAAGAATGACGGCACTGGTCAGGGTGGTATTGGAATTCCTGGAATCTGAGCCTAAATAAATAAATAAACAAAAATCACAATATCATGCGGTCTGGAAATTGTGTTGTGGTAAAAATAAAGTGCTTGGGAGAGTACAATACAACAGACTGGGCAGACGTGTTCCTGGCTCACAACGATCCTACAGTCTAGAGGGGAGAAAAGACATTAATTCCAGCTATAATTTGCTAGGTTCTTGTACTATAAATTGTATTTCCACCCATTCTGCTGTGACAAAGAGGGTGGCAGATGTTCAATGCAGTTATCAGATTTTTTAAAAGCCCCAAAACTTCACAGGTCTCTACAGTACTTAATCTTCCAAGTTACCAGAAGTCTCTGATCTATAGATGAAAGAGTCCCACTTTTGTTGTGCCAACACTTCTGGTAATTATATGACTATACATTCACTTTTGGGCCAGGGAGCACTTTCAGTGCCACGGGGCTTAGGAAGCAAGCACGGATTTGGCAGGGAGCCATGGAGCCCCCCCAAGATTCACAGGCCTGCACACAATTCAGAACCTCCCCCCCGCCACACGATTAGGCCAAATGGTTGCACTGAAGTGAATGAGGACGGAACCTTTTCAACTTAAAAACCGTGCGTCGTTGAAGTGAATGAGGACGGAACCTTTTCAACTTAAAAACCGTGCGTCGTTGCAAGAAAATCCTTACAGGATGGGATGGACGATCAGCTCCGGGCTGTAAGACTTAATCACAGTTGCTGCATCTTTGCTGCAGAAGACATGAGATAAATCTGCCCCCTAAGAAACAAATTGGCAGAGACGGCTGTCAATGTTGGGGGCCCGACCAATAAGCAGAACTAGAACTGTCCTACCAGCTGCTATTTAACTGCTCAGAATTGCCATTATCTGAAATCAACCCATGGTATTTATTGAGTGCTTACGACATATAGAGCACTGAACTATGTGCTTGGGAGAGTATGATTCAATGGATTTTGCAGACCCGTTTGCGGCCCATAACGTCCAGAGGACGTTACAGTCTAGATCTGCATTGTGTGACAGGTGTAGGCGGGTATGGAAATACACATTTTCAATACAGTGGGAATAGAGCTATAATCTATGTGTACAGGGAACATGTCTACCAAGAAGCAGCAGTGTGGCCTAGTGGGCAGAGCAAGGGCCTGGGGGTCAGAAGGATCTAGGTTCTAATCCTGGCCCGGCTACTTGTCTGCTGTGTGACCTTGGGCAAACCACTTCACTTCTCTGGGCCCCAGTTACCTCATCTGTAAAATGCGGATTAAAGCTGTGATTGCCCATGTGATTGGCTTACATCTATGCCAGCCATCGGTACAGTGCCTGGCATGTAATAAGTGCTTAACAAATACCATAAAGAAAAAAGAGAGAAAGGAGTGGTAAAGTCTTCCCTTCCCCCCCACCTCTGCCTATAAATCCATCCAGAAATGAGAAGTGTGTGAGAAGCCAATTTTCCACTTAGAACCGTAGGAGTGGAGAGAGAGCCGTCGAGGGCTGGATGACCACAGCAGCTGAGGGGCTCACTGGAGGCCCTCTGAAGGAAATCTGGATTTTTTTTCCCATCCACCTGGTATAAATCGTTACCTATCACAGGCACCTAAGCAAGACTATTTTTCAGACCGGCTAAAGCTGCCGTAAATGACTACTTTGTCCCTAGGAGTTTTTTCTAGTTCGTGCCCAGCAAATTGGAAGCTTGCAATGACTCAGGTACAGACAAGCTACCATCAGTTTAATTAAGAGCTCGACTAAAATATAGGGTTTGAAAATAACAGGAAAGAGGCTTAAGTCTATGGAATCCTAATCGTGAAAACAGAAGCGCCTACCGTTGTATCGGACTTGTTTTCATCATCAACCTAAAATAATGTACAGCTAGACAACAGACCCGACAGCTAGACAATCGGTAGGAGATTTAAACGAACATACCGCTTTAAGAGCCGAAATTGCTGCGAAGTACGGTGCCCCCGTATACCTAAAAGCAAAACGGTCTAGATCAGAAAAGTTTTAAGTGACTAGACAAGTATCAAAAGCCAGTTTAGCAGTAAAGTTACACAAATCAGGGCTGGATTCACTTTGTCGCTAAGCAAAAAAAAAAATTACAACTTTCCACAATGATCTTTGCAAAAACTGTCAACACTTCAAAGCTGAAAGAATGTGTGCACACATTCTTTTGCTAGGTGAAATTGAGTTTATTATGCAATGACAAAATCTCTTCCTGCTTGACTACAAGTGAGATTAATTTTAAAAGATTACATGGAATTTTCACTCCCGATCTCCAAGTATCTATGAGGTTAATTTAGGATTCATTTTCCTAAGTCATTAAATTATAGGGCTATATTCGTTAGCCCTCTGCAAGGCTCAGAAATTCATGTAAGATTCCTGCTCAAAAAGACTTCAGACCAAAGTAGAAATCAGATTCATGCTATATTGAAGTGGCTCCTTTCGGGCAGGGAACGAATCTACCAAATCTGTTGTATTGTCTTCCAAGTGCTTAGTACAGTGCTCTGCACAAAGTAAGCACTCAATAAATATGACTGACTGATCCTAAGATTCATCCACCACTCCCATAGGGGACCCCATACTTTAAAAAAAGGACATTATTTTAGTTGGCACGCTTAACATTTTTAACTTACTCTTGGCATCCTCCAACTATGCCTATCCTTCCATCTTGACCTTTATGTTTTTTGGTAGTCAGAGGAGGAATGACATTTCTCACCAATTGAAAAATATTCTCCATATCCTTTACGGAATGTGTTTTATGAAGTGAAAATGATCTCTCTATAACTGAAAGATAAGGAAAGGTAATTATGATTTCAGAAAGTTACTGATTTCAGTACAGACAGTTCAGAACTTTGAAAAACATTGCTAGATATCATAACTGAAGAAAATGACCAACTTGAAGAACTTTGATTACGTTATCTGGTATCCTTCAACACCACAGATGCTGTTTCACTTATTTCTTGATTTACTCTGAACAGGTTATAGTTTTAAATTTTACAGAAAAATCTCTGGATCACTAAAGTCATACCGTTACTCATTTGGATGCTACTTTTTAAAAATACAAAAGGAACGTACTTTCTAAGGGGCATTTAAAAATGAGGTGATCAGTTCCAGACAAACTTCCTGTATACATTTTTATTTCTATTCAAAATAAGTCAGCTGCAATGGGAAAATAGGAAAGTTGTACAATGTTCATAGATGGAGCAAAGGCACTAGCTAAATACATTCAGTCAAATCAAAAAAATTCTTAAAGTCTAGACATTTTCTCTACATAAAATGTCAAAGTTTGCTTTGATGAACTCAACTGCTAAATCAATGGAAAATGTGCTCAAAACCTTACACTGGGAAACAATGGCATGATGTAATTTCATGCTTGTCGTTTAAGGTTCTTCTGAATGTCATCGAACTTACTAAAATTAAGGTGTAGAAAAAAGTAATAGGGAATCCTCAAATATTTTGCTGCCCACCTTATTCATCTACATAAATTCTGGTACTCAGCAATCAAAGCCCCATATTAATGCACTGACATAACCATTTCTCCTCAAAACAAGCTACTATTAACAAACTACACAGTAATAAACCTTCAGAGGGAAGGAAAGTGTGCTCAAGCATAGAGCAGGCTAATCTCTTGAGCCATAAAACGTCCAATTTAATTAACAATTTCCTCACAATAGGACACAGTAAAAACCCCACCCCACTGCCAGAAACACTACAGTGTGATCCAGATTTAACAAAGCACATCTTTTATTTCTGAGAACGGGGACTAAATCTTTCACTGCCCCACACCTCCTTCAGCCTCTCTATCTACCCCACCCCTAGCTCCCAAATTATTACCCCTTTTCTTTCCAGTATTACTCCTCTAAGAAATATGCACTTCCTCATGAATTTTCTCTCTCACCCTGTTGTGAAAAGTTGTTTCCATGGCGCTTACAAATCAGATGAGATATGAAAGGGGAAATTAAGTGACAGAGTAATTTAATTCTACTAGCGGTGTACTGAATGTTAGTGGAAAAAAGTCAGCTTTAAACCATAAAAACCATGACAGGTATTCAAACCCGGATTCACAGAAACTCTAACATGTCACCAATCTAGCAATAAAAACTCATTATCCTTAATTCCCCATCCTAAAAACAAGTATTTTTTCCTTATCTAATAACTTCACAGTCATGCTATCAGTAATTTAAAATAACTTATTTAAAACGATTGAGGAAATTATGGCTCTCTTCTAATGGGCTGAAAGTAATCAAATTTCCAAAACCGCAGCAAGTGCTTTTTGGAAAAAGGAACCATTTACGATTTTACAGTATGTAAATTAAAATGAAAAGCAGATATTACCTATGGCACGCACATACCCATCAACAAAACCAGACTTTAATATGTTTGAATTTTAAAAATAAATTAGGCTGACTTTCTAAGTACTCCGACATTGCACATATTCTTTTGTAGTGGTTTTGTACACTCTTCTAGTGATGAATACCATTAACACCATTATTCATCTTGATATCACATTGTAAGTGTACGGTGCAGGTGGTGAACCGTAGTGTAGGCAATATAGCGCAGAATTCATGAGCTATCTTGTCGGGAAAGACATGGGCTAAAGATTTCACCCCAAAAAATAAATCAATAATCAAATGAGGTCTCCAGCCACCACCCCTAGGTGAAAAAAAAGTACGTATTTCATTCTAAAAAAGACCTCTCCGAAAAGCAGCCACCTTTCTTTCAGAGAAGCAGCGTGGCTCAGTGGAAAGAGCACGGGCTTTGGAGTCAGAGGTCATGGGTTCGAATCCCTGCTAGGCCACTTGTCAGCTGTGTGACTTTGGGCAAGTCACTTAACTTCTCGGTGCCTCAGTTACCTCATCTGTAAAATGGGGATTAAGATTGTGAGCCCCACGTGGGACAACCTGATTCCCCTGTGTCTACCCCAGCGCTTAGAACAGTGCTCGGCACATAGTAAGCGCTTAACAAATACCAACATTATTATTATTATTATTATTATTTCTTTTCTAGTTCGACACGCTTTTCCTCTTTAAGAGCATTTTAAGAATGTAAATGAGTAGTTTAAAATGTTTTCAGATTAGCAAATGCAAATCTAGAGTTTCCCTAAGTTTTCAGTGAGATTTACTCAACTCTTCTTCACCATTTGAAGCTAGGCAAGACCCTATATCCAGCAAATGTTAACACCTGACATGTTTCAGCATGTTCTATAGCAATCAGGTCTAATAGGCCACCAAGCCAGAACTTGTAAAGAAGCATACGGATGGCCACAAATGTCAGAATAAAATATTTAAAATAAAGTGTCAGCTGCAGAACACCAAGAACATGAAGCAAAATCTCTTGGAGAACATAAATATCTACATTGGGCATGTTCGGTTATTTGTAAAACTCCTGGCAAGTTTTTCCAGAGGGGTTTTTTTTTTTTTTTTTTTTTTTTTACCAAGAATGCTTTTCTCTTGGCCCAGGTCTTAATTGCAGGGTCTTATGTACAGTAGTTTTTCTAGGAAAAATAAATCCAGCGATAAGCTACACAGATCCAAGTGAAGAGATGAAGGGAGCCGGGGAAAAGAGGGTTTAATCGGGGAAGGCCTCTTAGAGGAGATGTGACCTTACGACTGAAAGAGCAAATGGAAGAGCTGAATGGCCATGATTCTGAGGAAGGTTATTTGTTATGCGCTTACTGTGAGCCAAGCACTGTTCTAAGCTCTGGGGTAGATAAAAATTAATCAGACTGGACACAGTCCCTGTCCCACATGGGGCTCAGTCTTAATTCCCATTTTACAGATGAGGTAACTGAAGCAGAGAGAAGTTAAGTGACTTGCCCAAGGTCAGCCAGCGGACAAGTGGCAGGGCCGGGATTAGAACCCAGGTCCTTCTGACTCCCAAACCCAGGCTCTATCCATTATGCCATGCTGCTTCCCATTGACTTAACACTTTTTTAAAAGGTGCTTCTGATTCACCTTTTTTAGGTTTCACGATATTGTGGCTTGTTACCAACCCAGACCACAATGTTTTGCTTTTGTTAAATCAAAAAAAAAAAAAGGTAACAATAGGTTTTCTAGTCATGAACACATGACCTTTCCACTCATGCCCCAGATCAGAAAGATTCTCACAAACAGATTACTTTGATGGAGCCTTTTATGACCCTCACTGTAGTCAGGCATGAAATAATGCTTTTTCTGATGTGGGCAAAGCTTAGGACTTAATAAATGAAAGTTTTGTGAATAAAATTCAAATGTTATTTAATGGAAAGCAGCACTAGAAAGTTTTAAAGGTAACACCACATTCGTTCTCTTGTATTCATTGAGTGCTTACTGTGTGCAGAGCACTGTACTAAGCGCTTGGGAGAGTACAATACAACAATAGACACATTCCCTGCCCACAGTGGACTTACTGCAAATATCTATCTTTTTTGCACTCACTAAAAAAAGTAACGCTATCAAAAATTACTCTCAGCTAGGCTACAAAAAATGTACTTAGTGGAGAAAGTGCTGCCGCCATAGAATTAAAATTAATTTTATCATCATACGCTCGGTGATTTGCTCGCTGAAGGGAACTAGGTGGTCCGTTCTGTGACCCCTGAGAGACGGTTGAAGAAAGTCCAATGAACATCTGCCCCAAGATTTACAACATCTGAAATTCCCGGGCAGGCTCCTCTTCCCGTCGCTTGTCCTCGATTTTCAGCCTCAGTTCTTCCAATTCATAAAACGTCTGTTCGGCGTTCATACTCTGTTGTAGAAACTTCATCATTTTTTCCAGCGTTAAATTGGTGTGGCATTTTTTCGATCTCTTCGGCGGAGGGACCGGCGGTGTATAGCGGTTGCAGCGTCGATTTACTTAACATCTAAAAAACAAGGACAGTATTTTTTTCACTTATTAAAAAAATTCCAAGGGTGTCAGACAATTACACTTTATCCTAAGGCTGTTTTTTTTTTTAAAAAAATTAAGATAAATATTTTTGGCAAATGGCACAAAAAAAAAAAAAAGAGAGAGCGATGCAGTATACCAACTGGAGTCCGGGCCTAAGTCAATGAGTTCAAGTGCAAAGAACCAAGGACCTGGGTTCTAATCCCCTCTCTGCCACTTGCCTGCTGGGTGATCAAGTCACTTAACATCTCTGAGCCTTCCTTTTCTCACCTGTAAAAGGGGGGCTAAGTACCTGTTTACCCTCCCGATCTGATTACACCTATCAACCCCAGTATTTAGTATAGTACATAGTAAGCACTTAAATACCACACTTATTATTGACCAGCTGATAGCTGAATTCAGGGAAAAAAAACTTCATGGTTTTCCGTTATATTGAAATATTGCATTAAATGGTAAACTTCAAGATCATTTTTTTGATCTTCTAAAAAGTTTGGTCTGCAAAGTGGCAAAACCAATTTATGTTCTAACAAAAGTTCACATTACATTCAACCAAATGTCCTGGCACTGAGGGCCAAAAAAAAAAAGAGGAGAAAAGCCCAAGATTGATTGACACCCCTGTCTTATTTTAAAATTTGTTGACAACCCTAATTGAGGTTCAGTAAATGAAATAAATGGTCCAAAGGTTTTTTGGGTTTTTTTTGTGGGGGGATGTCAAATCATCATTTGGGCCTATGTATTGACTTACAAATGTATCAATCAACTGTATTTATTTAAGCGCTTACTAGGTGCAAAACAGTGCACTAAGTTCTTGGGAAAGTAAAATAGAATTAGCAGAGACATTCCCTGCCCATAATGAGTTTACAAAACTTACTGCTTAAAAGAGTCTAGTTCTACCTGCCTTGGAGCAGCCAACTGGGTGGATCTGAAATACTGAAATACAATCTTTTCTACCTGGGGTTTTGCCCTAATGTCAACTGGGCCAGAATCGGAGATAGAAGAGTTTATTTACCAGAAACAAATGTTAAGCCAGAGAGTGTCACGCTGTTTGCATACATGATTGAGATTTCCAGATGGACCCCAAGGGTGTATCATTTCTAAAACATTAATCTCCTGACTCTTTGGACTAGTAGGGAAAAGGAACAAGGAGACGTCAGAACCAAGGAATAAATGCAGAAATAGAAGCTGAAATGTTCGTTATTAACAAGTGTCCTTCCACATCAACGGGGCCGAACTGTGGGGTCCCAGTGAGGAGCCGTGTGGCTTAGTGGTTAGAGCCCGGGCCTGGGAGTCCAAAGCCCCGGGTTCTAATCCCAGCTCTACCACTTGTCTGCTGTGTGTAACCTTGGGCAAGTCACCTGATTTCTCTGTGCCTCGGTTCCCTCATCAATAAAACAGGGGATTAGGACCGTGAGGCCCCTGTGGGACATGGACTGTGTTCACCCTGCTCAAATCCATCCATCAATGGTATTTACTGAATGCTTACCGTGTGTTTAGTACAGTGTTCTGCACCCAGTAACCACTCAATAAATCCCACTAACTGCAGAGCACTGGGCTAAGCGCTTGAGAGGGTACAATCCGACAGCATTGGCAGATAATAATTAAAAACAATCACGGTATTTGTTAAGAGCTTATTATGTACCGGACACTGTTCTAAGCGCTGGGGTGGACACAAGGTGATGAGGTTGTCCCGTGTGGGGCTCACCAGTTTTAATCTCCATTTTACAGATGAGGTAACTGAGGCACAGAGAAGTTAATAGGGCACACAACAGGCAAGTGGCGGAACCGGGATGAGAACCCACGTCCTCCAACTTCCTTGTCTGCCCTGTAACCTTGGGCAAGTCGCTTCACTTCTTTACGCCTCAGTTCCCTCATCTGCAAAATGGGATTGAGACCCATGTGAGATAAGGGCCAACTGGATTTGCTTGTATCCTCCCCAGCGCTTAGTGGAATGCCTGACATATACTGAGCGCTTAACAAATATCAGAATTATAATAATAATAATGTTGGTATTTGTTAAGCGCTTACTATGTGCAGAGCACTGTTCTAAGCTCTGGGGTAATCAGGGTAATCAGGTTGTCCCACGTGAGGCTCACACAATCCCCATTTTACAGATGAGGGAACTGAGGCCCAGAGAAGTGAAGTGACTTGCCCACAGTCACCCAGCTGACAAGTGGCAGAGCCGGGAGTCGAACTCATGACCGCTGACTCTGAAGCCCAGGCTCTTTCCACTGAGCCACGCCGCTTCCCAGGAGCCCTCCTCCCACTCCCGAGAGCCCCTCCTCTCAGTCCCCCGGGGCTCACCATCGCCCGGTGGGCTGGCGCTGGCGACGGGGCGGTAAGGGGGGTGGTCCCTCCGCTTTGCCGGGATGCCCGGCCAACGGGAAGTCCTGTCCGGAGTCGTCGTCCTCCTTGTCCTCGTGGTGGTGGCACGTGGCAGCTCGGCGGTCTGCTCGGCGGTGGCGTCGTCGTCCCGGAGGCCGTCCCGGAGGAGGCAAGGGTGTCCGGCGGCCTCCAAGGACCCGGTCCACCCCGTGGTAGAACCTGCAGTCCCGGCCGCTCCGGGGACGCCGGCCCCTGACCCTTGACCCCTGACCCCGGCCTGGCGCTTCAGGCCCTCGATGGTTCATAGAGCCGCTGTGGAAGGTGCAGTCCGGCGCCGCCTCGCCCCGATGGCCAGCGGCGCTCGGGGGTCCGGGTCCCCGGGGGGGGCTGAGGACCACCGCCCCCGATCGCCACGCTGACTCTCCCGGATGCTCATTACAGCGCCCCGCACTCGCTAAGTGCTCAATAAATGCCATTTTGAATGAACGATTGATGACGAAGAACCCATCGTGGGGAAGAGTTGAAAGGGGGCGACGGCTCCGTGTCCCCTCCGCGGGAAAACCCTGCGGGAGACGTTCATTCATTTATTCATTCAATCGTCTTGATTGAGCGCTTACTGTGTGCAGAGCACTGGACTAAGCGCTTGGAAAGTACAACCCGGCAATGGAGAGAGACCTTCCCTGCCCACAGCGGGCTCACAGTCTAGACAGACATCGAAGCAGCGTGGCTCAGTGGCAAGAGCCCGGGCTTAGGAGTCAGAGGTCGTGGGTTCTAATCCCGGCCCCGCCACCTGTCAGCTGGGTGACTCTGGGCAAGTCACTTCACTTCTCGGGGGCCTCGGTTCCCTCATCTGTAAAATGGGGGTGAAGACTGTGAGCCTCCCGTGGGACCACCTCCCGCTACCCCAGCGCTAAGAACGGTGCTCAATACATTAATTCATTCAATAGTATTTATTGAGCACTTACTATGTGCAGAGCACTGTACTGCATACAATTTGGCACCAGATAGAGACCATCCCTGCCCCATGACGGGCTCACAGTCTACAGGGGGGAGGCAGACGGCAGAGCAAAACTGAACAAAACAAATCATCAAGATAAACAGGATCAAGGGGATGGACACCTCATTAACAAAATAAATAGGGTAATAAATAATATATACAGATGAGCACAGTGCTGACGGGAGGGGACGAGAAAGGGAAGGGGGGAGGTCAGTCTGGGAAGGCCTCCTGGAGGAGGTGAGCTCTCAGCAGGGCTTTGAAGAGGGGAAGAATGTTAGTTCAACTAGCAATAATCGCCCCTTGGATCATCCTCCACGGGCTACGAAACTGCCACTGTGCAACGTTTACAGACTAGGCGCTTAATACCAACATTATTAACAACATTACAAATACCTCATCTGTAAAATGGGGATTAATAATAATAATAATAATGTTGGTATTTGTTAAGCGCTTACTATGTGCCGAGCACTGTTCTAAGCGCTGGGGTAGACATAGGGGAATCAGGTTGTCCCACGTGGGGCAACTGTGGGGATTAACTGTGAGCCTCACGTGGGACAACCTGATGACCCTGTATTTCCCCCGGCGCTTAGAACAGTGCTCTGCACATAGTAAGCACTTAACAAATACCAACATTATTATTATTACAAGTAAGGAAGCACCTACCGAAATTAATGGAATTATAGACGTAGGGGGGAGGGGAGAAGGCCCTGTCCTTACCCCCTGCTACCAGTGCCAGCGCTTAGAACAGTGCTTGGCACATAGTAAGCGCTTAACAAATACTAACATTATTATTACTACAAGGAGGCATCCACCGAAATAAATGGAATTATGGGGGGTGGGGAGGCCCTGTCCCTACCCCCTACTACCAGTGCTAGTGTTTAGAACAGTGCTCGGCACATAGTAAGCGCTTAAATACCAACATTATTATTATTATTATAAGTAAGGAGGCACCCACCGAAATAAATGGAATTACAGAGGTGGGAGGGAGGGGAGAAGGCCCTGTCCCTACCCCCTACTACCAGTACCAGTGCTTAGAACAGTGCTTGGCACATAGTAAGCGCTTAATAAATACCAACATTATTATCATTATTATTATTATTACAAGTAAGGAGGCACCCACCAAAATAAATGGAATTATAGAGGTGGGAGGGAGGGGAGAAGGCCCTGTCCCTACCCCCTACTACCAGTGCCAGTGCGTAGAACAGTGCTTGGCACATAGTAAGCGCTTAATAAATACCAACATTATTATCATTATTATTACAAGTAAGGAGGCACCCACCGAAATAAATGGAATTACAGAGGTGGGAGGGAGGGGAGAAGGCCCTGTCCCTACCCCCTACTACCAGTACCAGTGCTTAGAACAGTGCTTGGCACATAGTAAGCGCTTAATAAATACCAACATTATTATCATTATTATTATTATTACAAGTAAGGAGGCACCCACCGAAATAAATGGAATTATAGAGGTGGGAGGGAGGGGAGAAGGCCCTGTCCCTACCCCCTACTACCAGTGCCAGTGCGTAGAACAGTGCTTGGCACATAGTAAGCGCTTAACAAATACCAACATTCTTCTTCTTATTACAAGTAAGGAGGCACCCACCGAAATAAATGGAATTACAGAGGTGGGAGGGAGGGGAGAAGGCCCTGTCCCTACCCCCTACTACCAGTGCTAGTGCTTAGAACAGTGCTCGGCACATAGTAAGTGCTTACATACCAACATTATTATTATTATAAGGAGGCACCCACCCAAAAACAATGGAATTATAGAGGTGGGAAGCGGGGAGAAGGCCCTGTCCCTACCCCCTGCTACCAGTACCAGTGCTTAGAACAGTGCTTGGCACATAGTAAGCGCTTAATAAATACCAACATTATTATCATTATTATTATTATTACAAGTAAGGAGGCACCCACCGAAATAAATGGAATTATAGAGGTGGGAGGGAGGGGAGAAGGCCCTGTCCCTACCCCCTACTACCAGTGCCAGTGCGTAGAACAGTGCTTGGCACATAGTAAGTGCTTACATACCAGCATTATTATTATTATTATAAGGAGGCACCCACCCAAAAAAATGGAATTATAGAGGTGGGAAGGGGGGAGAAGGCCCTGTCCCTACCCCCTACTACCAGTGCCAGTGCGTAGAACAGTGCTTGGCACATAGTAAGCGCTTAACAAATACCAACATTCTTCTTCTTATTACAAGTAAGGAGGCACCCACCGAAATAAATGGAATTACAGAGGTGGGAGGGAGGGGAGAAGGCCCTGTCCCTACCCCCTACTACCAGTGCTAGTGCTTAGAACAGTGCTCGGCACATAGTAAGTGCTTACATACCAACATTATTATTATTATAAGGAGGCACCCACCCAAAAACAATGGAATTATAGAGGTGGGAAGGAGGGAGAAGGCCCTGTCCCTACCCCCTGCTACCAGTACCAGTGCTTAGAACAGTGCTTGGCACATAGTAAGCGCTTAATAAATACCAACATTATTATCATTATTATTATTATTACAAGTAAGGAGGCACCCACCGAAATAAATGGAATTATAGAGGTGGGAGGGAGGGGAGAAGGCCCTGTCCCTACCCCCTACTACCAGTGCTAGCGCTTAGAACAGTGCTTGGCACATAGTAAGCACTTAATACCAACATTATTATTATTATTATTAGAAGGCACCCACCGAAATAAATGGAATTATAGAGGTGGGGGAGAGGAAGACCCCGTCCCTACCCCCTTGCTACCAGTGCCAGCGCTTAGAACAGTGCTTGGCACAGAGTAGGCGCTTAACAAATACTATCATGATCATCCCCAGGTCCCCAACGGCTCACCCCGACGGGGCGTACGCGCATGCGCGTCCCCCCCCCCCGCACTGTTGGGCGCGCGCCCCCAATTGGCCCTCACCCGCGCATGCGCGCGCCCCCCACTGGGCGCGCGCCCCCTAGTTGGCCCTCGCCCACGCATGCGCGCGGACCCCACTGGGCGCGCGCCCCCTAGTTGGCCCTCGCCCACGCATGCGCGCGCACACACCCTCTGGTTGGCCCTCGCCCACGCATGCGCGCAGACCCTACGGGGGGCACGCACCCCCCCCTCACGTGCGGACCCCCACCGGCGCGCGCGCCCTCTAGTTGGCCCTCGCCTACGCATGCGCGCGGACCCCAAGCGGACCTCGCCCTCTCAGGAGGAGGAGCGTGGCCTCAGCGGCAAGAGGCCGGGCTCGGGGGGTGGTCAGAGGTCGTGGGTTCTCATCCCCCCCCCCTCCGCCCCTCGCCTGCTGGGGGACCTTGGACAGGTCACTACACCGCTCTGGGCCTCAGGGACCTTCCCTGGGAAATGGGGATGAAGCCGAGGAGGCCCGCGTGGGAGCCACCTGAGGATCCTGCACCTACACCCAAGCCAGGCACGGAGTAAGCGCCTCACAAGTACCATCATTATTAGGATTATGATGCGCGGGCCCTAGAGGGCGCTCTCCTCACGCGCGCGGACCCTAATAGGCACGCGCCACCCGCGCGCGAACCCTATTGGACGCACGCCTCCCTCACGCGCACGCGCCCCCCCACGCGCGCGAACTCTATTGGACGCGCGGACCCTATTGCGCACGCGCCCCCCTCCCGCGCGCGCGCAGACCCTATTGCGCACGCGCCCCCCCTCGCGCGCGGACCCTATTGGGCAGACGCCCGCACATGCGCGGATACTCTCGGGCTCTCGCGCACCCCCCACCCCCCCGCGCGCGCCCCTCAGGCTTGGCTTCCTTCCCCGAACCCCCGGCAGGAGGGGGGCGATGCCCAGTAGACCTCTCCTGAGCCCCCCGGGGCTACCTTGGCTCCGCTGCAGCCAGCAGGCCAGGAGCGCGGCCGACAGCCCGGCGACGATCCCGGCGGCGGCCCGGGCCATGGAGGGGCCGGCCCTTACCTAGCCCGCAGCGCCGGGGGCCGAAGCCGACTGTCGCTCCGAGACAACCGAAGCGGACGGCGCCGATCATCGGGGCGCTTCTTCCGGGGCCGCCGCCCCCGCAGGTAACGCGCTCCGAGCCCCCTCCCCGGGGCGCCGGCCGGGTCCGCCTCTCGCAGTCGTAGCCAATCAGCGCCGCCGGTCGGGCTCGCCTCCCGCAGCCGTAGCCAATCAGCGCTGTCGGCTGGGCTCGCCTCCCGCAGCCGTAGCCAATCAGCGCCGCCGGCCCGGCTCGCCTCCAGCAGCCAATCAGCGCCGTAGGCCGGGCCCGCGTCCATCAGCCGCAGCCAATCAGCGCTGCCGGCCGGGCTCGCCTCTGGCGGCCAATCAGTGTTGTCGGCCGGGCCCGCCACCCGCAGCCAATTAGCGCTGCCGGCCGCCTTATCCAGCAGCCAATCAGCGCTGCCGGCCGCGCTCGCCTGTCGGAGGCGCAGCCAATCACCGTCGCCGCCCCGCCCCCGCTTGGCAGTCCTTGCCCCGAAGTGCCCAACGGGGGAGGTGGCATCTCTCCCATGCCCATTCATTCATTCATTCATTCATTCATTCATTCATTCATTCATTCGTATTTATTGAGCGCTTACTGTGTGCAGAGCACTGGACTAAGCGCTTCCCCCTGTTAGGCCAAGCTTTCCGAAAAGGAGTGGGAGGGGTCGCGTTGGGTCCACCCCAGCGCTTAGTACAGTGTTGAATATATAATAAACGACTAATAAATATTATATTATAATTATACTATATATAATTGATATATTGCATGCTATATAATATGTTTAATGTTGTATAATATATCGATTTCTCACTGTGTTAAATATTGTGCAATGTATGCATACATCAATTAATATATTATGCTGTAATAATGTATAATATATTATAACTATAGCGTTAACATACTAATGATTATAATAATTATAATAATATTCTTATGTTGTGGGGAAGTAACACGATGTGGTGGCTAGAGCCCAGGCCCGGGAGTCAGGGGGCTTGGGTTCTAATTCCGCCTCTTCCACTTGTCAGCTGTGTGACCTTGGCCAAGTCACTTCACTTCTCCGGGCCTCAGTTCCCTCATCGGTAAAATGGGGGTTGAGATTGTGAGCCCCTGTGAGGCAGGGGCCGGGTCCAACCCGGTTTGCTGGTATCGACCTCAAGGTCTAGAACAGTGCTTGGCACATACTGAGCATTTAGCAAGTCCCATTATTATTATTAATCATCATTATTAATAATTATTATTAAAATCCAGGTCCTCTGACCCCCCAGGCCCGTGCTCAGCTTCCTCAGCTGCTTCCCTATTGTGCTCTCCCAAGCACTTATCACAGTGTGCTTGCACACAGCAGGAGCTCAATAAATACCTATAAATAAATACCAATAAATACCACTGATGGGTTGATAAATTGCTTGTGAGTCAGTGTTTACCAGGCCAGGGGGTCGAAAGACTAGAAAGGCTAAATTCAACTTTGTCCTCTGCCAGTGTCAATAAAGGAGGCATTTAAGTAAAGGTAAACAATAATGCTTTGGCCTTGGCCAAGTGTCAATAGAGGAGGCCTTTAAGTATCCAGTAAATAAGAATGATTTTGGTGTGCATTTTGGGAATATGAAAGTTGGAATCATAGTTGGCATTATTGTAGAAATTAAGTTGTCAAGGCAGGAGCAATGTGATAAATAGAGCTACTTTTCATGATGTGATCTGGGAGGGTTTTTGTTTTTCGCTTGTTTCAGTGTGTTGCCAAAAAAACAAGGCAGGTCCCGTGTCAATCACGATAATGCAGCGATAGCGAAAAATCATTAGGACCACTTGATATTCTTCTCAACCACTGCAGAGGGTAAAGACGTCAACACAAATCCTCTTTGAGACTTCAAGACAAATGAGTACTTGAATCATTCACAGAGTGTGAATCAGAACCCCTGGGGATTTCAGGAAACAGTTGTCATTCCCTGATTTCTACCCATCTTGTCGTGGACTTTACGTCCAAGTTCTAGCGAATAACGAATCAGCTCATGAAATGCTTCTAAAACCTGATCAATGTCAAATCACTTCGCTAAAATCTTGTCACTCTGTTTGCAACATAGTCATCATTCATTCTTTATCTAGACTATAAATATATGTGCATATGTATATATGTGTGTGTACACACACAATCAAATTTTTCAATCAGTGGTGTTTATTGAAGCAGCGTGGCTCAGTGGAAAGAGCCCAGGCTTGGGAGTCAGAGGTCATGGGTTCGAATCCCGGCTCCCCCACTTGTCAGCTGTGTGAACTTGGGCAAGTCACTTCGCTTCTCTGGGCCTCAGTTACCTCATCTGTAAAATGGGGATTAAGGCTGTGAGCCTCACGTGGGACAACCTGATTACCCCGTTTCTCCCCCAGCGCTTAGAACAGTGCTCTGCACAGAGTAAGCGCTTAACAAATACCAACATTATTATTTTGGGGAGATCAATTCCGCCCCAGATGCCAGCTGCAAATTGCTTCTGCTTCCACAGGGGCAAGAGTCAAGTGGAAACGTTCAGGGTACCCAGCCCTCGGCTAGGAACCCCTCCATTCATTCATTCAGCAGTATTTATTGAGCGCTTACTATGTGCAGAGCACCGTACTAAGCGCTCGGAATGGACAGATCGGTAACAGATAGAGACGGTCCCTGCCCACTGACGGGCTGACAGTCTAATCGGGGGAGACGGACGGACAAAAGCAATAGCAATAAATAGAATCAAGGGGATGCACATCTCATTAAACAATAGCAAATAAATAGAATCAAGGCGATGCACATCTCATTAGCAAAATAAATAGGGTAATGAAAATATGTACAGTGGACCACTAAATAAGTAAATAACTAAATAAATAACCACTAGCAAGAGTGCCTCAGATTCACATCTTTAGTAAGCGCTTAACAAATACCACACAAAAAATTCCAGCATCAGTTGACGATTCTCCCCTCCAAATCACGGAGCTGACCGAAAGTTGCTTGGTTAATCGTTTCCCCCAACTTATTTTTTTTCCAGTCAAAGCACCGCGGTCGTCGTCCACCCCGGCCGGGATTCATCCCGGGGGTTAATAATTGAAAAAAAAAAAAAAAGAATCATTTTCGGTTATAAATGGGTCTGTGTGGATTCCCGGAGCGGCCGACGGGTTGGTTAATATTTAGTATGACCCCCCCCCCCCCCCCCCCCCGAAATTCCACCTCTCTGGCTCACCGGGAGACCGCGACTTTCCAAAGTTTGCAGAGGGAAGAGAGTCGAGCGCAAAGCGGAAATCCTGTTTCACCTGTTGCAGTGCCTGTCTGAACATCCTCCGAAAGAAGAAGAAGAATAATTACGGTTTTTGAGAAGGGCTTGCTCTGTGCCAGGCGGGGTACTAAGTGCTGGGGGGCGGAGGGGGATACAAACAAATCAGGTCGGACACTGATCTTGTCCCAGGTGGGGCTCACGGTCGCGATCCCCACTTTCCAGATGAGGAAACCGAGGCCCAGAGACGTGAAGTGACTTGCCCAAGGTCACCCAGCAGACAAGTGGCGGAGCCGGGATGAGAACCAGGGTTCTTATCTCACTGGCCCGGGGACGATACGTACTTGGTGGACCTGCTAGTTCCTTAAACGGTCTTAATCCCCATTTTAGAGATGAGGTAACTGAGGCCCAAAGAAGTGAAACGACTTAATAATAATAATGTTGGTATTTGTTAAGCGCTTACTATTTGCCGAGCACTGTGCTAAGCGCTGGGGGAGATACAGGGTCATCAGGTGGTCCCACGTGAGGCTCCCAGTCTTTATCCCCATTTTACAGATGAGGTCACTGAGGCCCAGAGAAGTGAAGTTGTTGGTATTTGCTAAGCGCTTACTATGTGCAGAGCACTGTTCTAAGCGCTGGGGTAGATACAGGGTAATGAGGTGGTCCCACGTGAGGCTCCCAGTCTTCATCCCCATTTTACAGATGAGGTCACTGAGGCCCAGAGAAGTGAAGTGACATGCCCACAGTCCCCCGGCTGACAAGTGGCAGAGTAGGGATTCAAACCCATGACCTCTGACTCCCATGCCCGGGCTCCTTCCACTGAGCCACGCTGCTTCTCTAAATGCCTAAGGTCACACAGCGGACAAGTAATAATAATAATAATTATTATAATTATGGTATTTATTAACCACTTCCTATGTGCCAGGAACTGTTCTTGTAGATAGAAGCTGATGGGGTTGGACACAGTCCCCTGTCCCGCGGGAGGCTCACAGGTCATTCATCCAATAGTATTTATTGAGCGCTTACTCTGGGCAGAGCACTGTACTAGGCGCCTAGAATGGACAAATCGGTAACAGATACAGACAGCCCCTGCCCTTTGAGGGGCTTTTATCCCCATTTTACAGAGAAGGGAACTGAGGCCCAGAGAAGCGAAGTCACCCACCAGACAAGCGGCGGATCTGGGATTAGAACCCGGGGCCTCCTGACCCTCGGGCCCCGTGCCGGGGCGCCAGGGCAGGCGCCGCTGCTCACTTGTTTCCACTCTGCTCTAGGCCCTGCTGACAAAGTCACTTCCCCTGCGCCAAGTCCCGCGTTGCTTCATCCCCCCTCACGTCAGGATTGCCTAAGAGCTCACAAATCCGTCCCCTTCCCTTTCCCAGGCCCGGTCCGCTGGGTTTTCCCCTCTCAGCCGATGGTATTTCTCGAGCTCTGGGCGCACTGTACTGAACGCTTGGGCGAGTCCAATTCAACAGGGTCGGTAGGCGCGGTCCCTGCCCCCAGCCAGTTTACAATAATAATGTCGGTATTTGTTAAGCGCTTCCTATGTGCCGAGCACTGTTGTAAGCGCTGGGGGAGAGACAGGGTCATCAGGTCGCCCCGCGTGAGGCTCACAGTCTCAATCCCCATTTTATAGATGAGGTCACCGAGGCACAGAGAAGTGAAGTGACTTGCCCACCGTCACCCAGCTGACGAATGGCAGTGGCAGGATTCGAACCCATGACCTCTGACTCCAAAGCCCGGGCTCTTTCCACGATCTGAACCTGAACTCGTGTGTCTATCTGCTCCTATCTTAATATATATCTATCTATCTATCTATCTTAATAATAGCATATTAACAATATACATATTATTACATAATAATATATGTCAATATCTTAATATATCTTAATAATATATCTCTTAATAGCAAGAATGATGGTACTTTATTCATTCATTCAGTAGTATTTATTGAGCGCTTACTACGTGCAGAGCACTGTACTAAGCGCTTGGAGTGTACAAGTGCTTACTGTGATAATAATGATGGCATCTGTTAAGTGCTTGCTACGTGCGAAGCACTGTTCTAAGCGCTGGGGGGGATACAAGGTGATGAGGTGGTCCCCCGTGGGGCTCGCCGGTCTTCATCCCCATTTTACAGATGAGGGCACCGAGGCCCAGAGAATAATAAAAATAATGGTGGCATTTGATAAGCGCTTCCGATGTGCAGAGCACTGTTCTAAGCGCTGGTGGGGGGGGGGGGATGGGATACAAGGTGATCGGGTTGCTCCACAGGGGGCTCCCAGTTTTGAACCCCCATTTTACAGATGAGGGGACTGAGGCGCAGAGAAGTGACTTGCCCACAGTCACACAGCCGACAAGGGGCAGAGCCGGGATTCGAACCCACGACCTCGGACTCCCAAGCCCGCGCTCTTTCCACTGAGCCACACTAGGAGAGAAGCAGCGTGCCTCAGTGGCTAGAGCCCGGGCCGGGGAGTCCGAGGTCATGGGTTTGAATGTGGCTCCGCCACTTGTACTATACTAGTAGCACTGTACTAAGCGCTTGGGAAAGCACAATATAAGCAGCATGGCTCAGTGGAAAGAGCCCGGGTTTTGGAGTCAGAGGTCATGGGTTCGAATTCCGGCTCTGCCCCTTGTCAGCTGGGTGACTGTGGGCGAGTCACTTCTGGGCCTCAGTGACTTCATCTGGAAAATGGGGATGAAGACTGTGAGCCCCACGTGGGACAACCTGATTCCCCTGTGTCTACCCCAGCGCTTAGAACAGTGCTCGGCACATAGTAAGCGCTTAACAAATACCAACATGATTATGAGCGTGATGGGCGGGGCTGCGGGGAGGGGGCGGAGCTAAGGATCAATGGGGCGGGACCGCAGGGGCGGGACCGCAGGGGCGGGGCTAAGGATCTGTATGGTGGAGCGTGATTGGGCGAGGCCTCGGGGGCGGGGCTAAGGATCCGTAGGGCGGAGCGTGATTGGGCGAGGCTGAGGGGGCGGGACTAAGGAGCTGTAGGGCGGAGCGTGATTGGGCGGGGCTGAGGAGGCGGGTCTAATGATCTGTAGGGCAGAGCGTGATTGGGTGAGGTTGCGGGGGGCGGGGGCTAAGGATCTGTAGGGCGGAGCGTCATTGGGCGAGGCCTCGGGGGCGGGGCTAAGGATCTGTAAGGCGGGGCGTGATTGGGCGAGGCTCAGGGGGCGGGGCTAAGGATCTGTAGGGTGGAGCGTGATCGGGCGGGGCTGCGGGAGGGGGCGGAGCTAAGGGGCGTGATTGGGCGGGGCCACGGGGTGGGAGCGGAGCTAAGGATCTGTAGGGCGGAGCGTGATTGATTGGGCGGGGGCCGCGGGGCGGGGCTAAGGATCTGTAGGACGGGGCGTGATTGGGCGGGGGCCGCGGGGCGGGGCTAAGGATCTGTAGGACGGGGCGTGATTGGGCGGGGACCGCGGGGCGGGGCTAAGGACCAGCAGGGCGGAGCGTGATTGGGCGGGGGCCGCGGGGCGGGGCGTGATTGGGCGGGGCTGCGGGTGGGGGCGGGGCTAAGGACCAGTAAGGCGGAGCGTGATTGGGCGGAGCCTGGTGGGGGGCGGGGGGCAATCCCGTGGGCGCGGGGCCGGCGGGGGCGGGGGGTCCGCAGCGGGGCGATGCGGCGTCCGGACGTGAAGGTGGTGCTGCTGGGGGACATGAACGTGGGCAAGACGTCGCTGCTGCAGCGCTACATGGAGCGGCGCTTCCCCGACCCCGTCAGCACCGTGGGCGGCGCCTTCTACCTCAAGCAGTGGCGCTCCTACAACATCTCCCTCTGGGACACCGCAGGTCGGGGCCCCCGGGACTCGGTCGCCCCCGCCCGCCGCAAGCGCTCGGCGCTTAGCGAAGCCCGAGGGGGGAAAGGGAGGGCGGGGAGGGGGGAAAGGGAGGGCGGGGAGGGGGGAAAGGGGGGAAGGAATCCCACTCTGGCTAGAGAAGCGGCGCGGCTCAGTGGAAAGAGCCCGGGCTGGGGAGTCAGAGGTCATGAGTTCGAATCCCGGCCCCCGCCCCTTGTCGGCTGGGTGACGGTGGGCCAGTCCCTTCGCCGGGCCTCAGTTCCCTCATCCGTAAAATGGGGGTGAAGACTGGGCGCCTCACGTGGGGCAACCTGATGACCCCCGTACCCGCCCCAGCGCTTACAACAGTGCTCGGCCCCTAGTAAAGCGCTTAACAAATACCCACATGATTTATTCGAGCCGACAGGGAGGGACACAGGACAAGCCCCGGGGTTATTAGGTCGGTTAGTATTTAACGGTTCATTTCCGGGGAAGCGGGGCGGCCTAGGGGGTAGGAGCCCCGGCCCGAGGGGTCGGGAGGACCTGGGTTCTAATCCCGCCGCCGCCGCCGCGGGGCCTTGGCCGAGCGTCTTCCCCTCTCCGGGCCTCAGTTTCCTCCTCTGGAAAACGGAGACTGAAGCTCCCGTGGCCCAGGGACGGTTGGGTCGTATGCTTAGCCCATAGTAAGCTCTTAACAAATACTATTGTTACCCCCAGCGCTTAGAAGAGTGCTTAGCACATAGTAAGTTCTTAAATACTATTATTATCCCCAGCGCTTAGAACAGTGCTTAACACATAGTAAGCTCTTAATTACTATTATCCCCAGCGCTTAGAACAGTGCTTAACACATAGTAAGCTCTTGATTACTATTATCCCCAGCGCTTACAACAGTGCTTAACACACAGTAAGCTCTTAAATACCATTATTATCCCCAGCGCTTAGAAGAGCGCTTAACACATAGTAAGCTCTTAATTACTATAATAATAATAATGTTGGTATGCGTTAAGCGCTTACTATGTGCCGAGCACCGTTCTAAGCGCTGGGGTAATCACAGGGGAATCAGGTTGCCCCGCGTGGGGCTCACAGTCTTCATCCCCATTTTCCAGCTGAGGGAACTGAGGCACAGAGAAGTGAAGTGACTTGCCCACAGTCACACAGCCGACAAGTGGCAGAGCCGGGATTCGAACCCATGACCTCTGAGTCCAAAGCCCGTACTCTATCCACTGAGCCACGCCCCAGCGCTTAGAACGGTGCTTAGCCCATAGTAAGCTCTTAATGACTATGATCCCAGCGCTTAGAACAGTGCTTAGCCCATAGTAAGCTCTTAACAAATACTATTGTTACCCCCAGCGCTTAGAAGAGTGCTTAGCACATAGTAAATTCTTAAATACTATTATGCCCAGTGCTTAGAACAGTGCTTAACACATAGTAAGCTCTTAATTACTATTATCCCCAGCGCTTAGAACAGTGCTTAACACATAGTAAGCTCTTAATTACTATTATCCCCAGCGCTTACAACAGTGCTTAACACATAGTAAGCTCTTAATTACTATTATTATCCCAGCGCTTAGAACAGTGCTTAGCCCATAGTAAGCTCTTAATTACTACTATTATCCCAGCGCTTAGAACAGTGCTTAGCCCATAGTAAGCTCTTAACAAATACTATTGTTATCCCCAGCGCTTAGAAGAGTGCTTAACGCGTAGTAAGTTCTTAAATACTATTATTATCCCCAGCGCTTAGAACAGTGCTTAACCCGTAGTAAGCTCTTAATTACTATTATCCCCAGCGCTTACAACAGTGCTTAACACATAGTAAGCTCTTAATTACTATTGTTATCCCAGCGCTTAGAACAGTGCTTAGCACATAGTAAGCTCTTAACAAATACTATTGTTATCCCCAGCGCTTAGAAGAGTGCTTAACGCGTAGTAAGTTCTTAAATACTATTATTATCCCCAGAGCTTAGAACAGTGCTTAACACATAGTAAGCTCTTAATTAATATTATTATCCCAGCGCTTAGAACAGTGCTTAGCACATAGTAAGCTCTTAATTGCTATGATCCCAGCGCTTAGAACAGTGCTTAGCACATAGTAAGTTCTTAAATACTATTATTATCCCCAGCGCTTAGAAGACTGCTTAACACATAGTAAGGTCTTAACAAATACTATTATTATTCCACCCCAGCACGTACTGCTTGCGTCCCTCCGATCAACCCGTGGGATTTTTTTGAGCTCCTCCTGCGTGCAAGAGCGCTGTACTGGGCGCCCCCTTGCACGTAGTAAATGCTGAGCAAATACTACTATTATTATTATCATTATTATTACTTTCACCCACTAGCCAACCTTGACAACACAAGCCACCCCTAAAATCCGGCCCCTCCCAACCCCCCACGTTGCAGGGAAAAGCCGAAGAAAGTGCGCCCCTCCCCCCTCAAACCCACGTGGAAAATCCCCCTCCCCCACCAACCTGTATTCACCCCCTCCATTTCTTCTTAATATTATTATTCTTACTTATTGAGCGCTTACCTTGCGCACAACGCTGTACGAAGCGCTTGGGAGAGGGCGACAGAACGTCAAACACATTGCGGCGCTTAGAACAGTGCTTCGCACACAGAAAGCGCGTACCAAATGCCATCATTATTATTATTCCCTGCCCACAATTCATTCATTCAATAGTATTTATTGAGCGCTTACTATGTCCAGAGCACTGGACTAAGCGCTTGGAGTGGACACTTCGGCAACGGATGGAGATCACGGTCTGGAGGAAGCGGCAGACAATATAAAAAAATAAGCAAATTACAGATTATGTGGTGAGGGGAAGGGGGAGAGGATGAATGAAGGAGCAAGTATGAGCGGCACAGAAGGGAGTGAGAGGAGAGGCGGGCTCAGTCAGGGAAGGCTTCCTGGAGGAGACGGGCCTTCAGTAAGGCTTTGAATTGTACACTCCAAGCGCTTAGCACAGTGCTCCGCACACAGTAAGCGCTCAATCAATACGATTGAATGGACGAATGAAAGAACGATTCCGCTTTCTGCTCAGTCTCAGGATCCTTCCGGGCGACAAATCGGTGGTGTTTATTTCAGCGCTCACTGTGTGCAGAGCACTATACTAAGCGCTGGGGAGAGCGGACGAGAGGACAAAGTTGCTGGCCATGTTCCCGGCCTACAGCGGGTTCACGGTCTCGTGGTGGTTACGGTATTTCCAGAGAAATTAACCTTTCCCCTTGCCTGACAGGTGAACAGGATTGTCTGGGGTGGGCACTGTTTCTTCTTAATAATGTTGGTACTTGTTAAGCGCTTACTATGAGCAGAGCACTGTTCTAAGCGCGGGGGTTGACGCGGGGGAATCAGGTTGTCCCATGTGGGGCTCACAGTCTCAATCCCCATTTTACAGATGAGGGAACTGAGGCCCAGAGAAGTGAAGGGACTCGCCCACAGTCACCCAGCTGACAAGGGGCAGAGCCGGGATTCGAACCCATGACCTCGGACTCCAAAGGCCGGGCTCTTTTTCCACTGAGCCACGCTGCTTCTCTGGGGATTCGATACCTGTTCTCCCTCCTACTTAGACGGAGAGCCCCATGTGGGAGAGTGTCCAAACTGATGAATTCGTACCTATCCCAGCGCTTAGAACAGGGTCTGACACATAGCGCCGAACAAATACCATAAAAAGAATGGCCAAAGGGAAAATCAGCACCCTTGAATTTACCAAGTTCAGAAAAAGGCATTCCGGCTCCGCTTTTTTTAATTTTTTGTTGTGTTTGGGTGATTTGTTTTTTAAGTTCGGACAATAAGGGGGAACTTTTCTTTCTAAAGCGGATATATTTTATACACGGGGATTCCAGTGTAGAGACCATTAAAGAACAAGAATACCACGTGTAGAGGGGCAGGGAGTAGCAGGATCTTATTTGGGCTGTAGCTTAAATTCACCGGGTCGTATTGAAAATCGTTAACCGATTATCCCTTTTCCACACGTTCCGGTATTTCAAAGTCTAAGCATTAGCCTGCGTGCCTCTTTGCAAATGGTACCTAAGGGTTTAGAAGAAGTTTCCCCAGTGCTCTTGCCAGCTTTCATTCATTCATTCAATAGTATTTATTGAGCGCTTACTATGTGCAGAGCACTGTACTAAGCGCTTGGGATGAACAAGTCGGCAACAGATAGAGACAGTCCCTGCCGTTTGACGGGCTTACAGTCTAATCGGGGGAGACGGACAGACAAGAACTTTCATGCTTCGTGATGGCCAAAAAGAGCAAGGAAACGTTCAGTCAATCAATCGGTCGTATTTATCGAGCCCTTACCGTCTGCCGAACACTGTACTAAGCACTTGGGAGAGTTTAACATGGAGTATTATTTCTAGGGTTTTTCTTATTAGAGCAGGGACTCTTAAGTCATTCATTCAATAGTATTTATTGAGCGCTTACTTTGTGCAGAGCACTGTACTAAGCGCTTGGAATGAACAAGTCGGCAACAGAAAGTCGGCAACAGATATTGTGTCACCCAAGGGTTTGGAGTTTTCGTTTACGGGCTGTTCCCGATATAGGCTTTTCTTGTAAGACATTCAGACTTTTTCCCGGCGCTGCTGTTTTCCTCTTATTCCTGAAATCTTTCACTTGTTCAGGCCTGCCTCCTCAATTCTCTCTCCCCAAACCACCTTCTGGCCTAGAAATCCTGGCAAAGGGACCGAGTGGTTCGATCGGCCAATCAGTGGTATTTATTGAGCGCTGATTATGGGCAGAGCACTGCACTAAGCGCTTGGGAGAGGACGGTAGAACAGAATTAGCAGACGTGTTCCCTGCTTAGAAGGAACGTACCATTGAGAGACTGTCTAAAGCGGTTTTGATGCGGTATTTTGGAGTGGTAGGAAGTCCTGTTTTAAAAATAGTGGGATTTATCAAGCACTGTGCTGTGCGCTGGGGAGTAGATACAAGATAATCATATCAGACCCCGGGGCTCAGAGTCTCAGGAGGAAGGAGGACAGGTATTAAATCCCCAGTTCTCAGATGGAGGAAACTGAGGCCCAGAGAAGTGATGCGACTTGCCTCGGGTGACCTGACGGTCATATATATGGAGCACCTACTTTGTGCAGAGTACTAAGCGCAGTGGCAGAGCCGGGACTAGAACTCGGCCCCCGGGCGCCGGGCCCTGTGTGAAAAGTGAGGAGCCGTCTAATTTTTGAGATGGGTCCTGAAAAAGGAAGAGGACCAGAATTCAAGTTTAAAATACCATTTTTGGGGGTTTGTTTTTTTCTGGGTTGGCCGACCCCGTATCCTGTGCCCACACTCTTGGCCTTCAGAATCCTAGAGGAATAAATAAGAGATTCTCCCTCCCCAATTTTTTTTTTTTCTTCAAACTCATCTTTCTGTTTCCTTCTATAAGAATGTAGCTTTCGTTTCAGGTGTTTCTTTGTCGCCGTTCATATAGCGGCTTGGCTCAGTGGAAAGAGCACGGGCTAGGAGGTCAGAGATCATGGATTCGAATCCCGGCTCCGCCGCTTGTCAGCTGTGTGACTTTGGGCAAGTCACTTCACTTCTCTGTGCCTCAGTTACCTCATCTGCAAAATGGGGATTAAGACCGTGAGCCCCACGTGGGACAACCTGATCACCTTATATCCCCCAGCGCTTAGAACAGTGCTTTGCACATATTCATTCAATACTATTTATTGAGCGCTTACTATGTGCAGAGCACTGTACTAAGCGCTTGGGATGAACAAGTCGGCAACAGATAGAGACAGTCCCTGCCGTTTGACGGGCTTACAGTCTAATCGGGGGAGACGGACAGACAAGAACAATGGCACTAAGCGTCAAGGGGAAGAACATCTCGTAAAAACAATGGCAACTAAATAGAATCGAGCGATGTACAATTCATTAACAAAATAAATAGGGTAACGAAAATATATACAGTTGAGCGGACGAGTACAGTGCTGTGGGGATGGGAAGGGAGAGGTGGAGGAGCAGAGGGAAAAGGGGAAAATGAGGCTTTAGCTGCGGAGAGGTAAAGGGGGGATGGCAGAGGGAGTAGAGGGGGACGAGGAGCTCAGTCTGGGAACGCCTCTTGGAGGAGGTGATTTTTAAGTAAGGTTTTGAAGAGGGAAAGAGAATCAGTTTGGCGGAGGTGAGGAGGGAGGGCGTTCCAGGACCGCGGGAGGACGTGACCCAGGGGTCGACGGCGGGATAGGCGAGACCGAGGGACGGCGAGGACATAGTAAGCGCTTAACAAATGCCGACAGTATTTATTATAGCCAGATATGGGAGTAATCTTCAGTTAGTTATATTTCGCTGGATCCTTGACATGCGGCAGTTGCGATTTACCATGATTCATGATTTGAGTTGCAAAATCGATCTTCCTACCACTATCTAAGATTACCCATTTGATTTTATAAAAGCATATTCTCCGTCATTCTTTGAGTAAATGGCAATGTTGAAGATTTTGCTTACAAGCTCGATGCCTGCTCTTTATCTTTTTGGCCATGTACACAGCCTCACCTTCTTCCCCAGGGTTACCATCAAACGTTGTAGCAGAGGTGATTGTATTTACCTCATCCTCATCGGCGGTATTTGAGAGTTTCTGTGTGCAGAGCCCTGTACTAAGCGCTTGGGAGGGTAGACAGGTTTCCTGCCTGCTTACATGAAAGTAAATCTTGAATATTTTGACCGTCTCCCAAAATTTCTGAAGAAAATCTCCTTCCTTTGTCATTCTGTGTATTGTTTGCGTCTTGCCCCTGGGGGGGAGAGGAGGGAAAACAATGAAGGCTGTTGGATTTCTTTCCCAACAAATGGTTTTTAATCTAGATATCTCTACTTTGGCCGTGCCTATCGCAGAAGAAAGCCATTTCTCACAAAGGACAAGGTGGGGAAGGAAGATAATCTCTTTTGCATTAAGGAGGATGGAGTCATCGATTTTGGAGAGGAGGGAGTGATCGATTTAGGACGGGTCAGAGGCCAATCAATCATTTATTTTTGTTTTTGAGCAATATTATGTTTATTGAGCACTTACTGTGTGCAGAGCACCCTAATAAGTGTTTGGGAGAGAAGCAGCACGGCCTAGTGGATAGAGCACGGGCCTGGAAGTCAGAAGGACCTGGGTTCAAATCTAGGCTCTTTCACTTGTCTGCTGTGGGGCAAGTCACTTCACTTCTCCCGGCCTCAGTTACATCATCTGTAAAATGGGAATTAAGACCGAGAGCCCCATGTGGGACAGGGACTGGGTCCAACCCGATTACCTTGTATTTACCTCAGCGCTTAGAACAGTGCCTGGCACCTAGTAAGAACTTTACAAATGCCATGGAAAGAGGAGAGAGAGGACAATATAACAATGTAACAGACACATTCCCTGCCCTCAATGAGCTTGCAGTCTAGAGGGGGAGAGCATGTCTGGGCCACTCGTCTCCCAAAATGCCGCTTCTGAAAATAATCGTAGTATTTATGACGCTCTTTAGAGTCAGGGTCAGGCACAGTTACCGGCCCCTCCCTCCCCGAGGCTCAGAGTCTTACAAAAGAGGGAGGTGGGTATTTTATTCCCAGTTTACAGATGAAGAAACCGAGGCACCGAACAGTTATATGACTTGCCCGAGGTCTCACAGCAGACAGGTAGGAGGGCCAGGACAAGAAACCTAGTACATTTTCCACTAAACCATGCTGCCATTTTTGCGTTTGGTTAGAATTTAGGGAGAGACAGCTACACAGCTGTAGGTTTGTGGGAGAGAAGGCCCTTTCTTCGTTTCTCACCCTGACAGTTAGTAATTCAGCTTAACCCTACCTGGTCCTCGACCCCCAACCCAATAATGACTAAATAATGACTCCCTCTAGGCTCTAAGCTCGTTGTGAACTGGGAATGTGCCTACCAACTCAGTTATATTGTTAATTTGTAGTCTCCCAAGCGCTTAGTACACTGCTCCGTACCCAGAAAGCACTCAATAAATACAGTCGAATGATTGAGCCAGTCTGTTCATTCGATCGTATTTATTGAGCGCTTACTGTCTGCAAAGCACTGTACGAAGAGTTTAGGAGAGTACAGTGTAACTTGTATCTACCTCGGGACACTTAATAAGCCCTTACCAAGCACCCCCCATTATCCCTGAGGGGGCAGGATGGGGTGAACCTGAGGTTGGAAGTTGGAGAAATGAAATTGCAACACAGCCGGGGAATAGATGAACTGAGAGGAGGAAGAGGTGGAGGAGGGAAGTTCCGCGTTTCCCAACTCTTGGATTTTAGAGTGAGTAGGCGGGCAGTACAGAATGTGAAACCCTGGGTGGCAAACGGCCAAGGGCAGAGCGGGTTCTTGCTCTTTGGTAAAGTCCCTGGCAGTGCATTTCCCATCTCCTTTAGAAGGTTTTGGGGTACTGCCAGTTTGGGGTTTGGTCTTTTTTTTTTTCTCTGTGACTCTACCTCATCTGTAAAATAGGAGATTAAATGCCCATTCTCCCTTCCTCTTAGACCGTGAGCCTCTGGGGAACAAAAACTCTGTCCAATCTGTCTATACTGTATCTACTCCAGAGCTTAGTACAGTGCTTGGGAAAAGTAGGAAGTGGGTAACAAACACCATTATTATTATTAATTAGTCTCTGGGCAGCTTTTGGGAAGCAAGGTGAGCTGGTGGAAAGAACACAGGCCTGAAAGTCCAAAGACCTGGGTTCCCAACTCTGCCACTTGTCTGCTGTGTGACCTTGGGCACCTTTTCTGTGCCTCAGTTCCCTCATTTATTAAAAAAAAAAATAACGAAACACACAAAGCCCCCCCCACATTTCTGCCTCCTCCGCCTGTTGAGGGACAAGGGACTGTGTCCAACCTGATTATCTTGTATTTATCCCAGTGCTTAGTACAGTGCCTATCACATAAATGCACAACAAATATCATTCCGGTGATATGTTCATGTCAGTGATCTGATAACAAGCAGTTTGGCATGGATTGTGGTCATTATTTTGTTGCTTGGGCTGTTCTCTTTACCTAAAAGGTTTGAGGGGGTAACTGAAGGTTGGAGGCATTGAGAACCTGCCCCCCACCCCCTACCGTTGAGCATGTACTGTGTGCAGAGCACTGTTCTGAGCACATTGGGAGGAGCAGGGAACTTGTCTGCTAATTCTGTTGTACTCTCCCGAGCACTTAGTACAGTGCTCTGCACATAGTAAGCGCTCAATAAATACCCCTGATTGGGAGAATTGGCCACGACAGAGCTGGTAGACAGACAGTGTTCCCTGCTCACCAGGAGCTTACTATCTAGGAGGTGTTGTAATCTCCTGGGTGTTTTTGGCCCCAAAGCAAAGCTGCCCTTGGAATCAGATCTTGCTGGTGATTGTGAAGTGGACTAATGGAAACTAACCTGAACTTTGTCCTGAGGTATGCCAGGAACATTGTATTCAAATAGATTGAAAAAATAACCAAACAAGCTTAGTTGGTTGCATTTCAGATCCTTCTCCCTGTCTCCTTCGCCTTGGACAAGACACCCCGGAAGTTCTGTACAGTAGGAAAAGTTATTTTAGAGCCACCAGTGTGGGGTTTGATTCGGGTGAAATGGCTAATCGAGGTCAAGTATGTTTTTTATGAACTGATAACTGAATGACTTTTAATGCACTGCAGAAGGCAATTTCATGGTTCGCTCGGCTCTTTTTTTAAGGCACAGGTTGGACGAAAAGTAAAATGCAGGTTGATCAAAATGTAAAATGCAGGTTGATCAAAATTCCTGGTTGATCTAGCTGCTGTTATCCCCTCCAATGATCTCTTAATACAGTATCGCCTCATGTGGCTTGGCTGAAGGACGGTTTTCTCCCGTATTTTTCATTCCCAATATTGTCTGGCATAAAATTAAAATTTCATGATGAAGAACTGGCACGATAATCCAGAAGGTAGAAAGCAGCGGGGGAAGATTGGGGCTAGCGATAACTATAATGTTCTTTTTCACAGTGAGGTTTGAAATTTCTCCTTTACTCTTTTGCGAAAATGAGGAAAGGAATAGTATTCTGAATGCATATGTGCACACTGCAGAGCTGTGGCATTCCAGCCCTGGCGTCTCTATTTGTGGTGCCCGTCAAAGGGCAGGAACTATCTCCATCTGTTACCGATTTGTACATTCCAAGCGCTTAGTACAGTGCTCTGCACATAGTAAGCGCTCAATAAATACTATTGAATGAATGAATGGTGAAGAAACACTGGGCTGTCAAGCAGATGACAGAAGTTTTATTGTAAGGCAGTTGAGAGTGGCTCCAAAATGTTTTTTTTCTATTGTAAGTATATAACTTTTGTTTGTGATGTCCTGATTCATTAAAAAAAAAAACAAATAGAAAAAGCACATCCTATCAGACCTGCTGTTTTGCGTCCCCTAAGTGCTTAAGGATGGCTCATTGATTGAGAGGGACATTGAAGGTAATCAGGGAAGACTTCCTGGAGGCAGTGGGCTTGCCAGAGGGATTTGGAGACTGAGGGTTGACATCTGGCAGGTTTGAAGGGGACGGTGTTCACAGGGTGGGAAAGGGCACGGACAAGGGGTCAGAAAAAGGGAGTCGAGCAAGTCACAACAACAAGAATATCTTGGGAGGAACAAAGAGGGTGAGCTGGGGTGTGGCCACTGTGAGAGCCGATACTAATCAATCGATTGAGAAGCAGCCTGGCCTAGTGGATAGAGTATGGCCCAGGAGTCAGAAGGACCTGGGTTCTGATCCCGGCTCCGCCACTTGTCTGCTCTGTGACCTTGAGCAAATCCTTCACTTGCCAATCAGTCATATTTACTGTGTGCAGAGCATTGTACTAAGTACTTGGGAGAGTTCAGTATAACAGACACATCCCGTGCTTACAATGGGCTAGAGACGAGCCCACAGTCTTACACTTCTCTGGGCCTTGGCCCCCTCATCTGTAAAATGGGGATTTAGATGATGAGCAGCGTGGCTTAGTGGAAAGAGCACGGACTTGGGAGTCAGAGGTCATGGGTTCTAATCCCGGATCTGCCACCGATCAGCTGTGTGACTTTGGGCAAGTCACTTGACTTCTCTGTGCCTCAGTTACCTCCTCTATAAAATGGGGGTTAAGACTGTGAGTCCCACGTGGGACAACCCGATTACCGTGTATCTGCCCCTGTGCTGAGAACCGTGCTCGGCTCATAGTAAGCACTTAACAAATGCCATTATTGTTATTATTGTTATGTGGGACAGGGACTGTGTCCAAGCTGATTAGCTTGTACCTACCCTAGCGCTTAGAACAGTGTTTGACACATAGTAAGCACTTAACAAGTACGATCAAACGTCATTATGTAATACCATCATTACTATATGCTTCAGGTGAAGGCGATGGCAGACTTGGGATTGTTCTTCGGACACCCCGAGCCAAATAATCTGGTCCCCGACTAGGACGCCACTAAAAGTTTCCCTTTGGGGTCTCCTGTTCTTGTCATTTTATCATTTATTCTTTCATTCATTATATATAATATTATTCATAGCTTCAACTGCAACCTCCAGGCAGCTGGTTCTTGCACTTGGATCTGTGGCCTTGAGCATTTGATGTGAGCTCCTCTAGACTGTGAACTGTGAATGTGTCTGTTTGTTGTTATGCTGTGCTCTCCTGACCGCTTAGTACAGTGCTTTGCACACAGTAAGCACTCAAATGCGATTAAATGAATTCAACAGGTATCGAATCCCCATTTAACAGTTGAGGATCCTGAGCCACAGAGAAGTTAAGTGACTTGCCTAAGGTCACACAGCTAGCAATTGGCAGAGCGGTTGGCGGAGCCAGGATTAGAACCCAAGTCCCATGATCCCCAGGCCCATGCACTTTCCATTAGGCCACGAGCAAATCAGATCAGACACAGTCCCTTTGTCATAAGAGGCAAAGCAGCGTGGCTCAGTGGAAAGAGCCTGGGCTTCGGAGTCAGAGGTCATGAGTTCGACTCCCGGCTCTGCCACGTGTCAGCTGTGTGACTGTGGGCGAGTCACTTAACTTCTCTGTGCCTCAATTCCCTCATCTGTAAAATGGGGATTAAAAGTGTGTGAGCCCCACGTGGGACAACCTGATTACCCGGTATCTCCCCCAGCGCTTAGAACAGTGCTCGGCATCTAGTAAGCGCTTAACAAATACCAACATTATTATTATTATAAGAGACTAAGGAGTAATTGTCAGAGTACTAGCTTGTGTTAAGGTATAAGTGAGTGTTACGCCTTCGAAATCTTACCGTTTCCTTTAAGCTGGGGCTCAATTTCGTAATGATCTTTCTGGGAACTTAATATCTCAACCTGATGGTGCCTTTTTGACGTGGCAATTGGTATTTCCACATCTTTCCAATTGTGCAACTGTGAGTGCTCAAGAAAAGGGAAGGTTTCCTATTGTTCATATAAGATAAGTGCAGTTCGTAGTGTTCCTGAAAGTTTCACATCATTAAACCTCTCCTATGGCAGGGCACTGCTGCAGTGATGAAGAGTCCATCAGGACATGAACTAGTTGTTCTGTCATTAAATACCGGTGGGAGCTTCAGTCCTTTCTCTTTTCTCCCTCTCTCTTGTATTTGTCGTATGGTATTTGTTGAGCACTTACAGTGTGCCAGGCACTGAACTAAGCGCTGGGGGTCGATACAAGTCAATCAGGTTGGACACAGTCCCTGTCCCACATAGGGCTCACAGTGTTAATCCTCATTTTCCAGATGAGGTACTGAGGCCCAGAGAAGTGAAGTAATAATAATAATAATGTTGGTTTTTGTTAAGTGCTTACTATGTGCAGAGCACTGTTCTAAGTGCTGGGGTAGATACAGGTTAATCAGGTTGTCCCACGTGAGGCTCACAGTTAATCCCCATTTTACAGGTGAGGTAACTGAGGCACAGCGAAGTTAAGTGACTTGCCCAAGGTCACCCAGCAGACAAGTGACAGGGCCGGGATTAGAACCCTGGTCCTCCTGACTCCTAGGCCAATGTTGTATCCATTAGACCAATTCATCCATTCATTCGTTCATTCAATCGTATTTATTGAGCACTTACAATTCTGCAACAAATAGACAGTCCCTACACAACAGTGGGCTAAATAAATGATGAATGTTTTATCATCAGAGAAGGAATCATAGGATTAGCTGCTATTCCTTGTCTTTGATAGAAGATTGGGCTGTGATTCAACTGAATACTTTCAAAATCGGAATAGCCATGGTTTGTTTGAATAGTCCTCTCCCCCTAAAAAATAATTGTATAAATGGTTAGCTAAGAAGTTCTGCTTCTGTAGGCCTCAGTTCCCTCATCTGTAAAATGGGGATTGAAACCGTGAGCCCTGTGTGGGACAGGGACTGTGTCCAACATGATTATCTAATATGTACCCCAAGGCTTAGAACAGTGGCTGGCACATAGAAAGTGCTTAACCAATACCACAGTTATTATTATTTTTACCACTGCTATTGTTACAATGACTGCACCATGCGGATTTATCCTCAGCAGTTGACACCTAGTTTTCAGCTGGGGTGCAATATGGTCTGAGGTTTTTTCTTACACTATCTTTGAGATGTTTCCTCTGCCCTCCTTGCTTCGAGTTTCCCAATTCCAGTTAATAATAATAATAATGTTGGTATTTGTTAAGCGCTTACTATGTGCAGAGCACTGTTCTAAGCGCTGGGTTAGACACAGGGGAATCAGGTTGTCCCACGTGGGGCTTACAGTCTTAATCCCCATTTTACAGATGAGGTAACTGAGGCACAGAGAAGTTAAGTGACTTGCCCACAGTCACACAGCTGACAAGTGGCCGAGCCGGGATTCGAACCCATGACCTCTGAGTCCAAAGCCCGTGCTCTTTCCACTGAGCCACGCTGCTTCCCTTCCAGTTCTCCATTAGAGCAGTGAGTCTCCTACTGTCATTTATTCTAGGGTCCCTGGCTTTTGCCAAAAATTGTAATTTTCCATAGGTGGTAAAGTGAGATTAAGCAGAGATTTCTGGCACTTTTACCCAGGGGCCTCTCTGACTCTTCAAGTAGGCCACTCTCTAACGCCTTTACTCCTGTACGTTTGATTACGCCTTTAGGTTTGACGCAGATCTGGGGGTAAAGGCATTTTGCAATAAATTCCGCACTCAAACTCAGTGGCCTCTTTGACCTGAGTCAATTAGCCCCAGCCCCGTTTCAGCTCCTTAAATTGGGCAATATCCTTTGTAAAAATTACTTAACTGGTGAAGATGAAGGGTTGAGGATTCTACCTTATTTGTTCTTTAGGATCTTTCCAACGACTTTCTTCCTCATCGAACTTCAGAAGATATTGGGCATCTACTAAGGGGCAAATTAGTGAGGAAGAAATGAAAAGAAATATAAACTAGATGAATATTGTTTAGCCTTAGGTTTTGGGGTTTTTTTTAAGTGGTATTTGTTCAGCTTTGCCTGTCAAGCGCTGTTCTAAGCAGTGGGTAGATTCCTGTTTATCAGGTTGGACACAGTCTCTGTCCTACATGAGGGACTTGAGTCTAAATCGGAGGGAGGATTTCACCCTCATTTTACAGTTGAGGTAACTGAGGTGCAGAGAAGTTAAGTGACTTGCCCAAAGTCACACAACCAACTACTGGAAGAGCCAGGATTAGAACCCAGGTCCTCTGACTCCCAGCCTTTACTCTTTCCACTAGGCTACGCTGCTTATCCCAGTAGGGGCTGTGCAAATTATTATTTTTCTTTTTGAAAAGTCCAAGAATTTTCATTTGTTACCCCTAGCTCTGAGGTGATTGTGTAATTTGTCATTGGAATAAGTAGTTTAATTTTACATGTGAGTTAGCCCAAGAAAAAATAATTGAGAAATGCCAAGATCTCTGAATAGGCTCTATTATTTAAAACTCCTGTTTAAGGATGTTCACCATCAAAGCAGGGAGAAGCAATCTGGCTCTAGCGGATAGAGCACAGGCCTAGGAGTCGGGGACCTGGGTTCTAATCCTGGATCTGCCAATTGTCTGCTGTGAGTGTGGGCGAGTCAGTTCACTCCTCCGTGTCTCAGTTATCTGTTCTGCAAAATGGGGATTAAAACTGTCTAACTTTATTAGCTTGTCTCTACCCCAGTGCTTAGATCAGTGCCTGTGAGCCGAGCTCTATACAAGCTCTGGGAAAGAACACACAGGTGGAAATTAGACTTGCTCCTCTGTCCCTGACAAAGCTCACAATCCAAAAATAAAAATGTGGGAGACAGGACTGGTGACAGATGAAACAAAATAAAGACAAGAGCCCGGGGGATACTGGTAGAAGGGGATGGAGCAGGCGTATGAGCCCCTGAGTGCAATCCATCACCGCTACTGCAAAAACTACTCCAGAGTTTAGTAAAAGCACAGTGCTCAGCTCACAGTAAGCACCCAAGGTGGCCTAGCGGAAAGAGTTTGTGCCCATCCTCAACTGATTGGCATCTGACTCCCAGAGAGCCTGCCGCTACCTTCTAAGGGACCGAGAAGCACCCGGAGCCCCAGAGGCTTCAGAGAGCCATTTCCAGCGAGCTTTAAGCAATCAGCCAGTCATCGCTTCAAAGCCCTCAATCCCCTTTCCCCCTTCTGCCCCACCTCGCCACTCTCCTGCTACAACCCAGCCCGCACACTTCTCCCCTCTGATGTCAACCTACTCGCTGTGCTTCGATCTCGTCAATCTCACCACCAACCTCTCACCCTTGTCTGTGGCCTGAAATGCTCTCCCCCTTCCTACCACAGACAATCGCTCTCCCCACCTTCAAAGTAATTGAAGCCACATCTCCTTCAAGAAGCCTTCCCTGACTAAACCCTCGGTTCCTTTTCTCCCATTCCCTTCTGCCTCACCCCGATTTGCTCCCTTTACTCGCCCCACCCCTTCAGCCCCACATGTCCGTAATTTATTTATATTAATGTCCGACCCCCCCTCTAGAATGTAAGTGCATTGTAGGCAGGGAACATGTCCGTCAACTCAGTTCTGTTGTACTCTCCCAAACGCTGTACACACAGTGCTCAAAAAATATGGTTGATAGAATAATTGATAAACACAAACTAGCCAGGGTCTTGGTTTTCAGTTCTCCTGGGGGCAGAGAAGTGTGAGAGACATAAAGCAGGGTGGGAGCAAAAGGGTAGGCATTGTCTTGTACTGGTTGTGAAGAGGGTGAGGGGCAGGCTGGGCGATGAGGGAGTGAAGTCAGGGTGGGCGGGAAACGTAAGAGATTCGGGGACATAAAAATGAAACAGGAGAAAAGATCGGGGTGGAGTTTCATCATAATGGTCTGTGAAGGGCTCGGAATAGCCCAAATGTATCCATGAACTAGACCCACCCGGTCGCTTTAACTTAAATAAATCTTAACTTAAAAAGACATCGGTCTACTAGGATGGAACCTGATTCAGAACCCGAAGTCTTTTAAGAAGCGGGAAGAATGGTGGTGTTGGACTTTTTGGTCATTGTTTCGAGTGTTGGACTTATTTCATTTGGAGGCCAGGGGTCCCAAAGACTTTGTGGGGATAGGAGGAAGAAGGCAGACAGGCACCCCAGCGGTTGGGGGACTGGGTTGGGCCTGGACAACTTGGATGGCCTCCTCACCTCTGTATCCCCAGTGGGGCTGGAGCAAGGGGAGGCAGTGACCTTTGGCTTGTCTCTAGCATTCCTCTTGCCCCTCCATTGACTGAGCTAGGAGGAAGAGAGGCAGCACGGCCTATGGAGAGAGCCCGGGCCTGGATGTCAGAAGGACCTGGGTTCGAATCCCAGTTCTGCCCCTTGTCCGCTCTGTGACCTTGGACAAGTCACTTCTCTGCGTCCGTTCCCTCCCCGTCAAATGGGGGATTGGGATCGTTAGCCTCCTGTGAGGCATGGACCTGATTAGTGTGTATCTTCCCCAGTGCTTAGTACAGTGCCAGCCATCTAGTAAGCGCTTAACAAATATCATTATCAACGATGGGATGAGTCTCTGGACGGGATGAGTCTCTGGCCTTTGGACCGGCCCTTGTACTGTTTGTTGTTGCCCCCCTTAAAGCCCCCTGTCCCCCTCCCACATCCCCCTACCTGGTTCCCCCACATTTGGGGACGAGATGAAGCTAGTTAGCATTAACTTCACCCTCTTACTGCTAATCCCATGGGGCTACCTCCTCGCTCAGTGGAGTTAGCAACCTCTCCACTGGAGTCGAACACTGACGCTTCCAGGCCCAGTTTCTGTTTCTCTTGTTCCTTTTCTGCTTCTTCCATCCAGGAAAGAAACCCTTACAGACAGAAATAATTTGGCCTTCCATTTAGCCTGCATAAAAGCTGCGTAATGGGAACTCGCAGAGCCTCTTACTGTGCGATACTCATGTGGTTTTTTCGCCGTCAGCCACTTCCTTAAGATATCATGTGTCTTTGAGCTGATGTCGCTTGTAGCGGCTGGAAAAATCTTATGATTTTAAGCTCGCTGGGAGATTAATGGGGCTCCTCTCCTCGAGCTACGTGCCCAGTCAGTTGTGACTTCGGAGACAAATTCATCGTTTTTCTGCGAGAGCTGGTGATTTTCCAAGTGTTTAAGTCATCCTCCTTAGGTAGCCTCTCCGGGCAGAGAGGGGATCGCAGCAGAAACTACAGTGAGGCCCTTTAAGATGGGTTAGAAATTTTGTGGCCATGGTCAGGAAATGGTCAGTGGGGCATTAAACTGGGGAAAGGTTGTTTTTCTAGAGCCTTGGTTTCAAGGAAAGTGAAACAGCTGCCAAGGAAGGTGACCAAGAGTTTTGCTGCAGGTTCCTAGAAGTGGGAGTTGGTTGGTGGCATCTTGGCTATTTTGATCTCTCATTTTTTTTTTTTAGGCCGTTTTGACCATCAGAATGACTTTAAGGCCTGTGCCTATATTCAGAGTTGCTATTGAAAGAGGAAGAAGAGTATTTTAATCTCTCCCAGCATTCTGAGAATGGGTTTGTTTGTTTTTAATTGTGTGGACGGCTGATATCTTCTGGGCAACTTATTTTTTAATGGAGGAAAACCTTGGAATCTGTGCTTGAAAAACTCGATCCAGCTTGCAGGTGGGAAGAGAGTGGATGCCCCCTGTAATGCAAATTTAGTGCTGTTTCCAGCAGCTGCTGGATAGAAGCCTGGATCAGAGGAGCCTTTTGCAGGACAGGTGGGAATTCCCAGATTGTTGGGAGAGAAGGTGGTTGCCCTTCCCAACAGGCCCTTGGTTCAGCCACCCCATTGTTGCAGACGTCAGTGGGAGTCCTGATTTGCCCCTCCTTGAGCGTCTGATGGTTTGGGGTGCTCTTTGATTCCAATCCCAAACATCCCCCCCAAGAGAGCCCACTCTTTAGGGCTTTTGACTCTGAATTATTCAGGAATGATCCATCAAGGATATCTGAGAGACTATCCATGACTATTCCCCCCACTCTTCATCCTCTTCCTCCTCCTCCTCCTCCTCTTCCTCCTCTTGGCCACTTCAGCATTTCCCAGAAAGAGGAAACGGACCTCGAACGAGAACATCCGACCGCCTGTGGGCGACAGTAGTCAAAGATGGAGAGAACGTGTCTGCTAATTTCTTTTGAATAGTACTCTCTCCAAGCACCCGGAACGGTGCTGTGTACACAGTAAGCGCTCATTACATCCCATCGATCGATTCGATGGCAGGAACCGGGCTCAAGCGGCTGAAACGAGCTTGGCATTTTCCGTGGATCGAGGGGGCGGTCTTGCGCTGTTGGGAACCTTGCGGTGGAGCCGGCGGAGACTTTGATTTGCCAGCTTCTCACAGAGCTCCGCGGTCGGACCCCTCGACCCCCGCGGTCCGTGGCTAGAGCCGGAGCGGCCCGTCTCCCCCGGACGTCGTAGGCAAGGGGAGCTTGGTCATCCCGGTGTGTTGGGGCATCTCCTTGCCCCTGCTGGCCGCCGCCCCCCCACGCTGGGCGGGGGCGTGGGGCGGGCGGGCCGGCTGACCCCCGCCCCCGTTTCTCTCCGCAGGCCGGGAGCAGTTCCACGGGCTGGGGTCCATGTACTGCCGGGGGGCCTCCGTCGTCATCCTGACCTACGACGTGAACCACCGGCAGAGCCTGGCGGAGCTGGAGGAGCGCTTCCTGGCCCTGACGGACACGGCCAGCGCCGACTGCCTCTTCGCCCTGGTGGGGAACAAGGTGGACCTGTCCGGCCAGGCCGGGGCCCCGAGGCAGGCCTGCCGCGAAGACGCCGTGGCCCTCTACAGGAGGATCGTCAAGTACAAGATGCTGGACGAGAAGGACGTGCCCGCGGCGGAGACCATGTGCTTCGAGACCAGCGCCAAGACGGGTTACAACGTGGACCACCTGTTCGAGACGTTGTTCGACATGGTGGTGCCGCTCATCCTGCAGCAGAGGGCCCAGGGGGCCCCCCAGACGGTCGAGATCACCCCCTTCAAGCCGGCCAAGCGGACTCAGCCGGGGTGCTGCGCCTGAGCCTCAGAGGCCTTTGGGTAACTGGCGTCCGAAGAGGACGCCGCGGCCATTCGATAGAGCCAGCCCTGCCATGAGGAGGTTGGCCCTGAGGGAGGAGTGCGTCGATCCTGGCGATACGGACGTCCGGAAGGCCTCTTCCCCTGAGCCCGTCTCCACCTGCAGCGGCCCCCATTTCCCGCTTCTCCGGGAGCTGGTTCCCTCTCCCAATCTCTCTCCTTAACGGAGCACAAGCCCGTTTTGAGGCCAGCCGACTCCGCTCAGCGATTCTGCATCTGTTTATACAGAATCACCAATAAGCCATTCTCCATTTTTGTACCCGACCAGCCACGAGCTGCATCTTACTGTAAAATGAACCTGGAAATGATGATGATGATGATGATGATGATAATAAAAAACACAACAAATTGGGCTGAAATTCTTTCACTCAAGACTGTTTCCTCAGGCTGCCGCCCACCCGGAGACTGCAAGCCGGAAGCCTCCTGGGAGGAGCGAGCCTCAGGAGATGTGCGGTTCGGGGTCTGTCGACCAATCTGGCAGGTGATGGTATTGAAGTGACTTCCTCTAGAGTGAACGCTCCTTGTGGGCAGGGAACATGTGTATCAACTCTGTGGTATTGTATTCTCCCAAGTGCTTAATACAGTGCTCGATAAATACCATTGACTGATTGATTGATTGATTGAGCCCCATGAGGGAGAAGGGACTGTGTCTGTCGTGTTATCTTAGTACAGTGCGTGGCACAAAGTAAGTGCTTAGCAAATGCCATACATTATCCTCACGGATCCTAGCGGGACAAAGGGGCCCGTTGCCGTCTTTTCCGATAGCGGACATCCAGCTTGACTACTAGAGGCAGCAGGTCGTTTTTTTGGGGTCTGTCTGCCGTGGGAGCCAGAGGAAGATTCTGGGAAGTTCTGCGCAGGGAGAGAGGGAAACGAGGATGGAAATGGCAGATTGTAGGCTGCGTGGCCCGTTTGGTGTGAGTGCAGTAGAATTCTCGGGGGAGACCGAAGTCGGGCCCAAGGTAGCAGGTGAAAAGCTGAGGTAAAGGCTCCTCATGGATCAGGCAACTCTAGATCTCTCCGGGAAACGGTGTGGGATTTTACCACGGACGTACAGCCAAGCGGAAGCTGCTCTCGGGGGCGACGTCCATCTGCTCCCTTCGGGTAAGGAGGGGTGGGAGGTTTCTTACGCCGACCCGCTTAGGTTGCACAAGAAGTACGAGAGCCACGAGGAACAGCGTGGCTCAGTGGAAAGAGCACCGGCTTGGGAGTCAGAGGTCATGGGTTCAAATCCCGGCTCGGCCGCTTGTCAGCTGTGTGACGTCGGGCAAGTCACTTCCCTTCTCTGTCTCAGTTCCCTCATCTATAAAATGGGGATGAAGACTGTGAGCCCCACGTGGGACAACCTGATCACCTTGTATCCTCCCCAGCGCTTAGAACAGTGTTTGGCATATAGTAAGCGCTTAAATGCCATCGTTATTATTATTATTGCCATTCAGGGTCAGGTCAGCCGGACGGCTTGATCTTTGTTCATTAAACATTTGTTTCTAGGTGTTCTTCTGTCAATCAGAGGCCTGCTTTGCTCCCCCACCCTCTCCCGTTTGCACCAACGGCCGGGGAAAGAGCCAAGCCACTATGGCGGTTGTTGCTGTTGTTGTCGATGCTGTTGTTGTTGCTGCTGCTGCTGCTGTTGCTGCTGCTTCGGGGAACTCCCTGCAGCTTGGCTTTCTCTCCAACAGGAGCGTTTGGTCTTGTGTCTTGTTTTGAAGACGGAAACCATATCCCACTCACCTTGGAGAACCAGAAGGAGTCAGGAGCGGCTTCCCGCTCCCTCTTCCGGTTTCCTCACGGACGCAAAGGCCGAGGCCTCGCTTCAGGTCAGAGCCAAGCCTAGGGTTGGGAGCGATTCGGGGGTTGGGAGGGAGAAGCCATTCCAGAATCCAGATGGAAGTGAATGGAGGGTCCGGGAGCCAAGGGGAAAGCCGGGGCTCTGGGATGTTCAGCCCCTGGAGCTCTGGAATTATGGTACTTGTTGAGTGCTTACTGTGTGCTAGCCGCTGGGGTAGATGGAAGATCATCAGGTTGGATACAGTCCATGTCCCACATGGGGTTCACAGGAGGGAGAATAGGAGAATCCCCATTTTACAGAGGAGGATACTGAAGCACAGAGCAGGAAAGACCTGACTTCTGTTTGTTCTGGAAAAGGGAGAGGAGAGGCACTTCCTCACTGCTGTGGGTATGACAGCATCTTACAAAGACAAAAGGAGTTAGGCTGGTAGGCAGTGGATGGCCTGTTTTAGGACAGTTTCGCAACAGGAGAGCCTTTCTTTGTTAAGAGAAAGAAGAGAAAAAAGGGTGATTGGGGAGTGGGGAAGATGATGAGAGGGAACACGGGGGGGGGGGGGGGGGGCGGGGGGGGGGCAGGGAAGAGATGGAGGAAGACAGAGAGAGAGTCTCTCTTCCACGTGATTGACAGGCAGAGTCCTGAATTTAGAGTGGATAAACTGAGGACGAGCTCGCCTCCTCTAGATAGGCTCAGACCCCATAAAAGGGGAAGCAATCACCTAAGCCTGACTTCCCGGGACTTTGCTTGAGTGCCCCCCTCCACCACCAGTCATTCACTCAATCGTATTGAGCGCTTATTGTGTGCAGAGCACTGTTCAATACAGTAATAAACAGACACGTACCCTGTCCACAAAGAGCTTTGCAGTCTAGAGGGGGAAAACGAACATCAATACAAATAAATAAATGACAGATCTGTACTTAGTGCTGTGGCGATGGGAGGGGTGGGGAGGAGAACAAAGGTGACTCAGAAGAGAGTGGGAGAAGAGGAAAGAGGGGGGCTTAGTCTGGGAAGGTCTCTTGAAGGAGATGTCCCTTCATTAAGGCTCTAATCCCAGCTCCGCCACATGTCTGCTGTGCCACCTTCCCTTGGGCAAAATCACCTAACGTCTCTGGGCCTCAGTCACCTCATATTTAAAATGGGGATTTAGAGTCTGAGCCTTACGTGGGACAGGGACTATGTCCAACCTGGTTAACTTGTATACACCCCAGTGCTTGGCACAGAGCAAGCATTTAACAAGTTCCATTATTATTCTTATTATCTACCCCCCAGACTGTAAACTCACTGCGGGCAGGGAAGGTCACTGTTTATTGTATCGTGCTCGCCCAAGTGCTTAATGCAGTGCTCTGTGCACAGAAAGCGCTCAATAAATACGATTGAGTGAATAAATAAGACTTTGGAGGCGGGGAGAGTACCACCACCACCTAATTCAGTCCTACAGGCAGCCGGAACAGCATGTGTGTTCAGCTGGTTGTTCCGAGCGTCTTCAGCTCTCTCGGCTTAGAGGTGCCCGGTTTTATGGGCGCTGCCCTTTGCTCCGGAGGGTTACCGGGGTCACCCCGAGGGATGCGTGGCGGGGCCGGAAGAGATTGCTCTGTTTGGGTCCTCGCTGCCAGACTTGTGGGTAGATCCAGCCTCCTCCCTCAGGGGTGGAGACAGGGCACACTGTCAGGAATGAGTTAGTCGTATTTATTGAGCGCTTACGTGCTTGGGAGAGTCCAACAGAACAATATAACAGACACATTCCCGGCCCACAACGAGCTTACAGTGTAGAAGGGGAGATAGTCATAGAAATAAATAAATTACAGGTATGGACCTAAGTGCTGGGGGGCTGGGAGGAAGGCTGAATAAAGGGAAAAAGGGTGACGCAGAAGGGATTGGGACAAGAGGAAAGGAGGGCTTAATAATGTTGGTATTTGTTAAGTGCTTTCTATGTGCAGAGCACTGTTCTAAGCGCTGGGGTAGACACAGGGGAATCAGGTTGTGCCATGTGGGGCTCACAGTCTTAATCCCCATTTTACAGATGAGGGAACTGAGGCACAGAGAAGTTGTGACTTGCCCACAGTGACACAGGGAAGGCCTCTTGGAGGAGATGTGCCTTCTTTATGGCTTTCTTAAGACTGAGCCCGATGTGGGACAGGGACTGTATACAATCTGAGTAACTTGTTTCTATAAGCAGTTAAACAAGTACCATAATCATTAGTTTCTGAATGCATTGAATTGAATTAGGAGCAAAAAGGTTAAGGTTTTACTGCCCTGGTTGGGGGCCAGCTTTTGGATATCAGTGCAAATCAGTGGTTTATTGAATGCTTCTACTATACAGAGCACCGTGCAGAGGGTTTGGGAAAGTACAATACAGGACATTTTAGAATCGAAGGCTAACCCTCTGATTCTAAGTAGATCTTTGTATATGTACCAGATCCTCCATATCATTGAGTATATTTATATAGCAATCTGAATATGCTTTTTTTGTGTTTTTGTTAGTCGTGATAATGGTTTTAAATGTTTAAAATGGTTTTAAATTGTTTGGACCGGCCCAACCTGATTAAATTGTATCTACCCCAGTGCTTAGAATAATCCGGAACACATAGTAAGCACTTGAAAAAAGTCACAATTATGTGCTAAGTGCTGGGGTAGATAACATGATAATCAGATCGGAGCCACTCCCTGGCTCAAAGTCTAAGAGGACAGGAGTGAAGGGATCTTCTCTTTATTTTCCAGATGGAGGAATGGAGACTAAGAAGTTGTGACTCCCCGAGATCACACAGCACGAAAGTCCTGGGAAACAGTGTGGCCTAATAAGTAAAGCATAGGCCTGGGAGCCGGAGGAGCTGGGTTCTAATTCCAGCTTCTCCATTTGCTTACTGCCTTTGGGCAAGTCACAACTTCTCTGTGCCTCCGTATTCACAGCTGGAAAATGGATATCATTCCTCCTTCTTGGACCGAGCCTTATATGGGACAGGGACCTTATCCAACCTGCTCAGCTTGTATCTTCCCCAGCACTTAGTGCTCATCACACAGTAAGCGCTTAATCAATGCTATTAAAAACAAAAAAGTGGCAGAACCAGGGCTAGAACCCAGTTCTCTTGACTCCCAAACCTGTGCTCCTGCCACTAGGCCAGGTTGGCACCTGTAATACCGAGCTTTCACCCAGAACCAAGGAATTCTGAGTGGGTGTGCAAAGAGCAGTCATCTTTCTCGTGTCTGTGGGGAGTGAGGGTGGAGGGGAGGGAAGACTCACTCTTCTCCCCAGAAGGGCCCCCTCCTTCTAGACTGTAAGCTCGTCATGGGCAAGAAATGTGTTTATTGTACTGTACTCTCCCAAGCGCTTAGTATAGTGTTCTGCACACAGTAAGCGCTCAATAAATACGATTGAATGAATGAATACATCAAATCCCGAGCTTGTGGGAGAGCCCATCACGGATTCTGTGAAGTCAGGGTTGAATCGAAACAGGATCCTGAAGATGGTCTGGCTCGTTTTACATCTGTTAGGATAATTACTTGGTATAAAACCGCCTTTTCTATTTCAGGGGAGAAGTTGACCTGAGATGTGACAAACCACCTGAGCTACGGGCTAGAGACATTTTCCTGCGAAAACATTACTCCAGCCGTATTCCCGGGTGAGTAGTCAACAAGCATTCTGGGAATTTTTGAGGGGCCTCGGAGGATATAAGCATGAGGAGAAGCAGTGTGGCCCAGTGCATAGAGCACAGGCGTGGGAGTCAGAAGGACCTGGATTCTAAACCCGGCTCTGCCACTTCTCTGCTGTGTGACCTTGGGCAAGTCACTTCACTTCCTCTGTGCCTTAGTTACTTCATCTGTAATGGGGATTCAGAATGTAAGCCCCATGTGAGACATGAACTATGTCCAACCTTGCATCTACCCCACGCTTAGTAGAGTGCTTGGCACATAGTAAGCACTTAACAAATCCCCCCCAAAAAGAGAAAAAAAGTCAGGGTAATTATTAAACTCAGAAACACGTAGTTGAATATTTGTTTGATCATGGGTGCTGTGATGTTTTCCACATTAGGGCAAAATCCTGCCTATTTCCCACTACCTTCTGCCTTTTCCAGCTCCGTATTATTCCAGGATTCTGTGCCTGGGGCTATCTGTATCGATGGGAAACAAATGTTGGTGGTACTTTAAATTTGGAGCAAATTTGCTAACTCCTCCCAACCCCTGAACTCTGGAATTCCCGAAGGAATTTCTCACACATGGATTATACCCCCGCAATGATACATGCGGTCATTTCTCTCGTTTGCTAATGAATAACTTTCCTTGCCTCATTGGCCAGCAGAACCAAACAAGTCAACCCTTTGGAAGGGAGGACTAGATCCAGGAGTAAATGATTGGCCCGATGGAGATTTGTTAAGGCTTTCTAGTTTTTTTGGGAGATGTTTATGACTGACTGGGCAGAGTACGAATACCCCCTGGGGAGGAAGGGACTGTGGGTCAAAGATCTGTCTTTTCTGCCACCCACTCTCCCACCTGGATTAAAATCTCCTTGCTCCACCCCGAAGCACAGATTCATAGGTAGATTATATCTGGATTTCCCTTCTGGTGAGCCTGTTTCTCACTGGCCACATTTACGGGTTCTAATCCCGGCTCCCCCGCTTCTCTGCTCTGGGACCTTGGGTGAGTCACTTCACTTCTCTGTGCTTCAGTTCCCTTGTCTGTAAAATGGGGATTGAGACTGTGAGCCCCATGTGGGACAGGAACTGTGTCCAACACGATTTGCTTATATCCACCCCAGCGCTTAGGAGAGTGCCTGGCACATAGTAAGAGCTTAACAAATACCAAAATTATTATTAACTATCTTGTGGGGTCAGGGGACAGGCAATGATGGGGGGGCGGGGGGGAAGAGAAAGAACTGATTTTGTTTTCTGACCACTAGAGATAAACCATCATTTTTTGGGGAACTGATGAGAGCAAGGACCTGGACCAGCTGTGGATTGTGGGTGTGGAAAAAGTAGAGACAGGCAGAAAGATGAGGAAAATGAAAGCTGTCCACAATTTGAGGATTAAAAAATAAACCCACACCTTTTATTTCGAGACAGTTACAGTAAGGGTGTGATAGAAAATGCATAAATCATGAGAGAGGTTGGAAAGATTAAAATCTCCTTGACAAGTACTTGTGGCAATTGAACGGACAACTGTTTCTGACCTGAACAGGTGGCTGTAAGAATGTCCTCGATTCAACTTGCTCTTATGATGAGAAGTGAAACGGGTGAGTAAAAAATGGCAGTTTGGTTTTTTTTTCCCCCCTGTGGCAGACATACTGGAGCATCTCCCTAAACTCACATGGAGAATGCATTCAAATCTATCATCACTCTAAGTATAGCACTTTTCTAACATTGGGTAGAAAGCCGGGCAGGTGTAAATGGAGTTCAGAGAGTCAACCCCGAACTGGGTGCAGTGCAGTGAGTGGCAAAAACCTACAAAAGCAGATGAGTCTTCCAGGATTTTAGCCCAGGCTACCTTCCCAACCTTATTTTATTCTCGCCCCGCCCCACTCACTTAAATAAGAGTATACGTGTGTTAGTTTTTTTTCTAGAATAAACAGAATATAGGCACGTACATTTATTTATACATGACATTAAATTATTAGCTAAACCTGCTGCTACAGGAAAACAGTGTTGCACGATGGGACAGGCTCGGTCTGGCCTTAACAACTTGGTTCGAAGGATTGGGGAAACTAGGTATAGATCTGTCTGTGATATGGAAAAGTTAGAGTGGCAGGAGCCTACTGCAAAAAGGAAGTCATTGTTTGGTATAACGACTAGTGCTAAATAATGTTAGCATGCTTTTTCTCCCCTTCGGGAGAGAAAAAACCAAAAACACAACTTTCCATCCAGCGGCTGAGGTAATAAGTTAAGAATAAGCACCAAAGTGATTCCCTCCCCTGCTAAAATGTCTGCGGCCCGAGCTAGGTTGGCCCTCCCCGGGGCCACGGGGGGACGGATGACGACAGTCGGGGACGAGGTTGGGGGGGGGAGGGCTACAGGTTCTTCATGCAGACCTGGCAGCGGCTGATGTGCGTCCGGATGAGGCCGGCCTTGAGGGTGTCAGGGGAGGGGCTGCTCTGGAAGTTGGGCTCGGGGATGGTGGTGAGCCAGAAGCTGTACTTGTTGGCGAAGTAGTGGCAGTTCCCACGGCCCCCGTTGCACTCGATGAACGGCGTCGCCCGGAAGTCCTCCAGGCAGCTTCCGGGGGACACCAGCGACTGGCCGCCCCCCTCGTCGCCGGCGGCCGTGTGCTGCGGGGGGAGGGAAGACGTGAGGGGGCGTGGGGTGGCAGCTCCCCCTGAGCCCCACTTTGGGGCTGGCTCCCGGGGAAGCCCTTCGCACTAATAGCGGGAGCTGTTGTCGGGAGAAGCGGCGTGGCCGAGGGGATAGAGCACGGGCCTGGGAGGCGGGAGGACCCGGGTTCCAATCCCGGCTCCGCCACGTGTCTGCTGCGGGGCCAGTCACTTCGCTTCTGGCCCTCGTTTACCTCGTCTGTAAAAAGGGAGTCTGGCAGTCCCATGTGGGACAGGGACTCTTGTCCAACCCGATTTGCTTGTGTCCACTCCAGGACCCGGCCCGTAGTGAGGGCTTAACAGATACCGCAATTATTATTTTACATGAGAAGACATAATTATCATTATAATAGCATCATGATAATATATTAATAATGATAAATAGAAATGGAATTAAACCAGCAATGATTTCTTTTCCCTTACTCCCAAGGCCTCTGCTCCTTCCCTAGGGTCCACTGAACAACTGAACATTAGAAGCCAAAGGGGCAGCACAGTCTAGTGGAAAGAATAGAGAACCGGGAGTCAGAAGGCCCGGGTTCCCGCCTGTTCCCTGACATGCCTGCTGTGTGACCTTGGGTAAGTCATTTGACTTTCCTGTGCCTCTTGTTTTCTCCTCTCTAAAATACGAGTTTAAAGACATGTTCTCCCGCCCCCGAAAATGGCAAGAACAGGGACTTTGTTGGGTCAGACTGTTTTCTGTCAACCTGGTGCTCAGCACGGTGCTTGGCACGAAGTAAGCACTTACCAAATATCACTGCTAAAGGGGCTGTGGAGTGTGGTCTCTGCTCTGACAGCCCCAGGCTAATGGAAGGTCACAGCCCTCCCACACAAATACATCAAACAAAAAGAATTTATATCTAATTTCTACCTCCTGAATTTTTAAAAAAAATATGGGTAATGCTCTCTCTCCCCCCACCACTGCCCCAACCCCTTCCATTAGCCCCTTTAACAGTAAAGTGACGTGAAGTTGATTTAAGAATCTGTTCTAAATCTGCCACAGATCAATTGACTTTATACTACTTGGGGCTTCCTCCACCCTGGCTGATAGGAACAGAATGTTTTGGGGAACGAGATAGGAGGGTTTGGTCATTTCTAAATAATAATTAGAATTATTAATAATAACAGTGAACTATAAATATTTTCTTTTTCCAGGGCATTTCCTTTTTTCCCCAGCCTTCTAAAAGGTTTAGAGTTTCCTCTGGTTAGTTTTTTGCTTATGTCTGCCATCGCTTTGGTGGTAGGGCATGTAAGAGAACTTGGCTAAGATCGGGTTTCTGTATTGGATCGCTGTTGAATGGGATCTCCTCAAGTAAGCCGAGTTGCTTTGAGCTTGCTGTGTGGACCACCAGGGAGCTGTGATGAGTAGTGCTTTTAGCCATCGGTGAACTCTTCTTTTCTGTTTTTTGGTATTTGTTAAACGCTTACAATGAGCCAGGCACTGTACTAAGCACTTGGGGTAGAGCTAAGCTAATCAGATTGGCCATCATTCGTGTCCCACATGGGGCTCACGGTCTTAATTCCCATTTTACTGACGCCCAGAGAAGTGAATTGACTTGCCCCAGGTCACACAGGTGGCAGAGCCGGGATTAGAACCCAGGTCTTTTGACATTCTTAGTAGTCCCCACATCTGCCTAAACCCAACCCGGAGATCCAATCGGGAGAAGCCATCCGCCTCACTCCCCTTGGCATCAGCGCTATTGCTTTCCGTCTCCAAGTTCCCCGGGGCTGGAGAGGGCTGTGCTGGACGCCTGTCACGGGCAGGAAGCTGTTCTTACGTCTACCCTCCCTCTCTCGCGCCATCATTTAAGCCCATATTCTGTAGGTCTGACCCCGGCTGAGGTGGATGGGAGTAGGGCGGAGGCAGGGGAGTACCCACCATGAGGAAGGAGTAGCCGATCCAGAGGCTGCGCCAGCCATTGGGGCAGTGGGGGATGGTCACGTCCTGGCTGTGGACGGCGATGGCCACGGCCGGGGCCTCGCAGACGGAGCAGCGGCTGATGTAGGGCTTGATCTCGTCTTCGGCCACGGGCATCATGGGCAGCGGGGCGGTGGTGGACAGCCAGTAGGACTTGTCGTTGCGGCTGGCGTAGTAGCAGACGTCCCCGGGGTTGCAGTACAGGAAGGGCATGGTGCTGAAGCGGGCCAGGCACGAGCCGGCCAGTCCTGCCCCGACAGAGACGCCCCGGGGGCGGGGGTGACCGGAGCCGTCGGGCAGGGATGGTCCCGGTCTCCCCCCGTCGGCCTCCTCACCCCAGCCCCCTCACCCGAGGGGCAGTTAGTTGCGGCGGAGGGGCAGGGGACTCCCCCCTTTTGGATCCCCAGCCAAGCTCCAGGATCCTGGAAACTACCACAGCCCAAGCAGCATCCCCCGACCGAGCTGAGACCCTCCCTCACTGTACGACGTTTTACTCTTTCCAGAACCCTTTGCTCAGGGACTGACAGTCGGGGTTCCGGGCTTCCAGAGAGAGGAGAGCCTCCCCTCTCACTAATCTCCCGGCCAGCTTCAGGCGCCCTGTCAGTCAATCGGATTTTACTGAGCATGTCCTGTGTGCAGAGCACTGTACTGGGCGTTTGGGAGAGGACAGTAGAACGACAGAACAGACACATTCCCTGCCCACCAGTCTAGAGGTGGGGAGACAGACATTACTAGAGATAAATAAATTAGAGGTGTGGACGTGAGTCAGAAGGTCCCAGAGGGGGATTCCCTCCCTGAGATCAACCCTGAGGGTCCTAGGATCCCCTCCCCGGGGCCGTACGTACCCAGGTCTTGGTTATGGGCTTTCTCCTGGCCTTCGAAGTACAGCAAGCTGTAGCCGCTCCAGAGCTTGTTCATGCCCAAGGGACACATGGGTTCCTGCTCCGTCTGGCTGTGCTTCACCAGCAGGTAGCCGATGCTGACGCTGCGGCCGGGCATGCCGGGCATGCCGGGGTTCCCCGGGCGCCCCGGATTCCCTGGAACCCAATGGGAGAGAGCGGGTGGTGCCAGCTGTCCCGCCCCCGCCACCCCGCTTTTTATGCTATTTACTAAGCGCTAGGGGAGATCCAAGTTCATCAGGCTGGTCCAGGGCCCCCAGGGGGCTCACAGTCTTCATCCCCATTTGACGGATGATGGAAGCGAGGCACCGAGGAGCCAAGCGACCCGCCCGAGGTCCCGCAGCAGATAAGTGGAGCCTGGATTGGAAGCCGGGTCCTTCCCCCTAGGCCGCTCCTGTCGGACCCCGCTCTGGGGCCTCACGACGTAGGCCACCCTGGGCTGGACTGGAACATCTCGGTGAATGGGGTGGGTCACCGATTCTGGTACTTCCATTTCCTCCTCTTTCCATCTCTACCCCCTACCCCCTGCACCAAATCCCAGAGGGGCCCTACTTGCTCCTCTCGCTCCGTCTTTAAGGGTAATTTGTCCCCACTTACCCTCTTGGCCTGTTGCCCCTTGATGTCCGACGGGGCCCTGGTCGCCCCTGAATCCCGGAACGGCCGACACCCCTCCTCGGCCCTGAGGCCCGGGATTACCAGGGGATCCCCGGAAGCCTAACGACCAATCGAGACCACTGTTATCCAGATGCCTTCCTCCTCCACCCCCCCAACCCCCTGCCCTCACCACCTTCCACCAAGCGGTTCCTACCTGGATGCCCCGGAGGGCCCTGTGGACCCATCTCTCCCTGTATCCCCGGGGGGCCCTGCTTTCCAAAGGGACCAGGTATTCCCCGGTCCAGGACGACTTCCTGTGGAATTCCAGGAATCCCGGGTGATCCCAGAGGTCCCAGAGTACCTAAGGCACAAAGAGAAAAAAGATCACCATCAGCTTCCCAGCTCCCCGCCAACTCCAGGGAATGCCCTGGATGAAGCGGACGGGTAAGATAACAAACCTTTTCATTTGTAAAGCCCCAGAGCTGGGGTGGGCCATCCTGAGGTGGTCCCTTACTAAATTCATTCATTCAATTGTATTTATTGAGCGCCTACTGTGTGCAGAGCACTGTACTAAGCACTCCACACTCAGAAAATACCAACAGTAATAACGCCTGCAGTTTCAAATGATCACCAGGCTCAACAGGGCAGAGTTAGAGGACAAAACCTGAGAATTGCATTTTTATTTTTGCACCCAAGTGCCCAGCCTGATAATACAGTCTAACTTTCAAACAGCTTTGCCTACTTTGAAATGGAACTTCACTTATTCTCTGGGAGTTAGAGAATAACTCAACTGACCTTATGGTGACTTTAGGAGAAGGTGTTATTAATCCCATTTTACAGCTAGCAAAATGGAGGCCCAGCGAGGCTAAGGAGGCTTTTTTTTTTTGGCAGTGGCCAACAGTGATTTGGGGAAGAGCCAGAAAGAGAAGCCAGATTCCCATAGCCAACATATCCGTGAGTTCCCTATTATCTCAGGAGCGTTCTTCCTCTTGTAGTTTTTTTCCTTCTTGAAGCATCATGGCCTAGGAGCCAGAGAACTTGGGTTCTAAATCCGGCTCTGCCACCTGTCTCCTGTGGGACATTGAGGGAGTTACTCCACTTCTCTGGGCCGCCTTTCCTTCTGTGGCAAAATGGGAATTCAACACCTTTTCTCCCTCCTACTCAATCCGTGACCAACCCGATCAACTTGTATTTACTCCAACGCTTAGAACAGTACACATAGAGAGCGCTTAAGAAGTACAGCAATTAATTAACGCCAAAGGGGGAGCATTCGGGAACCAGACCACTGGAGAATGCAGTGTCCGCGGGACCAACTTACCAGGGTAACCTCGGTCTCCTTTGGGTCCTACGGGGCCTTGATCACCGATGTTCCCGAACATACCCTTAAATCCCATGAGCCCCTGCTCTCCCTTGGGACCTGGAAAAGAAAGGGCATGTTTACAGTTCTTATCTCCACGTCCTCAACACCTAAAAAGAAATGACGACGCCTCCCCCCAAGCCCTTGCCCCAAAAAGGGAGAAAGGTGCCCAAGCTTGGCGGTTGGTACCTTTTGTTCCAGGGATGCCATAAACTCCGGGTTTGCCTTGGGGGCCAGGATCTCCTCCCCATCCTTTTGGACCCGACTCTCCAAAAAGTCCCGGGTTTCCATCTTCTCCTTTAGGTCCAGGGGAAGCGGGGACTCCGGGCGGCCCTCGTTGGCCCGGATAACCTGTGGATTTTTGGCGTGAGGCAGTGAGAATCCTGGAGGCAAGCAGCAGGATGAGAGTAAACTCCTCGAGGGCTCTCCCCTGGGTGTTCTCCTCTGGCTCTCCTCTGGGTGTTCCCCAGCAGCTATGACAAGGCCCCGCGCACGGTAGCGGATGCTGGTCCCTATCCTGGCCCCGATTTCTCGGTCGGACCATCCGGAAAGGGATGCCTGACTTCTAGAGTGCCATTTTCTAAAGAGCCTGGGGAAAGGAGCCTCCAATTTGAAATTATGCCGAGGGCCGAATGCGGCCCAAATATGGGAGATTTTTGTCGATCGATTCGTGGACCAGTGGGCCACGATGGCTTTCTGGCAAGACGGTTAGGGGGTAGAGGAGGTGTTTGTGGTGGCAATGATCCACCTCCAACTCTGTGGATGGAGAGCCAGCGTGTCCTTGTGGAAAGAGCACAGGCCTGGGAATCGGCAGATCCGGGTTCCGATCCCAGCGCCGCTATTTGCTGTGTGACTTTGGGCGAGTCACTTCACTTCTCTGGGCCTCAGTTCCCCCATCTGCAAAATGGAGGACCAATGCCTGTTCTCCCTCCTACTAAGACTGTGAGCGCCACTGGGACCTGATGATCTTATATCTACCCCAGGGCTTAGTACAGTGCTTGGCACATAGTAAGCGCTTAACTACCACGATTACCACCCCAAGATTCCTTCCAGCATGGGACTATTCCCACTGAAGATGGATATTGGGCCTGGAAGATTCAGTGCCCATGGTCTGATGATGGGTCATCCCTGAGAGTGGTTTCCCCTCTGGACCCAAAAGCAGATGTGGTCCAAGAGAGGGAGAATGACCAGAAGCCATTTTGGACCAATATATTTCAGCATCATCTTGTGGCTAAGAAGGGAGTAGGCAAATCTGGAAACCTCAATGCCTGGATTGGGAAGAAGCAGAGTGGCCTAGCAGAGTCTCTGCCACTTCTCTGTGTGACCTTGGGCACATCACTTCCCGGGGCCTGTCACCTCACCTGTAAAATGGGGATGAAGACCGTGAGCCCCACGCGGGACAGGGACTAAGTCCAACCTGATTTGCTTAGCTCTACCCCCAGTGCTAAATACCATCTTTAAAATAAAATAAAAACAAAACCACCAGCATAAACACATCCGGTTTCTTCCAGGTGCCACCCACAGCAAGGATTACCTTTTGTTCCGAATATGCCAGGATCGCCCCTATCACCGGGAAACCCGGAGATGTTGGTGACGGAGAAAGGTCCCGGTATCCCTGGAAGCCCGCGACTACCCATCGGGCCTCGGATCCCTGAAAAGAAGGAAACAGAAATGAACACGCTCGGTCGAGAGAATGGATGGCCTGAAATACCCTGACCGCCACCCCCACCTCACCGCCCCCAACAGTCAGTGGATGCCCAAAGTGAGGGGGCTTGGAGCCCGGACCAGATCGTAGGCTTCCGGCCAACGCCCCTCTCCCCGGAAGCAAGAGACTGTTTGAGGGGGGCGGTGTTCCCTCTCCTAAACCACCAAGAACATTCAGGAAACATGATTTATATTAATGTCTGTCTCAGCCTCTACACTGTAAGGCTCAGTGTGGCCAGGGAACGTGTCTACCAACTCTGTTGTACTGTCCTCTCCCGAGTGCTTAGGACAATGCTCTGCATCCGGTAGGCACTCAATAAATACCACTGACTGATGAATCACTTTAAAGAAGTCAATGAAAGCAAGTGCATTTTCTGTATACCTCTCCAAAGCATCCTGACAATCACAGATAGAAACCAATTTTGTAAAAGAAAATAATTGGAGCTCCACTTAGAATAGAAAAATGGGGAGAAAATGAAATTCATCTTGGCACTACCATGTGTTTGAAACTGACTGAAATAGCAAGTTGGGAAGGCAAATCTCTAGTTTCAGTTCCATAGGGTGACAGTGTCCTTGTGGCCCTGCTGGCCCCCGGACAGGGAAAGATACATTCCATTCCCTGCCTTGTACCCTGACCCTGATTGGGGTTGACTCTCGATTCTACAGTGATCCAAAAGGAACTGCTTTTCTGGGTTTTTTTTAAATCAGGCTAGAACAAATGATGAGTCGGCTCCCAAGAAGCAGCATGGCCTAGTGGCTAGGGCCTGGGCGTCAGAAGAACCTGGGTTCTAAACCCAGCTCTGCCACTTATCTGCTGTGTGACCTTGGCCACGTTGCTTCACTTCTCAGGGCCTCAGTTCCCTCATCTGTCAAATGAAGGTGAAGATGGTGAGCCCCCCGTGTGGGACATGGACTCTGTCCAACCTGATTACCTTTTAGCTACCCTAGTGCTTAGTAGCACGCCTGGCACACATTGAGCCTTAACGAATACCAAGAAAAAACAAACAAAAAGACACCCACCTGTAAGTCCTCTCTCCCCTTTCGGTCCGACTGCACCGCTCGGACCAGGTTTAGGGTTGTGGTCCCCTGGTTCGCCTTTGTCACCAGAGGGCCCCAGAAATCCTGGGTCCCCAAAGTCATCTCCCCCTGGAAAGGTGTTAGAACAGGAGTGAGTTACCAGTGCTTGGGGTGTCTTGTTCTCATCTAAAATGACACTAAGTCTTGGAGTGGAGAAACAGGATGAAATGAAAATGGACAGATACCCTTCTAGCCTGAAAACACCCTAGTTTCCTAGGCAGCTTTGGCCCGGTAGGGGGGACTTGTTGCAAACGGACGAGGCAAAGGAGAAAAAAGTGCCAGGCACTACAAACGTTCAGCGTGACAAAGAGGGGTACGGTGCAGCAGGAACTGTTGACTAAGCTCCTCGTGGGCAGGGATCACGTTTACCCACAATATTGTACTTTCCCAAGGGCTTAGTCCAGTGCTCCGCACAGAGAAGCAGTGTAGCTTAGTGGCTAGAGCATGGGCCTGGGAGTCTAGAAGGACCCGGGTTCTGATCCTGGCCCTGCCACGTGTCTGCAATGTGACCTCGCTCAAGTTGCTTCACGACTGAATGAATCTGCCCCAGCCCAGAGCTGTGGCCCTAGGTTAACGCAAGCATTGTAAAAACTGTTTATAATTCTGTTCTGCTCCTGGAACCCAAGGATTTGGAGGATCCGGCGACGGCCTAAAAGTCAAAACTTTCTACTTTATTTCCATCTAAACGGGCTAATTTTCTCTTCAAAGCCTCCAGAGTGAGGAGTTTCCTAAATAGTTCACTTCTACAGGGCAGTCTAGCAAATGAAACAATTTTTTTTTTAAAAAAGGAAAAGGCAATGGAAAAATACTCAGCCTTCCAGTGTTGGCACAAGGAATACTTGGCCAAAATGATTCTTTGGGAAAGGGGGGGGAAGGGTGCGAGACGCTGGAAATTTGCAATATAAGATACTGGCCTTCATGTCTTTCCCTAAGGAATAATTCCCTCCAGGGGAGAGATTGTGATGCTTCAGATGTGACTGCGTCACCTGCCTTTGAGAACCCTGGCTTTGTCATCCTCCACTCGTAAAAATAAAAGGCGTGGTATGTCCTGAAGTGCTTCAAATCCACAGCAAAGAAGTTATGGAAAGGAGCCCGGGTTTTCCTACTGAAGTGCCAAAAACCATCGCTTCAGAATAAGCTAGGGGCCCAGGGATAGGCTAGACCCAACATTTCACTGCCTCACTGACAAAACTCAAGGGATTCAGTTGTACTAGACTTAGAACTAAAGAACCGCCATATGGCTCCAGACATGCAGAAGATGCTCTCTCAAAAGGAAATGCCTTTTCTTTTCCTCAAGAGCCCTGGGAATTCCGCTGCCACTCGAGTCCCTGCGGCTCGACTTTTATCCTCGGACAGAGATCTGCGCTTCTCCTTCTGACTCTCGCTCCCTGGACGGAGTGTGAGTGGGGTGGATTTTAAAGTCCAGGCTCCTAAAAATCTCAGCCCTGCTAGCAAAGGAAGGACATTGAGCCTGTTGTGGTGGTGGTGGTGTATACTGGGGGTGGTGGGGGGGGGGGGGGGGGGAGGGGAAGAGGAAGGAGAGAGGAAGGATAGAAAAATCTCCATCCATTTCTCCCCGGCTCTCGCTTCTCTAATTTCTTCCTAGTTAAAGATTTGTCCCAGTCTGGGGTGATGATGGATTCTCTCCCTGGGGCTCAGGGTCTGTCTCCCCCTGAAGACCGTAAGCTCATTGAGAGCAGGGAATGTGTCTGTTATATTGTACTCTCACAACCGCTTAATATGGTGTTCTGCACACAGTAAGAGCTCAGTAAATACGATTGATTGATTACAGCCTCATCGAGGGTTAGAAGAACAGTACCTGGTGATCCCGGAAAGCCTTTGGTGCCGGGCAGTCCGTCTAAACCGCTGATTCCTCGTAAGCCAGAGACACCTGTGATAATAATAATAGCATTTGTTAAGCCGTTACTACGTGTCAAGTACCATACTGGGGAAGGTACAGGATAGCAGTTCCTGTCCCACATGGAAGTCACCATCTGAGCGGAAGGGAGAACAGGAAATTAATCCCCGTTTTTACTTATTGAAAACCAATAACAATTTCACGGGGAAATGATGCTTCGGGTCAGGGAAACATGCACATCTACAATAAAAGAGCAATGGGCCTGTCGCCTCTTCTTCCTGTTGCACGGTATAAAATTTCAAAGAAGACATCCCCCCTGCTTAGAATATTTCAGGCTTGGTTTGCTATAGCTGGACTTGGAAAACAGGACCAACTTCACACCATTTCCAGTCCCTCTGGATTGACGTTGGTAAATATTTCCCAGGTAGGGTATTGCCAGAAGGGCATCACCCAGAGTGACATTGGCAAAACACTGGAACTTAAGTCCCCGCTGGGAAGGAAAATGATCTCAACCCCGAGGTCGAGACGTGAAACCTAACCCTGGTCTCTGCTAGCTGACAAGCAAGGGATTCAATCCCAAATAGGAAAGGCAATCTAGAGAGGGCATGGGTTTGCCAAACAACCAGAAGCCACAAGAGACTTTGGGTGGCAGATTGGAGTTTAAGATCAGGTCTCCTGACTGGTCCCTTTAATGATGCCCTCATAGCCTATTTTTTCCCCTTATTCTTCTACGAAAGGCAAAACTACCGCGTTGAATGCTGTCATCTTTGCCCTGTGTTTCCGGTGAGAAAATCGACTACTTTTCTGATTGCCTTCCGCCCGGAAGGGCAGCTTTTAGAGGAGCGATCCTGGCCGGAGCTGTATTGGCCTGGCATTCCGTACTGCTCTGTGGGCAAGTGCGGCAAGGGAAGGAGTCTTAACCTGAAAAGCCTGGTAGTCCGGGTCTTCCGGTGTCGCCTTTTTCACCCTGGAATCCATTCCTCCCGGGATCTCCGTGGTGGCCTGGGGAACCTGCCATCCCTGGGGAGCCTAGGGGATAAAGACAGCATTTGTCCCGAATGCCCAGCGGAGACAGGGCGGAGGTGGGGAATCGCAGCCCTCATCCCTCAACCAGGTGGTGTGCTGCTGTTCGGAGATGGTGGCTCACGCCGAATGGAGCTGCCTCTCTTAACAATTGTGGTATTTGCTAAGTGCTTACTGTGTGCCAGGCACTGTACTAAATGCTGGGGTGGACACAAGCAAATCGGGTTGGACACAGTCCCTGTCCCACAAAGGGCTCACTATCTCAATCCCCATTTTACACTAGGGGGGCTGAGGCCCAGAATAGGGAAGTGACTTGCCCAAGGCCCACGCAGGAGACAAGGGGAGAAGCCGAGATTAGAAGCCATGACCTTCTGACTTCCACATCTGGGCTCTACGATGGAGGGGGGCAGGCAAAGGGAGGTAGGGGTGGGACCCTGGAACTAACTGCCTCCCATCTTCCCCTCCACCCCTGCCACTGTCCTGACCTGATAAAAGTAACAATAATGATGGTATTTGTTAGGCTCTTACTATGTGTCAGGCACTGTTCTAAGCGCTGAGGCAGATAAACACAAGGTAATCAGGTTGGGCACAGCCCCTATTCCCCATGGGGCTCACGGTCTTAATCCCCATTTTACAGAGGAGGTAACTGAGGCCCAGAGAGTAAAATGACTTGCACAAGATCACACAGCTGACAAGTGGCAGAGCAGGGACTAGAACTCAGGACCCTCAGGCCCAGGCCCGTGCTCTAGCCACTAGGCCACGCTGCTTCTCTACTTATTCAGGGGGTGAGAGGGATAAATAAGACTGGGATTAGATGTCCTTTAAAGGAAACCCCAGGGAGCTCTCCTGCCCTCCTCCTGCCATGATGTGATCTTTCTTCTCTGACAGACCATCACTCTCCCCCGCCTCAAAGCCTTATCGAAGGCCTACCTCCTCCAAGAGGCCTTCCCTGACTTAGCCCTCCTTTCCTCTTCTCCCACTCCCTTCTGCGCCGCCTTGACTTGCTCCCTTTACTCATCCCCCATCCCAGCCCCACAGCCCTTGTGCCCATATCTGTAATTTTGTTTATTTATATTAATGTCTGTCTCCTGTTCTAGACTCTAAGCTTGTTGTGAATGGGGACCGTGTCCATTATATTGTTCTACTGTACTCTCTCAAGCGCTTAGTACAATGCTCTGTACACAGTAAGCGCTCAATAAATAGGACTGACCGACTTGCTGGGCTTTGGGGGTGAGGCAGTGGGACTCCACTACCATGGAGGGGCTTGGTCGGGGGAAAGCGCTACTGAACGCTCTGCTTTCGGGGCTTTGGAGACCATCTGTGACTTACCGCTTTGTCCTCTTATACCAGGTGGGCCTTGGGTTCCCTTCATGCCACTTATTCCCTGGAGACCAGAGTCTCCCTCGTGGCCTTTCTGTCCTACATATCCCTTTACCCCTGCAAAAAAATGAAATAAAATAAACCAGGCTGTTAAAAGCAGGCTCCCAGCTCTCAATCTCAGGTTTAGAAAACAAACATCAGGTGGAAGGTTCTAGCCAACCGTACCTCAGGCCACACACAAGGAGCTTTCGCTCTATAAGTATTAACGCTGCTTACATACTGCTAAAGATAAATAATCACCAAAAAAAATACCTGATACTCCAGCTAGACCGGGTGCTCCCTTTACTCCACGGCTTCCCGGCAAGTTTATAGTGTCCCCCTTGTCACCTGTCACACAGAAAAATGAATGAGGATGGGCCCGCAAGGCTCACGGTAACTTCTCTCTTTCAAACGGCATTAGGGAGGAAACTCACCCAAGTCTCCCACAGAGCCACTCTCACCCTCAAAGCCCTTGATGCCGATGTTGCCTTTGTCACCCTGGATGGGGAGGAAACCGAGTCATTGGCAGGGAATCGCAGTGAAAATGCCACCAGCCTATCTGCAATCCCAAAATACTAAGGAAACCCCGCGTCTGGAGTAGGATTTAATCCCCCATTTTACAGATGAGGAAACTGAAGCACGGAGATGTGAAGGGACTTGCCCGACTTGACCAACCAGCAGACAAGGGGTGGAACCGGGATTAGAACCCAGGTCCTCGGACCCCCAGGCCCATGCTCTTTCCACCAGGCCACGCTACTACCCATCCAGCTATCCAGCCTCCCTCACATCCAGTCCCAACTCTGCAAGCGGGTAATAAACACCCCCTGCCTCTGTTTCGTCTCCTCCAACTCCTTCCTTGACCTTCTTCAATCCCTTCTCTACCCTATTCCCTCCACTGGGACCCCTCTCTCCTCGGTGACCATCGACCTTCTTCTTGCCAAATCTAACAGACCACTTGCATCCTAATTCTTCCTCATTTCTCTGCTGGCTCCAACGCCGTGGACCGCTCCCTCTCTCTGGAAAAAGCCCCTAACCGTATAGGCTTCCTTTTCCTCTCTCCACACTTCACTCTGCCGCCCAGCTCATTTTCCTAAAACCTCATCCTGCCCACATCTCCTCACTCCTCAAAAACCGCCGATGGCTGCCCTTTCCTCTCCGTGACGACCAGAGATTCCTCCCCCGGACTTTAAGAAATGCAGCCGTCTCCCTGCCCCCTTACTTCTCCTCGTTCCTCTCCTACTCCCCTACAGCGGGAAGGCATCGTTCTTGCAGGTTGCCCCTATGAGGATGGGTGTATCTGTTAAGTGTGTGTAGGTGGGTGTGCTTCGAGAAGATGGCCTGGTCTTTGTCATTCAAGAAGAGGAGGAGAGGGAAAGGAGGTGACCTGGGAAGGCCCCGAAACTGGACATAAAACACCCAGAAACTCTAATGCTCGCCAACCACAAAGGCCCGGGACGTTCCTAGTTTTTCCTCCACTTTATTTTTCCCCAGTGGCCAGGACAGTGTTCTGGACTCAGCATAAATATGAGCGAGTGAGTATCTGGACCCCTTAGGCTTCTGACTTACCCTAATTCCAGGGAATCCTGGGAAGCCTCTGATTCCAGGAATCCCGGCAGCTCCGGGGTATCCCTGCTCTCCGGGATGTCCGCGAACCCCAGTTTCTCCTTTATCCCCTTTGACCTGGCTGGGTTGCCCGGGTAACCCCGGCACACCAGACGCTCCGGGGACTCCCGGCATTCCCTGGCCACCTGGGAAAAAAGATCCAGGAAACGTCAAACTCTGGGGAAGGGTGACCCTCTCCACACCTTTCTTGACGGCAGACTGGTCTCCCTCTCTAGACTGTGAGCTCGCTGTAGGCAGGGAATGTGTCTGCTATATTGTATTCTCCCAAGAACTTAGTGTAGTCCTCTGCACATGGTAAACACATAATAATAATTGTGGTAATTAAGTGCTTACTATATGTCAAGCACTGGTCTAAGCATTGGGGTAGAAGCAAGCTAATCAGGTTGGACACAGTCCCTGTCCCACAATGGGGCTCACACTGTTAATCCCCATTTTACAGATGAGGGAACTGAGGCCCGGAGAAGCCCAACGTCACACAGCAGACAAGTGGTGGAGCTGGGGTTAGAACTCAGGTCTTTCCAACTCCCGGGCCCTGTGAGAGTTCATTCATTCATTTTTAAATTCATTCAGTTGTATTTATTGAGCGCTTACTGTGTGTAGAGCACTGTACTAAGCGCTTGGGAGAGTACAATCCAACAATAAGCAGACACAGCCCCTGCCCACAATGAACTTACAGCCTAGAGGGGTGTAGTTCAGTGCTCTGCACATAGTAAGTGCTCAATAAATACCACTGAATGAATAAATGAAACAGAGAGGCAGGGTCCGAATCGGCTGCAGCTTTTCCCCCTCTTTTTCTTTAGGTTGGTGAAGAATCAAGGGTTTATGGTGGGCAGGTAGACCGAAGCCTGTAGATTGGCTGCCCCTGCTTTCTGGCCCCTTGGAGGAGTGGGAGAAGGACAAGGAAGAGGAAGGGGAGGAGGAGGAGAAGGAGGAGGAGCCGCCCATGAGGCTGATGCTTCCTGGACAGTTTCCTACCTTTTAAGCCCAGAAATCCTTTCAAACCAGTCGGTCCTTCATCTCCTTTCTCTCCTTTAAAGTGCTTCATTCCCGGTATGAGTTTGGGAGGTTCTCCCGGGGGGCCTGGATCTCCGCGGCTGCCTGGAAACCAACAGAAAACGGTCACTTCCGATGCCTCCAAACGAAGCGCCCAACTTACCACGTGACCTTCCGGACCACTGAACCAATAACAATAATAATGATAATAATACCAACAGTACTTGTTACGTACTTACAATGTGCCAGCCACTGTTCTAAGCACTGGGGTAGATTCAAGTTAATCAGGTTGGACACGGTCCCTGTCCCACATGGGGCTCACATTCCTAATCCCCATTTGACAGATGAGGGAACTGAGGCCCGGAGAGGTAAGGTCACACAGCAGACATGTGGGGGTGCTGGAATTAGAACCCAGGGCCTTCTGACTCCCAAGCCCGGGCTCTAGCCACTAGGCCACACTGCTTCTCACCGGGGATCCCTGCCAACCTCCTTCCTTGCCACCCAGGCCTCATTCCCAACATGCCTGGTGCCCGAGGGGCCGTGGGGGATTTAAGCAGCGGCAGCTGAGGTTTCCACAAACTCCACAACGTTGGGAAGCTTGGGTTGTGATGGGGCGGTGGATGATCCGGCAGAGGGGGGCAGTGCCCCGAGGCCCCTCCATCACCGGACTTACTGGCCCCTCAGCTCTGTCTTTCGTGTTGCTTCGTATTTCTTTTCTTTCAACTTTCCTACCTTGTCTGTCGCCAAACCCTTCCCCATCTTATTCTTCGACTGTGAGCTCCTGGAGGGAGGGTCAGTCGCCGTAATCTCAATCTCACTTGGGTATTTTTCCCCAGCACCTAGTACAGTGCTTTGCACACAGTGGGCGTTTACGAAATGCCACTGCTATCACAACCCATTTCACTGTCTCTCAGGGGTTCACATTATCAGAAGCCACTATGAACAGCCGGAAGGAGCAGTCTTCCTCCTGACTGCTAAATCTCTTTCCACCGGGACTGTGACAACTTGAGCTCCATCCCAAGCACTTAGTACAGTGGTCTGTGCACAGGAGGTGCTCAATAAATACCACTTTTTGATTGACTATAGGAGCTAATAATAATTACGGTATTTGTTAAGCACTTACCATGTGCCAGGCACTGGTCTAAGCACTGAGGAAGACAGAAAAGCAGTGTGGCCTATGGATAAAGCCCGGGCCTGGGAGTCAGAAGGACCAGGGTTCCAATCCTGGTTCCGCCACTTGCAATAATAATAATAATGTTGGTATTTGTTAAGCGTTCACTATGTGCCGAGCACTAAGCGCTAAGGTAGATACGGGGTAATGAGGTTGTCCCACGTGAGGCTCACGGTCTTAGTCCTCATTTTGCAGAGGCGGTAACTGAGGCACCGAGAAGTTAAGTGACTCGCCCAAAGTCACACAGCTGACAGGTGGAGGAGCCGGGATTAAAACCCGTGACCTCTGACTCCTAAGCCCATCCTCTTTCCACTGAGCCACACTGCTTCTCAAACCATGGGCAAGTCACTTCACTTCTCTGCGCCTCAGTTCCCTCATCTGTAAAATGGGGATTAAGACTGTGAGCCCCAGTTGTGGAACAGGGACTGTGTCCAACCTGATTAACTTGTATCTACCCCAGCGCTTAGAACAGTGCTTGACACACTGTTAACAAATACCATCCTCATCATATTACAAAATAGACAGGTTAGACACAATGCCTGTCCCACATGGGGCTCACACTCTTAATCCTCATTTTACAGATGAGGAAACTGAAATCCACAGAAGTTAAGTGACTTGCCCAAGGTCACTCAGCAGACAAGTGGCAGAGCTGGAATCAGAACCCATGACCTTCTCCTTCTGTACACCTCTTGGGGACCAGATTTTGGTGTTTTTTTTAAAGTGGTATTTGTTAAGTGCTTAATGGATATCAGGCACTGCTCTAAGCACTGGGGTAGAAACAAGATTATCAGGTGGGACACAGTCCCTGTCCCATAGAGGGCTCACAATCTTAATCTCCATTTTACAGATGAGGAAACTGAGGCTCAAAGTGAAGGGACTTGCCCAAGGTCACACAGCAAGCGAGGGGCAGAGCCGGGATTAGATCCCAGGTCCTCTACCACCCGGACCCTTTCCACTAGCCCACGCTGCTTCTCAACTCCTGAGATCCTCAGTCTCTTGGGAGTAATTCCCCTGTGCCCTGCACCACATATGTAAGTGGAAAACACACCACCCCAAACTCCATGAGAAGAAAATGCCATACCTTTAAAGCCTCGGTCCCCCGCCAAACCTTTCAGACCGGGCAGTCCCAGATTTCCGGTTACTCCTTTATATCCTGGCATCCCTAACCTTCCTTTGAGACCAGCCATGCCTTTGAAGCCATCCATGCCAGGGGAGCCTTTGGGGCCTTAGAAAAGGAAGAGAGCCAAAGGGACAGGTTATCCAATTAGAAATGATAGCAGCAAACCAGTCTACCCATAAAACGCCAGAGCCATCCCCTACGGGTAGAACAACTTCACGGGGAGAGCTGTGTCCATACGGCTTCATTTTTACTTCATACCCTCCTCAAAGCCCTCCTTTTTAAGCTTCTGCCTCTAAAGATATAGGGAAAGGACATTAAACGAGGGTCAGGATGGAGAACAAATCAAGGGCAGAATCTAGTAACCTCTTACTTGCCCGTCCAAAAGCAGAAGGCATCTCTTAAAACAATTCTGTGTTTTTCCAGTCACTCCAATTTACTGAGTGCTTACTGGGTAGACAGCACTGTATTAAGCGCTTGGGAAAGGACAATACAACGATATAGCAGGCACATTTTCATTATATGAAGAAAGAGGCTCTCATCTCAGGATTTTGCAAGCACTAACAATAAATGATGTTGTGATCATATAAATAACCTAAAGAAGCTCCAGACCCATTCGTGACACAATTTCTGTGACATTTCCATTCTGCCCTTAGCTCTACTTGTTTATTGCCACGTAGCAATCTGGGGTTAAAATAAATCACCGAGTTCTGAACCTGTAAAGTAAGGACACGAGCTCCCTATAGAAAGGGGTTGACTTTCACCTTCTGAAAGACTGAAAGAACATGGGCAGTGGTGGCACAGAACAAGTCAAAACCCACTGTTTTCTCCCACTTGGAAGAACACTTGGGAAAACTTGGCCAACTGGGTGGGATGGGACCTAAGAGGCTGTTAGGGGAAAAAAGTGGATCTTTTGCTCAGATGTTGTAGAGTGGAGCAAAATATCCCAACTCCACTACTGATGTAATGCAAATTGGTATTGACTTATTAGATATTTAAATCAAGAGTTTAGATGTGCAGAGGGCAGGGAACGTAGCTTCCAATTTGGTTCTATTGTACTCTCCCAAATGCTTAGCATGGTGCTCCGCAGAAGACCGGACGTCCTTCCTCGGGTGAAATTTAGCCCCAGGGCCTCGTTGCTAAAACTCAGTCCTTGGCTCGGCAGGATAGAGGATCGTGAGAGGATCTTGGGATCCTGGTTAGGATCGCCCCTTGGCGGGAAGCGACCTATGTCCCCTCAGGGGCCCGCAGCCACCGCTGGTTCCCAACTTACCTTTGGATCCTGGGTTTCCTGGCATTCCGTCCATCCCTTGGAAACCAGGAGAGCCCTGCGCCCCTCTCATCCCTACAAAGCCGTTTTCACCTGGATCACCAGCCAGACCTTTCATGCCTATGGGGCCGGGGAAGCCGGGGTCACCTCTGTCACCTATGTCTCCAGGGTGACCTGCAGAATCACGAGATAATGATTAAATAGATCCCGCCTCCCCCAACACATGCAGCCACACCCACATCCATCTTCCCCTCTAGACTATAAGCTCACTATGATCAGGGAATGTGTCTCTCATATTGCTCTAGGTACTCTCCCAAGCGCTTGGGAGAGTACAATCTACAGACACAGTTCCTGCCCACGATGCCCGCCTTGGGTTCACTGCGAGATTGGACCCGGGGCTCTTAACCTCAGTTTACGTCTTGCCCCGGTGGGGACACTGGGTTGCTGAATACATACTGGATGCTGGAACTGCAAAATACCACCCCGGTGACATAGGGCACCCTCTCAATTGGAACGGAATTCAACCAGGAGGAAACTCTCCCCACAATTTAAAATGTCTGATAAAACGTCTGGAGAGCAAGATGGGGTGGGGGCACAACCTGGGGAGAGAGGGGCTTGGGGAGGGGTCCTCACCTTTGAATCCCAGAAGTCCTGGCAGGCCGGGAGGTCCTGGGTGGCCTGGAAACCCCGGGAAGCCGTGCGTTCCTGTGAGCCCAGGGGGGCCGCGCTGACCGGAAGGGCCTGGGAATCCCAGCCGACCCTTCAGACCTGGCATCCCAGGCATCCCCTGGCCACCTGTAGGGCGACATGGGGCACGATGCTTTCACGACCACGGTTGCAGGAATAACATCATGGCTTCACAGCCCTGACGCGTATCCCTCCCTCCAGGAAGTTCAGAACGCTATCCCAGTGTTATCGTACCCATCGCCAGATCCCCTCTGAAGCGGGCATTGCCCGTTACATTCATTTCTGTTTTACCGGTACGAAGTACTGAATGGCGAAGCAGTTTTGCCAAAGGAGTCGACGGCCGAGATGACAATAATAATAATAATGGTGCTATCTGTTTGGAGCTTACTGTGGGCCAAACACGGTATTAAGTGCTGGGGTAGACACAAGATAACTGGGTGGGGCTCAGTTGAAGCGGGAGGAAGAACAGGCATTTAATCCCCATTAAACAGGGGAGGCAACTAAGGCTCAGAGAACTTGCCCAAGATGGCCCAGGAGGCAAGTGGCAGAGCTGGGATTAGAGTGCAGTTCCCCTCAGGGGCTGTGTTCTGTCCACTAGGCCTTGCTGCTTCCCTGCTTGAGACGAAATTCAAACTCAGCTCTCATGTCTATCTTCCCTGTTCTGGGCCCTGGCCATTCGCCCACACGAACTTCCAGTGGAGAGATTAACAAGGGTAGGAGAAGCATTCTAAACAGACTTCAGGAAACGTCACAATTTACTGCACACCCCCCCCTTTTGGCAACACCCTGCCCCCCGTCATCCACCCCTCTCTCCAACGGCCTAATGGAAAGGACTCTTTCTAATTCTGAGGGCCTTGGGCAAGACACTGAACTTCTCTGTGCCTCAGTTTCCTCATCTGTGAAGCGGGGGTGAAAGATCTTATCTCCCTCCCTCTCAGGCTGCAAGCCCCATGTAGAACAGACACTTTGTTCGACCTTCTCAAGTTCCTTACAAAGCTTGGTACGTAAAATCCACCAGGATTATTTAATGACTTTTGCCGAAAGGCAAAGTCAAGGACCATAGGGCAGACACCTCTCTTTATCAGCAAAGGGTAACAAGTACTAAGGACCAACAGAGGGGCAAATTTACATAAAAAGTCCCTATACACAATTGGCTTTTGATGTGAATTGAGGCAGAGTTGCTTTCTTTAGAGGGAAGGAAGAAGAAAGGGGGGTTTTCCACTAGCTGGTTAGGTCAGCCAGGGGCATATGAAGAAGAAGCAGGAGAGGATTCTTTGGCTTAAACGCCAACTGTCCTCATGTCATCACTACTTTGAAACCTCATGCATTAAAGTTCTTTTTCCTCCCCCCGAGAAAGGAAGTGTCTTCAAAGATAATCAATTCCTTTGTGAAACCCCTTCTACCCCATGAAAAACACCCCTGAAAAATCTTACACACCGGCAGATCTGGACTGCCCTAAAGGACTACTTTCGACAGCATGGCACGGGCTTGGGAGTCAGAGGACATGGGTTCTAATCCCTGCTCCGCCACTTGTCTGCTGTGTGACCTTGGGCAAGTCACTTAACTTCTCAGTCCCTCCGTTACCTCATCTGTAAAATGGGGATTAAAAGTGTGAGCCTCACATGGGACAACCTGATTACGCTGTACCTACCCCAGAGTTTAGAACAGTGCTTGGCTTGTAGTAAGCGTTTATCAAGTACCATTAATCATCGAAGTACAGAAAAGGATGCTCACCTCGGAATCCCGGAGGCCCTATACTTCCTGGTTGACCTTTGAGCCCGGGAATCCCAGGTAGGCCGGAATCTCCAGGGAGGCCAGGCTGGGCCGAAAGCACTTCTCCTGGACGTCCTTTCTCTCCAGCTAGGCCGGGGTGGCCTGGGCTGCCTTTAGCCCCTGGACTTCCCTTGGGTCCAGGAAAACCGGGTGCTCCTTTCTGTCCTCTGGGCCCGATAAATCCTAAAAAAAACAACAGAGTGAGCTATGGTTCTGACACTCTCCGGAATGAATACCTGGATGCAGACTATACCGACTTGGAACGGAAGAGACCTAGGTTGGATGGGTTCTAAGAAATCTGAGTGCACCTTTCCCTCTGACAGCCTCTGGCTTTTTACCTGCAGTGTCCAGTGCTTAGTACAGTGGCCAGCCCTTAGTCCAGTGCTTGGCATGTGGTAAGCGCTCAACAAGTGCCATGATTACTATTTCGGGGGGTGGGTCAACTGGCTGACCTTTCTCCCACCCTGCTATGTCCGGCTCTTCTTGGCAACTCTCTACAATTCCCCCTCCCAAGTACCAACTTCCTCCTTTCAGTGTCAGAGCCCCAGACTGTTGTCACCATCTGCATCGTTCATTCAATCATATTTATTGAGCGCCTACTTGTGTGCAAAGCACTGCACTAACCGGTTGGGAGAGTACAATACAACCATAAACAGACACATTCCCTGCCCACAACGGGCTCACAATCTTAAGGCACCATTCCTTCATTCTGAAAATGGCTCCAGATTTCTACGTTTTTAAAGCCACGTGAATTTATTATTATTATTTTTCTGTGGCTCTTCCCAGATGCAAATCCTGAAGAAAGGTCTATGCAATCACTCAAAGCAAATTAAGCCGATTGAAAGCAGCTTCCCAAATTTGAGCAAGTCAGAGTTTGGCCTCAGTCTTCTCTGTGGAAAGAAATCTCTGAGTCCGTCATTTTGGAAAGACTCTGCAATTAATTGTTGTTTCTCTATGTGGTATTCACATCAACCAATTGGACATTCACAGGGAGTGAATGTGAGCATCATGTGTTCTGGCAGTTAGGCAATTAATTGCTAACTAGGAGCCAAATGATCTCATCATGTCATTTCCCCTGTCCTTGTAATGAGTATCTTATTGATCCCTGTGCCCTGACAGTGAGTTACTTCGCCCCAGACTTGAACTTCGATGGAATTTTTCAATAAGTGATAATTTTTAATACAAAGAGGGAAGGAAAAAAAAAGTTTTGACATGACTGCTAATGATTTTTAACTCTGATGGCTTTAAAGCCTGTAAAATGAGGGGTTTCTGCAATTATGGGACAGATGCGCTCTCCGTATTTGTAGTGTGATGTTACTGAATGTCGAGCCTGGGCATATGGACATATGGGCATGGGCATATTTGGAAAAACCTTAGGTGCCCACTCCATGGGGTGATGGGGAGAAGGCCATCAGTGGATTTCTGCGGACATCCTAAGTTTCTGACAAAGGCCAGAGAGTTTTCCATTGGGACTGAAAAGATGCAAAATGGAAGCTTTCTGTCCTGTAAGATCTTGGAAGCCTGTCTCCTTCCCAGTCCTCATCATCATCCAGAAAATTTGAGTCCTCTTTTCCAGCCTTGCTCTTAAAATGAAAACTTAGCACCTCTTGGGGGAGAGGACCAGAGGCAGTCTGCCCACATCCCATAATCAACGACGGGAGATGAGGGATAGGGTGTTTGGAATCTTTCTTTTGGAGCATCGTGTGTTAGCAGTAGCCTGCCTGCTGGCTTAGCGGGTCAACAGTGGGAGGCATGAATTAACCAACATCAATATCACAGTCTGAACGATGTGCTTCCCTTGCATGATTTGTTCAATCATGAAGTTGTATTTATTGAGTGCTTACTGTGTGCAGAGAACTGTACTAAGCACTTGGGAGAGTAAGATACAACAATAAATAGACACATTCTCTGTCCACAACGAGCTGATGCAAGAGATCATTTATCTCCCTCCTTTGGGGAAATGTTAAGGACTGATGAAGCCTAGTAATTCAGAGGGAATCTTATTTTAATGTTTTAAGAAGTTGGTGCCCTCACAATCGCCTCTTTAATTTGACTTTAACTGGTGGATTCTATTATCTGGTTTCAAATGGTAAATCAATCCAAACGAATCCTGTTTTCATTTTTGTGCCGTAAACATGATCAAAAGGTCACACCGTGACAGTATAACAATATAACAGACACATTCCCTGCCCACAACGAGCTTATGGTCTAGAATGGTAGTTTTCAGTTTTACCTGGTGGGCCTGGAATTCCTTCGCGACCTGGTTCTCCCGGGAGACCTTTGAGGCCCACGTAGCCATCGGCGCCTGTTTTTCCTGGGTGGCCTTTAATGCCCTTGGACCCTAGATGATGGCAAAACAACACAACAAATAAGATTCACGTGGGAAGACTTTAAAAGCCTATCTGCCCACCAAGGGAAGTTAATGGAATTAAATGAAGGCCAGTACAAGCCATTTAAATAAGCTCATGCTATGTGAAAATGTATATAGGAAGACTGGGAACAGGTAGCATAAATCTCAGTGGGGGTTTTTTGGACTTTCAGCATAAACACATTCTGAAAGCTGTGGCTATCTGGGAGACTAACACAAAAACACAGATCATCTCGACTTCCGCTAGGTTGGCCTCTGACAGCCCACATGCAGGTCAGGCAAGGACAGCGTGTGATGTCACAAGTGTTATATGCCTTGGCATGAGGACATTTTTATTTTATTTATTATTTTGATAGCATTTGTTAAGCGCTTACTATGTGCCAGGCACTGTTCTAAACAGCGGGGTAGATATAAGGTGATCAGGTTGGACAGGGTCCCTTTCCCACCTGAGGCTCACAGTTTCGATCCTATTCAAAGCCTCTGCCCTGCCCAAGGGAAGATGTCCACACACACTTGTGGTTTCAACAAGCCATGAACAAGCTAGCCAAAGCAACTCACGCCTATCAACGGTCCACAAAGTGCCAACCACCTCTCTTTCACAAGGAGCAGGGTGTTTTTCCATATGGAAATATTCTAAAGTTATTTGTTCAACACAGTCACATTTAGCAACTTAATACCGTCTCTTCCCCATTTTTTTTTTAAGATCCAGTGTCCCTCAGATCCTTTTTTCTTATCAAGTGTTATAAGGAGAAATGTTGTTAACCACGTTGGGATCTCCACCAGTGTTTGATAAACTGGGCGGACCGGGACAGAGTCATAACGAATTCTTTGTCTGGATATAAGAAAGTTCTTTGTTTTATTTTATGGTGAGCCACATTCCTTCTACAGCCCTGGCAAGTTTCCGGTCTCTGGCTTGTAGGGCTCACTTCCACATTGCAACTTCTTTAGCTCATTACAAAAATGTCTCCTCAGTGGAAGTGTGCTGGTTTAAGGGCAGAATGATGCCTCATAATTGTGGCAATTGTTAAGCACTTACTATGTACCTGCTCTGCCCTCAGCAAGCGCTCAGTCAATCCCTATGATTTAGACTGTGAGCCCCACGTGGGACAGGGACCGCGTCCAACCTGATTAGATTGTACCTACCCAGCGCTTAATACAGTGTTTGGCACAGAGTAAGCAGTTAACAAATACTAGTCAGTCATTCGTATTTATCGAGTGCTGACTGCGTGCAGGGCACCGTACGAAGCGATTGGGGGAGTACAATATAACGTAACAGATACATTCCCTGCCCATAATGAGCTTACAGTCTAGAAGGGAAGATAGTCTTTCATGGCCTGTCTCCTCCAGTGCCCAACCTCAAAGAAAGGAAAGACTCCCGCTCTGACTCCCTTTGTGTAAGGCTGGAATGAGAAATACCCCTTAGGAGGTGGGGTATAGGCTTCTTTCCGATGGATGAGACCTTGGGCACTTGTCAAAGTGACCATGTGACTCCGGACAAAAGTACAAGTGTTCTCACACACCTGTATTGTTCCAAAACTCAAGTTAATAGCTTGTGGGGGAGATACTTTTTTTCCCATGTATTTGTTAAGCATTTACTATGTTCCAGACACTGTATTCATCGCTGGGCAGATCAGGTTGGACAGAGCCCCTGTCCCACATGGGGCTCACAGTCTTAATCCCCATTTGACAGAGGGGGTAACTGAGGCACAGAGAAATGAAATGACTTGCCCAAGGCCATACAACAGACAAGTGGCGGAGCTAGGATTAGAACCCAGGTCCGCGCTCTAACCACACGCTGCTTCTCGCTTTCCCCCCAGCTTTTTGATTTGAATCTTAAGGTAGAAAACATAGGCAGCACCAGGATGGATTCTAGTTGAGGGAAACACCTCAGAAGCAGTGTAACTTGGAGGAAATCAGTCTGTCAATTGACGGTATTTATTGAGCACTGCAGACGTGATCCCCACCCATAACGAGTTAAGTCTAGAGGGAAGAGCTCAGGCCTGAAAGGCAGAAGACCTGGGTTTTAATCCCAGCCCCTCCACCTGTCTGCCGGGTGACCTTCAGTAAGTCACTGAACTCCCCTGGGTTTCAATTTCCGCATTTCTAAAATGGGGATTCAAGACTTATTCTCTCTCCTTCATTATATTGCAAGCCCCATGTGGGATGGGGACTATGTCCAAGCCGATTAACTTGTATCCACCCCGATCTAATTACAGTTTGGTACCTAGTAAGCGTTTAAAAATTACAATTATTAAATGAAAGCAAAAGACTGTGGTGAGAACAGCGTAGTTCCTGGTAAAACTGCTGGGTAGGAGCAGAGTTTCAACTATTTGGCTAGTGCCAAGCCAGAAGAAAATGAAAGAAAATATTCCTAAACTTGCTGCAAAACATTACCCTGAAGTCCTGGTGGTCCCGGTGGTCCTGGTGGTCCTTTAGGAGGTGTTACACAACCTGGAGAGAGAGGAAAAACAGGTTAGGGGACAAGGAATCCACAAGGAATCTCCTGGATTTTTCTGTTTCTTGTATTTCGAGAGCCAACCCGACGCAACACTATTGCTCGTGCCACAGTTAGAACAATTGAGGGAATTAATTTAGCGAGAATTTCATGGACCAAAAAAAGTTTAATTTCCTCTACTAATGGTATTAGAACACCAGTCTCGCAAAAGGCAGAACAAATAAATGTAGTCAAATGCTTCATTTTCTCATATTTGGGAATAGCTTTTAGCAACTGAATATAAGTAGGTCATCCCAAACCAGGGAGAGTTTTTCCTGAGCACTTACTGAGTGCAGAGCACTCTACTAAGGGCTTGGGAGAATACAACAGAACAACAGACACCCTCTGTCTTCTACAGACAAAGACAGACAATTTATAATTTCAAAGCGTTCTCCTGCTTCCCCTTTGCGACTTCGAATAACTCCCTGCAATTAGCTGCTCTGGGCGATGCTGACTGGAATCCTGTCTGTCTGCCTGGGTACTAGAGGCATTTAGATTTCCAAAGAGGTGTTTTGTTTATGCCTTTCTTCTGAGCAAACCACTGGTGGACAGATTACGCTTTTAAGGGAGCCTCTTTCCTAGCCTCGGGGGGGGGGGATTTATTTAGCTCTGGAGAGACATCATCATCATGATGTAGTTGTCTTATCTCTGGATGCCCTCCCTATCTGCACACAAAGCGCTTGCAGTCGGACTTTGAAAGCACTGGCAATGTCTGACCTCCCGGTGTTCCCCTCCCTGCCCGCGGGCAATCATGCCAAAGAGAGGGGTGGCTGCCAGACCGGTTGCAAAAGAACTTAGTCAGCTGGGCCCCCGAGGCCTGGACATCTGCTTTCTGCCACCCTCCTTCCTCAAACACAGGTCTAGAGGAGACCCGCTACCCAGCCCCATCCCAGATGCCTCCTGGGCACTGCGGCAGTAGCCGTGGGTTTTCGGGGTCAATCAATCAGTCGTATTTATTGAGCACTTGATATGTGCAGAGCGCTATACTGAGCGCTTGGGAGAGTACACTATAACGGAATTGGTAGACATTCCCTGTCCACAGCGTCCCCCAATCGGGGGAGACAGACACTTTTCATCACCTAGCCGTTTAAGTACTCAGTATTGATTGGGTTGTAGTGGGAGAGGAGGTCCTTTTGGCAAATTCTTTTAGTATCACTCTCTCCAGCTAGATTGCCAGCTCTTAGAGGGCAATTCTAATTACAGTGCACTATCCGTCTAGGACAGTGCTCTGCATTCAGCAGGGGCTCAAGAGATGCTATCGGATGACGGACTGACTGGCCGAACAGAAGTGTCAGCTCTAACCCCACAGCAGCCAGGCCGGGGGAGCCCTGAAAGACTTCAAAGACTAAAGCCAACCCTGGCTGGGATAAGCAGGGGACACTGGAAATCGTCCATGCTGCTCATGTGACGCCGAGGCAAGGGAATGCCTACTAAATGCTTGAGTTAGGGCTTGTTAGGGAACATCTGGCAAGTTAAACCCTCTTTTCCTCCCATTTCCCTCTGCTCCTCCCCCTCTCCCTTCCCATTCCCTCAGCACTGTACTCGTCTTGCTCAACTGTATATATTTTCATTACCCTATTTATTTTGTTAATGAATTGTACATCGCCTTGATTCTACTTATTTGCTATTGTTTTAATGAGATGTTCATCCCTTTGATTCTATTTATTGCTATTGTTCTTGTCTGTCCATCTCCCCCGATTAGACCATAAGCCCGTCAAAGGGCAGGGACTGTCCCTATCTGTTACCGATTTGTTCATTCCAAGCGCTTAGTACAGTGCTCTACACATAGTAAGCGCTCAATAAATACTATTGAATGAATGAATGAAAGTGCTGGGAGAAGAGTAGCGAAGCCTGGTGGAAAGAGCCTGAGGCCTGGGAGTCGGGACACCTGGGTTCTAATCCCAGTTCTGCGGCCTGTCTGCTGCCTGACCTTGGGCAAGTCGCTTCACTTCTCAGGGCCTCAGTTTCCTCATCTGTGAAACGGGGATTGAATCCCACTCCCTACTACCTAGTCTGTGAGTCTCCTATGGGGCAGGGACCGCCGCCAACCCAATTATCTTGCTTCTAACCTGGCGGAAATCGGCTTTAGGTTAATTCTGTTTCCTTTAGCGTACCTGGCCAGATTCCCTCTTGCCCGTCACCGATGGGCTTCTTCACTCCGTCCTCACAGTCTGTCAGGGAGAGACACGCAAGGAGAACAGAAGACGTTTAGCGATGGAAGCCTTATCTGTCCCGTCTCCCTCTCTGCCCACTCAGCTGGTCATCCAGCATTATTGGATGCAGGAGGTCTACGGTGCTGGAAACGCTCTCCCAAGCCGGGGGGAGGGCGGACTCACGGCGGGACTCCCAGAGGAGATGGCTTCGGGCCTTGGCCAAGGGACGCTACAGACGGACGGACGGACAGACCGAGAGGAACCGCTAGTCATCTCAGGCCAAGCAATGCACCCAGGCTGTGTGGAAACTTGGATTTCACGGCTGCTCTAATGCAGCCTGCCTTGTTGGCTATGCAAGGGCGGAGTAGGCAGGGATGCAAATGTTTTTAAGTAGGCGCCCGGAGCCTCTGAGGAAGGAAGGGAGGAGATTTTTCCGTACCTGTTCGGCCTGGTAGGCCCGGAGGTCCTCGGGGCCCAGGGTGGCCGGGACTCCCCCAGTATCCGGAGTGTCCGGGCGAACCGCGAGCACCTTTGGGGCCGGGAAAGCCAAATCCTGGTGGACCTACAATTCCTGGGAAGCCCTTTGGCCCGAGCTCTCCCTGGAGGCCTGTGTCCCCGGATAGACCTTTGACTCCGTCAGCACCCTATGGCAAAGGGGACATTTACCTTTTGTATCGTCACATGTAACCGGTAGCCCCAGGATGCTTTTGACCCCCGCACCCTGCCCCTCTACGTTCGGAAATACAAACTAAACACGGTCTCACGAGAAAGAGCACGGGCCGGGGAGTCAGAGGATGCGGGTACTGTTCTCGGCTCTGCCACATGTCTGCTGTGTGACTTCGGGCAAGTCACTTCACTAGGCCTCAATTCCCTCATCTATAAAATGGGGATTAAGACTGTGAGTCCCTGTATCCAACCCGACTATCTTGTATCTGCCCCAGTGCTTAGAATGGTGCTTGGTATAAAGTAAGTCCTTAACAAATACCACTGTTTTTATTGTTATTATTATTATTATTATACTGTTCTGTGCACCAGGCTAGAAGTGATACAGGACAGCCAATCAATCAGTAAGATTTATAGATTATGTAGTGTGTACAGAGCCCTGTACTAAGCATGTGGGAGGAGCACAACAAAGTAAGAGGATGCAATCCCAAGAGTTTATGGTCTAATGGAGTGGGTTGGGGTGGGGTTAGGGGAGACAGAGACAGATCATAAACTAGTAAGTCAAGAGGAGGAAGAAGAAAAGAGGGATATGTGAGGAAGTGCTTATGCAATAGGATGTAGGCATACATTATAAAAGAGGATCTGAAAACAAGAGGGTTTTGGTGGTTAGTTGTTTTTTTTTTTTAAATGGTATTTGTTAAGCATGTGCTCTGAATCAGGCACTGTTTTAAGTGTAGGGTAGATACAAGGTAAATAGGTTGGACACAGGAGAAAGAACAGGGAATGAGGGGCACTTTCAAAGCCTGGAATCATGGGAAGGAAGCTGGAGAGAACACGGCGCTTCAGTGATCATCGGTCAATGGTATCGATTGAGCACTTACTGGGTGCAGAGCCCTCTACTAAGTGTGGGAGAGTATACTACGCATTCCCCACCCACAATGAGCATACAGGCTAGAGGGAAAGGCGGTGGAGATCTCTAGAGAGAAAGCACACAGCAATGGGGAGAAATGGGATCAAACACATTTAGCTCCCTCCCTGTCCCTGGCAGTGAGGTAAAAGGGGAAATCGCAATATTTCTCCTGGGAAAAACTCTGGCTCCAAAATCCATTTAAGAAAACTCAATTTTCTCTCATTCCAAACTACATCACCCCCGGATGCCTCGTTCCTAAACTTCCCATTTAGGCGCTTTTGCCTTGACCTGGGTCACGGGTTCCAAAAATGGGTTACGAAGCCGCTGATTTTAGCCCTTCTAGGTTTATTTGTCGAAGCACATTTCCCCGTCCCCGGTCGGTCTGGCGACCACACCACCGCTACCCTCTGCTGCCTCATCAGCACTGAGGGATGGGTGATTTATGGGAGGAGAAAAGTGGGCAAGGGGCCTCCAGGTCCCGTGCTCTAAACTGCTTCCTAAGCGGATACTTAGGTGGTGGATACTTACAAGTGGCCCTGGAATTCCCAGTACACCTTCCCGTCCGTCTTGGCCTGGTGGCCCATCGGCCCCCCTGGGCCCGGAGTTGCCAGGAATGCCCTGGTCACCCGGGGCACCTAAAAAGGGATTTTCAGTGTGAGGTTGTGCTTTTTCTTAAGGGGGAAGAGGGCTATATTCCCGCAACGCCCACATGAGAAGTTGCTTTACCTTTTGTTGTCACTGTTTGGAGATCTCCTTTCTCCCCTTTAAGTCCTATCTCCCCTTCATTACCCTGGGACCCCTGTGGAAAGACACAGTTTAATTCCGTTTGGCATAACGATTGAAGGGTTAAACAGGGGGTAGGCACCACGTTACATCATGGACATCATCCAATCAGCAGCAGCAACAAAATTCATTCGTTGACTCATTCGATCGTATTTATCGAGCGCTTATCGTATGCAAAGCACTGTACTAAGCACTTAAGACAGTACAATAATAACAACAGACACATTCTCTGCCCATGATGAGCTCACAGTCTAGAAAGGGAGACAGACATTTATGTAAATAAATAGATAAATAAATGGCAGATATATACATATGTACTGTGGGGATGGGAGGGAGGATAATGAAGGAGCAAGTAAAAGTGGCACGGGAGGCAGTGGGAGAAGAGGAGAGGAGGACTTAGGGAAGGCTTAGTGTGGGCTGAGCACTGTTCTAAGCACTTGGGAGAGTCCACCTTCCCAGTTAGAAGCTGCTCTCTGAAAGCGTGTGGAAAGCAGGTCTCTCACCTTGAGTCCCTGCTGACCAGGAGTGCCGTACTGGCCGGGATCTCCGCTGTCCCCTTTTCTCCCGGGCTCCCCTTGGTCTCCTGGAATTCCGGGTGGCCCCTGAAACCCAGGTAACCCTTCCCCGTCTTCATCCAAGCACTTGCATTCTCCGGGCTCTCCTATAGCGCAAAGGGGCGGAGGAAGGAGGAGGTACAGATCAGAAAAATCATCCCTAGTACTACTGAAGCCCTCGAGACGGTAAGCGCCATGTGGATGAGCAATGTGTCTGTTTGTTGTTGTACTGTACTCTACCAAGCGCTCATTACAGTGCTTTGCACACGGTAGGCGCTTAATCGGTATCACTGAATGACTGGATGAGTTATGGGCCAAGCATTGCATTGGGTACTAGGGTGTCTGATAAATAGCCATCAGATCAGACACTGTCCTGATCTGACATGGGGCTCAAATTGGAAAGGGCGGGGGGAACTTACTTCCCATTTCACAGATTAGGAAACTGAGGAAGAGAGAAGTTAAGTGCTTTGACCAAGGTCAGATTTTCTCTCTTCATTATTATAATTGTCATTAATGATATTAATAAATAATAACACTTTTATTAAGCGCTTGTGTGTTAAGCACTGTTCTAAGCGCTGAGATTAAATACAAGCCAATCGGTTGGACACAGTCCCTATCCCACCTGGGCTCACAGTCCTAATCTCCATTTCACAGATGACGTAACTGAGGTTCAGAGAAGTGAAGTGACTTGCCCAAGGTCACAGAGCAGACAAGTGGCGGAGCTGGGATTAGAACCCATGACCTTCTGACTTGCTCAAGGTCACAGAGCAGACAAGTGGCGGAGCCAGGATTAGAACCCATGACCTTCTGATTCCCAGGCCCGTGCTCTATCCCTTATGTCATTCTGTTCCTACTATTTATTATGCAAGTGGCAGAGCGGGGATTAGAACCCAGTCTAATCCCATCTCTGTGCTCTTTCTTTAATGGTATTTATTAAGTGCTTACTATGTGCCAGGCATTGCACTAAGCACTGAGGTAGAGACATGAGATGGAGAAAGTGTCCAACTCTGCTCTATCTGCTACGCCATGCTGCTCAGGTCAGGATGCTTTTATCACCCCAGGACCTCCCCACATCTGCTCCCCGCCCACCCCTCCCCCAACTTCCCCTCCCTCCCCAACTCCCTCCCTTTTCCCCAACTCTCCTCTCTCCCTCCCCTTCCCATTGATCAGAACTTACCTTTCAACCCCTTTTGTCCTCCTGGTCCGGGGACTCCTTGTGAACCTTCTGGGCCTGGCATACCCTTTGATCCTTTGATTCCATGAAAGATGTCTAAAAGACAGAGCTCACATGAGATTCCCCACTCCTCACTCAGGGTCAGGCACAATGCTGCCAGAAGCCACAGGCAAAAGGGGACTCCATCTCAATCAATTAATCAACGGTATTTGCTGAGGGCGTATGCTGGGCAGAGCACTGTATTAAGCGCCTGGGACAGTATAATATAGGTGGTAGACTCCATCCCTGCCTTCAAAGAGCTTGCAATCTAGTGGGAGAGGCAGAGTTTAACCTAAATGACAGGTATGGAAAACAACAGCGTTGACTAGAATAAGGCAGCCAAAGCTAGAGCTGAGGATTTTTGCTGCATCTCCCAGGATGTGAAATTGGAGATGGATCTCACAGATCTAGAAAACATTATTCCGAAATGTGATCTGCAGACAAATATGAACAGCCTTAGAGGCTAGGCTTTTGGGGGTAGAAGCTGAGTCCAAATATTTTCAGCCTGGGTAAGATCTGCTAGAGGTCTGTTCTTTTCATTCCTCTAAAAAGAGAAGATTTTCCTTCTAACAGAGTGGGCTTTATACAAATATGAAATTTCTGATATGATCATGGTACCAACATCCTACCTTGTTCCCCTAAACCAGGACCATTGAACACCTCCCTTGGCCCCCCAAAACCCCACATTCCCGAGAGCGTTCTTGACCCCGTACTTTAGCTCAGAAAGCTCCAGTGCGAGCAGGGAAACAGTTGATAGATGCCACTGGGACATTAAAACAACACTTTAGAAACAAAGTGAACAATAACCCTCAACAACCTCTCTATAAAAAGAAGCCCACCAGCTCATTTAAAATAACTGAGAAAGCAAATTCATCCCTCTTTCATAAAAGCAAACCCTACAGTGGTTTACCTAAGGAGTTTCTGCCAAAAGTCACCTGCTGGATTGTAAAGTACTACTTGAAGTACTTGAAAAGAACTGCGGGAACCTAAAGCAGAAATTCCTTTGAATGTTCATTTTCTACCAACTAGCCAGAGGTCCAATCTGGTGCCCGGCCAGGGAGGTGGAGGAGGTAAATTTATCACGGGTAGGGTAGGCGTCTTTTGAGCTTTCCAAACACTAATACAGTGTAGTGGGCAGAGATCGCATCTGCCAACTCTGTTGGAGTGAATTTCCCCTAGCTCTTAGCACAGTCTTCTGCACGCAGTAAGCGCTCAATAAACTGACTGACTGAAAGGCGAACTGGAACACTCATCGGCCCAGTTATGCTACTTCTTATTTTCTAAACATGGGGGCAACCAACAGTGATTTTTTAAAGATGCATTTTAAGGACTGCCTGTCTCCCCATCTCCACTGTAAACTTTTTGTGGGCAGGGAACGTGTCTAATGACGCGGTGTATAGTACTCTTCCAAGTGCTTAGTACAGTGCTCTGTACCCAATAAGCATTCACGGGCAGGGAATGGAATGTGTCTGTTAATTCTGTGGTCTACTCTCTCAAGAGCTCAGGACAGTGCTCCGCACATAGTATATGCTCAAGAAATATAATTGATTGACTGAATGCCATTGCAGATAGACTGTAAGCTCCTTGCGGGTGGGGAATAGGTCTGTTTACTGAACCTTCCCAAACGCTTAGTACAGTGCTCTGTACAGAGTAAGCGCTCAATAAATACCAATAACTGATAAGTGACTGGGCCATCTAAGGATGATTCCTCGGTTAATGTTCGAGAAGATTGCCATCTAGTGGGAGAAAGTTTGCATGAGCGAACTGAAAAAGTTCGATACAAACCAGATCTACACTACTACAATCCTTTTTTCATTTTTCCTCATCGACTCTTCCTTCTTAATATCGTTAGTGGGGTTTCACTGTTCCAAAGAGAATGAGAGTTTATAAAAATATTCAAACAAACGAAAACGCAGTTAACTGTGCCCTTGGGATCCAATTCCTCAAATACTATAGGAGAAAGTATTTATTGAGAGTGCTTACTGTGTGCAGAGCACTGTACTATTTATTGAGAGTGCTTACTGTGTGCAGAGCACTGTACTAAGTGCTTGGGAGGGTAGAGGGATAAAGTAGACAGGATCCCCATCTCTGGGGACGAATGAAGGTAAGGGAGAAGAGGGCTGAGTCAATGATTTACGAAACTATTCTTGAGTCTCTGCTCTGAAAACATGATAGTAGAACTCATGCCAAGGGCTTCTGAGGTAATCACCATTATAGGTAGCTGGAATAAGGATCGGTTCTTGGTTTTGGTAAATGTGGCGCTTACTATGTGCCAGACATTGTACTAAGTGCCAGGGGAGATAGAGTATAGGCAGATGGGACACAGTCCCTATCCCACATGGGTCTCGCAGGCTAAGTGGGAGGGAGAAAAGTTACTTCAGCCCCATTTCACAGCTGAGGAAACCTGAAGCACAGAGAAGTTAAGTAACTTGCCCGAAGCCCCACAGCAGGCAAGTGGCAGAGCCGGATTTAGAATCCAGGTCCTTGGAGTCCCAGGCCTGCACTCTCTCCACTAAGCCCGTCCCTCACCCTACTCTCATCTCCTCCTCCAGAGTGACAGAGTACGTATGAACCTCGCTTGGACCTTCACATTGAACTTTGGCATGAGAAGGGTTAAGAACTTTTTGTGCCTTAGTATTCCCTGCATTCTTTACTTGGGGACAAGGAGTTACCCAAAAGAGGAGTTCTCTCAATATTTCCCAACACCTCTTTCCTTATCTTGCCACTGCTACCTTCCTGTGATTAGTGTAGTGGGCTTCTCAGGCTCAGTTCCAGAGGCTTAGAAAGGCTAACTCCTCTCCTCCCTTCGCGAACTCCACCTCACCCAATTCATTCATTATGGTGTTCAAGTCAAGTCCACTAACTAGTGAATTTTCTTCAAGAAGGGAACGACGGCATAAGCAAATCCAAAAGCCTTTTGGCTTAATGAGCCAGGGGGTTGCCACACGCTGATATCCGCTCCTTGTTACTGGCTCAGTTGACGGAGATCCAACATCTCATCCATGAAGAGAGTGAGTTGAGTGTGTACAAATTCTCTTGGTGTGGCAAAAGAGGGACAATTGGGGGTTTCCTGAGCAGCAGCATGTGAAATGTCCACAAAAAAAGCTGATAATTCCATTCCAGAATAAAGGGGGCTGAATGAGAGAATTATCAGGACCGGATATATTATCAAACATAAGAGCTAAGGAGACTAGGCATCATGACTGTTCTCTGCTAAAATATTCCAAGACAGCAGAACTCAGAAACAATGTGTCTAAAAAGGAAGGAGTTGTGTTCAAAGCTCTTTTTTTTTTATCGGTCACCTGCTATAAATCTGTTGTCCGGTATGTTCCTTCACCCGTCTTTGACAGGGAAATTTAGCAATTTCATTTCTGTTTGCAAACTATGTCAATTCCAAATGGGTAGTATGAAAGACAGATGCACTGTGCCCTGATCAAATGAACCACCAGTCCAGACTCTGGCAGGAAAGTAAAGACAAAGGTGGTTTTAACTATATTCTTCTAAAAAGACACGTGTGATTATGTTGGCCCCCTTTATCCTCTTCAGTGTGCTCTACTCTAATACAAAGAAATAAATAAAATTTGAAAAATCTCATTTTCAGGACCTATTTGCAAAGTAGCCAATGACTGCAGAAACTTGTTTTCCATCATGGACTCTGTGAACAATCCATGGTATTGATGGGGCACTTACTCCAAACTCTGTACTAACTGAATGCTTGGGACAGTCCAAAATAGTAGCCATGGTGCCCTCAAAGAGTTTTCCATCTACTAGGGGAGACAGATACCACAATGAATTCCAGGACAGGGGAATATTGCTTCTAATATGACTTTGCAATACCAAAGATATTAATCAATCAAGCAATGGTATTCATTGAGCACTTACTATGTGCACAGCACTGTTCTAAGTGGTTGGGAAAGTACAAACACAAAAAACAGAGTTGGTAGACATGTTTAGGTTTCTAAACTAAAGAAATCCTAGGTTATTAAGGCGATAACACAATCAATGCTGAGTATAAAGTACAATCCAGGAATATGGTTGATTCCCCCTCTTCCGCCATTCATATTCATTTCCTATGACTGAAGGGGAGATATGGCAAAGATCTGTCATACTACTTTACTTCAAGGCATAGGAAAGTCAATCATTTAAGAGCCGTGTGAAATCCCACTGTCTGAGAGGAATCACACTTTAACTAAACTAAAAGTTAAACATTGTTCCTAGAACCCCTAGAAATGCTTTGAAGTGAACTCTCACCTTCACACAGTATAAGGAGTCGTTATGGAAAGTGTGGATGAATCTGGAGTGGACTGGGGTTGAAACAGGAGTTGACACTGAACTACGCAGATGTCTAGGAATGGAAAGGAGGGGAACTTTGTGGTTTATTTTTTTCCCCTCTTTTGCTTGCTCACGAGTGAAACGTCTTTGATGGCTGCCAGCACAGCCACTGGCTACATGATGAGGGTCACTCCCCCTGAGGGGGACAGGAAAGAGGTCAGAACTATCCCCCTAAAAGGGCACAGCTGCCCATCTTCCACTAGAGCTTTCCCAACAGCACCGGAGTTCAACATGGAAGAACAGCTGTCTTCCCTATTAGACCAGCCTGGCTCCAAGCTTTGACTGACGAGGAAGACCGAGCTGATAAAAATCCAGTCGATGACAGTGATGTTATCTTAGACTCCTCTGTCTTTTACCTCTCACGTTCGATCTGTCCCTACTTTGGGCACATTTCTGCTCCACAATATTTCCCAGGTCTGCTCTTTCTTTTCCAGTCCTTATCGACCATCCCCGTTTGCCATCTTCTGCTGGGATACTGGTCAATCAGGGAATCAATGGTATTTTTTGAGGACTTACTGCGTGCTAAGCATAGGCCCAAGTGCTTGGGAGAGTTAGTAGACACAATGTTTGTCCTCAAGGAGATTAGTCCCTCTGTCCCCGCTTTTCTCCTCTTCAGACCATCCCATACCCCGTAGCCCAAATCATCCTTGGAAAATAATGTTCAGAACTCATCATCCCATCCCACAGGAACCACCAGTGGCTACACATTTCCCTTTGCATTCATTAGAAACTCCTGATCATTGAGTTCAAGGTCCTCCACCAGCTCACTTCATAAAATACCTGCTCTCTTGAATCTCTAGATCCCAGCTCGCACTCTTTGCTCCGCCCAAATTAACTTTGTTTCCGTATCTTTCTTTCATTTCTCCCACCTCTGAATCATTGCACATACAGGTTCCCTGGGTGGAACTCTTCCCCCTCCACATCTGTCGGATCCCAGATCCTCTTCATCCTCACAGCCCTCCGGAAAACCCACCTCCTCCGAGAGGCATTTCTCAATTTCTAATGCCCTGGTTGTTTCAGGTCCAAAGTCTCTCCGAAAACATATATAAATATGGCACTCATTTACACAGTTCATTTAATTATTCACTTATTTACTTACTTTCCATACTTTTGCTATTTGAAGCGTTGTAGCTATGTTTCACCCTTGCCCTTGGATTTGTACCCTTTATTCATCCCACCCTCACAGCACTTATGTATACAACCCTTAATTTATTTGAATGTCTCTTACCCCATCTAGACTGTACGCTCACTGTGGGTAAAGGAACGGGTCTACCGACTGTTATAATTGTACTCCCCAAGCGTGCTCTGCGTGTAATAAACACTCAATAAATATGACCGATTATCATCCTGTCCTCACTGGGCGTGGTCACTGTGTGATGGCCTGTGGTCCTCCTTGAATCGATGGCGGGGCTTGGAGCTTCACTACTCACGTCCAAGCCCCTCACCCAGCGCTCTGGACCCGTAGGAGTCCCTAAACCCACCAGCTTGGCTGCAGTGTTGTTTCTCAGGGCGAGACAGTGTTCTCGTTTTTGGACTACTCACCCGTTACCCCTCGTGGCCCAGCAGGGCCAGGCAAGCCTGGAAGACCGATATTTCCGTTGATCCCTGGGGGGCCTGGAAAAGCAGCTGGAATGCCTGGTTCTCCAGGGTCACCTTTGAGGCCCATCTCGCCCGGCCAGCCTGTTCGGTTGTCTGAAATTACAAGCCACATCACTCTCTTTCAACCAAGAACGGGCACCTCTGGAGTTTGTTCTCACCCGAATGCCGGCACGGATTTACCCTTATGCCTTTCGCGGAAAGTGCTGCCCTAACATGACAGAAGGCCCTGACTCGATGGATGTGTGGGTTTGTGTGCTCAAATATTCCCTGAATGGCTTGGCAAATAACCCCATGCCTGGCTACATGAATTGAGAGAAGGGAAGGCCAATTGTGTTTTTCAAGTGGACTGGTCAATTTTCCATCCTAATACGACAGTCTGCAACATATTAACAGAGTTTTCTTTGACTTTCCTGTTGAGGGTGAATGTCTTCCTGGGGGGTTACCTTTATATCCATCCGATGAGCCAGGATAACCTGGCGGGCCGGGGTATCCTTGGTCACCCGGATCCCCCGAAGGGCCCTTAAGTCCTGGAAATCCCGGGTCTCCTGGAGCACCTGAAATCAATCAGCTGGGTATAAGATGTTTTCCAATTTGCTGGAATATAGTATATTCAATATGGAAACACAGAATATTTAATATGGAGGCACAGTGTATTAATACAATTACTTCGACTACTACTACTACTACTAATTGTGGTATTTGTTAAGTGCTTATTATGTGCCAGTCACCATTCTAAGCGCTGGGATGGATACAAACAAATTGGGTTGGACAAAATTCCTGACCCACGTGGGGCTCACAATCTTAATCCCTATTTTACAGATAAGGTAAGTGGTCATATATAGCAGGCGGGTATTTGATACGGACGCACGGTGTATTCAATTTGGAGGTAAATCATATTCAATACAGAGGAATAGTGCATTCAATATGGAGGTATAGTGTACTCAGTACGGAGGCAATAGTGCATTAAATACTGAGGTATAGTGTATTCAATATAGAGGTAAACTGATTCAAAGTGGAAAGAAGCAATGTGGCCGAGTGAATAGAGGACGGGCCTGGGAGTCAGAAGGACCTGGGTTTTTGTCCTGGCTCCGCCACTTGTCTGCTGTGTGACCTTGGGTAAAGGCACCTAATTTCTCTGTACCTCATCTGTAACTGTGGGACATGGACTGTGTCCAACTTGATTACCTTGTATCTACCCCAGTAGATACAAGCACTTAGAAGAGTGCCTGGCACATAGTATGCGCCTAACAGGTACCATTAAAAAAGCAGAGGCATCGTATATTCAATTCAGAAGTTAGTGCATTCAATACATAGGTAGGGTATGTATTCAATATGGAGGTACAGTGCATTCAATACGTAGATACAATATATTCGACAAGCATTTGGTTACTTGGCCCAGTCTCCAATATACATTTTACTCTAAATTGAGAGAAACAGATCAGATGATTTAATTGCTTTGTTGGCGGTCAGTTTCTAGACCTCTTTCATCTCCAACCAGTATTTTGAGAAAGCTCAAAATGGAGCGGTGTCATAATGACTCTAAGAGGAATGATTTTTCAGCATATTTAATAGTGTGGGTATTTCTTAAGTGCTCACTATGTGCACAGCACTGTTCTAAGCGCTGGGTAGATACAGGGTCATCAGGTTGTCCCATGTGAGTCTCACAATTAATCCCCATTTTACAGATGAGGTAACAGCGGCCCAGAGAAGTTAAGTGACTTGCCCACAGTCACAAAGCTGACAAGTGGCAGATCCAGGATTCGAACCCATGCCCTCTAACTCCCAAGCCCGGCCTCTTTCCACTCAGCCCCACTCTTCTTTGCTGAAATTTCTATCGTGTCCCCAGGCACGTTCCAGAAGTACTTAGAAGGTGCAAAGGGGATTCAAAGAGATCCATTGGGTGACTGGTCCATCGCTGACTACCACAGGGAAATGTTAGAGATATTAGACGATACCTTCTTAAATATTAAGATGTCTGCCAAGGAGGGCACCTATCGCATGATTCTTCCGGCATTCTGTTGCCACTGTCAGAGACCGCATACTGGGCTGCTCTCACTCAATAACGGTGTTGCTTATGTTTAGACTAAATTTATTCTCACAGGAGTTTAACTACAGAGTACGACAGAACTCAGGGGCACTTGTTAACTTAGAAATACCAAAGGACACTGTTAATCTGATGGAAGAACAGGCTCGTGGAACAGTACGTTTTTCCAATAATGACTGAAATCTCGCAATTTCTGAAAAGGCACAATATCAATTTGCAGCAGTGGCAGGAAAGTCAGGAAGCAGGGGGCACATACCTTTTCTGAAATGAGGAGGAGGGTAAGGGGGAAGTGGCCCTGGGAGGCCCGGGTCACCCATTTCTCCCTAAGGAGAGAAAAATGTATTACAAAGGAGAAAAATGAGATGACAGTCACTGAATCAATCAATGGAAAGAGCCTGGGCCTGGAAGTCAGAGCAAATGGATTCTCATCCCGGCTCTGCCACTTGTCTGCTCTGTGACCGTGGGCAAGTCACTTCACCTTTCTGTGCCTCAGTGACCTCATCTGTAAAATAGGAATTAATAATAATAATAATAATGGTATTTAAGTGCTTACTATGTGCCAGGTAAGATTAATAATAATAATGATGGTATTTGTTAAGCGCTTACTATGTGCAGAGCACTGTTCTAAGCGCTGGGGTAGACACAGGGGAATCAGGTTGTCCCACGTGGGGCTCACAGACTTCATCCCCATTTTACAGATGAGGTAACTGAGGCACAGAGAAGTGAAGCGACTTGCCCACAGTCACACAGCTGGCAAGTGGCAGAGCCGGGATTCGAACTCATGATCTCTGACTCCAAAGCCCGGGATCTTTCCACTGAGTCACGCTGCTTCTCTAAGACTGTGAGCCCCATGTGGGACAACTGGATTAGCTTGTATGTACCCCAGCACTTAGTACAGCCCCTGGCATTCATTCAATAGTATTTATTGAGTGCTTACTGTGTGCGGAGCACAGCACTAAGCACTTGGAATGCACAGTTTGGCAACAGATGGAGACAATCCCTGCCCAACAACGGGCTCACAGTCTAAAAGACTGGCACATAGTAAGCACTTCACAAATGCCATCAAAACCCCTAAAACACAACCATCTTCTGTGGAAGTTGGAGGAGGAGTCTGAGAACAGTGTAAGACACATCACCTTGAAGAGTTTTACCCCATCATCCTTTAAGCTTTGGAACAATTTAACTCTAAATGACATGAGAGAAACCGCCACTCTTCTGAGAGAGAACCCCATGGTTTTCTCTCCCAAGATTAAAAAATCAAGCTTCCCAGGTTCAATATTATTCTTTTTTCTAGACTAGTTCCTTTGACTCCTACTTGGCTTCTTATCCTGTTCTTCTTTTACCAATCAAAATCTTTGAATACCTACAAAAGAATTACTTTGCTTTTTCTATGTTTTAGCCAAGCTGTGATACAACCGATGTAGGTCTTTGGTTTTCCTTCCTAAACCAGACTTGGCCATCATTGTGGTGTTCCGATTGCAATCCAGACCTCACAGCAATTGGGCAAAGATACAAAATCCACCACTTTCACTCAAGTCTTCCAAGAATTCAGTCCAAATCCTAACCTTTGGTCCAACTGAACCTGACCCAGCTCTAATGGAATTTAGGCCAAAGCTGGTCTGATGTTGTATAATGCTGAAGCATGTAAGGATTTCTAAATAATCCAAAGAAATCATCTTTCAGGGTCAAGGTTTGAGACAGTCTCTAAGCTGGAATTATAAAAATACATGATCTTCAGGTACAGTTTGAGCAAAATATGTGTCTGTACAGAGATAGAATGTTGGTAAGATTGGGGTAGACCTGTGCCCCCTGTTTACAGCTACCTTTCAGAGACATGAGTTACCCCACACTCCCAATATTCCTCAGTTATTTTAAGGTTTTTGTTAAATGCTATGTGCCAGGCACTGTTCTAAATTCTCGGGTAGAAACAAGCTAATCAGACTGGACCCAGTCCCTGTCCCACATGAGGCTCAAAATCTCAATCCCTGTTTTACAGGTAAGGGAACTGAGGCCCAGAAAAGTGAAGTGACTTGTCCAAGATCACAGAGCAGACAAGTTGCAGATCTGGGATTAGAACCCAGGTCCTTCTGACTCCTGGGCCTGGGCTCTATCTTCTAGACCACACTGCTTCTCCAATTATCATTTTTGCCTCTAGGGTGAAAGAAATGAAAAAGCAATACAAAAAGATGTCTTTTATGACTTAGTCAAGGAGATCAGAATTATTTTCTGATGTTTGCGATACGACAGTGATCCTACCTTCATTCCTTTATTGCCGTCATGGCCCGGAGGGCCACTGTGGCCTGGAAATCCCTGAAAAAAAGAAGAGGATTTTTAATTATTTTTTTAATCCCATTTGAGACAGTATACATGTATTAAATAGATTAGTTTTAAATAACTTTCAATAATGAAGGGATAATTTTGAACCATGCTGCCACTAGGAAATCCATCCTTGCAAATAGCCACTTGCCTAGGGTAAAGTCACAATTTCAGCCTGGTGAGTTCCACAGAATTCTCCTTGTGTTTATTTTTCCACTTTGGGGAAGGAGGGCTCTTGAAATATTTTGTGTTGGCTGGGCAAATGCTTGATTTATTTGCAAGACTGATGAAAACTTTCCCTCAAACACCACAAAAGGTTTACTTTAAATAGTCCCATTTAGAAGACACAGTTAAAATGTCAGTGGTGGGCTCATTTTTTTTTAATGGTATTTTTTAAGGGCTTACTATGTGCCAGGTACCGTACTAAGCACTAAGGTAGGTACAAGCTAATCAGGTTGGATACAGTCCATGTCCCATATAGGGCTCACTGTCTTAATCCCCATTTTACAGATGAAATAACTAAGTCACACAGAACTGAAGTGACTTGCCCAAGGTCACACAGAAGATAAGTGGAGGATCTGGGATTAGAACCCAGGTCCTCTGACTCCCAGGGACTGTGCTCTTTCCACTAGCCCTTGCTGCTTCTCATTCTCCCATTCCCCTGCATCCTTCGAATGGGACTATTTTGTCTGTGCAGAGGAGAAGAGAGATTTGTTACACTGTTTGTAAATCTGTAGAACAAAGCTTTTCTGGTTTGAGTAATCAGTCAATATTTATCGAGAGACTACCATGTACAGAGCACTGTACTAAACGCTTGGGAGAGTAGGGAAGCAATGTGGCCTAGTGGAAAGAGCCTAGGAGACAGAGTGGGCCTGGGTTTTAATTCTGGCCCCACCACTTACCTGCTGGGTGACTTTGGTCAAGTCAGTTAACTTTTCTGTGCCTCTGCTCCCTCATCTGCGAAATGAGGATTTCATTCCCATTCTCTCTACTATTTTTATTCTGTGAGCCCCATGTGGGCCGGGATCATCCTCTATCTACCCCAGCACTTAAATGGTGCTTGGCAGATAGTAAGGGCTTAACAAATACCACTATTATTACTTTTATCACCAACTCCCAATAATAATAATAATAATAATAATAATAATAATAATAATACTTACAATACAATAGAATTGGTAGACACGTTCCCTACTCACAAAGAGTTTACAGTCTAAAGGTCGCTTCTCAATGAGAAGCAGTCCATCGGTCAATGGTATTTCCTGAGCATATATTGTGTGCACAGCATTGTACTAAGTGCAGAACTATTTCTTTTTTTTAACAGTATTTGTTAAGCACTTACCACGCACGTACCAGGCACTGTACTAAGAGCTGAGGTAGATATAACTAATCGGGTTGGACCCAGTTCCACTCCCACATACGGCTCAAAATATTAATCTCGATTTTACAGATCAGAGAACTGGGGCACAGAGAAGTGAAGTGACTTGCCCATAGTCACACAGCAGACTCATGGCAGAGCTGGGATGAGAACCCAGTTCATCCAAGAAAAGGTCAACGTCCACCCCATCCCACACTGCCGGAAATCTGGCTCCGGATGCTCCCCTGCAACAACACAACCAATTCCCTGAGCCCCACACGGCGCACAGGGTAGGGAGAAAAGAAAAAGAGGTCATGGTTTGAGCCTCATGGTCACAGCGGAAACAAGATGGTCAATTCATCAGGTAGCGTGAAAGGAGTGAAAAGGCGAAGAGAAGGGAGAGACCGTGCCAAGCGCTTAGTACAGTGCTTTGCACACAGTAAGTGCTCAAATAAATACTATCAAATGAATGAATTGGGACACGTTAGCAGGTGCCGAAAAGTGGAGAACATGGAAGATGAGAGTGAGACATTTGGCAAGTCTTAGGAAGAAAGGGAAGTACAGAATTGATATTTTTCTTTTTGGGCTACTACCAGGCTTCCATTTTCCTGTATCCTGAAGATAGTCCAGGGAAAAAGCAAGCAGCTTTTCTGGTCTGTACTTACTGTTAGCCCCTGTGCTCCTGGTACTCCATTTATTCCAGAAACACCCTAATGTCACAAATGAAGAAGTCTCAGTAACAGCCAAAATATCATCCTGGAGACATCACAAATCTGTTAAGCCTGGGAGTCACTGTGGCATTTCTATGGACCAAGAAAGTGGCCAAATATATGCATTCTCCTCCATTTATTCTCATTCATTCACTCCTCTTTGCCTCAGACGATTTGAATCGTAGCAAATCAATACAAGACCAGGTGTACGATTTAGGAAATGAAATGTTATCACTTTTCCACTTTTCCCACAGCTATGAAAGCATTATAGGGAACTACCAACAAGAAGATGAGAGAACAGAAAAATGGGCCAATAATGTTAAATTATTTGTACTTTATGATGACGTCCGTTTTATGATTCTGTCTCTCCTCTGCAAAGTGAGGGATAATCACATAGATTTTTGTTGAAAACTCTTCTTTTCCCTGTCCTCAAATGGCTCTAAATGTAGAAACAAGGTCTTCGTACAAATTTATAAAATGATAATGATTTACCCTTTGACCTGCAAAGCCCATTATTCCTCCTTCTCCGCGTCCTGGAGTGCCCTAGGAGAAAAAGCAAATTTTATCTTTAAAGGAGAGAGGGTCTAGGATGTATCCTGGCCAGAAATTGAGAGGCAACTTGCCTGGAACATTCTACCTTCTAACTTTTCCAACCCCCCCCCGCCCCGAAAAATAAAATTATGCTACAAACATTGCGAACTCCCACCAGTCTAATTGCCAGTCTAATTTGTAGAGGCAGTGGGAGTCATCTCATGGGACAGATACAACTGCTAAACCAGTCATAAAGAGCTTGTATATCATTGATATATTGATGTATTGATATATATATATATATATAATTTGTAAGACTTTTTCTCATTTCACTTACTGGAAATCCTTCACGTCCTTTTTCTCCCTGTACACAGTGAGAAATAAAAGAAAAAAATTCTTTAGTATTTAATGACCTGTGAGACGACACGTATTTAAGTCCAATAGGAAAATGTTAAGTAGCCCGCCCGTCTCCAAATAAAAATGCTGCATTTTTTTCCCCTCCTTGAAGATTGAGGATAATAAAAAGTTTTTGTTTTTAATGGCATTTGTTAAGTGCAGACTACACGCCAGGCACTGTACTAAGGACTGGGGTAGATGCACAATAGTCAGGTTGGGCACAGTCCATTTCCCACATGAGACTCATAGCTTTAATCCCCATTTTGCAGATGGGGAAATTGAGGTACAGAGAAGTGAAGTGGTCTGCCCCAAGGTCACCTACAAGTGGTGGAGCTGAGATTAGAACGCTAGCTGAGAGTCAGAAGGGACAGAGATAATGGAATTTCAAGTCATCGTATGATTTGTTGACAACATGGAGAAGCAGCATGGTCTAGCGGAAAGGGCATGGGCCTGGGAGAAGATCTGGGTTCTATTTCCTGCTCTACCACTTGCCGGCTGTTTAGCCTTGGACAAGTGACTTAACTTCTCTGGGCCTCAGTTTCCTCATCTTTAAAATGGGGATTAAACACCTGTCTCTTTCCCCTTTAAACTGTGAGCCCTCTGTGGGATAGGGACTGTGTCTGATCTCATTATTTTATATCTACACCTGTGCCTAGCACATAGTAAGTGCTTAACAAATGCCGCAATTCTTATCACTCAGGGGAATGGTTTTTTCATTCTGGATCTTTGACTCCACTCTATTCAGCAGCAAGATCGAAGAACATTACATATTTTCTTCGGCTTTTTAGCTCAGCAACATCTGTACCTTATATTGTTCCAAATTTACGATCTCTATGGTACTCTGGTGCTCATTCTCCGAAGGAAGTCCGGTGGGGCCTGGATGTCCTATTTCACCCTATTGGTAGGGAGGAAAAAACATAAAGGCGAAATGAGCAACAACTGTTTGAAACACTAGGTGACCAGATTTATCAAGACTATTTTATCAAGTGCCAACTGTGTGCAGAGCACTATTCTAAGCACTTGGGACAGTGCACTACAACAGAGTTGGTAGAAACGGTCCCTGCCCGCAGGTTTACAGTCTAAGACTGTTAACCTGTTGGCTTTTCCTTACCTTGTCACCCTTTTGTCCATAAAAGCCAAGGCCTCGGTTGCCCTGAAGAGAGAAAACAGCACTTAGCAAAATCTATGTCGTTTAACTAGGGTCAATATTCATGCTTAAGTAAAATGAACATCAAAATAACACTCTGGCTCTGTGACACTGGTGTGTAATTGCGATTTTCCTAATATTCTGCTTTTAGTTCCGTTAATCTAATGGACAAAAGATCATCTTTCCCATTTGGAGTCTCAAATGAATTGCAACCAATCAAGTTTCACCTTTCTAAGTAACTTCCAGAATTAATCAGGCAGATCTAAATTGGGCTCTAAATTGCCTCCTCTCATTCATTCTGCTAACTTTATGCTTTAGGGCAAATTAAGGGCCTAATATATAGGAATCTTAAAATTCCAGAATGGCAAAGGACCTTAACAGATCATCAAAGTCTTTCCCACACTCCAGGCAAGCTGAGGGTAAACCATTGTAGAAAATAATGACCCTATATTTAAAGACCTCATCTAACAGTTAATCTCTTTAAGGAGTCCTTCCTTAAGGCTACTCTAAATTCCAGCGGTTTCTCCATGCATTAGGGATCAGAAACATATAGACACACACATGCACACACCTTTGACACAGGCTCACAGACATGGGTGTTGCTCCTAGCACATTTTCACAGACACAGATTCACAAATCCGCAAACCCACGTGCTAACACAGACATGTCAACACCGATGTTAACACAGACGCTAAAGACACAGATTCAGGCACTGTCTCTGTTAACCATACAAGACACACTGCCAATAGACACATAAATCCTGTCACTGATGTATACAGAGGTACTGCCACGGCTCCAGAGTATCTGACCCAAAGATAAAGACGTGAAGAAATCGACCCTGACTCCATCACCCACACCTAGATGTTGACAGTCTTGTAGATTGACAAGGAGTCAGAGAACAACTACTCTGTGTTTAGAAAAATGAGAATTGTAGGAGTCCCTCTCTATGAAGACAGCAACATTTTGTCAACTCATTACCTTTTGCAAATGAACAAATCAGAGTTAAATACCTCCCATCCCCAAATCCTTCCATTTTATACATTTCTGGTATTTTCCTTCCAAAACTCATCTGTTGAAATTTTCATCAAGATTTTTAAAATGGGGCTTAGACACTTTTTCAAGGAGTTTCCACCCCCCCTGCCACTACAGAATTTATTTTCACTGGAGAAACAAAATGCACGAAAACTTGTCTGATAGAGGTTTTGAATTAAAGACTTACTTGCAGTCCTTTGGGTCCTGGAGGTCCAGGGGGTCCCTGCACAGAAACAACATAGAAAATTAAGTTTTCCTTAGAGGAGCCGAGACAGCATTGGTCAAGGCAAGCTGGGCAAAATCATGTCTTGTATATTTAGAATGCTGAGGGGCAAGCAAAGAGACTTGAAGACAACAGAGATGGAAATGAGTAGAGGCAAGAGAACCCACTCCCTTGGAGAACTCATTTGATTGACTGATTGATTGATCAATCAATTGAAGAGCAAGCTCCAACGCTATATTATTCTTCGATCCCAACCCATCGTTTCTACTTCCTAGGAGAAGGAGCTTTTGCTATATTGTACTCTCCCAAGCACTGAGTACAGTGCTCTGAACACAGTAAGTGCTCAGTAAATACCACTGATTGATTCTCCTACTTGAAGGCTACTTAACACATGTCTCCTAAGTCCTCGCTGAACCTTCAGCCAACTGATGAACACAAGTGCACCATTCTAATTTCTTTCCAACTTGGAAATAATTACCAATTATTATTATTACCAATAATACAAGTGCACCATTCTAATTTATTTCCAACTTGGAAATAATTACCAATAATTATTACTACTACTACTAATAATAATAATGGTAATGGTAATTAGGGTATTTGTTAAGTGCTTGCTGTATGTCAAGCGGTGTTTTTCGCAATGGGGTGGACACGAGATAATCAGGCTGGACACAGTCCCTGCCCCAAATGGTCTCACAGACCAAGTAAGAGGGAGTAGGATTTAATTCCCATTATATAGATGAGAAAACAGAGGCACAGAGAATGTGAGATGGTGATTCTTGTCATGCCATCCTGCTCTCCCCAGATGGGAATGGACCTGCCTCTTCAGGAAGGTCTCTGGGAAGAGCACAGGGCTGGGAGTCAGGAGACTTGGGTTCTAGCCCCGGTTCTGCCATCTGCCCGCTGTGTGACTCTGGGCCTTTCTGGCACCTCAGTTTCCTCATCTGTAAAATGGGGATTGACTAGCTCTTCTTCCTGCAAAATAGACCAGGAACCCAGTATGGGATACAAAGCTGGGTCCAATCCTCAGAAAGTGTATCTAGCCTATTGCTTAGAACAGTGCTCAATACACAGTAGGGGCTTAGCAAATACCACTGCTATCAGAGAGTGAATGATAATAAAAGGACCCCAGAGCTTGGCCTCGATACATCCTCAAGTTGTAGGAAGTTCTAGAAAAATGAACAAGTTTCAATTGTTAAGTGTGGCTCTTCCCATGTTGCACATGAGGAAATGTAATCTCATCAATTCAATTCCCAGACTAGCATCACACCCGGAGTCAGGAGAGTAAAATTACTTACGGGTTGTCCTGGGGCACCTACTGGTCCTATGGGGCCTTCAACACCAGGTCTGCCTGGAGATCCCTATGTAAATGCAGGAAAATCATTTGTAAAGTAAAAAGAATATTATTAAAGAATATTATTTTCAAGGTTATTACTACGTAAGTGCTATCCCAAAATGTGCCCCTTAATTACTTACTGGCATCCCGACCAACCCTGGTTCTCCAGGTTCTCCCTAAGGAAGAGAAAAGAAAATACACTGAAGTTAAAAAAGGGGCAATCCTTTTCAAATATTATCGTTCAATTAACATTTACAACTATAAAATGGAATGAATGATGACAGGTTCCCAGCCTGCTTTCGGGTTGATTAAATTTTATAAGTAGAAGCAAATAAATAGAAACGTTCACCAGCCCGCCACCCATTTTTTACACACTGAGCCTCCCCCGGGGGAGGTCCACTAGTAAAGAACGTGGATTTCACTTACTAAAGTCTAATGTTTGTAAAGGAGCAAGAGTGGGACAACCCAGAAAAGGACTTACGGTCTGGACGTAGGATACTCGAGAAAAAAAAATACTGTGAAATTAGGTCCCAGATGAAATAAAAATGAGTGTAAACCAAGGAATTCCCTGAGAATATTTTCAGTAATTGACTCTCCAAGGCGTTGGTCCAGTTCAGGGCACATGAGGGTCATGGTTCAACAATTATCAGGTTAATTTGAGCAGTGTCAGCTATTAGAAAGGATAATTCAGGCCCAGAGAAGCATCTGTGACTTGAACTAAATCCACTTTGTGATTGGATATAGCCAGTTTGACAAATCCCACTGCCTAAATTCATCTGATCACTGTTCAGCCCCCGTTCAGCCTCTGTTCCACTTGGTCTGGTCAGCTATGACATCGATTCATTCATACAACCATATATGTTGAGTGATTACTGTGGGCAAAACACTGCACTAAGTGTTCGGGCGAGTACACTATGAAAACAAACATACACATTCCCTGCCCACATAATGTATCTTCCAAGGGGAACGGCCATTTCCTCGGCAGGCAAATGAAACGTTCTCCAAAGAGAAGTGGAGTTGAAAGTCTTTTCCTGCCCAGCAAAAATGTGTCTGTTTGTTGTTATATGGTACTTTCCCAAGCACTTAAGTGCAGTGCTCTGCACACAGTAAGCACTCAATAAATAAGATTGAATGAATGAATCAATGCCCAAGCCGACCAAACATCACTGCAGCTGGGTGATAGCAGGAATGGCTTCTCAAGGGGTAGGATTAATCAATTCAGAACGCACGTCAAGAGACGAGATCTCAATTCTTAGGCACGGCTCCCCCAGGCTGATGGACTACCACCACCTCCGATTCAGGTCTGAATTCCTCCTGTAACAAGCTATGTCTACATATCTTTCACGGGAACTCTCCACCGAGGCGCTTGATTTCCCTGGCAAAATACTTACCCTGTATTTGTTTTGCTCTTCCCAAGGCAATGCGAACGGTTCACCTTTCTGACCTTTGGGTCCTTGAGGTCCCTAAATTAGTAAAAAAATAAAAAAGAGAGGAACTTCTGATTATCTCATATCTACCTGTGCGCTTCATGAAGCGCTTGGCACATAGTGAGCCCTTGACAAATCCCACAAACGTTAAATCATTTCAGCTGGATAATATTATTGGAAGGATGGTTTCTTGTCCGAGACCCTAGGGAATGCCTCCCGCTTCGGCACTGCACTTCGGTTTTGCAGAACAGTGCCTTGCCTGGGGAAAACCAGCCGACCAATTGGAGGGGAGGACACACGCAGGTCAGGGACATAAACTAAAGGGCACCCGCTCCTTCCGGTTCTCGTTAAGCATAGGATGGGCACATGCCACATGCTCAAACACCGATTGCAAATGCCACCGCCGTTTGTCATGTGGTGGTGCTCAAATTTGTAGCGCCTGGAGCTGTTTTCTCTTTGGTCTCCTCATCTCTCTTTCCAAACGAAGCTTTTGCTCCCAGAGAGCCACTCCCTCCTCGATGACAGTATGCCGCACGGGTCTCTCCTCAGCCGGGCTACAGGACTGTCAGGCAAGGCTTCATGTCATTGTGTCCTTGAATCACTCCCTTTGCCCTCCTGGCTTCCGGCCTCCTAATTTCAACTCTCCCTTCAAACTTGGAGGAAAGCGGGGAGTAACCCGAGGGGGCTTTTGGGGACACTGAAACCCAACATTTTAGAAACGACAACTCCTTGAATAGGATCCATTGGTGCCAGGCCCGTTCTTAGGATAAAAGTTGAACATCGATGACCCGAAGGGAAATGAGTCTCTGAATCCTGAGAAAAGAGACAGGATAACCTCCTCTTCCAGACTCTGCCCAGCAGGGGCCTTCAGACATTAAGGGGAAGGATGGGGTCAAGTTCCCCAACAGGGGTCAGTACTTACTGGGAAGCCAAGGGAGCCATAGATTCCTGGGGTCCCCGGCTGACCAGGATCACCGATGGTTCCATTACAACCGTCGTAGCCTGGTCTCCCCCTGGGACCCCCCTGCCCTGGGTGACCCTGTGGAGAGTAAACATGTGTTAATCTTTCTGCCCATCTGTTTCTCGTTTTTATTTTATTATTATTTTTTTTGCGCTCGCATAGTTCTTCAACATTCTCACAATTAGCCCAAGAGCCTTAATCCATGGGAAAATACTGTTCCCAAAAAGAAAAAAAAAGACAAAAGGAAGACCCAGAGACTTAGCTACAGTTGCCCAGGCAGTATGAAACTATCAGCAAATAAGGCATTAGAGTTCTATCTAGCTTAATGCCAAGTGAAGAATAAAAGGTGTGAGAGGTTCGAAATGGGGTGAGTTGTGGTTGGGGCTGGGGAATGGTTTTCGATCGTAGCCCTAACTGCAGATACTTGGAGGAATCCTTAGTTGGATATTACTCTTAGACCTCATCTTCATGGACAAACTGGACTGAGATGATCAGCATGGACGATTATATACCTAAGTTCCTACACCTGTACATATGCGTGAAGGCATATCTAAATACAAAGGTCGATAGACACAGATAGATGTAACTATCATTGTCCTTCGTATTCAATGGAAATGCCACCAGCGGTGAAGTGTACCTATTAGTGGGCGTGTGTGTGGCTAAAAAAGCCAATGCGGGAGCCTCAGTCTCAGCCACACTGGGCACACAAAAAGATGTCCCTTGTGTTGCGGTGTTCAATGTTTGAGGTACCCAGTGCTGTTTTCTCTTGGGCCTCATTGTCTCTCTTTCCAAACCAATCTTTTGCTCACAGAGCTGCTGGCTTCTTGCTGGTAGTGTGCCACGCAGGTCTCTCCTTAGCTAGGCTGCAGCACTATCAGACAAGGCTTTGTTTCACCGTGTCCTTAAGACACTTCCTCTACCCTCCTGGCTTTTGGCCTCCCGCTTTCAACTCTCCCTACAGCTGCTGTTTGGGATCTAGCAATTATGTCTCACTTTTAGTCTCTCTTCATCTGGGGTTCTATAGGCATCAGATGGACGTGCTCTCCCTCTCCATTTCTTTGGAGTGTAAAATTCCGTGAACTTTAACGTGTCAAAGAAAAAGTGAATTGGTATATTCTCTAGGTCGTAAGCTCGTCGGTGGTCAGGGAACATGTCTACCAACTCTGTTAGCCTGTATTCTCCCAAGTGCATCATACAGTGCACTGCATATAGTATGTGCTCAATAAATACCACTGATTGGTGGCTATTGTTCTATAGTCACCTAGAAAAAAAAGCGAGCACATTTAAAGTTGTTTGGGTAATTCAAGTGCAAGGCTAATAGGATTCCCACCAAACTAAATATTTGAGGGCCCAGAACAAATATTCTAGGTTCTTGCTTATGGCACAGATCCTGGAGTTATAATCCAGGTAAAGACAGCCTGCTTTTTTGTTGTTGTTGCTGATGGTATATTTTTAAGTGCTTACTATATGCCAGGCAGTGCACTTAACAGTGGAGTAGATAAAGCTAATCAGGTTGGACAGAGTCCATGTCCCACATGGGGTTCAGTCTTAATCGCCATTTTCCAGATGAGGTAACTGAGGCCTAGAGAGGTGAAGTGACTTGACCAGGGACCAGAACCCTGATCCGACTCCTAGGCCCCTGCTCTATCCACTAGGCCACGCTGTTTGGCTCTTGCTTTGGGTCCCACATGCTTCTCGGGTGCGTCACTGCCTTAGGGCAAGGCCTTATTACATACATTCTCATTTTAACTTTTCCCTTCTAGGCAATGGGCCAATCATAGCTTCTAGAATGATTCCTGAAGACATCTGCAAGCCCTTTGGATTTAGTTTGAGAATTCTGCAACGCAGAAAGACGACTGAGAAACTTCTACAGTTTTAAATGTGCCTCAAGCTGAGGTTTTGAAATAGAATCATCAAGCCAGAATTGGGGCCTCCATAATGCCTCTTGCTTAATGCTCCTGTCACTGAGCAATGAATTAGGATTCACGATGGCATGATCTGAGGGCTAATGAACAAAGATAGACAGACTTCTCGATAAACAATTTTCCTAGGGTTTCACAATGCCTTTTAGGGTCACACCATTAAACGTGGCTGCATTATTGCACCTGGAGGTGAAGCAAGGGGATATACTCTTTCTCATTCTAAAACGTCGGGATTTGAAAATCAACCCAACAGCTGAAGAAAAGATGGTTTCTGGACTTGTTTCTCAAAATCATTGGTTGTTTAAATTTTCTCTTTATTTTACTACTTGAACACTGTGGCATTTTTCAGTCGTCTCGGAAGGACAGATTTGTTCCCAATTCTTCTTTTCACTGTAATTTCTACTGCCCAGGCCTATCTGGCTGAAATTATTCAAAAAGATTTGGTTTTGGATACAGGTCCAGGTAGCAGGTGCTGAGTGAGAAGAGTAAGGAAGGAAAAAGTGAATAGGACTATTCTTTTTTTTTTCTATACCATTCACCTTTTCTGGGCAATTGGCAATATTAATTGTGTTCTCAATGGTGCTCAGCTTCTAGCCATCACTTGGCCATAATGGATTCCACTCTCCACCACGGAATGTAATAAATATCACTGATCAGTCGATTGATTGCTGAAGTGGCAGCGTGAAGCCCCGCTGGGCTTTGAACCTTTCCTTCAAACTACATTAAAATTCTTCTTTAAAGGAGGAAGTTAGCAATTTGCAGAGGTAAACATGCCTTTTCTTCCTCCCTCACTGACTTTCCTTTCAATTTCTCCCATCAGTTGGCCATCTTACGTGCCTTGGCTTTGGAATCATGACTGAAGAGCAGGGAAGTGCAAGTATGAGATAATAGAGGAAATTCTACATTTTTAGGTAACTTGAGCTGAGTGTAAGGGTCTTTCTCTCTCTGTCTCACTCTCACCATTTAACTCTCTGGGGGGACCACACTCTATGCAAATAGGAAGGAGAGGAGCAGGAAAAGGGTGTGAGAACAGAGACCCTGATGTCAGAGAACTGGCCCGGAAACCAGCCCTGGGAAACCCTTTCAGACACTTCTGTGAAGAAGGCTATGAGTCACTTGGCTTTGTTTATTTTTCTATGCTACAAGAACTAAAGTAAACTAGGTTAGAAAAACATATTTTCCTGCACTTAGAGAGTTTTTCCCATGCATAAAGACTGCCTTTTATCTCCCCCCCTTTCCAAACATGTGGCTACCTCATAGACCTTGCGCATTGTACGAATGTTCTTCAAGGCTTCATGACTACAAACTGTGCAGAACAGTTTCTTTTCTACTGTCAGAACAGTTCAGCCTCTTTTCTACTGCCAGGCAGAAACCTTGAAATGGATGTTTTACAGATGATGGGGGATTAGAATGGATGCTTTTACAGTGTTAGAGGAGGACCTATTTTATTAAAAAGAGTCTGATAAAATTTACAATTCTTTGGATCTCTCTCATGCCTAAAGTTAGAAAAGAGATTAATGGAAGAAAAGCTTCCCCCAACATTGCACCAGACTACAGTAAAAAAAAAAATACACAAAAGCATTCTTACCTTTAGTAACACAGATTATTCATGGAAAGAAAACTTTGATTAATGTGCTTCTCTAAAAGTGATTCCTTTAAATAGTGTAGAGCATTTAGTTTGAAAACTGGGGTGGTGGGTGGGGGATCAGAGACCCACTTTTCCTTCCTCTTAGGTTGTGATCCCTGTGCAGACCAGGCTGTGTGTCTGTTTGAGTACCTGGGATCTACCCCAGAGCTCAACACAGCACTTGGCAGAGCTTCGTACTGATTTGCAAAATAAACTCAAGGGCAAGCTGCTGGGGAAACAGCTACTTACAGGAATGCCATCTGCTCCGCGAAAACCAGGAACTCCTCTTTGCCCCTAAAACCAAAGCAACAAAAGCGCAGATCAGGAAACCAGCACTGACTTGGGCGCTCTGGGAATCTGGGTGAAATGAGAGGAGGGAGCATACCGGATCTCCTCTGGGCCCTGATATTCCTGGAGGTCCTCTTTCTCCTTTGTCACCTTTGCGTCCTTGCAAACCCGGGATACCATGCAATCCAGAGGGTCCGGGAGAGCCTTGCAGACCAACGGGTCCTGGCTGGCCCTGAAATCAAAGCAACAGAGATAGAGCATCATCATCATCATCATCATCAAGAAGCAGCATGGTGTAGTGGAAGAAGCAAGAACCTGGGAGTCAGAAGGTCATGGGCTCTAATCCCTGCTCCACAGTTAGCTGTGTGACCCTGGATAAGTCACTTTACTTCCCTGTGCCTCAATTCCCTCAACCCTAAAAGGGAGATGGAGACCGTGAGCCCCACGTGGGACAGGGACTGTGTCCAACCCAATTTGCTTGTATCCACCACAGCACTTAATACAGTGTCTGGCAAATAGTAAGCGCTTAACAAGATAGAGAAGCAGCGTGGCTCAGTGGAAAGAGCACGGGCTTTGGAGTCAGGGCTCATGAGTTCGAATCCCAGCTCTGCCACTTGTCGGCTGTGTGACTGTGTGACTGTGTGACTGTGGGCGAGTCACTTAACTTCTCTGTGCCTCAGTTCCCTCATCTGTAAAATGGGGATTAAGACTGTGAGCCCCACGTGGGACAACCTGATTCCCCTGTGTCTACCCCAGCGCTTAGAACAGTGCTTGGCACATAGTAAGCGCTTAACAAATACCAACATGATGATGATGATTAACAAAAACAACAATTATCATCATCATCATCAATGGCATTTGTTGAGTGCTGCAGAGCACTCTACTGAGTGATTGGGAGAATAAAATGCCACAGAATCTGTTGGCCCGTCTCCTGCCCACAAAAGGCATACAGTCCTTCAGAATATATTTTAAACCCCAGCTGTAATTTATTTATTCATATTTATGTCTGTCCGGCTCTAGACTGTAAGCTCATTGTGGGTAGGGAATGTGTCTGTTTATTGTTACATTGTACTTTGCACACGGTAAGTGCTCAATAAATACGATTGAATGAATGAAGCTGGGACTTTAGGAAAAAAATTATCAAATTCATGTTAGTCATAGTCTTAAAATAACTGGATGTACTTCCTTATAGTTTTGCTCCTTTCTTTTACTACCAGACTGGGATGAATTTAAACCAATTTCTGAAATTCAAAGTTGCACTTGTTTTCTGTCTTTTTGGATAACATCCACGTCGTCCCATTCTCAGTTTTAGCTGATGAAACAGCCTATGAAATACCTTTTAACTGACTGGCACAGTTTGAATAGGAACCACATAAAATAAGATATAATTGAGAAGGACACTACAAGAAAATTAGCCTTTCTTAATGAAGCAAGACTAGACTATAAGCTCCTTGAGGACAAGGCTTGTGTCTACCTTGTATGCTCCCTAGTGCTCAGCACAGTGCTCTGCACAAAGTAAGCACTCAAATACCATTGATGGATATATATATGTATATATAAAATAAGTATATATATACGATACACTGAGAGCCTTGAAAATGGAACACGGCTGTGTCAAAATAGGATTTAGTTTTAGGATCTCTAAAATCCGATGCTTTTGCTGGCAATGAAGAATCAAACTGTGTTGAAATCACCAACTGGTTAATCGCCTCTGCTGAATAAGCCTCAAGATGTCCACAGCTTGTGGTGACCTCACCCCATAAACTGATGAGAATTTCTGAAATAATCTTATTGAGCAGCATTCAGCAGCTGTATTTAGCAGGAATTTCCAAACATATGCCTCACTCGGGAATGTTAACAAATTAACAGAAGAAAGCATCAACAAGCTTACTCTTGAGGTAAACTTTTTAAATATGCATTTCTACTTCTCTTTACAGATGGGACAACTGAAAAGATTTGGATGATCAATGATATATCTAACAAATTATTGGAGAATTATGCTATTTTTGGTCCTTTTCAAGACCTGGGGCATACTTGTAGGTTAGTCAGTCAGTCATATTTATTTAGTGCTTCCTCTGTGCAAAGCACTGTATGAAGTGCTTGGGAGAATACAATATAACAATAAGCAGATACATTCCTTGCCCACAATGAGTTCACACTCTAGATACAGGATTATTCTTCCCTTGAGAAACTTTCAACAGCCAATTTCCCAAATTCACTAATATCTCCTTTCAGCGTATTAGACTTTAAAGCTTTCCTTGCATTATCAACATTATTACTGTTTAGATGTTCCTGACATTCCACAGAGAAGCAAAGAGGCCTAGGGGAACTAGCAAAGGTCTAGAAGTCAGAGGACGGGTTTTAACCCCACTCTGCCACTTACTCGCTGTGTTTGGGAAAGTCACTTCACTCCTCTATGCCTCAGTTTCCTCATCTACAAAACGGGGATTCAATACCTGTTCTCCCTCCTGCTAAGACTGCAAGCCCCATGTGGGACTGTGTCTGATCTGATCATTTTGTATTCCCCTCAGCACTTGGCACATCATAAAAAAGTTAATAAATACAATTAGTATGAAGAATTCTATTGATGTAGCAACAAAGGAAAATTCCCATCAAGTAACGTGGAATTACTGCGCCCTGAAGAAGAAAATTCACAATCTGGTCCAAGATTCGTCTACCTTTTCTTAATTCCTTTTGATTTGGAAGCCTTGACTGGCGACATTTAGTCATTTCCCTTCCGTTGCAAATCACCCACTGAACATGTAAATCGCCCATTGAACATTTTTTGTTTTTCTGGGAAGTCTTTGGAATTAAATCCTGGCCCCTTTCCTCCTGGTCCATATGGCGGGCAACGTAACACAGACTATCCTGAAGTTCTGACAGGATGGACCACCCCACAGATTGTTGGATCATTTCAGTTTGGGAAAGAGCCAGGAATAAGATGGCAGAAGCCCTGAATTGCCCATTGTTCTCCCGAGTCTTCCAAACCCTAATGATTTTTGCACTTTACTTGATCCATTGTTAGGATCCAACTGACAAAACGGACTGCGGTGGAGCCTCGCCAAAGGACACAATGGACTCAAATGTTTAAGTTGTCAAGGGACTAGAGTTTCCATAGGACATCCTGCCATTTAGGTCAATCCTGATTTACGGGTAAAACCTGACCGGAAGATTAGCAGCAAAGCACAGCAGGGATGGTTTTGCAGGAGGGGATTTTCCTTCTTGCTAATCAACATCATTATCCAGACTTCCCTACACACATTCCAAGGTTGGGCTAAACCAGGTTGGGTTTTTTTTTTATGATCTTTGTTAAGTGCTTACTATGTGCCAAGCACTCTCTAAGCACTGGGGTAGATATAAGTTAACCTTTCTCCCTCACGCCCTCCCTCTCTCTCTCTTTAGTAGTAATTGTAGTATTCGTTAAGTGCTTACTATGTGCTGAGCATTGTACTAAGCGCTGGGGTAAATACAAGATAATCAAATCCCACATGGGGCTCACATTCCAGACAAGAAATTCTAGACAGGTATTGAGTCTCCATTTTTGCAGAAGAGGGAACTGAGGTGCAGCTAAGTGAAGTGATTTGCCCAAGGTCACGGCAGCAGAAATGGTGGAGGTGAGATTAGAATCCAGGTCCTCCGACTCTCAGGCCTGAGGTCTTTCCACAAGGCCATGCTGCTTCTTTTTCTGATTTGATTAAAATACTTAACAATACCAATGTTAAAAGAAGAACCAGGAGGCCAATTTTAATTTATTTGAATAAATCGAGGGAATATACTAATTTGTAGTCTAACTCTCATATGGGAGTCCTTGAAAATAACATTAAACAAAACACAAATTCATCTAGCTAGAACTGAGTGAGGGAAAGAGTTGTAAGGACATTTAATGCCAACAAGATTACCATTATGACGAGGAAGAATATCAAAAAATAATAGCACAAGTCCATCCCCAAAAAGATAAAAATGCGAGGCAGTGCTGCCTAGTGGAAAGAGCCCTAGACTGAGGAGAAGAAGAAGAACCAGGTTCTAATCCCAGTCTTTCCACTTGCCTGCTGTTCTTCTAAAGATACTACCTCCAAGAATTGGATTCCAAAGTGAAGTTTTTCATTTTTGTGCTCATTCCTGTCTTCCTAAGCATCTGTCCTCCCCTCTTAGATTATAAATCCTCTATGTCCCAACTAGACTGTAAGCTTCTGGAGGGCAAGGAAGGAGAATGGAGTAGTGGATAGAGCCCCGGCCTGGTAGTCAGAAGGTCATGGGTTCTAAACCTGGCTCTGTCACTTGTCTGCTGTGTGACCTTGGGCAAGTCGCTTCCACTTCTCTGGGCCTCAGTTACCTCATCTGGAAAATGGGGATCTAAGACTGTGAGCCCCACATGGGACAACCTGACTTCCTTGAATTTACACCAGAGCTTATAGCATTGCTTGGCACACAGTAAGCACTTAACAAATACCAGAATTATTATTATTATTATCTACTACGCTGCACACAGTAAGCGTTCAAAAAATAAGACTGACAAACAAAATACAACTGACTACTTGCTCTGTGGCTGTCTCTGAAGCACACGGTATAGTGCTCTGCACATGCTAAGTGTTCAATTTCCACTGAGTGATCGAACTTCCCCAGCCCTTAGCAGTTCAGAGTAGCCCTCAGTGTAGAGTAAGGGCTACTATAGATTGTATACTGTACACTATATAAAAGGAGCAGCATCGCTAGTGGAAAAGCACAGGCCTGGGAGTCAGAGGATCTGGGTTCTAATCCCAGATCCACCACTTGGATGCTGTGTGACCTTGGGTAAGTAGCTTCACTTCTCTGCCTCAGTTCCCTCAGCTGTAAAACAGGGATTAGAATTGTGAGCCCTTTGTAGGACAGGGACGGTGTCTAACCTGATTAGCTTGTATCTACCCCAGCACTTATTAGAGTATCTGGCACATAGTAAGCGCTTAACAAATACTATTAAAAAAAGTACTGCACTACAATCAATTGATACAATGTGTGCTTATTAAAAACTGTATCATAGTCTAATCAACACAAAAGATGCTAACATAAAGCAAAAATATCACTGGTGCCCGTCTCGTCACAATTCATTCACCTTAAAGTCTTCTGTGCGGGAGTGCAAAAATGACTCATATCCAAGGGGAAGGATGAGGAAAGATACAATTTCCAAGGCTAAGATAAGGCTTCCAAGTGAGTCCAGATTGATTTTTCATCTATTTCCCTGGCAGACTAAGACTTAGCTTTTCCTACAGCATCTTGCTGGCCAACGCGTGAATAATAGGAAATCCCTTCCCCTCTGGTCTCCGTCTCCCTCCCCCTCCTTCCTCCCTCCCCTCCCCAGTCCCCCTCGGTCACTCCTTGTTCGGACAGTGGGAACACCACCAGACAGCTCACATCCTGTCCTTGTCTCTCATCTGTTCTTTCCTTCCTCCTCAAGGCTTAAACACGTTCCAGGCTCTGAGAATCCCCTTTTAACTCCGGGTTTCCCAGGTGTGTCCCAACCCTTGGCATTTCCTTCCCTTTTGCTCTGTGGGAGCCATTTTGTCTCCCCCGAGATGTGAGTAAAGAGATGGGAAGTGTGGAAAAGGCCGAGCTTCTATGTCTAGAGCTGCACACTTACCGTCTTTCTGTCACCCAGGGTAGGATACTGGGATCTCGCTGCCTACCTCTCACCCACATCCTACCTCTGGCCTGGAATGCTCTCCCTCCTCGAATCTATCACTTTTTCCCCCCTTTAAAACCTTTTTGAAGACCAATCTCCTCCAAGAGACCTTCTCTGATGAAGCCCTCCTTTCTTCTTCTCCCTCTCCCTTCTGCATCACCCCTTCTTGCCCCCTTTATTTATCCCTCCCCTCCTAGCCCCACAGTACTTATGTACATATCTGCAATTTATTTCTTTATATTAAGGTCTCCCCCTCTAGATTGTAAGCTCACTGTGGGCAAGGAATGTGTTTATTGTTATATAGTAATCTCCCAAGTGCTTAGTAAAGTGCTCTGCACAAAGTAAGCACTCAATAAATACAACTGAATAAATGAACAATCCTTCCATCTAAACTTTAGAGAGTTCTCAAGTAAAGGATAACCTGTGTGATTTTGGCCAAGCATTCATTCAATCATATCTATTGAGCACTTACTGTGTGTAGAGCACTGTACTAAGCGCTTGAAAGAGCCAATATTTAGCATCTGGGCACCATTTCCAGGAGAGTGTTACATGGTTGGAACATTTTATCCTCGTGGCTACAGATGTGCATTCAGTGTTAAGAACATCCAATTCGAGATCAGTCGATGGTACTGTGGGCAGAGCACTGAACTAAGTGATTGAAAGCGTAGTATAGTAGAATTGGTAGACGTGACCCCTACCCACGAGGAGCTTACAGTCTCTGGGTGGAGATAATGGTCTCATTACCTTATGGGTTGGGACTGGGGCTTTTACTTGTTTTATGTTTCCCAGTGCCCAGTACAGCACTCTGCACACTGCTGGTGTTCAATAAATTCACTAATTACAATCCATCAATTGTTGGGTAGGGGTTGTCTCTATTTGTTGCTGAACTGTACTTTCCAAGCGCTTAGTACAGTGTTCTGCACACAGTAAGCACTCAATAAATAAGACAATCAATGAATGAGTGTTTGCTGCGCACTGCTTATTTGCTCAATGGTATTTATGGAGCATTTACTCTGTGCAGAGCACTGTACTAGTGCTTGGCAGAGTACAGTATAACAGAGTTGGTAGGCACAATCCCTAGCCACAAGGAGCTTGCTGTCTACAGGAGAACACAGGCATTAATACCAATAAATATATTATGGATAAAAATTTATATGGTGATGATGGTGAACTGCTAATTTTGGTGTGGCCAATTCACAAAATAATCCAGTTAATTTTTCATATATTATATGAAGCTTTTCCCAGAGATTTGGAAATGATGTCATCTGTCACTATTGTCATCAATGCCATTTATTGAGTGCTTACTATGTGCAGAGCACTGTACTAAGTGCTCAGGAGAGTACAATTCAACAGAGTTGGTAGACATGTTCCCCTGCTCACAGCGAGCTTACAGTCCAGAGGGGGAGACAGGCATGAATATAAATAATTTAAAAAGAATTCATAGGTGAGGCTGAGATGAATATCGTATGCCTAAAAGTCACAGATCCAAATGCACAGCCTAATTTGACAAAAACGCATCTGCAAAAATACTGCGGTGGCTTCAACAGTGACCACACCAAAATGCGGACCTAATGTGACTAGCTTAGCTTCATTTTCTTTCACCCATCCCATTGTCACTTCATGCAATCAAACCCCTTTCCATTTTGGACTGAAATCTTTCATTTTGGTAAGTGGGTCACTTGACTTGAAGTTGCTAGAAAGATCCTTAAAACTCTTGCTCTTTAAAGTGATTGAATGAAGAGTGCAGCAAAAGGGTAAATAGCAAAAATCAGCTCAAGAAAGATAAAGAAGGGCAAGAGAACAGGAGGTCCTGAGATTTACAAGAGAGTTGTGCTAATAAAAATTCTTTCAAGAGCTTTTCGTTCCGGCCGAATTTCTGCATTAAAAAAAAGGAAAAGTGCTTTCCTTTCTGCAGTGTGGGTATTAGTAGTATCAATCCACTAAATATATTTGAGTGCTTTATGTGTACAGAGCACTGTACTAATGCTTGGAAGAGTACACTATAACAGAGTTGGTAGATATATTCCCTCCCCACAAGGAGTTTAGTCTAGAGGAGTAGACATCAACATAAATACATTTGTACATGCTCCTTAGGCAATCATATTATCTTCCTTGCAAACCAAGGTTTTGAGACACTATACAATTGAGAACTTTACTGTGTGCAGAGGATGCTGATAAAAGCTCCGGAGAATCTGATAGAGTTGACAGACACAATCTCAGCACTCCAAGAGCTCATAATCTAGCATGGGAAGGCTATTTTCTGCTCGCCTCTTGGCCTTTTCTGACCATTCCTGCTCCATGTTCCAGTTTAGGATGGAGAAAAGTAGGGCAAGAATTTCCAAACCAATTCTGTTGTACTGTGCTCTTCCAAGTGCTTGGTACAGCACTCTGCACACAGTAAGCAATCAATAAATAACCCTAACTAAAACCCACAACTTGCTGCTGGTCGGCATCCAGTGCTTGCCCAAGAAAATGGTAGCCATTAAACCCCTCTTTAGACATAGGTGAGAGCACTCTTTTTTATGGTATTTGTTTAGCACTTACTATGTGCCAAGCACCATTCTAAGTACTGGGGCTCACGGTCTTCATCCCCATTTTGCAGACGAGGTTACTGAGGCTCAGAAAAGTGAAGTGACTTGCCCAAAGTCACAAAGCAGACAAGTGGCAGAGCCAATGTGAGAACCCAGATCCTTCTGATTTCTGACTATTGTGCTCTTCGCACTAGGCACGCTGCTTCTTATTAGCCCAAGGTCTTAACACTTGCTGTTCTCAAAGGGGCTAAGAAAATGAAATGTATTTTAAGGCCCGGGGTCAGAATCAGTGGCACTCAACCATAGCCAACCTGCTTCTCCATGAAAGTTATCAACCAGGTTGTTCAGCTCCACCCCAAAAGAGTAACTGTCTGTGTTCATGGTGTGGTCTAGGAATATGACCCAGAGGTCTAATTCACTTGAGAATTGGCCGAATATCAGCCAGTTAAAAGCAAAGGTTATTTAAGGGTAGGGTTAAATTAAGTTTGTTCTGTCCCAAAAAGGAAACCACTGACAAATTATGAAAGGAAATAGGGTGATGTTTTCACTGTGACATCTACATAGTTTTCTTCTGTCACTACTTGATAAAAACACAATTCACCCAAACTTCCAAATTTTTCCCTATAGTATTTTCCTGAAGGAACTTTTCAATTTCTTTCCCTGTTCCCACTCTTTAATTGGCGTTTTCATACAATGGGGATTCGATACCTATTCTCCCTGTTTGAGGATTTAAGCCCCATGTGGGATAAGGACTATGTAGTAGGAAGAGTATTTATTAAGCAGTTATTCTGTGCCGAGCACTGTACTAAGCACTGACAAATACACAGATGGAAATTAGACTCAGTCCCTATTCCTCAGATTGTGTCCAATCTCTTTTGTATCTTTCCCAGGGTTTAATACAGCTTCAGGTCTGCCCTCCTGGCTGCTTTCCTCCCAAGGTCTCCCCCTTCCCGTCTTTGGCCCGGTGGTCTTTCTTACCTTCCCTTCTCTTAGCCAGGACACTGGTACCTAATAACATTTCTCCCTACTGTACACAGCACAAAAAGGAATTCATGACTTTTCCCAGGGCTCTGAACCAGATCGTAACTTAGCGTTTGGTACATAGTAAGTGTTTAACAAATAACTCTATATAATTTACTAAGCAGTTACTCCATGCAGAGCACCCTATTAAGTGCTGGCAAAGACTATCTGTTCTTAAAATGGTGTCCAATCTGATTATTTTGTATCTTCCCCAGGGTTTAATACAGTGCTTGGCACATAGTAAGTCCTTCAGATATTGTCTTATGCTGTCGAATCATCTCCCACCCACAGCGACTCCATGGACACATCTCTCAGAATGCCCCACCTCCATCGCAATCATGCTGGTAACGGATCCATTGAGTTTTCTTGGTGAAGATACAGAAGAAGCAGCGTGGCTCAGTGGAAAGAGCACAGGCTTTGGAGTCAAAGGTCATGGGTTCGAATCCCGGCTCTGCCACTTGTCAGCTGTGTGACTGTGGGCAAGTCACTTCACTTCTCTGTGCCTCAGTTCCCTCATCTGTAAAATGGGGAATAAGACTGTGAGCCCCAAGTGGGACAACTTGACTCCCCTGTGTCTACCCCAGCGCTTAGAACAGTGCTCTGCACATAATAAGTGCTTAACAAATACCAACATTATTATTATTATTATTACCATCACCTCCCGCAGAGTAAACTCGAGTCTCCACCTTTGACTCTCCCCCATGCCGCTGCTGCCCAGCAAGGGTGAGTTTGGACTTGTAGCTGATTGTCTGCCACTTTGCTAGCCGCTGCCCGAGCTAGGGATGGAGTGGTTAGGCCTCTGCTTGACTCTCCCTCCCGGAGTCGAGACTTGTAGGGTACTGGGGACTCCCCAGGTGCCATCCTGAGAGGGTGATGGCCCAAAAATAAATGGCATCAGCACATTTCATGACTTTTTCCGGCCTCTTCAGAGCAAGTCTTCCTAACATTAATTTTAGGCGCTCAGTAAATAGGATGGAAAGAATGAATCACATTCGGGTGGAAAATGGGACAGTTCCAATAGCCACCACTAGATGGCACTCTATAGACTACAGAATGGACCCACAGCCCAGGTGCACTTTCCTGAACTGTAACACAATTAATAATAATAATAATGATGATGTTGGTATTTGTTAAGTGCTTACTATGTGCAAAGCACTGTTCTAAGCACTGGGGTAGTAAGGGTAATCAGGTTGCCCCACATGAGACTCACTGTCTTAATCCCCATTTTTCAGATGAGGTAACTGAGGCACAGAGAAGTGAAGTGACTTGCCCACAATCACACAGCTGACAAGTCGCAGAGCCGGGATTCGAACCCACGACCTCTGACTCCCAAGCCCGGGCTCTTGCCACTGAGTCACGCTGCTTCTCGAATATAAATCCATGGTATTTATTGAGCGTTTACTATGTGCTGAGCACTGTTCTAAGCACTTGGGAGAGTACACTACAAGAGAATTAACATTCATTCAATCATATTTATTGAGCGCTTACTATGTGCAGAGCACTGTTCTAAGTGCTGGGGTAGATACAGGGTAATGAGATTGTCCCTCGTGGGGCTCACATTTTTTAATCCCCATTTTTACATATGAGGTAACGGAGGCACAGAGAAGTGAAGTGACTAGTCCACGGTCACACAACAGACAGTGGCAGAGTGGGGATTAGAACCCACATCCTCTGACTCCCAAGCTGATGCTCTTTCCACTAAGCCACGCTGCTTCTGCTTGTCTGTATCCACCCCAGAGTTTAGAATAGTGTCTGGCATAGAGCACTTAGCAAATACCATATCCTCAAGTTAAAAAGACCATCCGATTGAGTTTATTTCAGTCTGGTGGAATGCTCTCTCCCTCCCGCGGTCCTGGAATGCCCTCCCTCCTCACTTCCGCCAAACTAATTCTCTTCCCCTCTTCAAAACCCTACTTAAAGCTCACCTCCTCGAAGAGGCCTTCCCAGACTGAGCTTCCCTTTTCCCTCTGCTCCCCCTCTGCCCCCCCCCTTCATCTCCCCTCAGCTAAGCCCTCTTTCCCCCCCTTTCCCTCTGCTCCTCCCCCTCTCCCCTCAGCACTGTACTCATCTGCTCAACTGTATATATTTTCATTACCCTGTTTATTTTGTTAATGAGATGTACATCACCTTGATTCTATTAATTGCTATTGTTTTAATGAGATGTTCATCCCCTTGATTCTATTTATTGCTATTGTTCTTGTCTGTCTGTCTCCCCCAATTAGACTGTAAGCCCGTCAAAGGGCAGGGACCGTCTCTATCTGTTACCAATTTGTACATTCCAAGCGCTTAGTACAGTGCTTTGCACATAGTAAGCGCTCAATAAATACTATTGAATGAATGAATGCTAATATTGTACTGTCCATTGGACTGAACTGCTCAGATACCAAACCAGGAGTCTTTTACTAGAGGAAACCAAATGACATTAACATCAATTCCAGAGAAATGACTCAGCTTTGCACATTGTTCTCCTGACCAAGAACAAAGTCAATGTCTAATCTTCACAAAATAGTTGGTTAAAGAGCCCTTGTCTCCCCCCCTACAACTTGAAAGCACAATTGATTTCTTCGGCAATGGATACAATCTATTTTATAGTTTGCGATGCCTACAGCTGAATCTCATTTGGAATCTGTTCCTTCAAAGGGTTTGCACTTTGAGGAAGTTTTCACGACCTAGATGATCAGAGATTTGGAAAATTCAGTCTATGGAGTCAAGTGGTCCATTAAAAAAAACTTGGAACACTTTGGAGGGCTGCCCAGAGGTTGTTCTGAGACAAAAGAATGGAGAACTCAACAGTGTAGAGTGAACCTAGTCTAATGTAGAGAGCAGGGAGTTTGGTTCTAGACTTAGA